>NC_047044.1:39149014-39774014 GCF_011762595.2 Tursiops truncatus | reverse complement strand
ACTACACTTAGATCCAGGGTAACACTACCTCAGAGGGAAGGCTCTCCTTCTTGAAAGGGGAGCTAGTAACCAGGAGGGAGTCTCCACAGACCAGTTAGCTTTATGTAGGTTAGTTACAATCTGCTTCCTACTGCTGCCATTAACCTCATTCTCTCATGGAAGTGGTAGTTCTGGTCATCAGTCACACTGTCCAAGCAAGACCTTACTTCAGCATCACTCAGCCCTGGCCAACCACAATCTCTTACATATCTTTTCTCCTCCCCTCACTGGCACAAAAGACACCAGCTTTACATTTCTAGGTAAGGCCTTTATCTGTTTCTTGGGTTCCCTGTGTGTTGCTTTTCTTTAACGTGGCCCTTTGTCTAAACTGAGCAACCATTTTTTTCCCCATTACCTGGACCAGATTTTATCATGTATTGACCAGTCGCTTTTTCTTCCCCAGACTCCTGTCATTTTCACCTGTCCAGTCAGAATTCTCCAATCTCCATCACCTCATAGTTTTTTCATTGCTTGCCTTTGTTTGTTTGTTATTGAATTGTTTGGGGAGGGGGAAGAAGGGAGTGACTCAGTAATTTCTATAATCAAAATCATTTTTGTTTGTTTTCCATGATGTTTGCCATTTGTGTTATTGTTACCTGAAACATTTGAGTCTTTAAGTTTTCATCAGTGGTTTAAATAAACAGAATCATTCTCTGAGACAGACTTCTTTAACACTAAGCTACATGAAATGACATTGAAAAATGACCTTCCAGCTCTCTGAATAGTGCGAATGCATGAGAGTTTTATCATGAACATCAAGAAGGAGGAATGGAATTTAGGCTTGTTGTCAAATCAGTGTCAAGGTCAATTAAAGCAGTTGATTAAATGGACGCATTTTATAGAACCTATATCAATAAATATAGAGGGTATTGATGTAGACTTAGGAGACTTGAAATGGAATTGTTGAGGATTTAAAAATACCTCTTGAAGCATTTCTTTTTTTTCCCCCTTAGAGCACCCAATTGAAATTTTGTGGCACATTTGCAAAGTAAAAATGGAATTGCATGAATTATGCACAGTGTTCTTAACTGCACATAGTCTCTGTCACTGGAACCATCATCACCTACCCCCACATCTTGTCTCTCCATCCAAAAAAGAGACTATTCACACTATTAGACATGCCATATTGAATTACAGGGAAGAAATATGCAGAATATCCAGCTCCCTACATCCCAAACTGAAGCACTAAAATCGCACATTGAAGGTGTTGTTCAGACAAAACCCACTAACTTCCCTTTGATTTTTATGGTAGTTTATGCTGTCTGGAAATTATGGGCTGGCATTTCAAAGTAACATTTTAGAAGAGGAAAATGGATATTTTAGAAGAATATTTCTTTTGACATACACTGTGTCAGAATGAATTTTTTTTTCCCAATGGTGAAATCCCTGTATTCTGGGTTTTATCTTTGAAAGCAGAAGAGATGGAAAATAGTATGTGACTTAAATACATCTTTCTGTATCTTAACTTCCAACTGTTTCTTCATAGAATGGACTGTGAAAGATTAATTTTACAGCTACTTAAAACTGTCTGAAGATGAGAAGTGGTTTCAGTAAGAAAAGCAGAGAGTAAATAAAGCTAACATACCAAACGTGAATGCCATGAAAACTGAACAGAACACGCCATGGATTAACTGATTTGTTCCACTCCACTAAGTTACATTGAAGTTGGAGAAGTTTGTAGGACTTTGATGTACATGGAGGTAAAAGTGGTATGTGTTTTTATCAAACTGAACACTGATTGTTCAAAGCTCTGAAGGTGAATAATGGTAGTACAGCAGAGTAGTTAGAAGGGTTTGAGCTTTTCATCCCAACTCTGTTATTTACTAGTTAAGTGCAGGCAAGTGACTTAATCTAAGCCTTGTTTCCCAATCTATCTGTCACAGGGTAACTGTTAATTATATGAAGAATGAGAAGTAAATAAATCATTATCAGAACTAAACAAAATGAAAGAACTCAGCACAATGCCTGGCATCCATATATTAAGTTCTCAGTAAATGCTACTTCTTATTATTTTCATTTATTATTATTATATGACAAAAAGATGATCATACAAGCAATAGCCAAATTCTTATTTTAAACTTTTCCCAATTTTATAGTAAATTAATTCTCATCATAACTTCATAGATGAAAGTTACCATAAACTTGAAGAAACGGTGGAAAAAATATTTTTTAACATTTTTATATTTTCTCAACTCTTCTGTATCCAGTTCCCTGATTATTCATAAGCTGTGTGCATTTCTTCCAAAAGAAAGTGCTTGTCAGTCCTCCTAATGGCCTCCAAGGAGAGAGATGTCAAGTAATTTATCTGAAGCCTATTTTGGTGTTTAAACCTGCTGAGCCCATGTCTCTACAATTTGACATTCAGTGGAAGCAATAAATGATGATCATATCATTAGGAATTCCGATCCACTTCTCAAAACATTCCACTGGCCCATTCCTTTCATATTCCTGTATGAGGAAATTTATATACTCAAAATGGGTGTGTGTGTGTGTGTGTATGCATGTACATTCAGGATGCCAAGTCCGAATCTTTCAGTGGTCTGAAGCGGAATCTTCTCATAGAGTAGCCATGTGTTTGTAGAAATTTAGCCAAATAACATAATGCATTTTATCTATGTCTTACCACATCCAACACGTCCAGTACTTTGCCTTATTTGATTATATATGAATATGGAGAGACATCTGAAAGGCCTATGTTTTTTTTGAGAGCTTTTGACTTATAAGAATATGTTATTATACAACTTAATTTGTTGAACATGCTGCTTAACTTTTTATTTATCTCCATCTGTACCCACTAAGATATGTATATATTTATCAAATATAATAATCACTTGCTAAATACCAGGTACCCTTCTAAGTGCTTTATGTATGCTAACTCATTTCATTAATTCCTATCACAACCTTATGATTTAAGTACCAATTGCTGTTTTACAGAAGGGAAAACTTTAGCACAGAGAGATTAAGCAGTTTACTCAAAGACACATAGCTAGATGTAAAAAATAGATAGACAACAAGGATATACTGTATAGCGCAGGGAAATATAGCCACCATCTTATAATAACCCACAATGGAGTATAATCTGCAAAAGTACTGAATCACTGTGCTGTACAGCAGAAAACAACACAACATTGCAAATCAGGTATACTTCAATTAAAAAAAAAGTATACATAGCTAGTAAGTGGTTGAGTCAGGAATCAAACACAGGTTACATGTCAGAAAGGCATATCTTTAATTGGATAAAAAGTTCTACTATTCTAGATTTTCAACTCTCCCTAGATTCAGGACTTCTGATGACATGTGTGAGAGACCAACTCCAACAAGATTAAGAATAGAAGAAATTTATGATAAGAAAGTACAGGACAGAGATTCCTCATGAACCCGAAGGTAGGGTTCAAGTCTCAAAAAGAAGGATTACAGTTAGGAATTGGCTGACCTTTAGAAATCTTGTCGTCTATCTCTGTATACCTGTTGTATTATTTTACACTCAAGGGTGAACTACTTCGACTTCTTGGCCTCTGTGGTTTGTGGAAAATGGCTGGCTTACATTTGCATAACCACATTTAAAGGATTGAAAAAAATCTGCTAACTTTGAACTTATTTTACAAGTCTGTAGTCTCAGGGGAGAGAAATTCAGAGAGAGAAGGTTGAGTCAAATATATAATAAGAGTTTAATAAAGTTTGGACATAGAGGTAAGGTTATGCACTGTAAACATGATTCCCTAGTTGCTTCCCTTTCATGTTTTTGAGGAGTTAAATTAAAGGGTCATAATGAGTTAGGCTGATACCATGGTGGAAGTCTCCTACTCTCCCTTCACATGCCAATGTCTCAAGGAAAGCTCTGTGTCTCAGACATTACAGGAGGTGCAGTACTTATTTCATATCCACTCTGACCTCCCCTGTCCCAAGTTTTCCTCACTGTATTTATGCCTTAATATTTGTCATAGTTATTTTCTGAAATTTTTTGTGACCTCTTCCAGAATCAACTGTGATTACTTTGCATCATATTTCTGCATTCTGTTGATATTACATTTATACCTGAATATGCTGCTATTTATAATTTTAGTAAGGTACTATATATTCTAATATTTACAAGATTCATAAATACTATCCTTGGCTCAGCTTTTAGAATATTACTCAGTATATTGTCCTGAATAGATATACATATACTGAAGCTGTAACTCACCAGGTGGTTCCTTTTATACTTATCAAACAAAAGCCGAGACATAATGAAAATCAATGTGTGTTTATGTGTGTGTCTTTGTCTTTAGTGGGAGATTAAAGGGGCATAGTGATTTGTGGGAGCTATCAAGCATGGAAGAAATGTCTCCTTCTTCAAGTATATGTACTGCTGACAGAAATGGGGGAAAATAGAACCTGTACTCACATCTCTTAGGATCTTGAGGATTCTGCATAGGTTTTAAAACTTATAAGAATCAACTGAAATGAATGCCATCGTCTATCGCAATGTCTATTTGAGCACAGTTTTAGAAGTTTGAGGTTTTCATGCCTAGAGTTCTATTGATTTGCTTGACACACTATTTTCCCAGACTGTGAAAAGGTTCCTACTGTCTACTTCTGTCAGCTCCCTATTTAATAGGGGCTGGCAGTCAATGTGCAGCTTGAGCTAGTGAGACTCCTCAGAGGACTCTTAAGGACATCTGTTGCTAATCTCCATTCCCTCAATTTCCTGAAGATTCAGTCCCCTTCCCCACCTCTCTCACTCTTAGCAAATGATTTTAGTTACAGCTTTCCCGAGGAGATGAAACTTATCTGACATGGATTGCATCATCTTTAGTTTGTGTTCTCACTCTCACTATTTCCCACATCTACTGAGACATCACTCTATCAAATATTCTAAGCTTAAATCTTTTTTTCCTTTTGCCAATTAACATGAATAGACTCTCTCTATTCTAAAAGATGTTCCCTAATAACTTTGTATGGTGACATATCTTAACTAGACTTATTGTGGTGATCAATTTGAAATGTATAGAAGTATCAAATCACTGTGTTGTTTAACAGGAACTAATGTAGCGTTGTAGGTCGATTATACTTCAAAAACAAACAAACTCCTAGAAAAAGAGATCAGATTTGTGTTACCAGAAACAGGGGTGGGGTGGAGGGGCCATGAGGGGAGGGGGAATTGGGTGATTGGATGAAGACAGTGAAAAGGTACAAACTTCCAGCTGTAAAATAAATAAGTACTAGGAATATAATGTACAACATGATAAATATAATTAGAACTGCTGTATGTTACATATGAAAGTTAAGAGAGTAAATCCTGAGTTCTCATCACAAGAAAAAAATTTACTTACTTTTCTATTTCTTTAATTTTGTATGTACCTATATGAGATGATGGATATTCACCAACTTATTGTGACAATCGCTATATGACGTATGTAAATCAGTTGGTTACGTTGTATCCCTGAAGCTTCTACAGTGCTATATGTCATTTATATCTCAATAAAACTGGAAGTAAGTAAATAAATAAGACATTCCCATTTGATCCCTTAAGTTACTACTCTGCCTCTTCCTGTCCCTCTTTCATCAGATATCCTAACATAAATATCTACACTTGCTGCCCCCACTTCCTCACTACCAGCATTTTAATTGGGCCCTTACAATCCAGCTTTTACACACTCTACTTTTCTTAACTTGTTTTTACCAGGTAATGAACTACTCTCATAATTTTCCAGTGCTTAGGGAATATATAAGATGCATCTCAATTTTACAAGAATTTAGTTTTAGAAAAAAATAACTACTTTCATCAAAGTAATTTAAAAATGTGTTGAGAATAAAATTATTAACTTAATTACAATATATTGTAAAATAAAATCCAATAAGAAATAAAAATTCCTGCCTAACTTGTAAGTCTATTATCACAAGAAACAATTATAAATACAAATAACTGAAAACGAATATAATGAAAGGAAATAATATTGGTACATAGCAGGGCTGTAATATGTAAATTGAAAAAGACCTGGGAGGATTAAAAATTTTCCACTCTGTCCCTTGCATGCCTTTGTCACCTGCAGCTGTTCCTCCCAACCCCCTATTGAACTTGACCTCATTAATTGTTTCTTTCACCTTCTTGATAAATCAAATTGCCAAAACCATGGCTGTTAAAGTACAAGAACAATTCCTCCCTCTTTAAAACAAATTTTGACCCACTATTCCTTAAATAAGCTGAAATTTAGATAAATCCCTTGCTAAAAAGCTATAAAAAATTCTGCCTTTTTTCCCAAAGATAATCACTGGCCTTCTGAATAAAGTCTTATAATTAATGGTGATCTGTATGGTTTTTTCCCCCCACAAACTGTGATTTGTTTTATGACATCTTCTGTGGAGTCATAGCTGAGAGAGGTGAGAAGAAAGTCTGTGTTTTTGGTGTCATATCCAAGAAATCATTGCCCAGACCAATGTCAAGAAGCTTTTCTTTTATATTTTCTTCTAGGAGTCTTACAGTTTCAGATCTTACATTTAACTCTTTAATCAATTTTGAGTTGATTTTTGTGTAAAATAAGCATTTAATTTAATTTTTTTGGATGTGGATATCCAGTTTTTCCAACACCATTTATTGAAGAGACCATCCTTTCCCCATTGTGTATTCTCAGTACCCTTGTCCAAATTCGACTGATCATATATGCATGTGTTTGTTTCTGGCCTCTCTATTCTGTTCCATCGGTCTATATGTCTTTTTTTTAATGCCAATACCATACTATTTTGATTACTTTAGCTTGGTAGTATATTTTGAAATTAGGAAATATGATGCCTCCAACTTTGTTCTTCTTACTCAAAAGTACTTTGGCTATTCATGATATTTGTGGTTCCGTATGAATTTTAGGATTCTTTTATCTGTTTCTGTAAAAATATGCCATTGGGATTCTGATAGTGATTGTATTGAATCTGTAGATTCCTTTGGGTAGTATCAACATTTTAACAATATTATTTCCTCCAATCCATGAACAGTGAATGTTTATTTATTTGTATCTGCTTTATTTTCTTTCATCAGTGTTTTATAGTTTTCAGTGTACAAATCTTTCACCTCCTTATTTAAACTTATTCCTAAGTACTCTATCTTTTGATTGTTTACATAATTTTCTTTTTGGATAGTTCATTGTTAGTATATAGAAATGCAGCTGATTTTTGTATGCTGATTTTGTATCTATTTTGATTTTCTGAATCTATTTATTAGTTCTAGTGGTTTTTTGGTTGGCGTATTCGGCTTTTTCTACACATAAAATTATTTCGTCTTAAAACAGACATATAAGTTTTTTCCTTTCTGATTTGGGTGCCTCTTATTTCTTCTTGCCTAATTGCTCTAGATAGGACTTCCAATATTATGTTGAAAGAAGTGGCAAGAGTGGACATCTTGCCTTGTTACAGATCTAAGAGGAAAACCTTTGTTTTTGACTACTGGGTATGATGCTAACTGTGGGCTTTTAATATATAGACTTTATTGTGTTGAAGTAAGTTCCTTCTATACCTAATTTGAGAGTTTTTTATCATGAATGGGTGTTGAATTTTTTCAGCTGATTTTTCTGCATCTATTGATATGGCAAAAGATTTTTATTCTTCGTTCTGTTCATGTGGTGTATCACATCAATTAATTGGTGTGTGTTGAACTATCCTTGCATCATAGGGACAAATCCCATTTGATCATTATGTATGATCTTTTTAATGTGATGTTGAATTAAGTTTGCTAATATTTTGTTGATGATAGTTACAGCTATGTTTATCAGGGATATTGGCCTATAGTTTTCTTTTCTTGTGTTGACTTTGTATGGTTTTGGTATCAGTGTGATAATGGCCTCATAAAATAAGTTTCAATGTTTTCCCTCTTATATTTTTTGGAGGAGTTTAAGAAGGGTTGGTATTAATTCTTCTTTAAATGTTTGATAGAATTCACTTGTGATGCCATCTAGTCCTGTCATTTCTTTTCTGAGAGTTTTTTGATTACTGATTCAGTCTCTTTATTGGTCATATAGGTTAAGTCTGTTTAAATGTTCTATATCTTCTTGATTTAGACTTGATAGTTTGTATGTTTCTAGAAATTTATCCATTTCTCCTAAGTCACTTGGAATATAATTGTCCATAACAGTCCCTTTTATTTTTTACTTCTGTGGAATCAGTTGTAATATAGCCTCTTCCATTTCTGATATTATTTATTTATCTTATCTCTTTTTTCTTAGTTAATTCAGCTAAAGGTCTGTTGATTTTAGTTTTTCCAAGAACCAGCTTGTAGTTTTGTCAATTTTTCTTGTTTTTCTATTCTCACTTGATTTATTTCAGCTCTAATCTGTATTATTTATTTCCTTCTGCTAACTTCAGATTTAATTTGTCCTTTTTCTAGTTTTTTGAGGTGTAAATATATGTTGTTTGAGATCTTTCTTCTTTTGTTAACTGCAGGTATTTATCATTATAGACTTCCTTCTTAGTACTGTTTTTACTGCATCATCTAAGTTTAATTATGTTGTGTTTGCATTGTTGTTTGTTTTGTGTTATTTTCTAATTGCCCTTTGGACTTTTCTCTTTGACCTAATGGTTGTTCAAGAATGTGCTATTTAATTTCCATGTATTTGTGAATTTTTCCTTTTTTTATAATTCTTAGATTCATCCCATTGTGGTCAAAATTGTTACTTGGAATAATTTCACTCTTCTTAAATTTGTAAAGACTTGTTCTGCGACCTAGCATGAGCTCCCTCTGGAGAAGGTTCTGTGTGCATTTGAAAATAATGTGTATTCTACTATTTTTGTATGTTCTGTATATGTCTGTTAGATCTACTATACAATGATGTATACTGTTTCTTGGGTTTCATTTCCCTTATTGATTTTCTATCTGGATCATCTATTTATTTTGGAAAGTGGAATATTAGAGTCTTCTACTGTTACTCTATTGCTCTCCAGTTCTCCCTTTACATCTGTCAGTGTTTGTTTTATATATTTCGGTGCTCTGATATTGGGTACATATATATTGTAATTGTTCTATCTTCCTGTTGAACTGACCCTTTTATCAGTTTGTAATTACAAACTTTGTCTCTTGTGACAGTTTTTGATTTAAAAATCTATTTTGCCCAGTACTCTCTTTCAGTTGTTATTTGCATGCAATATTTTTTCCATCATTTCCCTTTTAGCCTATGTGTGTCCTTAAATCTAAAGTGAGTCCAGGACTTCCCTGGTGGCACAGTGATTAAGAATCTGCCTGCAGGGAGATTGATTCAAGATGGCAGAGTAGGAGGAAGTGCTCTCACTCCCTCTTGTGAGAGCACCAGAATCACAATTAACTGCTGAACAATCATCGACAAGAAGACAATGGAACTCACCAAAAAAGATACCCCACATCCAAAGACAAAGGAGAGGTTACAATGAGATGGTAGGTGGAGCGCGATAACAATAAAATCAAATCCCATAACTGCTGAGTGGGTGACTCACAAACTGGAGAACACGGGTACCACGGAAGTCCACCCACTGGAGTGAAGGTTATAAGCTGCACGTCAGGCTTCCCAACCTGGGGGTCCGACAATGGGAGGAGGAATTCCTAGAGAATCAGATGTTGAAGCCTAGCGGGATTTGATTGCAGGACTTCAACAGGACTGGGGGAAATGGAGACTCCACTCTTGGAGGGCACACACAAAGTAGTGTGTGCATCGGGACCCAGGGGAAGGAGTGGTGACCCCATAGGAGACTGAACCAGACCTACCTGCTGGTGTAGGAGGATCTCCTGCAGAGGCAGGGGGTGACAGTGGCTCACAGTGAGGACAAGGACCCTGGCAGCAGAAGTTCTGGGAAGTACTCCTTGGCATGAGCCCTCCCAGAGTGTGCCATTATTCCCAACAAAGAGCCCAGGTAGGCTCCAGTGTTGGGTTGCCTCAGGCCAAGCAACCAACAGGGAGGGAACCCACCCCCACCCATCAGCAGACAAGCAGATTAAAGTTTTACTGAGCTCGGCCACCAGAGCAACACCCATCTATACACACCACCATCCCTCCCATCAGGAAATGTGCACAAGTCTCTTAGCCTCATCCACCAGAGGGCAAACAGCAGAAGCAAGAAGAACTACAATCCTGCAGCCTGAGGAACAAAAACCACATTCACGGAAAGAGAGACAAGATGAAAAGTCAGAGGGCTATGTACCACATGAAGGAACAAGATAAAACCCCAGAAAAACAAATGAAGTGGAGATAGGCAACCTTCCAGAAAAGAATTCATAATACTGATAGTGAAGATGATCCAGGACCTCGGAAAAAGAATGGAGGCAAAGATCAAGATGCAAGAAATGTTTAACAAAGACCTAGAAGAATGAAAGAACAAACACCTAGAAGAATGAAAGAACAAACACCTAGAAGAATGAAAGAACAAACAAACAGAGATGAAAAATACAATAACTGAAATGAAAACTACACTAGAAGGAATCAATAGCAGAATAAATGAGGCAGAAGAAGGGGTAAGTGACCTGGAAGACAGAATGGTGGAATTTACTGCTGTGGAACAGAATAAAGAAAAAAGAATGAAAAGATATGAACACAGCCCAAGAGACCTCTGGGACACCATTAAATGCAACAACATTCGCATTATAGGGGTCCCAGAAGGAGAAGAGAGAGAGAAGGACCCAAGAAAATGTTTGAAGAGATTATAGTCGAAAACTTCCCTACATGGGAAAGGAAAGAGCCACCCAAGTCCAGGAAGCACAGAGAGTCCCAGGCAGGATAAACCCAAGGAGAAACATGTCAAGACACATAGTAAATCAAACTGACAAAAATTAAAGACAAAGAAGAATTATTGAAAGCAACAAGGGAAAAATGACAAATAACATACAAGGGAATTCCCATAAGGTTAACAGCTGATTTCTCAGCAGAAACTCTACAAGCCAGAAGGGAGTGGCATGATATATTTAAAGTGATGAAAGGGAAGAACTTACAACCAAGATTACTCTACCTGGCAAGGATCTCATTCAAATTTGACAGAAATCAAAAGCTTTACAGACAAGCAAAAGCTAAGAGAATTCAGCACCACCAAACCAGCTTTACAACAAATGCTAAAGGAACTTCTCTAAGTGGGAAACACAAGAGAAGAAAAGGACCTACAAAAACAAACCCATTACAATTAAGAAAATGGTTATAGGAACATATATCGATAATTACCTTAAACATGAATAGATTAAATGCTCCAAAGAAGCACTTGCTGAATGGATACAAAAACAAGACCCGTATATATGCTGTCTACAAGAGACCTACTTCAGACCTATGGACACATTCAGACTGAAAGTGAGGGGATGGAAAAGTTATTCCATGCAAATGGAAATCAAAAGAAATCTGGAGTAGCAATACTCATATCAGATAAAATAGCCTTTAAAGAATGTTACAAGAGACAAGGATGGATACTACATAAAGATCAAGGGATCAATCCAAGAAGAAGATATAACAATTATAAATATACATGTACCCAACATAAGAGCACCTCAATACATAAGGCAACTGCTAACATCTCTAAAAGAGGAAATCGACAGTAGCACAATAATAGTGGCGGACTTTAACACCTCACTTACACCAGTGGATCATCCAAACAGACAATAAGGAAACACAAGCTTTAAATGACACAATAGACCAGATAGATTTAGTTGATACTTAGAGGATATTCCATCCTAAAAGAGCAGATTCTAAAAGATCATCCTAAAAGATCTCAAATGTGCATGGAACATTCTCCAGGATAGATCACATCTTGGGTCACAAATCAAGCCTCAGTAAATTTAAGAAAATTGAAATCATATCAAGCATCTTTTCTTACCACAACGCTATGAGATTAGAAATGAATTACAGGGAAAAAAACCATAAAAAACACAAACACATGGAGGTTAAACAATACGTAACTAAATAACCAAGTGATCACTGAAGAAATCAAAGAGGAAATCAAAAAATACCTAGAGACAAATGACAATGAAAACACGACAATCGCAAACCTATGAGATGCAGCAAAAGCAGTTCTAAGAGGGAAGTTTATAGCTATACAAGCCTACCTCAGGAAACAAGGAAAATCTCAAATAAACAATCTAACCTTACATGTAAAGGAACTAGAAAAAGAAGCACAAACAAAACCCAAAGTTAGCAGAAGGGAAAAAATCATAAAGATCAGAGCAGAAAGAAATGAAATAGAAACAAAGAAAAAAATAGCAAAGATCCATAATACTAAAAGCTGGTTCTTTGAGAATATAAACAAAATTGATAAACCATTAGCCAGACTCATCAAGAAAAAGAGGGAGAGGACTCAAATCAATAAAATTAGAAATGAAAAAGAAGTTACAACAGACACCGCAGAAATGCAGGGCATCCTAAGAGACTACTACAAGCAACTCTATGCCAATAAAATGGACAACCTGGAAGAAATGGACAAATGCTTAGAAAGGTATACCTTCCAAGACTGAACCAGGAAGGAATAGAAAATAAGAACATACCAATCACAAGTAATGAAATTGAAACTGTGATTAAAAATCTTTCAACAAACAAAAGTCCAGGACCAGACGGCTTCACAGGTGAATTCTATCAAATATTTAGAGAAAAGCTAACACCCATCCTTCTCAAACTCTTCCAAAAATTGCAGAGGAAGGAAAACTCCCAAACAGATTCTATGAGGCCACCATCACCCTGATACCAAAACCAGACAAAAACACTACAAAAAAAAGAAAATTACAGACCAATATTACTGATGAATATAGATGCAAAAATCCTCAACAAAATACTAGCAAACAGAATCCAACAACACATTAAAAGGATCATACACCATGATCAAGTGGGATTAATCCCAGGGATACAAGGATTCTTCAGTATATGCAAATCAATCAATGTGATACACCAGATTAACAGACTGAAGGATAACTATCATATGATCAACTCAGTAGATGCAGAAAAATCTTTTGACAAAATTCAACTCTGATTTATGATAAAAACTCTCCAGAAAGTGGACATAGAGGGAACCTACCTCAACATAATAAAAGCCATATAAGACAAACCCACAGCAAATATCATTCTCTATGGTGAAAAATAGAAAGCATTTCCTCTAAGATCAGGAACAAGCCAAGGATGTCCACTCTCACCACTGTTATTCAACATAGTTTTGGAAGTCCTAGCCACGGCAATCAGAGAAGAAAAAGAAATAAAAGGAATACAAATTGGAAAAGAAGAAGTAAAACTGTCACTGTTTGCAGATGCCATGATACTATATATAGAGAATCCTAAAGATGCCACCAGAAAACTATTAGAGCTAATCAATGAATTTGGTAAAGTTGCAGGATACAAAATTAACGTACAGAAATCTCTTGCATCCACATACACTAATGATGAAAAATCTGAAAGAAAAATTAAGGATACACTCCCATTTATCACTGCAACAAAAAGAATAAAATACCTAGGAATAAACCTACCTAGAGAGACAAAAGACCTGTATGCAGAAAACTATAAGACACTGATGAGAGAAATGAAAGATGATACAGATGGAGAGATATACCATGTTCTTGGATTGGAAGAGTCAATATTGTGAAAATGATTATACTACCCAAAGCAATCTACAGATTCAATGCAATCCCTGGCAAATTACCAATGGCATTTTTTACAGAACTAGAAGAAAAAATCTTAAAATTTATATGGAGACACAAAAGACCCTGAATAGCCAAAGCAATCTTGAGGGAAAAAAACGGAGCTGGAGAAATCAGACTCCCTGACTGCAGAATATACTGCAAAGCTACAGTAATCAAGACACTGGCACAAAAACAGAAATATAGATCAATGGATCAGGATAGAAAGCACAGAGATAAACCCACTCACCTATGGTCAGCTAATCTATGACAAAGGAGGCAAGGATATACAATGGAGAAAAGGCAGTCTCTTCAATAAGTGGTGCTGGGAAAACTGGACAGCTACATGTAAAAGAATGAAATCAGAATACTTCCTAACACCATACACAAAAATAAACTCAAAATGGATTAGAGACCTAAATGTAAGACTGGACACTATAAAGCTCTTAGAGGAAAACATAGGAAGAACACTCTGACATAAAGCACAGCAAGATCTTTTTTGATACACCTCCTAGAGTAATGGGAATAAAAACAGAAATAAACAAATTGGATCTAAGGAAACTTAAAAGCTTTTGCAAAGCAAAGGAAGCTACAAACAAGATGAAAAGACAACCCTCAGAATGGGAGAAAATATTTGCAAACAAATCAACAGACAAAGGATTAATCTCCAAAATATATAAACAGCCAATGCAGCTCAATATTAAAAAGACAAACAACCCAATCCAAAAATGAGCAGAAGACTTAAATAGATATTTCTCCGAAGACATACAGATGGCTACAAAGCACATGAAAAGCTGCGCAACATCACTAATTATTAGAGAAATGCAAATCAAAACTACAGTGAGGTGTCACCTCATACCAGTTAGAATGGGCATCATCAGAAAATCTACAAACAACAAATGCTGGAGAGGGTGTGGAGAAAAGGGAACTGTCTTGCACTGCTGTGGGGAATGTAAATTGATACAGCCACTATAGAGAACAGTATGGATGTTCCTTAAAAAGCTAAAAATAGAATTGCCATATGACCCAGCAATCCTACTACTGGGCATATACCCAGAGAAAATCATAATTCAAAAAGACACATGCACCCCAATGTTCATTGCAGCACTATTTACAATAGCCAGGTTATGGAAGCAACCTAAATGCCCATCGGCAGACAAATAGATTAGGAAGCTTTTGTACATATATAGAATGGAATATTACTCAGCTGTAAAAAGGAAGGAAATTGGGTCAATAATAGAGATGTGGATGGATCTAGAGACTGTCATACAGAGTGAAGTAAGTCAGAAAGAGAAAAGCAAATATTGTATATCAACGCATATATGTGAGACGTAGAAAAATGGTACAGATTAACTGTTCTGCAGGGCAGAAATTGAGACACAGATGTAGAGAACAAATGTATGGACACCAAGTGGGGAATGTGGTGGGGGTGGGGGTGGGGGTGTGATGAATTGGGAGACTGGAATTGACATATATACACTAATATGTATAAAATGGATAACTAATAAGAACTTGCTGTATAAAAAAATAAATAAAATTCAAACTAAAAGAATCTGCCTGCCAATGCATGGAACACGGGTTCAGTCCCTGGTCCAGGAAGATCCCACATGCAACAGAGCAACTAAGCTCATGTGCCACAACTACTGAGCCTGAGCTCTAGAGCCTGCGAGCCACATCTACTGAGCCCATGTGCCACAACTATTGAAGCCAATGTGCCTAGAGCCAGTGCTTCGCAGCAAGAAAAGCCCGTGCACTGCAACAAAGAGTAGCCCTTGCTCCCCACAACTAGAGAATGGTCATGTGCAGCAACGAAGACCCAATGCAGCCAAAAATAAATAAACAAACAAATAAATAAATTTATTAAGAAAAAAGTAAAGTGAGTCTTGTAGAGAGTGTATAGTTCAATCTTGTATTTTTAATATGCATTCATCTACTCCAAATCTTTTGATTGGTGAGTTTAATCTATTTACATATAGAGTAATTATTAATAGGTAAGAGCTTACTATTGCCATTTTGTTGTTTTCTCTTTTGAATTTCTTTTGTTCCTCTCTTTCTCTGTTGCTGTCTTCTTTTGTGACTTACTGTGGTTTTTCCCATAGTGATATACTTCTTTTCTATTTACCATTTTTGTATCTACTATAGTTTGTATGTGTGTGTGTGTTTTTGTGGTTACCATAAGACTTGCATAAAACTTCCTATAATTATAAGTCTATTTTAGGCTGATAACAAGTTCAGTTGCATACAAAAAATTTATACTTTTACTCTCCCCTACACTTTATGTTATTAGTGCCAGAATTTACTTACTTTTATGCTGTATATCAAAAAATAATTCTTTGTGGTTATAGTTATTCTTAGTATCTGTCTTTTACCTTTTATACTAGGGTTAAAAGTGACTTATACAATACCAGTGCAATGTTTTTTCTCTATATGTCTATATGTTTATCTTTATTAATGAATTCATACTTTCATGCACTTTTGTGTTGCTGTTTAGTGTTCTTTCATTTCAACTTGAAGAGCTACCTGTAGAATGTCTTGTAGAGCAAGTCTAGTGGTAAAGAACTCCCTCAGTTTTTGTTTTTCTGGGAAAGATTTCTCTCTTCTTTATTTTTAAAAGATAGTTTTGCTGGATCTAATAGTCTTCATTGGCACTTTTCTTCCTTCAGCACATTGAGCGTATTATCCCAATCTTTCCTGGCTTGCAGGATTTCTGCTGAAAATTCTACTTATGAGGTCCTCTTGTATGTGATGAATCACTTTTTTTCTCACTACATTCCAAACTCTCTCTTTGTCTTTGACAATTTAATTATATTTTGTTTTGATGTAGAACTCGTTAGATTTAACATTTTTGGAGTTCTGTGGGTTTCATGAATCTGGACGTCCATTCTCCTCCCCAGATTTGGGAAGTTTTCAGTCATTATTTTTTCAAATAAGCTTTTCACCCCTTTTTGTTTCTTTTCTGCTTCTGAGACTCCCATGATGTGGTTCTCTTTGATGGTATCTCATAAGTTCTGTGGGCTTTCTTTATTATTTTTCTTTATGTCTCTCTGACTAGATAATTTCAAATGACTTGCCTTTGAGTTTGCTGTTTCTTTCTTTTGGTTGATAGAGTCTGCTGCTACTGATCTCTAGTGAATATTTCAGTTGTAGTCATTGTATTCTTCAGATCTAGAGTCCTGAATACTAATAGGAAGTTTTTCCATCTTCAAACTAACTATTTTGCTTTGATTTGTTTTAGATAGTATGTGCACATTATAGATATTAAGTAAATAAGTGTTGATTTAAACTTTATTATATTCTCTACTTCTAAATTTTTTTGAGAAGAAAATTGGGATTGACATATATACACTAATATGTATAAAATGGATCACTAATAAGAACCTGCTGTATAAAAAATAACTAAAATTCTAAAAAAAATAAAAAAGAAAGAAAGAAATTTTCTTCTTTTGCTTCCTGAAGGAACTTATCTTCCTGTAATCCTTGGGACAACTTCTTGAAGCTCACCACTTTTGTTTCTTTACCGTTTGTCTCCAGTTGAGGCAAAACCTTACATTTCATCACTGCTTGCTTCCTGGTTAAATTTGGGCCAATCTAAGTATTCATGGTTTCTTCATTTCAAAGGAGAAGCTTTCTTTTCAGTGCACAGGTATCATCCTTTAAAAAATCAGTCAGGTAAATGTGGGTGAAATATAAACATTAAACTCCATGGGTCATGCATTCCAAGTTTAAAAGCTATGTGCTTCAGTTGGATCTGCTGGGGATAACTATTTCATATGCATCTTCTGTATACAATTAGCCCTTGAACAACAGGGGTTTGAACTTTGCAGGTCCACTTAGGTGCAGGTTTTTTTTTTCCCCCCCCAATGTATAGGTATTACAGTACTACCCGATCTCTGGCTGGTTGAATCTGTGGTTGTAGAACCGAGGGTCAAAGCATAAAGTTAGTTTTGCATGGGGGTTGGAGCCACTAACCCTTGTGTTGCTCAAGGGTCGATTGTACTTCACACTAGACATGGAACAGATTGTTTTTCTTGGTATAGAACTTCACAAAGTTTTTTCTTCCTCCAACAGGAAAGAAAGAGGTCATTAAAATTTTCATAACAAGTTGGTTCAATTTAATTGATTAATATTGTTTACAACTTCTATCCTTGTTGTATTAATCATAAAGTTCTTATTAAACTCCACAAGGGAACAATATAAATTTTTATATGAAACATGAACTTAATAAACAAGATTTTGGCTTTCCTGCATTCAAGTAATCATTTTCTTAATGTAAATAAATGACAAGCACTTCTATAGATCTTTAAGAGTAAAAGTCATTACAGATCATCCTTGATCTTAGTACAGAACTTTCTAAGTTGCTTCCCTAAAATATTTCCCACAGAGTATCGTTCTTTCACATCCTAGTCTTAGGTCAAACCAACATACTCCTTTTGGAATAAAGACTAGGATTTCTTGGACATCTGGGGAATTATTTTTAAGATAAATATACTATTTATGTAGAGGAAACTATAAGCGACTTTATATAATTATATAAAAAAATGAATGTTGCATTGGACCTTAACATTATGCACAAACTGGTTTCACTTTTTAAAAAATATATAAAGAATGGGAGGTAGTTGAATGAAAATGGTCAAATTGTGTGGAGGCAGCTGTAATCCAAGGGGAAATTAGATAGGGCACAGTACAAAGGTTTACATTTTCGTAAGAAGAGAGGATTCCTCCCTTTTCAACATGTAAATGTGTTTGGCCCAAGGCAAGGCAAGAGAATTACACGCTTGGACTTTTTCCTCATAAACAAAGGTGTTGCTGTTTCAGCTCTGTAGCAATTTTCTAGGCTATGTTTTTTACTATTTTTGGTATGGAAAAGAAAGACTTCTGATGTAGCTCTGAAAGCTCGACAATCATTTTTTGCCACAAGCGTACTATATTATCAATTTGGTGCAAGGCTTGGAGAAACTGAGGTGGTCACTTCTTAGTGCAGAGGGGAGAAAGTTTTCCTAAGTCTGCACCTATAAACACTGTTTTCAGCATCTGTAGGGGTCATCAGTAATTCATAAATCTTTAGGAAATATTTGAATCAAGAATGGATGTTTCGTCTTTTTCTATTATGTTAATTTAGTTGGATATTTTTGGAATGGTTCATTTATTAACTCTCTATTCATCAAATTCTTGTCCTTAAGAAACTTTCCTCTAATAGAAATGTCACTTTGTTTTTCTATTCCATGATATGAATAGTCTTCGCAGCTAATCAGAAAGCAAGTATTGTGTCTGTTCTACACCACATGAACTCTAGGTGTGAATCCCAAACAATACCATTTTAATATACAAGGGAGACAGTACAAAAGACCCTGAAGAAATTGGCAAAAATGTAAGCTAGTCTATGTAAATTGTGCAAGTACTATTTTTAAGTGCTATATTATGTGATATAAATATATGACCATATGTTACAAAATCAAAATCAGGACCCATGTTCCAATAAATTATTTTTGCTTTATTATTTGGTCATAGAAGCTGTCTGAGAGAGGTAGTGTTAAGTGCTTAGTAATGGAATTTTCAGGATATTTTAATGGCTTATGGGGATAGCAGATACTTGCAATTAGATTTGTCCCTAAAAACCTTATACGTAAACATACTTTGGATATTCACATATAACAAAGAATAATGAAAATCAGAACCTTACTATTCAGGTCTTTATATTCATGGGCCATCATAAAAGATGCTTTTCTCATTTGTCCTGTGTTAGTGAAAAATTTATCGTGGATCAGTGTTTGAGAAGCTGGTGTTGGAAGTGATCCAATAAGACATTATAGACACAATGAGCTGGATTTCTCAAGCAAAATGGATTTTGGTAAACACAGGAAGGATCAGAAGACATTTCAGGACAGAGGGATGAAATGTTTGAAGAGACAGAGTCCAGGAAGAATCTAGCTCTTTTGTAGAACTATGATAAAGGTGGGACCATTTAAGTAAAAAGTACATGTTGTTGGTTAGTAAACATGAGGAATCATCAATGAAGTAAATCAGGATTATGGAAGGCTTAGAAAACCAAAGTCTAGGCATGGTGGATTACCTGGGTTATTTATACATTCCTGTTACAGTAAGGCATAGAGTCAAATACAAGATGATTATGATGACTTTATCTTCCTTTAAAAGTTATGTTAATGATAGATTGGTGTATTTCATGATGACTATACTTTGATGCTGTTCTAAAATTTGAGTTCCTTTTTTTTTCTGATCATTTAAAACACATAGCAACAACTTCTCCTCTTCCTTCTCCTCTTTCTCCTGCTCCTGTTCATCCTCCTCTCCTATCCCTGTCTCTCTGTTTCTCTCTCTCTACACACACATGCATACATATACACATATACAGTAATCAGATAAACTTGACTGACTGTGAGAAGACCAGTTGCTTACTTTCACAGTGTTTCTTTTGATTTTCCTATGATACTGTAATTTTTGCCCTTGCTCTTATGTCCGAAGAATGTTTTTGATGAATAGAACAAAAACAAATCCCGCCCTAATTATTGGAAGGTGGTGGAAGGAAACTAATATGTGTGAAGCGAAAGCTACTTGATAATCACTAATCTGGTTACCTTACCTGCACACATCCATTTAATCTTCAAACCAACCACAGTAAGGAAAAATTATCTCCATATTACAGATAAGAATATTAAAAATCAAAGAGATTAGTCAATTTGCTCAAGAGTACTCAGTAGGTGTATGTCAGAGGCCGGACTTGAACCCAAATCTGTCTGACTCCAAAACCCTTGTTCACTTCTCTGTACAACTCTTTGCTCAAACAAAATACTGCCACCATATAGGGTCAGTGATCTATAAGATTAAAATTTCATTAATCTGTTTGAAGTAATTCAGTGAAGTGTGTTTTTGTTTTACCTCTTAATTATGGGCCATGAAACAGTCACTTGTCAGTTGTTTTACTGAAAAAAAATCCACAGTAACTGATTAGAGTCTTTATTTGTCCATAAGAAGCCGTAAGATAAGTCAGGAACCATGGCACACATGACTTCTGTTTGTAGTTAATAGAGAAAATAAACTACAGGCAGTTTTCCTGATAATAAAAAGTGAAAGCAAGGGTCTAGCAGAAAAAAAGGGTTAGCAAAATAGAATTGTCCGTCTTCTCTTTATGACCCTCTTCTATCCATATTCTTACTTCTAATACTGTTGTTATCTGAATAGAGGAAGGTACGAACAGAAAAATCACAGTCTAATCACATGCTGAACTTTAACTATGGTACTGTGATCAGTGAATTTCCTGTATAATCAATGCCTCCCTCATCTACTTTATCTCTATGTATCAGGCCCTCCTAACTACCTGATAGTTTATTAAGGAAAAGAAAAAAACTAAGCTTTTCACAGTTCTTTTGTTCTATGCAGTAATTATCATTCTTGCCTCATTTACCAACCCCAATTACTTCCATTGCTTTTGTTACAGAAGTAATATCTGCTAGCATTTGTTCAGCCCTTAACTACATGTGAGGCCCCACTTGAAGTACATTACAGGTGATGGATGGCTTACTTATTCCTCATACTTAACCCTACAAGGCTCATGTTCTTTTGTCATTCCAGTTTTATAGATCTAGAACCTGAGGCATAAGCTGGTTATGGAGTAGGGATTTGAACCTGGGCACTCTGACTACAGAGGCCAAAACAAACCCTACATTGTACTTTTCAATCTTAGTAAAAAACTTAACCTGTCTCACTTCCATTATTGGTGATTTGTGTACAGTATTTCCTAACTTGCAGAATTGTCAAGATTAAATTAGATAACTTATTACGATTATTATCATGGTGCCTGACACAAAGTATTTATTATATATTTAATTTATTTAAGCTATTATAATTATATATTAGGCTTAATTATATATTAAATATAAGTAAAATATGACTAATATATTTACTATCTTCATTATCATTGTGAAATGCCTGTTCCCTTCTATTACAGGTACAGGATAGAATTTGTTGCTTATTTTTGTGCTCAAGGTACATAGTCCAGTATCTAAAATATACCAGCTAGTTAACACGTGTTTGTTGAACCAATTAGAAATGTACAAATTACTTAATTAGTGTCATGTGTTTTTTTCTTTAAAAGTTTATTTCTTTTTTTTCATCTTTATTGGAGTATAATTGCTTTACAATGTTGTGTTAGTTTCTGCTGTATAACAGTGAATCAGCTAAATGTATACATACATCCCCATATCCCCTCCTTCTTGCTTCTCCCTCCCACCCTCCCTATCCCACCCCTCCAGGTGGTCACAAAGCACTGAGCTGATCTCCCCCTGCAACGTGTGTCATGTGTTTTTAAAGCTAGTTTCAAAATTACTTTATAATTTCCACATTATAAACACTTGTGGAATGAAAGAATTTGATGCCCCTTAAAGTTCTTAAGATGGGATATACAATATGTTCTTCAATGAAGGGTAAAGAATGGTAAATTTGGGTTGTTAAATTAATTGGTAAATGCTAAACATTCGAGAGTATATAGAAATGTTCCTGGTGATGTTTTCTATGATAGGTCTCCTAACAGTGCACCCTTCAGAAGCTCTCACAGATATAAAGCCTAGATATTTATTTCACAGTGGTTGCAAAGTGAGATGTTTTTGTCCACTTGAAGTAAATAGCAGTAATGTCCTTCCTGAGAGTATTTTAATTTAAGGGAAGGTATTGTCAGATGATGGAATATATTTTTAAATCTGATATATTTGTAACTTAACATTTAGCATCTATAAATACAAATGTCAAATAATTGCAGTATTGTAACTATCTTGTAGTATCATATATTACTGATAATTTTTTAAAGAAGTGACAGTCTTATCAGCCGGTAGATCTAAAGCAAAATCAGTGAAAAAGGTCTGGGGCCTATGAAAAGAGGTCAGTGTGGTGGCCCAGTATTGAAAGTAGTAAGTGAATTCAGAAGCACCTGACTTTTTTCCTCTTTTTCCTCATTCACATTCAAGTGTGGAATTTCCCTTTAATTATTATCCTCTTTCCTCCCATAACTCATGTTTTCATAATTCTATTGCTCTCTCCAGTGTTCTTGTGTGTAAATGGCATTTATACATTTGAACAGTTACTTAACAAAGGTTTATTTAGCGCCCATGAAATGGATAGATTTTGGGGTAAGGCATTCATAGGTTCAAATCCTGACTGGACGACAGAGCAGCTGAGTGATTTTTCTTTTCAATTACCTAATTACCAATTTCCTAATCTCTGTCATGGGTATAGTGATACCAAACCCCCAAGATTGTTGTGAGAAATAAAATGTTGCCACATATGGTTGTGGGGTGTGTGTGTGTGTGTATGAATGATGACTATTACTCAGCCATAAAAAAGCATGAAATAATGCCATTTGCAGCAACGTGGATGGACCTAGAGATTATCATGCTAAATGAAGTAAGTCAGACAGAGAAAGACAAATATCATATCACTTATACGTGGAATCTTAAATATGACACAAGTGAAATTATTTATAAAACAGAAATGGACCCACAGACATAGAAAACAAACTTATGGTTACCAAAGGGGAAGCAGGGGGAAGGATAAATTAGGATTTTGAGATTAATGTATACATACTACTATGTATGAAATCAACCAAGACCTACTGTATAGCACAAGGAACTATACTCAATAATTAGTAATAACCTATAAGGGAAAAGAATCTGAAAAAGAAATTTTATATATATATGTGTGTGTGTATCTATATATATATATGTATATATATATAAAAAACTGAATCACTTTGCTGTACACCTGAAACTAACACAACATTGTAAATCAACTATACTTCAATTAAAAAAATGTTGCCAAATGTGAAGAAGGCCACTTGAAGTCAACCTTGGAAACAGGCATAAAACACACAAATAAAACAAATAGAAGTGGAAGAATGAATTTTATAAACTGTACAGAACAATTCAAATCTTTGAAGAAAGAGAAGTAGAGGTATCTACCCATTTTCCAGGGATATGTGGCATTTCCTACTTCAAATCACCGTTGACAGTCTAGGTCAGAGATTATATAAGTAGTGAGAATGCTAAGAAATAAAATTAAGGAGCAAATTTGCTAGTGAAAATTAAATTATTTACAGTAATCAGAGTATGCCAGTCAGGATTTAGGGAAAGAAACATCATGGAATAGGGTAAAAATAGGTTCCTTATACAAGGGGAATTAGAGTGAACACAGCATTACAGTCAGTATGGAATGTATTCCTACATTTCCAGTGCTAAATCTCATGATTCCTCTTGATTTAGTTCAATTAATCCATTTCATATTTGTGTGCAAGGTGGACTCTAGCAGGGTTACAATGGGATTGTAAGGAGAGGGAGGCTTTAATTGTAAAGTGCACAAGAACACCTAGGATTGAAAGAATTCCTCAAATTTAAAAATGATTACTGATGTTGATTATTATTTACCTTATATTGTTAAATAATATTCAGTGTCCATTTTATAATGGACCTCACAGACACCTTTTATGAAAAATAATTATCACAAACATGCCTGACTCTTTCTTCCTTCTCTCAACTCTCTGCCCTCTCTATCAAATATTTTGTCTTGAACACTGGCATGTACAACAAGCAATAATTCTATAGAGGATATCTGAACAATTTGTACTTTGAACAAAACAGTATGATGTATACTCTTCATTCTTACAAGTAAACTTTCAAGAATGTACAAAACCCCAGGAAACATACATAGAGACTCAATTTCACAGCTATTGAACATGTATTTATAGTTAATCACATCTTTTAATGTGAATCCCTGTATTTGTCTGAAGGCACAGGAGTCTGTCAACAGAGCATACTAATAAATCCTTGATGCCCTGAAAAAATTTTGTATTTTTTCTCTTAAACTGTGTTTAGACTGATCAGGAATATATGATTCATGCATCCTTAGCATGCTCTTTTTACCAACAGGGACAGCATCTTCAGATATGTAGGAAAAATATGCTTATTAAGAACACATGGTGGAGTGGACACCACAAAAATAGAGTCAGGGGAACAGGGGAAGAGATTATAACTGCAACATGACTTTGGTTCTTACAGCTTCTAGTACAAGGACTGGTTTTTCTATCCCATTAGGCTTTTCAAAGAATATATGTATGAGAATTCTAGAAACCTGTAGAGAAAACACCACAGATCAGATGGCTTAATCTGAACATGAAAGATACTCCCTTCACAGTAATAAGAAAAACAGATCTTTTCTAGAATGATCTGGAAATATCAAGAAAAGAATGGAGGAGGATGTAGGAACAAATTGCCATGATACTACCAGGTCTGCATAAAATGTGAAAGAAGAGAGATTGGAGTCACAGAATCAGTGGAAGGACATGGCAGGAATCCTGGCCATAGCATTGCCTGTAAGTCTTCCTGTCTTCTCTTGAGTCAAGAAATCTTCCCCACTCTACCTTATGCCACCTACTGTTCAGTGCTTGCCTACACATCCTTGTAGTCAGAGTAAGCACAAAGAAAATGGTCCACAGTACAAACCTGAGGGACAGCTAGAAAAGTTCCTCTGACTTAAAATCCTTCTGCTGTAGTACTGTCTCAGAGATCCAATACTTTGGGTTATTAAGCAAACTCCTTTAACATGCAATACTGTTGGGAAGAATATGTAATAATAATAAGGTAGATTCATATTTGTGTAGCTTTCCAGTTTATAAAAAGCACTTTCTCATTTTTAAATTATTTAATGCAACAGTTCTGGTTTATTATTTTCACTTTGTAGATGAAGCAAGAGACCAGAATGATTAAATAACTTCTCCAAAGTCACACCAGGAACACATAGTAGAACCAAGACAAAATTACAGGATATATATTGTTAAGGGATTTGTCCTTTTATCAATTCATTCAAAAAATGCTTGTTTAATATCAACCACTAGGCCTTGTGCTAGACACTGGGATACCATAGAGAACAGGATATTCATAGTGTACTAAAAAGTCATACAGCCATATAGTAGGGAAAAATATGTGTTAAAGTAAAAGCTATTTTTCTCATTAGAGGAAGAAAGAAAAAAAAAGAAAGAAGGGGAGGCAGGGAGGATGGAAAGTAAAGAAAAGTTGACTTTCATCAATTAACAGGAAGGAACGGAAATTAAGAGAAGGTAAAACTAGATCTTCAACATAAAGGTTTTTGAAAAATATTCAGCATCCTGCCTCTTCTTGTTGAAACCCTAGGTCAAAGTGATAGAAATCCCAGAGAAGATTAGGGAGTTCACAGAATAAAACAGACTCTACCTGGTTTGCCAGGGAGTAGCCCAAAAGACAACAAACCTTGTAGAGAAACACTAGACCTACTTGGGGCCTGAAAATAGAGGTATCCCTGCTGATGGAAGAGTGACATACTCCCAATTTCACTATCGTGTGGAGTCTTTAAAAATAGACACCAAATAGCTCTGGATCATGACAAAGAGGATCTTGGACCATATTGAAACAGTATAGTAGCAATAGGTGGTGTCTCGTAATAATATTGACCAGAAGAGATGATTTGTGCTTTAATGGAAACCAGGAAATACAGATGCCAGCATGTGGGTCAGATTTCTCCCCTAACCATGGTTCAACAAGATGATGAGTTGCCTTTAATTTAGCACAATTAACTCTTCCATAGTGTTTTGTACTATGGAATTCAAGAGTTATATTTAAAAGGGATAAAAAATTATGTTTTATTTTTGCTCAGCTAATTAAACCACTATATTAAAATTGATGATGAATATCAAACATCACTATACTTAATGTTGAAACACTAAACATTTTTCAACACATTCAGCAAAAAGACAAGGATATCTGCTATCACTAAAATTATTCAGTACTGTTCTGGAAGTTTATAAAATGCCATAAAAATGCAATAGAAATGATACCCCCTTTATCACTGCAGATAAAACAACTTTATCATAGAAAACCAAAAATAATTAACTGAAAAGCTTTTAGAAATTGTAAAACAGTCCCCAAACTGGCTGGTTACAAAGTATACGTAGAAAGATCAATATATGTCACAGTATTCAAAAGAATATGATTAAAGACTTAAATATAAATAGCAAAGCTAAAAAAATTAGGTGATAACATTGGAGAAAAAAATATGAGTTTTAGTAGATAAATCCTAAAATGAAACTATTTATATTTTTCTTTGGACATTTATTATGTTTTTATTTAATCATATATTTTAATCATATATCAATCTAATTATATGTTGATTTTAGACTGATATATGACTAAATTAAAATGGACACACATATAATTATGTATATTGATGTATATGATTACATAAAAACAAATAATGTTCAAACACAAATATACTGGGAGAAAACATTTGTGGTACACATAACAAAGTATTGGTATTCAGAACATATAAAGAACTTTGCATATAGTAGAGCAGATGAGTGTGCAAACCCTGGAGCCACCCAGTTTGACTACTTACCAGCTGTGTGACTTTAGAAAAGTCCTTCAGCCCTTATAGGCTCAGTCTCCTCATTTTGTAAAATGGGAATAAAAATAGTACCTACCTCGTCGACTTGGTATAAAGATTTATTAAGTTCATATTTATAGAGTCCTTAGAACAGTATCTGGCACATAGTAATTACCATGTGTGTTTGTTAAATAAATTAAATGGCTAATAAAATGATGAACTCACTAAAAAATGGCAAATCACTTCTCAGAAAAGGTCATATGAATAGCTAATAAAAATATAAAAAGATACTTGACTTCAACCAGTAATAAGAAAAATGCAAGGCAAAAATCCATCAGACTGACAAAAGATTTAAAATGTGTGATTATTAAATGTCTCAAATGAAGAAAAATAATAATTTGGAAGCAATTTTTGAAGTTTCCATTTAAATTTAAAATAATATAAAATCTTTCTATCTAAAGGAAATATTGATGCAGTAAAAAAAAATGTACAAAGATACCCATAGCACTACAAATTATAAGAGCAAAAAAAGTGACTTAAATGTTCAATGGCAAAATGTAAAATGGTATAGCCATGATATGACATACTATGCAAGGTTTACAAAAGAATAAAGGAAAAAATATTATATATATGTAATTATATATAATATACTCTAGGAAAAGCAGGTCATAAAAATGCTTAAATTATCTAAAAGAAAAAACTCAACAAACAATACTATGAGCTTTCTATGACAACTTTAATATTTTAATATGCAGAAAAAATAGGTAAATGATAATAATACTTATTTCTGGGGAGATGCTATTCATAATATCAGTAACATTAGGAATTGAATTTATGAGAAAAAAATCAAGTAAAAAACCCTGTAAAACTTCACAGATTAAAGCAAAAGAAGACTTGGATACATTAAGAGACATACTGTGATTTTGGATTGAAGACTCAATAGTGAAAATAGACTTTCCCCCTAAATTAATTAATGCTGTCTTAGAATAGCAATGTTAATTTTGACTTTGCAAAATATTTATAAAGTTCATGTGTAAGAATTAGGAAGAAAAATCGCCAAGAAAAACATTTCAGAGGAAAATATGGCTAGAGAGCTTATATTGCCAGATATTAAGGTATATAATAAATATATAATAATTGAAACATGTGCACCACAAATGTAAAAGGGAGCATTGCATTGTCTATAAATGTCTGTATTAGTTTTCTATTGCTGCTGTAACAAATTACCACATACTTAGTGGCTTAAAAAAACACAAATTTATTATCCAACTGGTTTAGAAGTCTAGTTTTGCTGGACCAAAATCAAGATATTGGCCTACTGGGTTCCTTCTGGAGAATCTGGGGGAGAATTTATTTCCTTGACTTTTCCAGCTCCTGATGTCTATCTGCATTCCTTGGCTCCTGGCCCCTTCCTTCATGTTCAAAGCAAGCCACTTCAAAGCTAACATCTTCAAATCCATGTGGCATCACTATGGCACTCTGCTTTCATCCTTATAGCTTCTCTGACTTTAAGGAATTTTATAATTACATTGGACCCACCTGGAAAATCCAGGATAATAGTCCATCTCAATGCCTATTGCTTTACCTAATCACATATGCAAAGTCCTTTTTGCCTTGTCTGAGATTCCAAGGATGAGGTTACGGTCTTTTGGGGGCCGTTATTCTGCCTACCAAAAGCACATGACAATTTATGTAAAAATAAACAGAAACATGATTATAAAATATATGTTTAATGTGAAACATATGGAATATGTATTTGCCACCACCTCTGTTAAGATAAGGAACATTTATCTCACCCCCAAAAGTCTGTTATATACTATTTTAGTCACTCCTCTTTCCCTCCACAGGCAATCACTGATACTCTGTCTGTCACTATAGATTTGATCTGCCTTTTCTAGAATTTCGTATAAATGGAATCGTAGAGCATGTACCCTGTTTTTATATCTGGTCTCTTCCATTGTGCATAATGTTTTTTATAGTTTAATCATTGTTGTATGCATCAGTAGTCTGTTCTTTTTTATTGCTGAGTAGTATTTCATGATAGGGATTTATCATTTGGTTTACTTAAATATACAGGCATAATTCTAAGAATGTCTCCTAATGACCCTCTCTCTTGTATAATCAACCCCCATCTGAGTGTGGGTGGAACCTGCGTATATGATGAGATATCACTCCTACAATTATATTACATTATATGACAGGAGGGGATTATTCCTGGTAAGCTGAAATGAAGCATGGGAGCCCTTTAAAAGGAGAGGATTTTCTCTGGCTGGCTGCAGAACAGAATTTAGAGATTCAAAACATGAGAAGGTTTTACTTGCCATTTCTGGCTTTAAAGATGGAATGGGCACATACCATGGAATGTGGTAGCCTTTAGAAATTGAGAGGGACCCTGCATCAACAGCTCGCTGATGAAAACTTCAGTCTTAGAACTACAAGAAACCGAGTTTTGTTAACAAACTGAATGATCTTGCAAGGAAATTCTTACCCAGGGCCTTCAGATAAGAACTCAATCTGGCCATCACCTTGATTTTGGCCTTCTGCAAATAATTTACTGGCATCTGCCTGGACTTCTGACCTACAGAGCTATAAGCCAACACAGAGGTGTTGTTTTAAACCACTGAATTTGTTGTAATTTGTTATGATAGAAAATTAATATCCATTCGCCTGTTAATGAACGTTTGAGTTGCCCTCAGTTTGGGTTATTATGAACAAAGCTACAATGAATAATCATGTAAAAATCTTTGTGTAGATATGTGTTTCCATTTGTCTTGCAAACATGTGTGTAAATGGGATTTCTAGGTCAGTTGGTGGTGTATGTTTTTCTTTTTAATAAAAAGCTGCCAGCTGTTTTCAAAAGTGGTTGTACTATTTTATATCCCTATCTGGAAAGTAGGAGAGTTCCAGTTGTTCCACATCTTTGACAACACTGTGTATTGTCAATGTTGTTAACTTTAGACTTTTTTGTGGGTGTGTAGTAGGATCATCATGAAATCATTACTATAAATCATTATTCTGAGTATCTTTTCATATTCTTATTAGACATTTGTTCTTATATTATTAAGTCATGAGCTCTTTATATAGTCTGAATATAAGACCTTTGTCAGACATATAATTTGAATATAATTTTCCAACCTGTAGCTTGCCTTTTCATTTTTCTAAATATATCTCTCAAAAGCAGAATTTTAGAATGTTATTAAAGCTTAATTTTTAAAATTTAAAGTTGGTTAGTGTTTTAGGGTGTCCTGCCTTAGAAACCTTTACCTACCCTGATACTGGGAAGATTTTCTCTAATGCTTTCTTCAAGAAGTTTGTAGTTTTAGATTTTATATCTAAAGTCTGATACATTTTGGGCAGAATTTTATATTTTCTGTCTGGTATGGTAGGCTGGATTCTAAGATGTCCCCCAAGTTTTCACATCCTTCTGGAATACACCCTGCATAATCCTTGGATCTGTGAATTTGATCTCCTTTACTCTTATTATTGTGTCTCTTTAAAATCACTTTTTATTGGAGTATAGTTGATTTACAATGTTGTGTTAGTTTCTATGTGCAGCAAAGTGAATCAGTTATACATATACATCTGTCCACTCTTTTTTAGATTCCATTCCCATGTAGGTCATTACAGAGTACTGAGTAGAGTTCCTCTGTGCTATACAGTAGGTTCCTATTAGTTATCTATTTTATGTATAGTAGTGTGTATATGTCAATCCCAATCTCCCAATTTATGCCTCCCCCCTTCCCCCTTTGTAACCATAAGTTTGCTTTTTACATCGGTGACTCTATTTCTGTTTTATAAATAAGTTCATTTGTACCATTTTTAAGATTCCACATATGAGCAATATCAATGATATTTGTCTTTCTCTGTCTGACTGAATTTACTCAGTATGACAATCTCTAGGTCCATCCATGTTGCTGCAAATGGCATTATTTCATTCTTTTTTATGGCTGAGTAATATTCCATTGTATATATACATGCCACATCTTCTTTATCCATTCCTCTGTTGATGGACATTTAGGTTGCTTCCACGTCCTGGCTATTGTAAATAGTGCTGCAGTGAACACTGGGGTGCATGTATCTTTTCAAATTATGGTTTTCTCTGGATATATGTATTAAGTTATGTATATGGCACAGTTGACTTGAACATAGAGAAATTATCCATTGACCCTAGCCTAATCACATGGGTTCTTTAAAAGCAGAGCGTTTTCTCTCATGGTAGATGAGGAAGGCAGGGATATTCATAGTGTGAGAGGGATTTGATCTGAGGCAGGTTCTCCTTTACTGAGTTGGAAGGGCCTGTAAGGCAAGAACTGGAGACGGCCTTTAGGAGCTGAGGCGATTAGCTTCCTTCTACTTTTCAAACAAAGAAACTGAAACTCCAAAGATTCGGCTGGCACAGAGCCATTAAAAATACTGATTCAGAACTCAAAATCCTTTATTTCTGACTCTAAATATTGATAGAATGCCTTTCCATTTTGCCACACTGACTTCCAAATGTTTAATCTCTCAACTCTGATGTATAAAATGCAATAATCAAAGTGTAAATTTTCCTAAATTATAAGATCAGACTGTCACACAGCGCAACAATATACGAAATTAGTACTGGTATACTTAAGAAAGAGGAATAAGAAGAGTCTGGAAGCTCTTTGTTTCCCAAATTTTAACCCCCCACATTACCGCCACCATCTGATGCTACACATTTCTCCACTGGTTCTGAGTTTCCTGTCAGAAAGGGATAACCAGAGCATTTGAGGCTAGTTACATAGTAATTGATACTCTTTGTTCTTTTATGTCTATATGGATAACCTGGAGGTTTTTTTAAATTATAGATTTGGGTTCAGTAATTTGGGAATGGGCCCAGGAGCCTGCATTTCTAACAAGCTCTTTGGTACTACTACTATTCCACAGAACACACTGAATGTCGAGGAGTTAAGAGTGTTTTTTAAAAATCACAGTAGGGAACTTGAATTTGACAGAGTGTAGGAGTATCCCAGCAGAAGTAGAGCCATTTCATGTTCCCAGTGATGCTAATATATTCATATATGAATAGCTCCCAAATGTTCAAATAATTTATTCGAATAAATCTTTGAAACTCACCTATTTATTATGTGTAAGAATCAGTAACACTAGAATGAAGTGGATGGTGGCAAAAGACATATTTATAGTTCACTGAGATGGTTAGGACTTAGGTTCATATGAAACATTATAAAATTGACCTTCAGAAAAAGTGACATCTTATCTCTTACGAATTTCATTTTATTTCTTCTTTTATGTTAAAAAAACCCCAAAATAGTTGTTTATCTGTTTTATGGCTGATTTTTAATGACAGAGAAAATATATTGCTAATTTGTGATATAACTAATATATTTATTTTTGTGTGTGTGTGTGATTAGTCAAAAATTAATTTAGAGGGAGTTTATTAGGCTTTGGTAATAAGCTCAATCTGGCTTATGCTTTGGTTTTGAAATATCGGTGACACATTGTGATCTATCATTCAGTCAATTGGAAAAAAAATCAGCGACACTTGAATACTCTGAGTACCTTTTTTGTTTGTTTTTTAGACAAAAGGGTATTTGAACTGATGCACAAAACATTCTTAAAAGTCATAGATTTGTATAATGGAATATATTTCTCCTTTTGTTGATATATTTCTTGGAATATATAGGTTTTATGGAAAATGTCCTATGATGTAAGAGTATTTTTTAAATAGCATCTTCAGTAACAACTTCTTAAAGATTCAGTGGAAATGAACCATAATATTAATTACACTTGCAAACACAAATTTATAAATTTTTCTCATGAAAGTCAGATTTTGAATGTCACAAATTGATGCAGTTTGATTAGTCTCTTTGGGACCAAAAGAGTATATATATATTATGGGCTTAGGTCATGCTGGGACAGGAAGTCTCTCTGGGGAGAAAATTAGTTTGACTTAACGTGGGAAATTTCATAAAGGTGAACTTGTTATTCAAATGAAGATTTTGTCTATAAGCAGTACTTCATAAAACCAAAAGAGAGTTATTTACCAAGGAATGAAATTTTAGGAGCTAGTTTATAATGTTTATGAAGTAAACAAAGTTATGTACTTTCATTCTTTCACTTTTCTTTTTTGTTGTGTTACCTGATTTTCTATTTATATTAATAGAAGAATCAAGTCCAACAATGCAATTAGATTGCCAGGGAGAAAAATATGTTTTTAAATTAAATTTAAACATTTGGTCCATTTTATTCTCTTAGGATTTGAATAATCAGCATTCCTTTTTATTTGACATCTTTATTGGAGTATAATTGCTTTACAATGGTGTGTTAATTTCTGCTTTATAACAAAGTGAATCAGCTATACATATACATATGTTCCCATATCTCTTCCCTCTTGCATCTCCCTCCCTCCCACCCTCCCTATCCCACCCCTCTAGGTGGTCACAAACCACCGAGCTGATCTCCCGGTGCTATGCGGCTGCTTCCCACTAGCTATCTATTTTACATTTGGTAGTGCATATATGTCCATGCCACTCTCTCACTTTGTCACAGCTTACCCTTCCCCCTCCCTATATCCTCAAGTCCATTCTCTAGTAGGTCTTGTGCCATGACAGCTGCCATATCTAAAACATGCCAGTAGTTTTCTCCAAGTCCTTTGGAAGTTTTCAAGTCTATGTAAGAGATTATTTCTCTTATCATCAATGAGAGGCAAGAGAGGCCCTAATGGCAGTTTTTCAGTAGCCTCATCTTTGGCTTGTCAGTGCAGTGCAATTCAAACAACAACAGCTTGAAAGTCAGATTTTTCTGTGTCCCATTTACTAGCTGCATGGACTCAGATGATTCTCAACTACTCAGTTTTCTCAATCAGTAATAATAATAATAATACCTTTCTCTTGGAGCTATGAGGGTGATGAAAAAGAACATATATAGAGTTCCTAGCACAATTTCTGACCCATAATGATATCAATAAACATATTTATATTATTCCTTTTTTTTCTATTTCCTTTCCCTCTCCAACTTATGAGGTCCTTAACAAAATAAATTGTATTAATTGTCAGTATTCTGTACTTGGCAGAAAACTTGGTAGATGTCTTCTCCAATTCCTTGGAAAGTACTTTCCATTCTATATTGGAAGAGAAAAGAAACCTGATCGAATTGTGAATCATGTTGAAAGAAAATTGTTTCATGTTCATATGAGTGAGGCTAAGTTCATAAACTTCCTCAAAAAGCATATGTTTTACTTCTAAACATAAGTTTAAAATATTTAATAGCTTTCCACTTTCAGTCAATTTTATTGAGTAAATGCTTCCTAGTTGTTTTGATGTCAGCTCACTTCAAATTTTTTCCTGCCACTTATTTTGATCTAATAGTGGACTTGTCTGAATAATGAGTTTATTTGGAATACTAAGCATTTGATAATGCTATTTTAATGATAATAAGACATTTTTATATAGACCATTGGTAGGTAGGCATGAGGACATTCAGGAGAGCATCTGTATAATAATAGCAAAGTATTTTAGCAGAGGAAAAGCAGGATAGTGATACGGATTTTCCTCGGATTAGGGCAAATTAGTGGAAGGGAGGGGAATCGCCTACATTTACATTTAAGATTCACTTGCTCTAAGTTCCTGGGCTCACTTAAAGGCCAAGGTATCTGGAGAAAAAATGAGGAAACTATTCTACCATACTTTTATTTAAAAATGCCAGTAGGACCAATCTCTTCATAGAATCTCTAGAAGCACAAAGACAGATTAACTTATTCTGTTAATTCATTCACTCAAAAATATTTACTGAGCCCCAACCATGTGCCTGACCCTTTTGTGATACATCAATATGCCAAATAGAGTACGATCCCTGGCCCTATGGAACTTACATTTTAGAGGAAGATTTGGTTAGACAAGCAAAAAGTATTAAATATAATAAACTTTGCTTAAAGGTGATTAGTGCTTTGAAAAAGAAAGAAGAGCAGGTAAGAGGGCATTCAAATATTATGAAAGAGGGTGACCCACGGATGATGATTTTAAGATTATACTAAACAGTGGACTGGGAAGTTTCAAACACAATGAGAAAATGGTTGCTTAGTGTGTCAGTCAAAGTTCTCCGGGGAAAACAAGGTAGCAATTTATTAAAGTTTGTTAGGTCAGCCAAAGCGTCTTCCAGAGAGACAAAGACTAGCCAGGAAAAATCCCCAACTATGCCACATGAACTGTGGTAGAAATCACTGTCGTCCCCAGCCTGCACAAATAGCATAGTTCTGAGTCCACATGGTCAGTACCTACGGTGTTAATACTGTCAAGACCACAGACTTCCACTGCTGCTGCTCTTGAAAGGTCTTACTCCCTGACCCCATGACTCACTGAAGGATGGACTCTGCACATGTCTGCTTCTTGTTTTTCCCTGCTTGTCTTATAAACAGTCCTCTTGTTTCTGCTGGCTGCCTCACACAGGTGTGTCTAACCGACAGAATCTAGGTCACCTGCCTATGTCCTAGCAGTGAGTCCCGGGATAGTCCTTGAGAAGGATAGAACTCACAGTGTGAGAAATCGCCGCCTCCCCATAAGTCATTCAAGTGATTTGGGGCTAAGCAAACATGACAAATACACACGACCGCTAGGAATCATTGATTAATTTCTAAGCCATATCATCTTACTTTTATGTTTTACCTTATTCTTAATTATTGATTTTTTTTTTTTCTCTCAAACAGATTCATGAGAGTGTAGCTCTGTGTCTTTCAATTAGCCGGGTTTTGGAACATTTTAGTGTTTCAAGCAACATGGATTTTTCTTTCACGTAGGATAAAGACAGAAAATTGGTTGATATTGATGATGATAATGGTTTTCATGGTGATTATATCTGAATATCTAGTAAACGGTGAGAGAAGTTTTCTTAAAGATTACAAGCCAGTTGTAGTTTTAAACATAAAACTCTAGACTTTGATATGCTATGGGAAGTAGGTACTCTAGTTTAGCAACCTCTCTTTTAATATATTTATTTCTCCCTAGAAACATTAAAAAATATATTCCCCTCTCCTTCACACCTGGTAAGATTAGAGGATAATAGAGTTCAGTTATGTGTAAAGAAATTAATTAATTAAAAAGAAAAAGTATATGCAACTATTGAAAATAACAGTTGTAGAATTATATACTGTGAACATCAATGTAGGCATTTTAGTTATGATTTATGAACTATATATTTTCATTTATGGATGATAATATTTTTCTGCTTAGCTTTTTTCATCCCTTCATTAACTTAAATCTAATCTTAGTAGTTCTCCTCTATAAAGTATTTACAAAGAGTTCTTAAATACATACATTATTCATTTAAATACTTTACATATATTTATAAAGAAATCAAGTGCACGTAAATAATGAGTTGTTTCATAATTTCTTTTTTACCTCATTTAAGTAAAATGGAACTGAGCCAAAAACTGTTGTGAAATCTTTCCTGAAGAAAGATATTCAGAAGAGCATTTTCATTATTTAGGTCATCATTAATGAAAGGCAGGGAGTGAGACTAAAATCATGAGTCAGAATTAGAAGTGTGGTTTGTGTGAATATGTTGAAGAACTACAGGTGAATTGCATTGGAGAGAGGAAGATCATTAAAGAAGAAACTGTTTGGTATAAAGTGAATACACTGAAGGATTGAGTGCACATTTATTAGAGACAAATTCTTCCTTTGATAACATTTCCAGACCCAAGCCATTTCGGGGCTGCCAGTGTTCCCTACAGAGTCACCCCTTTACTCTCGGGGTGATTTAGTCCATATACCTGACTGTGATGGAAGGAAGCATTCTAATTGTGGCCTTTGTGAGACTGTAAAGCAAATGGTCCTCACTTCCATGGGCTTATTACTGGGTGTTTCTCTGCACTGCTGGCAGAAAATTGGGCGACGCATGGGTTCCTCTTGAATTAGTCAACCAGACTACGACTTAACCACAATTGAAAAGACTTTGTAACAGTTGCCAAGGATGTTTGGACAAGCCAGACTTCCACAGCTTCCCACAGGGGAATCCTGACGCACTTGTCACTTCCCAAATCAATCATTGGCCTTGTTGTTTTGCTAAGTTTCCCAATGGCTGGACTACTCTCCCCAGAGATTCTGAGAGCCTGGCCAAGGTGGGCTGGGCAGTCTGCAGAAATATGTACCACAACCAGGATTGTCAAGCTGCATGAGTTCTCCCTTGAGCTAAGAAACTTCAAACACTATCACAATGCAATGCTCTGGACTATAAGCAAAGGCATTTTCAGCATAAAACATCTCTGTATGCTTGGCAGTGTAATAGATGCCACATGCAGACAGATTAATCTGATCGTTATCCAAAGAAGGAAACAGAAGGGAGAGCCTGGCCTGGCATGCCTTTAACTCCGTCAAACACAACAACAACAAGTAAAACAACAACATTCTCTTTGGAACATACTTTATCCTTTTCAGTGCTTTCTCACATGTGTTAGCTCATTTGACTGTAATGACCTCACTCGACTTGAGACAATGTGGTATGTGGCTGAGCCCAGGATTGGGAATCCTAAAGCGTGGAGCCAAGCCACCATTAAACCTGTGTGTCGTTAGCATCTGAGTGGCATTGTGCCCAAGGTAATGTGAGGATAAATGAGATGATGAATGAGCCAGTGCTTTGTAAACGGTCTCCAGATATAAGGCAATGATATTATTATTGAAGTGGACTATACCCTCGTAAGAAAGCCTGTATATTATTATTTGTCTGACCTAGGGCATCTGTGAAGATTCCCAGAAATGTATGAAGAAGGAAACCCAGTCAAAACCCAGAGAACCCTCTAGTTAAGCAGGGTGAGGATTTGGACCCTCCTTACTTGGGCTTTAAAAGAAAAGATGACCCTTGAAACCTGGAGAAATCTAGGACATCTGGGTTACGTGAGCAGCTCTGAAATGCAGCAATTATTTTTGGTCAGGTAACACGGCAGGAAAGTTTTTGTAATTCTGTTGTATGTGAAATAAACAGTACCTGTTCAGGTACTGGAAGTTGAATGACGGTGCTTATCTGTAGAAGCAGCAGCTTTGAGGTAGCAGTTTTGACATGACTATGAAGCTATGGACGTAAGGAGAGAGAGAGAGAGAGATTATTATCCAACAGACAGTAATTTTATTTTCAGACTCCAGAGCAGATTAGTTTCCATTTCCCATGATGTATTAAATGTGTGTGCATGCATATGCACACACATCACAAATGCAAAAAGAAGTGCTTACTATAGAGCAAGGCTCAGGAATTTGGATGCAATTGTGAACAGCACTATTGAAGCTGCTCTAATTTTAAATTCCCTCTTGCAGCTGCACCATCCTGCCCTATTCTCTATGAATACAACACATTGATTTAAATACAAATAGTTAACAGCATCATGCTTCCCTGTACCAGCTGCAGAACTCTAATAAACCTTTGATTTACTCTCTATTAGTGGTATAGAAATAAAGCCATTTAAGATGAAAATAGTAGTGCCTCCTAGTCCAGTTCCCAGATCCTGTCAAGTTTAACCTAATGTCAATTAATGTGACTGGTTTTATATATTCAGTATCTTGTAATAATTTATAATGAAAAAGAATATGTATGTGAATATGTATATATGTATATATATATATATATATGAATCACTTTGTTGTACACCAGAAACTAACACATTGTAAACCAACTATACTTCAAAAAATTTTTTTAAAATGTAACTCGTTTTATATTTAACAAAGGAATAAATCTGGTTCTTTCTGTGAGGTAGAGAGGAACCTTTTTGAACTCTTCTCCCATGTTCACAGGTTTTGTCCTAGAGTTGATTGTAGAGTTGATGTCCTTTAAAGCAGTTCCTGAACACCTCCACATGTTTTTTCTTTCTCCTTGTCCTGGTAAAGCTTCTCTTTCTCCTATTCACCACTGGAAATACCTGTCTTGACAATACTTTTTATCTGCCCCCTACCCCCTGCCATAGATAGTGCACAGAGACAGAAATCTCCTTAGGTGCCCCTCCTCTCTGTTTCCAAGCACTATAAACCCCTCTCTAGAGTAACACACAGCCTCATTAAAGCTCCATACGAGCAGAGGCCGTATCTGCATTTCCCCCATTGTGTATCCCTAGCCCACATAACTCGGTAGACCCTTAATAAAAAACAGTTGAACAGATGGAAGACAGGAATGAGTGTATTGCCTGTGTTCTTGTCTAATACCCTGCCTAGTACAAAGCAAGTGCTTAATGAGATATATATGTTGAAGAAGCAAATCCAGTGTGTTAGAGTGGTTTTTCTTATCTGTGTTGACCATAAATGGAAGAGAACTGTGAGGGCAGGAGAGAAGATATTCCCTTCATTGTTCTCACTGGCGCTAGAATAAACTTAATAGTACCTATGGTAGTTAACAGCCATCTTGGTTCAAACCTTGCTCCCCTATCCCACTTCATCTCTTGCCCCTCACCAGACTTCCACTCTTGGCCCCCCGCACTGCCCACTGCACAGCTGCAGACCTAATGTATCCCGCTCTCCCTTTGCCAGGTCATTGCATGTTTTCCTTCTATGAGAAATGTCCTTCGTAATCTCTCCACCTTGCTTCTTCAGCCATCAGGTCTTAGGATCAAAGTCACTTTCTCAGAAGATCATTTCCTGATACACCAGGTTGACATTAGGTGAGTTTTTCTGTGTTCCTTTTGCATATTGAGCTCACCTTGCTTTCATAGCCATATTTTGTTGTAAATTGTGAGATTTCTGGTCCTTTAGACGCTTTTCTGCTGGATGACTTAGAGCGTCATTTCATTTAAGATAAAGCCCAAGATTCGTAAGCGTGGAACGCAAGGTTCTAGGGGATCAAACCACTCTTTGCCATTCCAGCCTCATTTCAGCCTTAGGGTCTTTGGCCATAATGTTCCTTCAGGTTGAAAAATTCTTCTCCCTTCCCTGAAAATTCCTTCTCATCTTTTAGTCTTCTCTCAAAGCCTCTTCTATTAACCCAGTAACTAGTTAATTCCTAGTTCAAAATAGTCATTGCAAAAATGACTTATCACTGTGCAGCTGACTGTAGTGATCAACACAAATAAGATGTAAGCATATCATATTTTAGTTTCTATAATGCTTTTACAAAATATTCAGTAACTCTGTGCTTTAATAAAAAGGTCTAATACTCTGCGGATGCATCACAGATTTATGTGGACAGGTTTTACTTCTCTCTTCCTTCTCATTAGGCTGTATAACAGTTCACACCCAGAGGTTTGTTGTGTTGTTCTTGTCTCCTTATATTAATGAAATCCTTCAACAAGGATATCAAGGTATTTAAAAGGGAAAATGTTGTTAGCCCTCTGCAGTTGAGAGTACCCGAGTTTAACGCCCACATCAATAAATAATCACTGCAAGGTTATATTATTCATCTGGACAAATTGTATAAACTAGATACTCATTGTTTTAATTAAGCTCCAGAGCTATTCCAATTAAGACAGCTGTATAAAAATGTGAAGGGAGAGAAAAATGGAAGTAGGGCATTTGAGTTTCTGAGCAAGGAAAAAATGATGGGGGAACTGAACAATCAATTTTATTTTATCTAACGAAGTCAATTTGAGAAGTCAAATTGCAGGAACTGGTTTTCTCGATTTTCTATGCAGCATCTAGCATACTCTTTGCCTTAATGATCTGAGTCCTCCTTGTGCCCAGAAACCTAATATAGGAAGGAATGAGAGCTGCTTAGTAAGCCTGCTGTGCAGATACATGAAATGTTAGAGATAGGAATTAAAATGTTGCACAGAAGGCACTGGTGAGTCAGTAAAGGGATTTAAAAGAGTTGAATAATGTGTGATTATTTTATTTGAGGTTTAAGCTGATTGAAGTCAGGGGTAATTAATAATACCTCAGAAAAATATTTAGAAGTATCATGGACTTTGTCTCCTACAGATGTAAGAAATGATAACTAACTATTCAGATCAACTACATATTAAGCTCCTGCTATATGTCAGTTGTTCAACTATAACCTTTCTATATTTTATCTCTAAGCTTCCCATAACTCTATGAGATTCACGTCGGTATTATTATTACCATTTCAAGTGTTAGGAAATTAGTAACTGCCCTCATGTCATATACACATCAGATGTCAGAGCTAGAATTTGAACCCAGGACAATTGCACACCCGAAACCGGGCAATTTCTTAGCCACTTAGCACATATTATTTAATTTATTTATTCTTGGCAACAATCCTGTTGAGGCAGCGTCATGATCCTAATTTTGTAGATGATAAAGTTGAAACGCAGAAGAGTTCAATAACTAACATAAGGCCATATCCTCAGTCAAGGGTGGAGCTCGGATTTGAACCCAACACAGTTTATTTCAATCCTGTGCACAGTCTTTTTTTCTACTAGATTAGCTTCGATGTGCTAATCCTATGCCATACTCTAGTGACTCTGTGGGTAAGGAAACTAGCATCATTTTACTTTTATATAAGAGGGTGATTTTCAAATGGGTAGGTAAACAGGTCCTTGGAAATTGTGGCTACATATAATAGGGATTTCTTAAAATCAGGCTCACTCACATAGGCTTACATTTCAATATGATTTGCTGTTTCCAAATTATTTCAATTTAATGTCTATGCAGAGGAGATAAGTTGATGCCAAGGACTGTTGGATCAAGTTGCTGAAATTCGGAACTGATTTATTAATTAATTTACTGTAGCAAAATCTAGCCTATCCTGGCTAACAAAATATCTGCCTTCTTCATAATTCTGTCACTTTCTTGCCAGGTAACAATGGGAAAGTTCTTTAATTTTTCCATATTTCAGTACCCTTGTCTGCAAAAAGGAGGTAATGATAATGCCAATCTTATAGGAGAATTGTGGGATTAAACTAGTTGATATACTTAACGTTCTTAGACTAGTGTTGGTACAAAGTAAAAATTCTTCTTTGGCTTCAATCCCCCATTATCTCAGATGCTTATAGATAAAAAAGATGAAACACTTTGTATGGTCTAAGAAGTTAACCAGGATCTTCAAAGTAGTCATTTCAAAGCCTCTGCTGAATTTTTGGACATGTAAAAGGAAGACCTGACCAGAGTTGACAGCAGGGACAATGGAGAGCTCAGTTGCTCTGCATTAGGAAATGTAGCTTAGTGTCATTATTGTGTTTATGTCTGTATGTTTTTGCTTTTGTCATGAAAGAGATGAGAAAGGAGGAATGGGTTACATGGAATCACTAAATCTCATAGTGGCCCAAGAACAAGAAATAATAAGCAATTTAAAGTTGGTTTTGTCCCTCTGATGTAAAACCATATTCATCTCCAAACTTTCAGTCACATAGACACCTTAGTAAATATTGTTTTCTTTGTTTCATTGTTTTAGTGTTTGCCTTTGATTTTTATTTTATGGTTGCAATCGTTTTTTGAAGTCAAAGAATGGAGTTGACGATAGTGCCATAGCAGAGGTAAAGGAGAGTAAACGGTAGTCACAAATAGGAGCCAGGGAAACATGCTGTAGAATATCATCTGTAGCCTAACTCTGATATATTCATAGCTGATTGCAGTGTTATCCACTAATATCCCATGATATCATTATTGGAAACTATAAAAATGTTTGTTTATTGGGTAGGAGATCAAAAAAGGAAATGATACCAATGGCATCATACACCCAGACTCTCCATTCCTCCATCCTTCACTCCTGAGTCTGGTATGCTTCCCCTAGGGATGGATAAAGCTTCTAGACCAAGGCTCAGTCTTGGAGGTTTCCATATTTCTACTCAAGAGGTAGCAGACCTTCAGTGGGTCATGAGAATGGAATGAATATATGGTCAATCCAAGAAACTCCTGTCTGTGATTGTTCAGAATTTTCATTGACCCCCTTCCCACCTTCAAGTCAAACACCACCTGTCTCTCCTTCCATCGGATGCTAATGAAGAAATTAGATCACTTCACCATAGGTAAAGTGGAAAGAATTTAAAGTCAGACAACTCAAAAGTGAACACAGATTATTCCTGACCTACAGTGTTTTCCAAGGCTCATTCTCTGAGATTTTGAGGTATTACTTCATTTCTCAGGGAACTCTCCCCTCAAAAGTTGGAGTACTAATTATCTTCCCTTTTTTTTCATAAATCTTGTTACTACTAAGATCCTAAATGGGCTAATATTGACGTCAAATCTTGCTTCATGACTATACTTCTGCTGCTTGAAGTGATATGAAGTTCCACTTTAAATAGGAAGCAGGGGAAGAAAAGTCATTTTGCCCTCACATAAAATTCATATTTAATATGGAAATACCAAGAATCCACTATTGTAAGGATGAATCAAATGTCCTCTCTTAAAGGAGTTTTCATTATTGTAGGTGAGATAGGTGCACAAAATAATGATAAAATTGCTTTTGGTATATTGATAAAATAATGGTAAAACTGAAGAGTATAATTTAGAAATTTAAAAAGTGTTATTGGAATACAGAGGAGAGATTGCTGACTTCTAAAGGCATGGAATGTGATGGAAAGTAAGAAAAACCGTTCTGAGGACATAGTATTTCAGCACGTTTCATGGGTTTTGGATCAATGATGGATCTGCAGGAAGGGCATTACTAGCACAAGACATGAGCAGATCACAGAAGCAATAAATCAAAGGATCAGAAGCAATATTTTGCTGTAACTGGGAAATGAGGTGTATAAAGGGAAGTAATGGGAATAAAATTGGAAAAAAATAATTTGGGAAATGTTGAATACCAGGCAAAGACATTTGGGTCTGTTTAGTATTCAAAGGAGAGCTATTAGAAATTTTGAACAAAAGACTTATAAGGTCAGAACGGAGATTCAATAATATTAATCTGACGATAAGATCTAACGTGGATTGGAATGGGGGAGATTTTGAATGAGACAAGTTGGGAAACCAAGACAACATTTTGGGGGAATGGTAAAGATAATCTAAATAAGTGCATAATATGAGAAGGAAATGAGCCTCATAATCAGATCCAGTAGGACTTGGTCACTAATTAGAATTTGAAGGTAAAGAGAGGAAGGAGTTGAAGATGACTTAATCCTAGAATCAGTAATAGAATTAAGGAAGCCAGAAAAATAAACAGGATTGGGGAAAGGGAATTGAGCTGAATCGGAAGCTTAAGTAGAATATCCAAGTGAAAAAAATCTAAGAGAAATGGGAAATACAGTTTGGACTATGAATTTCTTTGGGGAAGAAAACAGAATATTCTCTTTTTAGAGTTTTTTAAAATTTATTTTTAGATAAGCTTGCAGTTGCAGTTCAACATAAGCTAGGAATAGGAATGTTTAGGATGGGGAAGGAACAGTATTGTATTAAAATTATTGTATTAGATAGCAGATAAATCTGATTGGAAAATACTTTAGAGATGCTTACGATGCATGTTTTCTATTCCTAAGTCAGAGACATCTACTCTCTTAAATATCTCTTGGAAGACAATTTCAATTTATGTTTAAAATTGGAATGGTCAAGAAATGACCATTGTAACTCTTATCTAAATCTCATCTCTTGTAATTTAAGACTATTTACACTCATTTTTAGACATTTCCTATTGTTAAATTTCATCTTTTACTCAAATATTATTCATTACTTACTCTGATTTTAGATCCATTTTTGCATTAATCATCTTCATATTTATATTGGCATTAATCACCTTCAAATTTACTGAGATGTATTGCCAGGACTTTCCTATTATTCCTTGACATGTTTAAAAGATTTAAATTCTTCTCTGTTTCATTGTATTTATAGTGTACTTTAGCATAGTATTATCTTAATGTCTGGTTGAAATAAGTTAATGTTTCAGAAATTTAATGAAGATATTAATGACAGAACACAGAGAATTTCTTTTAACTTTTTGTAGTCTCAAAGATTTGAAGGCAGAAATTAAGGATTACTTCGGAACAACTGCATTTTGGGAATGTTTTCTTTTTGTTTAAGTCTGACCTTAGGCATATATAAGTGCTCTCTATCCTTTTCCTTTTTAATAGACTTTTTTTTTCCATTTAACTTCATTGAATACTAATGTTTTTTTTTTTTTACTATCACTCTGAACTTCCTGATGAACATCTGGTTGACCTTTTCTTTTCACTGTACATATCACTCAAAGAAAGTTTATCAATTCCCATGGCTTCATCTACTCTTTGCTAGTGATTCCCTAATTTTCTGCCTGGTGTAGATATTACCTAGCCATCTTTGACTCTTTTTTATGGACATATCCTGTCCATTCCATACCATAAATACTCTCTGTGCACTCCCCACTGACCCCATTGCTGCTACTATTATAGACTGTGATGTTATCATCATTCTGTGGATTGTTGAAATCAACTTCTAATTGACCCTCTTACCCTGTCTCTCATTATCTACCTTGCCATGCTGAAGAATCTAAGACATACCTTTAGCATGCACCCCATTTCCTCCAGAGCTCTATTAACATGCCAGTCAAGGCTCTGAACGTGCTTGCCACAAACTTTTTTCAGAGCCAAGTCAAATCCTCTCCCCACATATAAATATTACTCTTGATTGAAGAGAGTGTACCTTGGGCCTCTTGCCTCTATTCCTTTTCTTATGATCTTCCGTATTCCCAAGATATACTCGCACTCCCTTCTCTGCTTTACAAGTTCTTACCCATTTTTAAAGTCTTAGCACAAATATCACCTCCTGTAGTTTTCCTTGATTCTTCTGTCAGAATAACTTTTTATCTTCATCTGAGTTTCCATAGACCTGTGCATGAACCTCCATTATAGAACTCAGCACGTTGTACTGGAGGGAATAGTTTTCATACCTGGCTGATTATAGTAGACTGAGAGCTTTTTGCAGGTAGATGTGCCTTATTTCCCTAGTCCCCAATGCCAAGTATAGTTTCAGAAATTAGCAGGTACTCAATAATTGCTTGAATCACTATTTCATCATATGGAGAGGCATAGAAGAAATAACTGTCTCAAAGGAAGAGTGGAGAAACAGACCCAAGAGGATTAAAAGCAACTGAACTTGAATTTTTCTCACAAAAATATTACTGTAATCAAGACAGATGTCATTAACGGGATACAGTGAAGCGGCAGCCCTTTGGAGTGCAAGCTGAACTTGGGGAGGTGGTTCTGTTGCTACACGGTGGGGGAAGTGGGTTTGGTGAACATCTACCTAGACTGGACAAGTGAAGGTAGGAGTGAGAGCAGCACATGAATATTAGCAACAGAAGATGGTCTCTAAATTAAGAGTCTAATTATAAAACAGCTTTACCGAGATTCAGACATACAGACTGCCCCTAGCCACCCATTGGACAAGGTCAAGCCTTTTTATACTCACATCTCTCTTCCCTGTAATATCCGTGCTCTTATTCTTTGTTCTTCCTTTCTTGTTCACATTCTTCCTCCAGATTAAAAAAAAAAAAATTTGTATGCGGTAGGGAGGGAGTAAGACTCGGGAAAACAACCGATAAGAAAGAGTTTCTTGAGATTTATAAACGCTGTTCTCGATGCATGCTTATTCTTTATTAGAGAAAGTAGTGTTAGCGATACTACCAAGGAAATTCCAAAATGTCAGTGGTTGGGCACTGGAGGTCTACTCCTTGCCCATGTAAATTCCAGTTGGCAGTTTGAGAGTCGGGGGTGAGGGTAGGATGCGTGGGTAGTGGGTGTGTGGGAAGGTCAATGTGTGAAGTATGTGCAGTAGAGGGGGTTTCTGCTCCAGGAGTCATTCAGGAGCCCAAGCTGACACAGACTCTACTTTCTTCAATCAAATGGACATTTGACTCTACCATGCAGTCTGTGAAATGAATTCTAGCCACCTGCCCAGGAGAAAAGGGACTCGGGTTATTGAGCAAGCAGTCAGTCTCTGCCCATTAAGTACAAGTGATGCTACCAAGAGATAGCAAGAAGAAAGTTTTAGCTGTTATATTTATATTCATGTACAAGATGTATATATGCACATATAAAGCAACAAAAGACATTCTGATAGAATATTCTTTAAAAGCATAACAATAACTAAACACATACTTTTCAGATGTCTCCATATGACATCAATAGGCCGTGCTTCAGTAAATTTATTTTATAGTCTGGAGGCAGCGACTGTAAGATTACATATATATTGTTTTGGCTCATTTTTCTAAAAAATGAGCCGTGAGAACTTTAAATCACACTTGCCTGAGGATTCAGAAGTAAAGAGATTTGTGGGTAGAAGTGATTTACGTGTCATATAAATAATGTTATTTCTGTTTGGAGGCAACTGGAAACAGTATAAAAAATCAACGCAGACATTCTTTTGAGTGAATATAGGAAACTTACTGTGGGTACATACATTGCTGGAGAACTGCGGAGTAAATAACATAGATTTGCCTGATGTTTACACAGTTTGGGCTGTAATTTCTAAAATAATGAGACTTATTTTACAGAAAAATTAAGTTAAATTTCAAAATAAAAGTGATAGTTGTGTCTAAGTCTAATGAATAATGTAGTGTCAGATTCACTAACCCATTTTTATCTACAAAACATCTACATATATACCATCTTCATACCATCCTCATAATTGCTGAATCTTAACCCTGGGCAATTAACAAATGTGGTGGGAAGAACCAGCATCCAAGTTTGCAGTTGATGAAACACAGGCCCCAAATTATTTTTCTTAGGATTAAATAGTGACAAATAAGACTTCAGATTAAAAAAAATTTTTTTACTGTGGTCTGAGGATTAATTCCTTTGTAAGCTACTTCTCCACACATCATACATACTTAAACATAGTATTATAGGATTTCATGGTTCTTTGTTTCATCTTTGCAACAGATCAGCAGTATGATTCAGAATTCATGTCAGTGGACCAGTGTCCTGTGTGCTCCAGAAATGAAAGATGCTGCCCCTCTAAGTGGACTTCTTCATCCGTTTAGTGTTTGTGATTCTCTCTGCGTTCAATATGTCAACTTCAAGTTAAATTGTGCCCCAAGTAGCACAGTAATTGCATTGGATGCCTGGAGGGGTGAACATCAATTAGTTACAAGTGTTCAAAAGGCTTCCGACCGGCAGATTACATTATTCTTGTATGAGGATTTCATATTGCTTTGAAGGCATTTTCAGTAACCTCAACAGGTCGCAAAACTTTTAAAGGATTTTGCCACTTACATTGGCCACCATTCCCTTAGAGCCCTAGATTGATCTACAGTGTCTAACAAGGCCTGATAGTGGCCTTTGTGGATTCAAAGTTTTCTTTCTTTTCCCTCTGTTTCAGTTTTTGCCGAAATTGATAGTATAACCATGTGGAGGAAAGAGTTTTAATCATTTACAAGGAAGGGCTCAAAAAGTCAAAGTGATTTACAGCAGCTTCTCAAATTTTCATGTACCTACAGATCACCTGGGGTTTTTGTGAAAATGCACATTATGATTCAATCAGTCTGGGGATCACCTTAGATTCTACATTTCTGAAAAAGTCCCAGGTAATGCTGATGTTGCAGATCTATGGATCAAAATTGGGAGTGACAAGAAATAGTATTTCAGTGGTCTGCAAAGCCAAAGGTTAGTCACAGGCTAGGACAGATCCACAAATTTAGGTGTCTCATTTTCTGATTAGTAGAATGAAGTCTAGTATATTATTTAAAAATATAAATGTTGTTAGATATCCCTGGGTCCACTAGTAGCTACTCATAATTGCTCAACCTTAACCCTTGGCAATGAACAAATTCTAGTGGGAAGAGCCAGCAGTCCTGGGATCTGGCCTGAGGAGTCTTGCTCCTAAGTTCTGGAGAACAAATGGAGCAAATACGAAATTTGACGTAATAATTTGCTTCATAGTTGTCTTATTGCAGAGCCTCAAAGAAATGTGGACCTTTGGGAACGTCCCTGGTATATAGCAGAGTGTCTGGCATTTGTTTATTTCTCAATAAATGTTGAATGAATAAAAGAGTGAAATAATCTCTAATTGTTAAGAGATGTTGATAACCTGTGACCTACATAGGTTTGAATAGGTTAATCTTCCTGCTAGACATATTTTCTTCTATATAGGTGTATTAAATAGAAGATGTGCTCTCTCCCCAGATAATATGAATGGGCTTGTTGAAAGACTCTCACTATACAAACATATTAGAAATGATGTGGGTTCAGGAAGTAATCCAAAAAAAGAAATCACCAAATGGAAGATAGGATAACTCAACTAGTAATAATAAGTAAACAAATGGACAAAGGTAACACAGAGAGTGAAGCAATAAGAAGAAATTCCATCTAATTAAAAAATAGGTAAAAAGCACTGTATCTAACACCAGCTATGCATGGAATGTGTTAAAGAGTGAATGGATAAAGAAACAGTTATTATTCTTTCCCACACCCCCAAACTGAATGCATGTTTTTAGGGAAGAAATGCATATGTCTACAATAGAGAAAGCAAAAAATTGTAACGCTAAAAATAATACATGTAGTGTCATGTCTGTTATCTCAGTGCTCAAAATTAGAAATTATGCAGCCACAAGTAGTGTAAAAGGGAAACTTTCACTTACAGTAGCATTTGACTAGGGCTGTCACCTGATGGTCAGAGGAGGTGGGGTGTTTGGTAAGTGATTAGGTCATAAAGGCAGAGTTGTCGTGAACGGGATTAGTGCCCTTATAAAGGAGACCACTGGTGAGCTCCCTCACTCCTTCCACCATGTGAGAGGTCAGCAGTTTGCAACCAGAAGTGAGCTCTCACTAGGACCCTGACCATCCTGGCACTCTGCTCTTGGACTTCCTAGCCTCTAAAACTGTAAGGAACAAATTTCTATTGTATGTAAACCACATAGTCTATGGTATTCTGTTATAGTAGCCCGAACAGACTAAGACACTAGCTACTTTTAAAGCTCTGATGGTCTTTGTTTTATTCTTTACCAGTCACTGAATGGGTCTATTTCCAGGAGGTTGTATATTTGCTAAGGAGGAAAGCATGTTTCAAGTATCAGTTAAGTTGACAGTAGTCAGATAGTCCCCTTCTATCCCCAACACAAGATGAATGATGCGATTAGGACAAATCTAGGAGATATTTTAAGGGTTGTAAAGCTGTAAACTCAACTTGAATGGCAAGAATGCACAGCAAATGTTTCCCCATTTTCTCCCAGTTAAACTATGAACTCTGGTAGAAAGAGGACATGGGAAATAAACAGCAAACAATGTGCATGGTGCCAGATGACATACCTACGTATTCTGAATATGATGGACTTTATCTTGACTATGCCATATATATGAAAATGTTTCCAGATAAAATTGAAACATCATACATTGTGGGAGATGTTAGATTAGATATATCTATCCATTCATGTATCCATTCATTGATTCAAGAAACATTTATTGAGTGCCTATTGTGTATCAAGCAGTATTCTATTATTCTTAGGAAATAGCAGTAAACAAAAGTGAAAATCCTTGCACTCTGTGTATAAATAGAAATTTATTAAAAATAAGTAAATTGTAGTGTCATATAGTATGATATAGTGAATATAGTCTATGGAGAAAATGTCATCAGAAAAGGGGAATGAGAAGTGCTGGGAATGTGGGTTGGGAGAGTTGCATTTATAAATGGGGTAGTCGTTGCATTTATAAATGGGGAAGTCATAGAAGGTTTGGTTGAGAAGGGGTCACTGAAGAAGGTTGAGGGAGTGAGCCATATGCAAATCCGAGATCAGAGGTCCAGGTAGATGAAACTGCAAAGAGTTATAAGGTATGAACGTGCCTCGGGTATTGAGGAAAGGGCAGTGTGGCTGTAGCAGAGTGAGCTAAAGGAAAACTAATAGGAGATGTGGTCAGAGAGGTAAGGTTGGAGAAAAACGAATCAGAGATGGGGCATGGGGGGTGCTTTATGTGTGTGCATATGTATGGTGGTGCAATTATAAATCAGGTGGTGATTATATGTAATTTTTAAAATATTGGCTTTAAATTTGAGTGAAGTGGGAAGTTTTAGAAGGGTTTTGAGCAGAGGAAAGACATGACCTAATGCTACCGCAGAATCAGTTTGGTCATTGTGTTAGGAATAAATTGAAATGGAGTGATTGTAGAAATAGAGACCAGACTATGAAAAAAATCCAGGTGAGAGAAAACTGGGACTTAAACTAAGGGGTTAACAGTGGAGATGGTGAGAGACAGTTGGATTCTGGATATATTTTGAAGGCAGAAATGGAGATATTTGCTGATGGATCTAATGAGGTATATGAAAAAGATGAAAGAAGTTAATTAAAACTTCAATATTTGGAGGCTTAGGAAATGGAAGGTCCAGGATGGATATATAAATTTGGAAGTCATCAGCTTATAGAGACAGTGTTTAAAGGCAGGAAACTAGATAAAAATAATCTTGGTATGAAAGAGCAGAGGCTAAAATTCTGAGTTCTGCAATGCTTCTGTATCAATAAATAGTTGGAGAAATGAGCAGGAACCAGCAAAGGAACCTAGGAGGGAGGGGCTAGTAAGGTAGAAGAATGAATTATTATAGTAATATTCTCAGTGATAAATTACTCCCAGACCTATACAGAAGAAACCTCCAGTAATTCAAAAGTGACAATAATGTTTTCAGAACTCTATGTATCAATATACAAATGGAAAAGAAAGACAGAAAGAAATGTTTTCAGAGCTCTATGTATCAATATACAGAAAATAGAGAGGAATAGTTAGAAATATGGTGAGATACCATCATCATCATTGTTATTAACAATGAAAATGACAAAACAAATACCATTTAAGTTACAAACTTTATTTAATCTTCATAAAATTGTGGTTTAATTATTCACACTTTTTATGGAAAATGAAGATGAGAAAGGCAAGTAACATTATCAAGGTCATTCAGGTACAAAGGACTCAAGAGGAGATGGGAGTTACAACTGGAATTCAGGCACCAAGTGGAGTAGAAGGCTATAACTTTGAACTTAGAACACGCATTTTAATTAATTTACAGGTGTTCGAGTAGCATACGTTCAGCAGAGTGTTAAATATAAGTACAGTTTAAAGAATGATTATAAGGCAAATATTAGTATAACCACCACCAAAGGCCTAAAATTGAATATTGTCAGAATTCTGGAAACTTTGCCCCTTCCAGGTCAGTACCTTCCTACTCATCCCAGAGGTAACCACCACCCTGGTTTCTTTATTGTTCTAACTAATTCTTTGTTGTTCTAAGTAATTCTGCAACCTATGAATGAACACTTAAACTATATAATTATTTTGCTTACTTTTGCACATTATATAAACAGTGTCACACTCTTTTTAGTATTTTGGGTTGAGAACTGCAACAAACTGCATCGGACATAGCTATTAGGACTAAGAAGTAAGTGTTGTCAGCATGACTTCGTTGTTTGTTCCAGGAAATCTTTGCTCAAAAAAAAAAATAAAACTATGAACCAAGGAATAGCACCACTGCTTGCTTAAGAAAATTTGTGCCAAAAAATATGAGATAACTGCTTTAAGACAGTTCAGGACCATCACTTTGCTGTGTCTACTAGTCTGGAAGTTTGATGTCACACACTTTGCAAAATCCAGTCAGTTTCCTGACTGGAAAACCTCACTTTAAATTACTTGTGCCAAGACCTCAAGATCCTAGAAATAGCCCTCTTCTGACTCTCACCTTCTCAGTCACTGCTAAGACGTTGCTGAGGTAATGTTTTCCCTTACTGCAGTGGCTCTGGTAAATTTAGCTATTCTTTATTAACAGGTTGTCTGATGATGCTTTAGGGAGTTCAGCAAACTTGGAGAACTTTTGGGGGAGTCCTGTTGAGATCAATTCAAGACTTCCTGCTTGCCATGTTCCAAGAGGCTTGATTCAGAAATAGTGTGCTTCTCAGAGGTCCTTTGAGCCTCCCACTCACAGTGGATCTTAGCCCTGGTCTCTTTTCTTTGAGCTCCAAATGTGAGGTTTATTTTGTATCCCAGAAAGTAAGATGTTTTAGGGGAGGCTTTTGTTTTCTTGATCAGATTTGAAATCTCTTTCTTTTGGTGGAAACGTATCTTGTGACTGCAAACACTACTGTGTGTTTTGTCTGTCCTTTTCAATTTAGATTGTAAATCTCTAAGAAACATACTATAGGGAGAATATGGGCATAAGCTGAATAAGTCTGTCCTCAAAACAAATTCTGAAAGGCTCTTCAGGAGTCCCTTGGGCACACTTTGCCTTGGGTCAGGTTTTCAGAACCTTATAAGCACCTTCCTCAATTGTTTTTGTAACTGACCTGTTTAGTTCTCTCTATTCGGATCTGAGAAATTTATTGGGCTCTTGGTGGGTGATAGACAATCTGTTGACTAATTTCTTTGCACCACTCTTAATGACTGTTGCAATTCTCATGGGCTATTCACATTTAGGTCTTTAATCCACAAGGAACTGGTTTTTCTGTAAAGTATGAAGTAAATATTTAATTTCATTCTCCTTCCATATGTATGCATAATTTCCCAGGACATTTATAGACAAGTCTGTCTTTTCCCACTGATCTGCAATGACATTTCTGTCATATAGTGTGTCTCTGTATGTGTAGGTCAGTTTCTTGGCTTCCTATCGTGTTCCTTTTGTCTAGCACAGGATTATCAACCCACTGTTCCAAATATTATATTTTTATAATAAGTCTTGATATATGTTAGTGCAATTCATCCCAATTAGTTGTTCTCCTTTGTGAATGCCGTGGCTGTTTAGATCTCTTTCACTATTTAATGCAGTAAAGAATAACCCTGTCAACTTTGAACCAAAAAAAAAAAAAATAATAATAAGGAATTTGTTTGGGATAGCATTGAATCCATAAAATAATATGGGGAGAAGTGACATTTTTTCAATATTGGGTATTCCTGCCATGAACATGGTATATCTCTATTTATTTAGGTCTTTTAAAATATCTCTCAATTAAATTTTATAATTTTATTTACTAAAATAATATATATATTTGTAGATATACTCACAGGTATTTTGCACTTCTGATTACAAGTGGTATATTTAAAAATTTTGTGTTTTAAATGCTTGTTGATGATTTATAGAAAAGCCATAAGTATTTATATTTTTACTTTCTTCCTATCAACCTAAATTCTAATAATTTACTTGTAAATTCTTTTGATAATACAGATCACAACCGCAAAATACAGATACCATCACTAAACAATGAGAGTTTTGTTTTTTCCTTTTCTATCTTTAGTCTATTTGTTTATCCTTTTTGCCCTGCTGTGTAGTGAGGACCTCTCAGGTAAATGCTGAATGAAAATGTTGCTGATAGAATTAATTTCTAGTCATCATATAAAAGGAAAGCTCTCAGTATTTCACTGTTATGATATTTGCTCTAATTTCAGTGGAGGTACTATTTAGCAGATTAAGGGATGTTCTTTTTATTCAAGTTTGCTAAGAGCATTATTTGAAAAGCCGTGAATATAAACTTTTATTGATGAATTTTCTCTTCATAATTACACACACACACCCCTTGGTATCATCCTCCCTGCTTTTCTTCTGATTCTACAATCAGTCTATCTATTGGTCTCTACCTTCAAAATGTCCAGAATTTGACTACATCTCACCATCCTCAGCGCCACTACCCTTGTTCAAGCTGTTATCATCTATCACTTGGTTATTTTAAAAGTCTCTAACCTAATTGAACTCTGTCTCCACCCTTGTGCAGTCAGGGCAAAATGTTGAATGTATAAATTAATCAGACCACATGACTTTGTGACTCAGAAGCATCCAATCGCTATCCCACTCACTCAGGATAAGAGCTAGAGTCCTGACCAGGACCGTCAGGTCTCCTCCCACCTCTGCCCCGTGTGTAACCTCTCTTACTTTATTCTCTGTCCTCTTCCCTGGTTCTCTAGACTCCAGCACAATAGTGTTGTTTCTGTTCCATGGATATGCCAGGCCTGTTCTTACGTCAGCACTTTGCACTCATTGGTATACTACTCAGAACACTCTTTAATCTATCTGCATGCCTGATGTCTTCATTTCCGTGAAGTCTTAACTCACACGTCATGTTTTTATTGATGACATTTCTTTATTGATGACCTTTCTAAACACTATAACTTAAAACTACGCATGTGGCCCATTCATAACTTTCCCCTTATTTTTTCCTTAGCACTTATCAACATGCATCATACCATAAATTTGACATATTTTTTACCTCCCTCTCTGCAAACTAGAATGTAGTCTGCACAAGGGCAAGGCTTTTCATCTGTTTTACCCATTACTATATTTTCCAAGCATAGAACAATGCCTGGGATGTACCATGGTGGAATGAATTAGTTAATATTGTAATTTTTAAAATTCCTGAAAATCTACTTTAAGAAATAGGAAATGTCACTCTGTACAGTTTCCTATTCCCTGCACATACTTTCACATTTTATTTCTTTAAATCTAGTAAGCGTACTGTACTTTAATCTGTGTCTGATAATTCCAACATCTAAATTCTTTTTGAGACTTTTAGCTCTTTTATTTCTGTTGGCTCTCAAAGAAAGTGTCATTTCCTTGTGTCCTTAGTTTTGACAAGGAGTTACCCCAGAGAGTATTTGCATTTCCTTCTGACAAGCACCTACCACACAATTTCTCCGGACTTCATTAAACTCAATGTGTAACATTAGGGTTTTTGTTGTTGTTGTTCTCGTTTGAGTACATACATGATCTCATTTTGTCACAGAGATCCACAGAGCACCATTTGAGGATTTTATTTTCCCTTTCAGCTTTGCTTGAAGCCAAGGTGATCTTTCATGCAGTGTCTTGTGGTGGAGGTAGGGGAACGTTTATTTATGACTTACTCTTTCACTAAAGTATAGACATTTGGAATTCCAGCGTTCTCTTCTGTTGGACTTCCAAGCTTGGCCAGTGATTGTGTTTGATTTTGGCCCCCCTTCTCTAGCAGGCTATCAGAAGGAAAACTCAATTTTGCTAGTTTGGTGAATGCTTTCAAGGTAAATATGGTTTCATTGATATGCTTACGTCTCTTAGTTTCTACCTTCTCTTTGATTTACTATCTTGCCACATATTTAAAACTTTAAAAAGGATTTTTAAAACAATGTTAAAAGCACCTCAGTTGTTTTCAGCAGAAGGGATAGTCGAAATAGCTTAGCTCATCATATTACTGGAAATAGGATTTAAATATTTCTTTCCAATTGTTTTATAAAAATAGCATAAAAATATTATGAAAGATTTAGAAATTTAAGAAAAGGAAACAAATCATCTAACAATGTACCATACAAATACTAACTGAATTGGCATTTTAATTCATATAATTTTTAATTCATAGTTTAAAATATGGTTTTTGAACTTTATGCATGATTTTGCATTGTTTTAATAATTTAATGTCATATCAAGAAGTAGTAAATCTTGTTGCAGCATTAATAAGTAGTTTTTATGTTATAGTGTTAAGAACTCAAAACTTGGAGTCAGATTGCTTATTTCTACTTTTTCACTTTTACTGTGATCTAGAGTAGGCCATTTAAACTCTGTTTCTCAGTTTTCTCATCTCAAATTTGGTTATCTTCCTAGAGTTCCTGTGAGGAAATTAAATGAAATGAGTGATACATTTAAATATCTAGGAACAATATTTGTCACACAGTAGGGCCTTAGTAAATGTTTATTTTTATAATCAATTCTCATATTTTAATAACTTTATTTAATCTATGCATCAAAATAAAAACCAACTCATATTTTTTTTTATTTTATTGAAGTATAATTGATTTATAATGTGTTAATTTCTGCTGTACAGCAAAATGATTCAGTTATACATATATATATTCTTTACCATATTCTTTTCCATTATGGTTTATCACAGGATATTGACTATAGTTCCCTGTGCTATACAGTAGGACCCTGTTGTTTATCCATTCTGTATATAATAGTTCGCACTTGTTAATCCCAAACTCCCAATTCATCCCTTCCCACCCCTGCCCCTGCCACTGTGGCAACCAAAGTCTGTTCTCTGTCTGTGAGTCTGTTTCTATTTCGAAGATGAGTTCATTTATGTAATATTTTAGATTCCACATATAAGTGATATCCTGTAGTATTTGTCTTTCCTTTTTTGACTTACTTCACTTAGTATGATAATCACTAGGTCCATCCATGTTGCTGCAAATGGCATTATTTCATTCTTTTTTATGGCTGAGTAGTATTCCATTGTGTGTGTGTGTGTGTGTGTGTGTGTGTGTGTGTGTGTGTGTGTGTATATATATATACACACACAAACACACACACACACACACACACACACACACCCCGTTTCTTCTTATTCATTCATCTGTTGATGGACATTTAGGTTGTTTCCATGTCTTGGCTATTGTAAATAGTGCTGCTATGAACATTGTGGTACATGTATTTTTTTGAATTATAATTTTGTCCAGATATATGCCCAGGAGTAGGATTGCTGGATTACATGGAAACTCTATTTTTAGTTTTTTGAGGAACCTCCATACTATTTTCCATAGTGGCTGCACCAATAGACATTTCTACCAACAGTGTAGGAGGGTTCTCTTTTCTCCACACCCTCTCCAGCATTTGTTGTTTGTAGACTTTTTAATGATGGCCATTCTGACAAGTGTGAGGTGGTACCTCATTGTAATGTTGGTTTGCATTTCTCTAATAATTAGCAATGTTGAGCATCTTTTCTTGTGCCTATTGGCCACCTGTATGTCTTCTTTGGAGAAATGTCTATTTAGGTCTTCTGCCCATTTTTTGACTGTTTTTTTTAAATTTTTGTTTTTGTTATTGAGTTGTATGACCTGTTTGTACAGTTTGGAAATTAAGCCCTTGTTTGTCTCATCATTTGCAAATATTTTCTCCCAGTCTGTAAGTTGTCTTTTCATTTTGTTTATGGTTTCCTTTGCTGTACAAAAGCTTGTAAGTTTGATTAGGTCCCATTTGTTTATTTTTGTTCTTATTTCTGTTGCCTTGGGAGACATGACCTAAGAAAACATTGGTATGATTTATATCAGAGAATGTTTTGCCTATGTTCTCTTCTAGGAGTTTTATGGTGTCATGTCTTATAGTTAAGTCTTTAAGCCTTTTGAGTTTATTTTTGTGTATGGTGTGAGGGTGTGTTCTAACTTTATTGATTTACATGCAGCTGTCCAACTTTCCCAACACCTCTTGCTGAAGAGACTGTCTTTTCTCCATTGTATATTTTTGCCTTTTTTGTTGAAGATTAATTGACTGTAGGTGTGCGGGTTTTTTTCTGGACTCTCTATTTTGATCCATATGTCTGTTTTTATGCCAATACCATGCTGTTTTGATTACTGTAGCTTTGTAGTATTGCCTGAAGTCTGGGAGGGTTATGCCCCTAGCCTTGTTCTTTTTCCTCTGGATTGCTTTGACAATTCTGGGTCTTCTATGGTTCCATATAAATTTTAGGATTGTTTTTTCTGGTTCGGTGAAAAACGTCGTGGGTAATTTGATAGGGATCACATTAAATCTGTAGACTGCTGTGGATAGTATGGCCGTTTTAACAATATTAATTCTTCCAGTTCATGAACATGGTATATATCTTTCCATTTCTTTGAATCACCTTCAGCTTCCTTTATTAATGTTTTGTAGTTCTCAGCATGTAAGTCTTTCACCTCCTTGGTCAGGTTTATTCCTAAGTATTTTAATTTTTTGGTGTAGTTTTAAAAAGGATATTTCATTGTCAGTGTAAGAAAATACAGCCAATTTCTATATGTTAATCTCGTGTCCTGCTACCGTGCTAAATTTATTTATCGGTTCTAGTTGTTTTTATGTGGAGTCTTTAGGGTTTTCTATATATAGTATAATATCATATAATTTTTTATGCTGGTTTATTTTGAATTTTTAAAATTGGTTTAACTAATATAAGTAATACTATGATGGGCACCACTGAATATCGCTTTTCCCCATATTTAAATTATTTCCTTAGGAAAATCTCAAAAAAGAGTTATTTTGCCACTACATGCATATATTTATTGTTTTAGTACATGGTGCCAAATACAAATTCAAAAGTATTACACTAGTGTACAATAAAAGCTTTGCCAAGCTTAAGTTTTCTAATGTTTAATTATTACTAATAGGAAAATTTTTTTTTGTTATTTTGATTTGTGTTGATTACTGGTATGAATGAACATTTTCTCAAATGTTTGTTTAGTATTTGTATTTCTGCTTTTGGAAAGTATCTGTTTATCTATTTGCCTGTATGTCTTTTAAGTTTTTTCCTATTTATTTTATGAGCTTTTTAGATAATAAAGAGATTAACCTTTGGTCTGTCATATTTCCTGCCACTATGTTACTATGTTGTTTGGCTTTTAATTCTAGTTTCTGTTTTTGCATGCTTTTATCATACAAGTACACTTTTAACATATTTGAATCTGTAGACACTTTCCTTTGGACCTTCTCTTGCTTCTAGATTAAGAAATTTCTTACCCTGAAGATATTTAATAGACAGTATTTTTTCTTGTCTGGCTGAAGTTTAGAGTTTACATTAGGCTGTTTGGTTAAAAGTCAGTTTTTTTGGTGTATGATGCTGTGTAGAGAACCAAACTAAATCTGTTTTAGATTGCTAACTATGTATTCCAAATCCATTCATTAAATAACTGACACTCCATTGATCTGGGATGCTTCTTTTATATTAATTTAGTAGCTGTGTTAAAATTTTAAATGTGATTTTCATTTTTTTCTTCAGTGTAAACCAATATGTTTATGGCCCCTGGACTATCTTTATAATAGGTACATTATATTTTGAGATAGGGAAGGATTCTCTATTAAATTACAAATTCACAGTAAACAGATTTTGAGGTTATCAGTTATGATCCTTTGTGCTGAAGGGTAGGTATCCTCATTCATTAATAGCTGCTGAGTGGAAACGAGATCAAATCACTTAATTTATCTTTAAAATTACAGTAAGTTGGATTGGCACAGAGCTCATTACCAGTTGGAGGATTTTCATAAAGACTCCTTGTTGTTTAATACTGGAGGACTCCAAGGTCCATTTCAGCTTTAAGATTCCATGTTTCTTTAATCTACCTATGAATAAATATTTTTCACAGTGTAGGACTTAGAGGACAGGAGTATTTTTGATTAACTTTTGAGTAGCTCCTAAACCACAGAACAAATCAGTTGTTTCATTTAATTCTATTTAAATTGCCAAATTTGCATAAATTCTCATCAAGTTTAATGCCTATACTTCCTCTCTTTTTTCTCAATAAACAGTAAAGTTCCAGGGAATAGGTACATACCTAAGAGAAACACAAGCCTGTTTTAGAAGTTCCCTAGGTAGTTTTAGAAGTTGAATAAAATAATTAACTGGATTTACCCAACAGGAAAGCCCAGTAGGGGCTTCATGTCATTACTGAAAGGGGAGATACATGTTACCAGACTTTAAGGAGGATAATGATGATGAATCGTAAAACCATACATAAGTTTCATTAAAAGCAAAGTTATATCTCATCTATTTAGATAATTGAGGAAAAATACAATACTGAATTATAGGATATTTTAAATAAAAATTTATAAAGCAATAAGTCAAAAATTTAATAAAATATGACTTTATAGAAAAAAGTACATTTGTTCTATAAAATAAATTTCAACAAACAGATGAGAGTAAATTATAATTAATATAGGTACTACATTTAACATAGGTGTTGCATTTAGAATTAAAAAGTTTAATTTCCCTCATAGTTCGAAAAATATTGATGAATTGTAACATATTAATATGCCTATTAATCTTTTTCTGTGATAACCTAAACATTAGCCTGAACCCTAATTAATCAAAAAAGTTAAGTAGGTGGTTCTCATTGATGAAATTGTAATGCATTGATACATGTACTGTAAAGCAAAGAGAATGCCTTAGAAATAAACATCGCAGTAGAGGCAAGAGTCTGTGGCTTTTACCATGACTCTCAGGAGAAGCTCAGCCATGAAATTTCTGCATCCCTGACTCCAAGAAACTTTGTAAGCAGGTCACAACAAATTGCACATTTTGGTACCTTCTATTCTGCTGTATGTCTACAGACACAACCTGAACTGCTTACGTGGTACAGATGGCTCACAGTTCCTAGAACAAACACAGAGGAATTTGTAATATATGATCATCATTTCAAAAATTTTGCATTTATTTTCTTCTTTGGAGGAATCATTTTGTATAATGTGACTACTAAAGATAATTTTCATTGTAAAACGTAACACACATTCACAAATGCAAAGTGGTTTTATATTTTTGAAAAAGAGCATCCTTATTTTCAAATAAATTGGCATAGGAATGTAGGTTAAAAATGATAGAAGTAGGGCTTCCCTGGTGGCACAGTGGTTGAGAGTCTGCCTGCCGATGCAGGGGACACGGGTTCGTGCCCCGGTCCACGGGGATCCCACATGCCGCGGAGCGGCTGCGCCCGTGAGCCATGGCCGCTGAGCCTGCGCGTCCGGAGCCTGTGCTCCGCGGCGGGAGAGGCCACGGCAGTGAGAGGCCCGCGTACCGCAAAAAAAAAAAAAAAAAATGATAGAAGTAAATAGTGTTTTAATATTATTTTGTAAGGAACAAGATGGAAATATTTTGTGTCTCAGTTTACTCAACTATTCAATGAGAATGATGGTAATACCCAGTTCATTGGGTATTGAAAAGATTAATAAGTATAAAGCACAAGTGCTATGTTAAATGCAAAGCATATATTTATTATTGTTCCTTAAAGTTTAATTAAATGAGATACATTTTTGTTCAGTTTGATGTATGTTTATAAACTTGTGCTAGGCACAGTAGAGAGGACGGGGTGGAAGAGACAGATATGAGGTTAGCCAGTTATAATGTAAGATGGACCATGATGCTAGAATAAATTGACAAAGGAGACATGTTCCAGCCTAAAGGTGGGGGGATGGTTGAGGAAGATGACCTAGGGGGAAAGGTTTAAGCAGTTATCCATGTTGTAGGCTTCCCTAGACCAAAAATATTCCATATAGACATAATCCAAACTTCCCCTTTGTACTCTCTTAAGTAGCCCAATACTCTACCACTAAAGACATCCTTGGTTAGGTTCAGAATCATTTAAAACATATTAATTTTCCAGCTCTCTTCTAAATATGTTGTGCACTTTCATGTCCCTAGGCCTTTAAATAGGCAATCGTCCCTTCCTGGAATGCATATTTTCGCTCCCTTCCTGTCCACTACAGACTTTGTCTGAAAAATTTGCACTCCCCCTCCAAAACCTAGCTGAAAATCACTTCCTTTGCATAAAATTCCTATACAAGAACATAGGCAGAACACTCCTTGACATAAATTGTAGCAATATTTTTCTGGACCTGTCTCCTAAGGCAAAAGAAACAAAAGCAAAAATAAACAAATGGGACCTAATTAAACTTAAAAGCTTTTGCACAGCAAAGGAAACCATTAACAGAATGAAAAGACAACCTACTGAATAGAAGAAAGTATTTGCAAGACATATGATCGTTAAAGAGTGAATATCCAACATATATAAACAGCTCATACAACTCAATATCAGGAAAACAATCTGATTCAAAAATGGGTAGAAGACCTGAATAAACATTTTTCCAAAGAAGATATACAGACAGATGGCCAACAGGCACATAAAAGATGGTCAACATTTTTAATCACCAGAGAAATGCAAATCAAAACCACAATGAGATATTACCTCATACCTGTCAAAATGGCTATGATCAAAAAGTCTACAGATAACAAGTGTTGGCGAGGATGTGGAGAAAAGGGAACCCTCCTAAGCTATTGGTAGGAATATAAATTGGTGCAGCCACTGTGGAAAACAGTATGGAGGTTTCTCAAAAAACAAACTAGAACTACCATATGACCCAGCAATTCCAGTCCTGAATATATATCCCCCAAAAATGAAAAGACTAATTCAAAAAGAAACATGCACCCCTATGTTCATAGCAGCATTGATTACAATAGCCAAGATATGGGAGCAACATTAAGTGTCCATCAGCAGATGAATGGATAAAGAAGAGGTAGTATATACCTACAATGGAATAGTACTCCTCCCTAAAAGGAAGGAAATTCTGCCATTGGCAACAACATAGATGGGCCTAGAGGGTATCACTGCTTAGTGAAATAAGTCAGAGAAAGACAAATACTGTATGTTATCACTTATATGTGGAATCTGAAAAATAGAATGAATGGACATAACAAGACAGAAACAGACTCATAGATGTAGAGAACAAACTAATGGTTACCAGTGGGGAGACGGAAGTGGGGAGGGACAAGATAGGGGCAGGGAATTAAGAGATACCAACTACTATGTGTAAAATAAATAAGCAATGAGGATATATTGTACAGCAGAGGGAAGTATAGCCATTATTTTGTAACAACTTTAAATGGAGTATAATCTATAAAAATATTGAATCACTATGTTGTATACCTTAAGGTAATGTAATATTGCAAATCAACTGTACTTCAATTAAAAAAAATCACTTCCTCTTTGGAGCCTTCTTCAAATCCTGCAGTATGGTGAACTGCCCTTTCCTTGTAGTTCTCACAGTGCTTTGCTCTGTGTCCTGTGATGTATTTATCAGACCATGTATCATAATTTGTGTGTACTATCTAAAATAGTGTGGAGATTTACCCCCAAACAAGGACAGTATCTTACCTATATTGTATTTCCTAAAATCTAGTATGTACTGTGTTTCTAACAGATGTTTTTGCTTGAGTTGATGGATATAATAGCTGAGGGAGTAAGAGGGGGCAGTCAGAGATAATGAGAAATCTTTAGGAATGACAGTTCTAGGAAGACACCTGGAAGCAAGACTCCAATAACCTTTAGACGAGAGGAAGGGTTTCCAGGTGTTGGAAATGGCTGCAGAATGTTAGATAAAATTACAAAACAAAATGCATACTTCTCAACTCTGCCCAGGGCAAGCTCTGAGAAGAAGGTCCTGAAATTTAAATTGCTGTTCCTTGAATTGTACCTCCTCCAAAAAAAGCCATCGAAGATACATTGTAGTAGACCTTATTGAATTTTATTATTTCTGTCTCTTTTATTCTGTTTACTCTCCAGGAGTTTAATTAATGTGCTAAGTTTAGTTTTTAAGTGTTCATGCTTCTTATAGTACTTTTTCCTTTTCTGATGAAATTTTGCAAAAAAAAGTCTTTACAAATTTTAAAGTAAAAAGCTTACATTTCTCATTATTAGTTCAAAAACATGTATTTTTTTTCAATCAAACCTGAGCTTTGTACCAGATCAGTACTAAGCTAAGTCTGACTGTGAAGGGGAAAGAATCATACAAAGATGTCAAAACATGGTGTCTGCTCCCAAGGAGCTCATAAGGTCATAGGATAGTAATGTTTTTTAGCATTTTATAGATAAAAATACTTTCATTTGCTAAGTCTCATTTCACTTTTTTATACAACTTATTTCTTAACAGGCTAAAAGTAAGAGATTGAATGACGACTGAGGTCACAGCTATTAAGGGGAAGAACATGGACTTGAAAATGGGTTTTCTGACTACAGATCACATAGCTTTTGGACAGCATCCTACTTTGTTCTTTTGCAAGACTCATAATCAAATTGATTAAGTTGGACCTCAGAAAACTCAGTTTAACATTGGACACAGGCACATTTCCAGTGTTACTATAGAACTCATGATATATATAAAAAAGACCCAAAGGGGATGAGGAGCTATAATATTTGGAATTGAGATGAGAAGGAAATTTCCTGAAGGAGTTGATTCTTAAGCTGAGTTTTGAAGAAGAAGTAAGTTCTAACGTGAAAAGGATTGGGGAGATTGCCTCCATGCAGTGAGGACTGAGTGTATATGTGTACAGAGGTATGTAGAGACAGAATACATGTGGGGAAATAGCAGTACTGCAGAGAGACTGAAATAGAGAAAGAAGAGAAAGGAGGAGTGGAAGGCGCTGAGCTAGGAGGCAGACAGATGTTAGCTTTTAAAGAGGCTGACAGACTGAAAAGAAATCTGTTTTTTTGTTTATGGAGTGCAGACCCCACAGAAGTGTGACACGACCAAATTTGTATTTTGAGAAGTTCATTCATTCAGCACAGTAGATGATTGTTTGGAGGGAGGACAAGGATTGTTTGGAGGCCCAGACGGAAGGAAGCCATCACAGTCACTCAGGGGAGGAGGAAAGAAAGTTTAACACGCAAGAATGGCAGTACAAATGGAAAGGAAAGGACGTGGAAGATGAGGCAGGCAAATATGTATAGAACTGATACGTGATTTTATGGTTGAGGTGGGAGAGAAAGCAGGATCTATGGTAAGTCTCAGGTTTACCACTTAGAAACCAAATGGATTGTGTTGCTGTGTCCTGAAAGAGAAATTTGGAGCAGGTCTGAAGAAAAGATGCAGTGAGTTTAGGCTGGCATATGTTGGATGTGATGTAGCTTTGAGGCACTCAAGGCAAGATGTCTAGCTATCGTTTGTTGTAGAGAAAGCAATAGAACCCAGGACTTAGGGTTGCAGTCCGTGAAGCTAAGGTGACTTACATTTCAAGCCCTGCTTACCACCTACCAGCTGCATGACCTTAGGCAAATTATCTAATATCTTAAAATCTTATGTTCATAACTAGTAAAAAAAAAAAAAAAAAAGGGGGTTTAAAATAGTTACCTTAAAATGTATTTTGAAGATTAAATATGATCACATGTGTAATTATTTACGGTCTGTCTTCCCAACTGAATTGTCTGCTTTTTGAGAATAGAGACTATGTCTCTTTTGTTTAATTCTTTATCTCAGTACCTGGAACCATACTTGGAATGTAGTAGGTACTGAATACATACTGAGTGAGCTAAATGACCAAATGCCCAGAGACTCTTCTGTAAAGAGCAGGTATAAGTATCATATAGGAGGTTGAAGCTTAGCAAAGAGGGTTGGGAAAGAGAATGTATGTAAGTAATTGAGTGTAGGTATGAATCCATAGTAGTCACTCTGTGGAGTTTGTACACAAAATGTATCCCTGAGGAAAAGAATTTTTAAGGAACAACTGAAGGAGAAGGAATCTCTGCTGCTATGACTCTTGACTATGTCCAGCTGTTCTTTTTCTAAGCTTATCAAATCTAACACTCTTAATATCAGAGCTGGTTCCTGGAGACACCCCTTCACCTGTTAACACCAGACTCCACATGGTGAATTCTTCCATGATGTGCACTGGGCAGTCAAGGGTAGGTCCCACTTACAAACTGGTGATCCTCCTTCAGGCGGCCTACTGCCCATCTGTCTTCTGAGTTTCCGGGTTCCACCAGTAACATTCAAGAGTGCCCTTGGCTTTAATGGGAGCATTTAGAGCACAGACAAGAACAGCTGCTCCTTCCGTGCATTCCTGTATATAGCAAGCTGTAGGTGTTCCCTCTATCTGGATCCATCTCACAACGAACTTCTGTGCTGCTGTTACTAAAATATGGGACAACTGTGACATCTTTAGATGGGAAAGTCTAATTTGTTTCATACTATTCTAGATTTAAGTTTCTAAGTAAACTCAGAGAGGTGACAACATTGTGGGTGTGTGAAGTTGTCTTCCTGCCAGCTAAGTGTTTCTCTTTTTTGCTTGTGTGGCAGAGAAGGTTGTGCTGTGCTTTGTTAACGTGCACGACAGTTGGCTTTTTGTCAACAGCTGGCCGTTTGGGGTGCACTCAACTGTTCTTCAGTCAGATGACAGAAATGTCTTAGGGTGGTTCTTCAATCACAACCAAAAGAGTTTTTTTTTTTCTGTATGTGTAACTAATAACAACAATAACAATCATTTTCTAAGCTTCTATTACACTGCAGAACATGAAGACAAGGAGGGTAAGAATGCACACCTGTTAAGGAGCTGCTTGTTGTGATCTAAGTACAAAGTGCTAGTGACCTGAACTAAGATAGGGACAGTGGGATTAGAGGGAAATTAAGGGATAAAAATGTAGAAAGAGCTGTGAATTTTATGACTTGGTGCTAGATTGGGGGATAATAAGCAAGAGGGAGAATCAGTGATGACCCACTCCCACCCTCAATAATTTTAAGTACCCCGTTTACGTGCTCTATGCACTCTTCCTCTTATATTTCTTGTTAAATTTTATTCTTCACTGTTGGGTTGAACCTGAAGGAAGGCAGGGGCCACCTCTGTCTTGTATACTGCAGCAGCTCTTTAGCAGCTGGTAGAGTGAATACAAGCCATTCACCAAGGTGTGGACCACAGAGGAAGGGGTGGGTTGGAATTGTGTGAAGAAAATGATAGTTATGGACATGTGTGAAACATTCAGATGGAGCTGTGTTGTAGCAGAACTGCGACAGCCGTCTGGACTCAGGAGGGAGTTCTGTGCTGGACATTTAGATTAAGGAGCCATCAACATTTAGCAGTAATGGAAATTATAGAGGCTTTGCAATCTATGCAGAATATTTAGGGTGAGAGAAGACAGGCCAGAACTCTGGGAACACTGGGACTTAAGGATAGAGAGAGAAAATCCCACTTTCTTTAAAGAAGTTAGATTTCTCTCTCTCTTTTCCCCCCCGCCTTAAAACAAGAAAAATCATTTATTATCTCATAGTTTCTGGAGGTCAGAAATTTGGGAGGGGCTCAGTTGGACAGTTCTGGCTTTGGGTCTCTCACGAGGTTGCATTGCCTGTAGGCTTCACTGAGGTGGAGGATCCCATTTCAAGGTGGCTCCCTCACATGGTCGGCAAATTGATAGTGGCTGTTGGCTGGAGGTCTTAGTTCCTCTCTACATGGACCTCTCCACAGAGCTGCCTGAGTGTCCTTGTGGCATGGTAGCTGGCTTCCCCCAGAGTGAGCATTTCAGAGAGAGTGCCAGGTGGAAGCTGTATCCTTCTTATGATAGTCTTGGAAGCCACATAGTATTCCTTCTGCCACATCCTATTTGTTAGAAGTAAGTCACCAGTGACCCACATTCAAGGGAAGTTAGACTTCTCCTTAAAGAAATTTAAGCCAATGGAGGCATTGAAAGCAACCTTTGCATTTAGTACCAGAGACCTCATTGATTACCTTGCTAAGGGCAGATTCTATAGGGTTTTGGCAATGAAAATGCATTTGTAATAGGTAATCTGGCTTCTGCCACTGTCTATTTTGTAATGGCTATTTGCTTTTATGTCAATTTAGAATCCTTGTCTTTCTCTCTCCACCACTGCTCAGGGTCTACGCTTTCAGTACAGAGCTTTCTTCAATTCTATTCCTAAGGAGGTATACTTTACTCCAGGAGAGATCTTTTAAAACACTGCCTCTATATTTTACCTGTGACTGTTTTTTTCCTCCTGTTATGTACATTCCCTCTCTGGCTGTTCTTTCAGACTTGAATGAGGCACTCTAATGGTTTTCTATGAGTTTTTATGAGTTTCTAATAAGTTTGGTAGAACTGTCCAAGCTGACCCCCAAAAGACTTGTATAGCTCTTATGAAACTTCGGTGTGAAATATCACAGGTAGCCTTGACTTGAGAAGCTCAGTGTTTTTCTATCTAAATTTTAATTCTTCCGTAGGTGAAGACCATTCAAATCCATCTCAGATTGTTTAGGCTAGAGGTAGAGGAATGGGCAAAAGTAGTAATCTGCCAACATACCAGTCACATCTGAACTAAAGTGAAACATATCTTCAGTAATTCTGACCTTTAAACAGTCATCGTCTACACAGCCATGTTCAAAATAAACTCATCACCAAATGTTCTGTGTATGCAGCTGGAGAAACTGATGCAGGGAATAATGAAATCCATATCAAAGGGCTAACAAAGCATGGCAGGAGAGTTCAGGCAAAGATTTGCTGACAAAGATCTTTGAAGAATGATCATCTTTGCCTTGATACACAGCAGGTGTGCCCATTGGACGAGAATTAAGTCATCTTTTGATGCCAGCAAAGGGCCTTGTTTCTACACTGCTATCAGGGAGCATCTACTCCCCTTAGTTGCCTGGAATCTTACTAAATTGAATCCTGGCTGCCATTGTGGCAGCCTGAATTATTTGTAGGACTTCAGTTATCATGGGCATACCATGGGGCTTGAGGAAGAAATTATTTGCCCCCTAATGTTGTAAATTTAATTTTCTTTCCGAACACCTGCTAAAGGACTAACTAAATCATTTGCCAGTGTGAAATATATCACACTGAAAGTTGATAGTGGCTGTATTTATTCTCATCGGAACCATATTTCCCAAGAAGCCTGCCACAGTCTATAGAACAAGGGATGAATTTCTTAAAGAAGGTTTTTACAACAGTTGGATCTTTCCAGGCTAAAGAGAATTGTTAAGTTTTTACAGGTTACACATAGTAGTCAGAATGGTGATTAAAATGTAGAAAGACTTCAGTTTCTTTTTTAATGGTACATTTGTCTCACATTTTAAGTCTCTCAGCTGTAAAAACATCATGTGCAATCATTACACTTTTACTCAAAGAAGTCCTGATTGCATTCCCACCAACAGTCTCCACAAACAAGTCTAATAATTAATAGGTAGGAAGACCAAACTGTCCTCCTACTGTAAAAGGTAGGACAGAATTAGGGCAGACATAGTTTTGGGAGGAAACTTAGAAACTTTACCTTGCTTTTTGAAGGGAAAATAAAGTTTCTACTTTGCATCTCCTTGATACTTTCCTAAAATAAAAAATGAGCTACTGAGGCTAAAGTTAGAGAAATAAATTATTAATATGTACATTAATTAATATTTGCATTAATTTTGTAAATCTCTGAGCTGTAGAAAAGAGAAAAAAGCTAATTTCATACCTCTGGTATCCTCAACAGTATACGTGAATTTGGGAAAAATGTTTTAAGTATACCTTGGAACACCCTATGACCTGTAAAAATTTTTTTTAAATGAAGATAATGGATATAAATCTGATAGTACTGTCACTATAGTTTAGCATACTTATTTGCTTTGGGATATATATGCCAATAAAGTCATGTTTTGGGAAGAAACAGAACTACATTTCTAAATTGAAAATGATCTTTAAAGTAATGATTTTGGGAATTATAGACATTTGGTGAATTCCTCTTTGGGAATGCCTTCAGAATCAGAGTCACACATGAAATTCAGGTTTTATTTTATAGCAATATATTTGGGCCCCTAATATATATTACCAAGATGTCACATGTTATTCGTAGAATTTGTCAAAACACTTTTTATTGATTTAAACCAATCTATTATACTCCCAAAGTACAATATCCAGTATGACCTAAATGTATAATACAGAAAATCATCCCTGCCCAATCCCTTGCCATTTCTTAAAAAAAGATCTAAACTCTGAAGTACAAAGGCCAGGTAAGTCAAACCTAACTCAAGGCAGATCTGGGTCATTGTCCATTTTTAGTCTAACATATGTCAGTGGGACACAGGAGCAGGACTTCTGTATGGCAGACTGTCTCAAATTCCATCTGTAGAACTGTAACAACTCTGGAGGTCTACCTACTGTGATATCAGAGGAGCTGGAAGCAGTGAAAGTATTGGCAAGAACATGATTCCAATCCTTAGAGGGAAATGTAACGAAGCTCTTGATATGCTGCAAGTTTGGGTTCTCAATATTTACAAACTAAGAAGAGATACCATTTTTGTTGCCTGTAGGTAGACAAGGCTGATGCAGATAGGGACACACAGAGTGGATGAAAATGGGCCTTGAAATATTTTAAAATAACGTGCTTTAGAACCTAAAGATAACTTTGAAAGAGGTGTATGGTGATACAATTTGAATGGAATTATTTGAATTGGAATCAGTCTTCAGACATACAAGTTTGCTACTTCGAAGTGCCTCATCATCCATTTGGGTGTATAACTTCCAGTATGTTGTTAAAATAATACTAAATAGGGCTTCCCTGGTGGCGCAGTGGTTGAGAGTCCGCCTGCCGATGCAGGGGACACGGGTTTGTGCCCCGGTCCGGGAAGATCCCACGTGCCGCGGAGCGGCTGGGCCCGTGAGCCATGGCCGCTGAGCCTGCGCGTCCGGAGGCTGTGCTCCGCAACGGGAGAGGCCACAACAGTGAGAGGCCCGCGTACCGCAAAAATAATAATAATAATAAATAATACTACCCTCTTTTCAAGGTCATAATGCTTATGTTCTTCTGCTTCTGCTGTTTGGATTCTAAATTCTCTGCATATTCAAGTTTGAAATTTGCTCTAAAGAATAATAGGCATACTATGACCCCCAGATCCAAATTGGATTTTTATTATTTTTTATGCTATTGGAATAACCTATAAGAGTATCACCTGCCTCTGCTCTTGCACAGTAAAATTTCTAATGTTTGAGATACCAAGGTTTTATGTATTATATTAAAAATATGCTCTCCACCAATAATACTCCAAAAGGCCAGCTGAGATTAGTTCAGCATTCCATAATTTCTCCCTTATGACCTTTATTTACTCCTATTAATTGTGTGCATATCTGTCTTCACAATTGATTTTAAGCTCCTTTAGGGGTATGGACCATATTTCACTGAAATTTATATCCTCCACATAATCTAGGGGAGAGTTTTCTATTTTATCATTCTTATTATTAAAATCTTTAGGGCACATAAGAATTCATGTGGATCTAAGGACGAAGTGCAAAAAAAGAGAAATGTGGGAAGGGTGGGTCCCACCTTATAGTTCCACACGGCTGCTTTCCTAGGCAAACTGCATAAGCAACCGTCGTTTTCCTGAAAGAGCTATGCTACGTATAGCTGCTCCTGTGAATTTACCACGGCGAGGGAGCTCTTAGGAGATGCTCTAAAATTATTGCAGTGAAGTAGTAGAACGCTACCTTATAAGGTCTTGTTTGCTATAACTGAGGATAAGACTGGTAGTAAACTGGGCAACAACCAAACTGAATTATTGTTAAACTGAGGACCAATAACCAATAGGCGGTGATGAGCTGAGAATGTATATGTCAGAGGAACAGGACAGAGGAGCTGCTGATGTACACACAACTGGACAAAATTAGGAACTACTGCAAGGCTAGTACCACCCCTCCACCTTCATCGGGTTAGAATTTTTCACACCCTGAAGGCTGTGGCAAGATGGAGGTGGGAGCACAAATTCCACTCACATTGAAAAATTTTCACTACATATTAAAAAAAATTTTTTTTTGGCTACGCTGGGTCTTCATTGCTGCGTGCGGGTTTTCTCTAGTTGCGGCGAGCAGGGGCTACTCTTTGTTGCGGTGCATGGGCTTCTCATTGCGGTGGCTTCTCTTGTCGCGGAGCACGGACTCTAGTAGTTGTGGCATGCGGGCCCTAGAGTGCGCGGACTTCAGTAGTTGTGGTGCGTGGGCTCAGTAGTTGTGGCGCGTGGGCTCAGTAGTTGTGGCACATGGGCTCAGTAGTTGTGGCGCACGGGCTTAGTTGCTCCACGGCATGTGGGATCTTCCTGGACCAGGGCTCGAACCCGTGTCCCCTGCATTGGCAGGCAGATTCTTAACCACTGCGCCACCAGGGAATTCCCTTCACTATATCTTAAATGAAGATTGAGCTAAGATGGAGGTAGGAATGTGAAGTATTTATGTTTTATGCATCTTCAAGCAGAAAGCTGAGATTATTTAAAATGTTCATGCAGAGCAAGAAATCGAAATACCAGAAAGGATCAAGTGGCACTGACTTTGGAATATGACCAGGTCTTCAGTTTCTGGGGAGAAAGAAGAGGAGGGAGCTGCTTGAGGAAAATCCTTGGAGTAAAGAAAGAAACAGAAACACTATTCTCTTTTAGAAATATTCGGTAGTTAAGTGCTTCAAGTTTTGTCTTTATAGTTAGCCATCTAACTCCTTAATGGAATTAGAGTACTTCATTGGTTTCACTGTTTGTTTTACATTTTAATTTTATTTATTTTTAATTTTTCAATTTTAATTTCAATCTCTTTTATTTTCAAAACCACTAAGCTTTATTTCTTTTTAAAAAATAGAAAATAGTTGGGCTTGTATTAGTTTTCTTAGCTCTGTTAAAAGAAGATTGAAAATGGATTATGAAGTTGCTCATTCATGAACAATCAAATATCACATTCTTTGCTGAAATGACAGCTTTTGGTTAATTAATTATGTTGAAGGCATTTACACTTCTTCTGTGGGCAGTGCACCATAGCAGAAGTTGCTCACATGAGCTGCTTTAAGAATATTCTACACTTAATACTCACGTATTATAAGAACTTCAGCTAGTAAAAAAGTGTGTTTCTTTTTATTAATTATCATCCCTTCCTTTTGCTTACTTCTCTGGAATCTTCGCTCACGTAAACCTAAATGTCCACTTGTTCTCACCAAAGACATTGAATAAATCGTTCTCTCTGAAAATTGCGCTGTTTCCTAAGCTTTCAATTTCCAATGTATCCCTGAATTTTTCACTCTCTACCCTTGAAACATTCTCTCACTTTTAGTTTGTGTCAACAGCTCACCCTGCCTTATCAATCTCTCTTGTCTCTTCTGTTGCAGAAACTGCCCATGTTAGGAGTGGTGGATATAAGATTTGAGCTTTAATTTCCAATTCCGTATGCTCTTTAACCATGTCCTAAGGAAGCTGTGAGATTTCAGTATCCCATTTTTTAAGCAAGAATTTGTTGTAAATAAGTCTGGCAGATGGCCACAACATCTGGGACAATTAAGCCCCAGGAATGGATGAGTAGTTTTCTAAGGTGAGTAGAATTTTCCATCTGTTCAAATGGCACGTTAGGGGTTTAGACAAGCCAGTGCTGGCTGCTCGGGGTGTGTGCCTTACACAAGCCTACTTTTTGTCCCCCCAGATACTTTCTGGTTGTGCCGCTAAAAAGTGGAGAAAGTAGGAAAATAAATATTTGCTCTTTTTACAGCTGTCTGGCTGTTGTGAATGGATAACTTAGGCTTCTTTGGGTTTAAGCAATAAGATCAAACAGTTTTCATGAAATTCCACTCACATTTCAATGCATGACTTATTTTGGTTTATTCTGTTGTAGAATATTCCAAAGCCAGAAGTAAATGCTAAAGAATAAATTATCCCATTTAAAAGATATGGATGTACCACATAACAGATTGTGGCCACAAACATTCTGAGTCAGACCTTCCCCTCCAAATGCCCCATCATCCCCTACACCCAGGCAACTCTCTAATTAATGTGTGATGGAATCATACCAAATCAGTATTAGGAACATATTATTTAGAGCCTAGGTTATTATTTTGAAGCTCTGTTGCTTAGGGTAAGCCACAGAAAATCAGTGAATTAGGCAGGATTTTTGTTTGTTTTCTGTTTGAGGAGGTACAATAAGTTGGCTAGTACAAGGAAGCTCTTACATCCTTGCAAACTTCAGTCACATTGCCATGTAAAGTCATTGCCAAGTTTTCAAAAATGAATCTGGACTGCTATTCTAATTCATGACTGTTCCGCCTCCGTGACAGTTGGTGCTCGCTTTTGCAGGGGACACAGCTGAAACTGCGTGGTGGAAGTGTCATTCCACTGCTAAGGTTTTGGATTTTGTTGCTCTGAAGAACTCGTATGTCAAAGAGTAGCAGCTTCTCGGTCTTCTTCTCTCCCCATCAGCAGCTGATATCTACTTTTCTCCCTATTTCCTCCAGACCGTCCACTCCCCAGCATCATTTCTGGAATATAACTCTGCCTTTCTTTCTGCATTTTATTTTCTTTTTGGTAAGCATATAGACTTACATGGTTTGCTAATAATTCCTGAATATGCATTTGCAGCCTTGAATCTCAGTGCCTTTCTGGCTTAACTATCTGGGCAATCTTATGGCAGTACTTGGAGAACACTGTAAATGCTGAGTCCTGACCTTTCAAACAGTTGAAGTATTGACCACACCAGATTTACACTTGGCTGTGCCATTTGCTATCACTGTAGCTTTAGAGCATATATTTGACCTATGCTAACTATTTATTTATTTATTTATCTATTTCACATCTTTATTGGAGTATAAATGCTTTACAGTGTTGTGTTAGTTTTTGCTGTACAACAAAGTGAATCAGCTATATATATACATATATCCCCATATCTCCTCCCTCTTGTGTCTCCCTCCCACCCTCCCTATCCCATCCCTCTAGGTCATCACAAAACACCGAGCTGATCTCCCTGTGCTATGCACCTCCCACTAGCTATCTATTTTACATTTGGTAGTGTATATACATCAGTGCTACTCCCTCACTTCATCCCAGCTTTCCCGTCCCCCTCTGTGCTCTCAAGTCTGTTCTCTACGTCTGCATCTTTATTCCTGCCCTACACTAGGTTCATCAGTACCACTTTTTAAATTCCATATATATGTGTTAGCATACGGTATTTGTTATTCTCTTTCTGACTTACTTCACTCTGTATGACAGATTCTAGGTCCATCCACCTCACTACAAGTAACTCAATTTTGTTTCTTTTTATGGCTGAGTAAATATTCCATTGTATATATGTGCCGCATCTTCTTTATCCATTCTTCTGTTGATGGACACTTAGGTTGCTTCCATGTCCTGGATATTGTAAATAGTGCTGCAATGAACACTGTGGTACATGACTCTTTTTGAATTATGGTTTTTTCAGGGTATATGCCCAGTAGTGGGATTGCTGGGTCATATGGTAGTTCTATTTTTAGTTTTTTAGGAACGTCCGTACAGTTCTCCATAGTGGCTATATCAATTTACTTTCCCACCAGCAGTGCAGGGGGTTCCCTTTTCTCCACACCCTCTCCAGCATTTATTATTTGTAGAATTTTTGATGATGGCCATTCTGACTGGTGTGAGGTGTTACCTCATTGTGGTTTTGATTTGCATTTCTCTACTGATTAGTGATGTTGAGCATTCATTCATGTGTTTGTTGGCCATCTGCATGTCTTCTTTGGAGAAATGTCTATTTAGCTCTTCCACCCATTTTTGGACTGGGTTGTTCGTTTTTGTGATATTGAGCTGCATGAGCTGCTTGTATATTTTAGAGATTAATCCTTTGTCAGTTGCTTTATTTGCAAATATTTTCTCCCATTCTGAGGGTTGTCTTTTCATCTTTTTTATGGTTTCCTTTGCTGTACAAAAACTTTTAAGTTTCATTAGGTCCCATTTGTTTATTTTTGTTTTTATTTCTATTTCTCTAGGAGATGGGTCAAAAACGATCTTGCAGTGATTTATGTCATAGTGTGTTCTGCCTGTGTTTTCCTCTAAGAGTTTTATAGTGTCTGGCCTTACATTTAGGTCTTTAATCCATTTTGAGTTTATTTTTGTGTGTGGTATTATGGTGTGTTCTAATTTCATTCTTTTAAATGTAGCTGTCCATTTTTCCCAGCACCACTTATTGAAGAGGCTGTCTATTCTCCGTTGTATACTCTTGCCTCCTTTATCAAATATAAGGTGACTATATGTGCGTGGGTTTATCTCTGGGCTTTCTATCTTGTTCCATTGATGTATATTTCTGTTTTTGTGCCAGTACCATACTGTCTTGATTACTGCAGCTTTGTAGTATAGTCTGAAGTCAGGGAGTCTGATTCCTCCAGCTCTGTTTTTCTTTCTCAACATTGCTTTGGCTATTCAGGGTCTTTTGTGTTTTCATACAAATTGTAAAATTTCTTGTTCTAATTCTGTGAAAAATGCCTTTGGTAGTTTGATAGGGATTGCACTGAACCTGTAGATTTCTTTGGGTAGTATAGTCATTTTCACAATATTGATTCTTCCAATCCAGGAGCTTGTTATATCTCTCCATCTGTTTGTTATCTTTGATTTCTTTCATCAGTGTTTTATAGTTTTCTGAGTACAGGTCTTTTGCCTCCTTAGGTAGGTTTATTCCTAGGTATTTTATTCTTTTTGTTGTGATGGTAAATGGGATTGTTTCCTTAATTTCCCTTTCTGAACTTTCGTTGTTAGTGTATAGGAATGCAAGAGATTTCTGTGCATTAATTTTGTATCCTGCAACTTTACTAAGTTCATTGATTAGTTCTAGTAGTTTTCTGGTGGCATCTTTAGGATTTTCTATGTATAGTATCATGTCCTTTGCAAACAGTGACAATTTTACTTCTTTTTCAATTTGTATTCCTTTTATTTCTATTTCTTCTCTGATTGCTGTCGCTAGGACTTCCAATACTATGTTGAATAATAGTGGTTAGAGTGGACAACCTTGTGTTGTTCCTGATCTTAGAAGAAATGCTTTCAGTTTTTCACCATTGAGAATGATGTTTGCTGTGGGTTTGTCGTATATGGCTTTTATTATGTTGAGGTAGTTTCCCTCTATGCCCACTTACTGGAGAGTTTTTATATAAATGGGTGTTGAATTTTGTCAAAAGTATTTTCTGCGTCTGTTGAGATGATCATATGGTTTTTATTTTTTAATTTGTTAATATGTTGTATCACATTGATTGAAGAATATATTGAAGAATCCTTGCATCCCTGGGATAAATCCCACTTGATCATAGTGTATGATCCTTTTAACGTGTTGTTGGATTCTGTTTGCTAGTATTTTGTTGATGATTTTTGTGTCTATGTTTATCAGTGATATTGGTCTATAATTTTCTTTTTTTATGATATCTTTGTCTGGTTTTGGTGTGAGGGTGATGGTTGCCTTGTAGAATGGGTTTGGGAGTATTCCTCCCTCTGCTATATTTGGAAGAGTTTGAGAAGGTTAGATGTTAACTCTTCTCTAAATGTTTGATAGAATTCACCTGTGAAGCCATCTGGTCCTGGACTTTTGTTTGTTGGAAGATTTTTAATTACAGTTTCAATTTCCTTACAGGTGATTGGTCTGTTAGTATTTTCTAATTCTTCCTGGTTCAGTCTTGAAAGTTGTACCTTTCCAAGAATTTGTCCATTCCTTTCAGGTTGTCCGTTTTATTGGCATATAGTTGCTTGTAGTAGTCTCTTATGATCTTTTGTATTTCTGCAGTGCCAGTTGTAATCTCTCCTTTTTCATTTCTAATTTTATTGATCTGACTCCTCTCCCTTTTTTCTTAATGAGTCTGGCTAATGGTTTATCAATTTTGTTTATCTTCTCAAAGAACAAGCTTTTAGTTTTATTGATCTTTGCTGTTTCCTTTGTTTCTGTTTCATTTATTTCTGCTCTGATGTTTATGATTTCTTTCCTTCTACTAATTTTGGCTCTTTGTTCTTCTTTTTCCAGTTACTTTCGGTGTTTATTTGATATTTTTCTTGTTTCTTGAGGTGAGCTTGAATTGCTATGAACTTCCCTCTTATAACGGCTTTTGCTGTGTCCCATAGGTTTTGGATCATTGTGTTTTTGTTGCCATTTTTTTCTAGATTTTTTTTTTTATTTTCTCTTTGATTTCTTCAGTGATCTCTTGGTTATTTAGCAACGCACTGTATAGCCTCCATGTATTTGTGTTTTTTACTGTTTTTTTTTTCCTGCAATTGATTTCCAATCTGACATTGTAGTCGGAAAAGAAACTTGATTTCAATTTTCTTAAATTTTCCAAGTCTTGATTTGTGACCCAAAATGTGATCTATTCTTGAGAACATTCCATGTGCACTTGAGAAGAAAGTGTATTCTTCTGCTTTCAGTGGAATGTCCTAAAATATCCATTAAGTCTATCTGGTCTGTTTTGTCATTTAAAGCTTACGTTTCCTTATTTATTTTCTGTCTGGATGATCTGTCTACTGGTGTAAGTGGGGTGTTAAAGTCCCCCACTATTATTGTGTTACTGTCGATTTCTCCTTTTATGGCTGTTAGCATTTGCCTTATGTATTGAGGTGATCCTACGTTGGATGCATAAATTTTTACAATTGTTATATCCTCTTCTTGGATCAATCCCTTGATCATTATGTAGTGTCCCTCTTTGTCTCTTGTAATAGTCTTTATCTTAAAGTCTATTTTATCTGATATGAGTATTGCTACTCCAGCTTTCTTGTGATTTCCATTTGCATGGAATATCTTTTTCCATCCCCTCACTTTGTCTGTATGTGTCCCTCGGTCTGAAGTGGGTTTCTTGTAGTCAGCATATATAACGGTCTTGTTTTTGTATCCATTCAGCCAGTCTGTGTCTTTGTTTGGAGCATTTAATCTGTTTACATTCAACATCGATATGTATGTTTCTATTACCATTTTCTTAATTGATTTGGGTTTGTTTTTGTGGGTCTTTATGTTCTCTTGTGTTTCCCACTTAGAGAAGTTCCTTTAGCATTTGTTGTAAAGCTGGTTTGATAGTGCTGAATTCTCATAGCTTTTGCTTGTCTGTAAAGCTTTTGATTTCTCCATCAAATCTGAATTAGATCCTTGTTGGGTAGAGTAATCTTGGTTGTAGGATTTTCCCTTTCATCACCTTAAATATGTCCTGCCGTTCCCTTCTGGCTTGCAGAGTTTCTGCTAAAAGATCAGCTGTTAACCTTATGGGGATTCCCTTGTATGTTATTTGTTGCTTTTCCCTTGCTGCTTTTAATATTTTTTCTTTGTATTTGATAGTTTGATTAATATGTGTCTAGGTGCGTTTCTCTTTGGGTTTATCCTGTGTGGGACTTTCTGCACTTCCTAGACTTGACTGACTGTTTCCTTTTGCATGTTAGGGAAGTTTTCCACTATAATGTCTTCAAATATTTTCTCAAATCCTTTCTTTTTCTCTTCTTCTTCTGGGACCCCTGTAATTCCAGTGTTGGTGTATTTAATGTTGTCCCAGTGGTCTCTGAGACTGTCCTCAATTCTTTTCATTCTTTTTTCTTTATTCTGCTCCCTGGCAGTTATTTCCACCATTTTATCTTCCAGCTCACTTATCCATTCTTCTGCCTCAGTTATTCTGCTATTGCTTCTTTCTAGAGTATTTTTAAATTTCAGTTATTGTGTTGTTCATCACTGTTTGTTTGCTCTTTAGTTCTTCTAGATCCTTGTTAAATGTTTCTTGTATTTTTTCCATTCTGTTTCCAAGATTTTAGATCATCTTTACTATCATTACTCTGAATTCTTTTTCAGGTAGGTTTCCTTTTTCATCTTCATTTATTTGGTCTTGTAGGTTTTTACCTTGCTCCTTTTTCTGTAACATTGTTTTTTGGCTTTTTTTTTTTTTTTTTTTTTTTTTGATGAGTGGGGCTGTATTCCTGTCTTAGTAGTTGTTTGGCCTGAAGCTTCCAGCACTGGAGTTTGCAAGCAGTTGGATAGATCTGGGTCTTGGTGCTGAGATGAGGACTTCTGGGAGGCCTCACTTCGATCAATATTCCCTGGGGTCTGAGGTTCTCTGTTAGTCCAGTGGTTTGGACTCAGAGCTCCCACCACAGGAGCTCAGGCCCACCCTCCGGCCTGGGAACCAAGATCCCACAAGATGTGTGGTGCGGAGAAAAAAAAAAAAAGTAAAAAAGGAGCAATACAGTAAAAAAGAATAAAAACAAAATAAAATCAGAAAGATAAAAAATATATTAGGCAAAATAAAAATTTATTTGAGACAACTGCAACAAGGTAAAATAAAACCACAACAGAAGAAAAAAGAAACAAAAACAAAAGCCTTGGCTATGGGGGGTGGAGTTTAGGTGGGGGTGGAACTTAGACAGGGGCAGGGTTTAGGGTGGGGCAGGACCTAGGCAGGTGGGGGGTGACTTTTGGGCGTGGGTTGCGACCTAGTCTCAGGACCCAAGCCAATGGAAAAGGCAGTGGGGGCAGGGCCTAGGTGGGATAATGTTCACGAGTGGCATGGGGCCCCTGCTTAGGACCTGCACAGAAGGGGAGAGGCAGCACCTCCAAAGGAGGGCCTCTGGAGTGTGGAGTTCTACAGTTTGGAAGTTAAGTCCCTGGGTGAGGGTGTGTGGGTGGGGTTTAGGCCCAGTGCAGTTAGAGGGGTCTAAGAGGGGGTCTCCGAGTGTAGAGGAAGAGCCCTGGGTGAGGGTGTAGGGGTGGGACTTGGGCTCTGCACAGCAAGAGGGAGGCTCCTAGGGCAGAAGATTGGGCCTGGGAACCAAACAGGCTCCCCAGTGCCTAAGTGGACAGAGAGAGCGCTGTTTGCATTCTGTTCTTCTGTGCCCCCCTCCCCCACAGTCTCCCACAGGGTCTCCCCTGTCCTGCTGGACCCCTAACCATGGGTGGGTCCTGCTGGGTGTAGGAACTCCTCCCCTCCCCCAGGCCCCCCTCAGGGGAGGCTGGTCCCAGAGGTCCAGCCTTTACTTTCGCTCCCCCTTCCCTCCCTCCCACTCCCTCAGGACCCACGTGGCTGGAGGGGGCCTTGGTAGGCAGAGGATCAGTCCCAGGATCTCAGCAGGCTCCCAGGGGTCCAAGTGGGCAGGGGAAACCTGGCCACACTCCCTTTTGGTCCTCTGCCTTCCCAATGGTCCCCCAATATCCCCCTTCGGGTGTGGGATCCCTTCCCCTCCCCCAACCACCCCTCAGGGGAGCCAGTCCTGTCCCACCTCCACTTCTCCTCCCCCTTCACTCCCCCCCATGCCCCATGTCCTACCTGGTTTCTGGGGTTTCCTCCCGTCCCCTTAGGTGTCTGTGGTCCCTTGCCAGTACCTGGTAGGTGCCCTAGTTGTGCGGAGACATGAATTCCTAGTCCGCCATCTTGTCTCCACCTTGCCCCTATGATATTTATAAAATGGAAATAATCATTCTTTAGAAACCTCACAGGGTTATGAGGCTTAAATGAAGTTGAATCTTTATGTTTGATATAGTAAATGATAAACAATTGTGTTCTTCTCACTGCCAATCTCCTAATTGTTGTAAACTTCCAACTTTGGAATTATCCTTAATTGTTCACACTTTTATCTTCTAAATCAAATCCATCACCATGTTCTATTAATTAGGGTCCCCCTCTTTCTCTGTGTCCATGGCTACGTTTTTTATTGGTTCAGACCATCATTGTAAACCAGGAGTACTGCTGTATTTTATATCCAAATTTCTTTACTTTTTTTTAGCCCATTTAATATAATTAAATTTTCTTTCAATTTAGCAAACATCATTTTGAACCTACTGTGTGCCGTAAAGATTGCTAGGCCATATTGTAAGTGGCCTTGGAAGACACTATTAGTTAGAGCTTGGGCTCTGGAGCTGGATTGCTTGGCTTCAAATGCCAGCTCAACTATTTATTAGCTATGTAACTTTGGACAAGTTAGTTAATATTTCTTCATTTCAGCTTCCTTGTCTCTAACAAGGATATAGATAATAATAGTATCTCATGTCATAATGATTATCATAAGAAATAAAGGAAATGGTGCATATAAACATGCCTAACATGCAGAAAGCACTCAATTATTAATTTTTCTTATTATCTTTGAATTTTTTTTCAGCATTTGCCTCCCATTTTGATACCTACAATGACCACCTCTTCAATATAAATTAAATTGGAGCCTCTGTATTTGAGTTTTCCATTACCTTCCTTTTAATCAGTTCTCACTAAATTCTTTGACACCTGCATAAACATAGACATTTAGCCTGATGGCATTTAGTCCATCATCCCTAGACTTCCAGTCACTGACAGGGTTTCTCCACAGCATAGATTCTCTGTCTTAGTTAAGCCATTGTACTTCATGTTTCTTTATTTTTATCTGATGTAGTTCTAGATTCAGTGCATTTACCCAAGTCATTCCTGTTTTTCTATTGTTTATTTTTTTGCTAATTTCAAACATTCTGCTTTGAGCTCGCTTTTCAAGATTCTTTCCCTTACTAAGTGCTCCTAAACTAAGCACTCTTATATTCCCTCTGCTTTTAGAATAATTATGTTCTGCTTGTGCTATGTTGAATCCCTTACTCCATAAGCCTAAGCCTTTCTGCTCCAGTCATATTAGTCTCCTGCTATTCCTGAAACATGCCGAGCATTCATCTATCTTAGGACTGTTGCATCTGCTTTTCCCTTTAACTGAAAATAATGTTTTTCTCTAGACATATGCGTGGTTTATGGTCATACTTCATTCAGGTCTCTGCTCAAATATCACTACCACAGAGAGTCACCCCATCATCCTTACATGGTTTCATTTTTCTTTGTAGTATTTGCTATAGGTAGATCTGATATTTATCTATTGTCTTTTTTCCTCACCAGGGGGCAGGGCCATTGTCTTGTTTTGTTCCCTGTTCTATCCGTAGCTCCTGGCACAGTGCCCTTTATATAGGAGATTCTCAATTAATATATATTGGATGGATGAATGAATAAATTGTAACTTGACATCCCCCACCAAAAATCATTCTAAACACTTAAAATATTTATGGACGATATATTTGATTTTATAACATACCACTGTATATTGTGATATTGATGAAAACATGCTGGTTTTAGGACAAAACTGACTCAAATTTCCAATTTCTCAATATTATCTGAGTGAATCCCAGTAAATATTTCTCTGAGCCTCAACACCTTTATGTATAAAATATAGTAATACTCACTGTGATGATTAACTTTATGTCAGCTTGCCTGGGGTATAGTGTCTAGTTATTTGCTCAAACACTAGTCCAGATGCTGTTGTGAAGACATGTTTTAGATGTGAATAACATTTACACAAGTGGACTTTGAGTAAAACAGATTACCTTCCATAATGTGAGTGGGTCTCAAACAATCAGTTGAAGGCCTTAAGAGGAATAACTGAGGTTTTCAAAAGGAGAAACACTTCTGCCTCAAGACTGCAGCATAGAAACCCTGCCTGGATTTCTAGCCTGATGGCCTGCTCTAAAGCTTTTGAACTTATCACCCCCACAGAATGCTGTTTGCCAATTCCTTGAAATCTCATATATTCTTATTCTCTCTCTCTCTCTCCCTCCCTCTCTTCTTCCCTCCCCCCTCCCCCCTCTCTCATTCATATATATCCTCTCTCCGTATGTGTGTGTGTGCTTATATACATACATATCATATCATATTGGTTTTTTTTCTTGGGAGAACCCTGAATAATAAACCTACCTTGCCTGATTGAAGTTGGGATTGAATGAGGCATGTTTAAAACTCTCAGTAAATAGTACTGATTATTATTACATAGTACAGTAAATTCTTTTGGCAGGTTATTGTGCCTGCCACATAGTAGGTGCTCAATAAGGATATGATGAAAGAATGAATAAATATTTTCCAGAACAAATATTATTCCAGAAGACTGTAAAAGCTCTTACATTTTGGTCACCATTAATCATTTCTGAATAGTCTTTTTGGCTGAATGTACAGCACATTGCATTCCCTGTAAAGGTCTAAGGAAGCCTATTCATATGCAACATCATTCACTGAAAATAAGTCAGTATTTCTTTTATGATGGCAAAAGTACTGTTTGCGAATGAAAGGAGGTCGAGTGCCAAATCACTCCATGAATCTTCTAGCAATTTTTAGATAAATCTCATTTTCTACATCTGAAAACACTTTCTAAGAGTGTTTTGAACACTAGTTAGCTAACTGGGGCCATGCTCTTTGAAAAAATATATATATATACATATTATACAAATGTTAAGTATTTTAATTCAGGTGGAAATGGGAAGTGGCAAGGTATCTTTTAAATGTTTGAGCATCTGGAAATTAAGTACACGTATTTGAAGAATATACAAATTCAGATGGGGTTCTAGTAAGAACGTATTCTGTTTCAAAGAACTGAGAAGATTGAAATAGTCACTGTTGAAGCTGAACAGATTTCATGGATTTTAAAGGTATTTTGCAGTATATGGACTTGGAGGCCTATCAGGTGCCATCGTATTTGGGGTTTCCCTCAAGGTATCAACTAGAACTAAGAGATAGACCCATGTGGCAGGGATGGCCGAACAAATACCAGGACCGTGTTAAGAGTCTTTAGTGCCAACCAAACACACTCACTAAAGGCTAGGCTCTTAGAGAGACAGTTAGGGAGAAGATGAGAGGAGGAGGGAGTGATTGAAAGATCCAAAATGAGACGCTGGAAACCAGATTGTCTGCCTTCAGTTTTGCCCAGTTTCCCAGCCAGAGTCTTCCAAAAGAAAACAGTATTTTTTAACTCCATTGACATTCTTACCGTGGTGGAAATATCCTGAAATTCATTAGAAATTTGAATTTCTACATTGTTAAGCCTTAATGTATGACAAGTTTCTAATCCTACTGCCTCTGTCTTTCCAATGCCCCTTGATTTGGTAGTTGGTCATAAATGTCCTAATGAGAATGTTTTTGTTAATTAGGATAGGAAAATATCCTAAAAATACGAAAATATCTTTACCACTTTTAAATATGCTTGCATTATAAACCTACTCACTGGAATAACCAGCTCCTCAAACATCATTACTTATTTAAAAATTCATTTTTAACACTTTTATATTATATCAAGTTTTATTGCAACAGATGCTGAAATAAGCCTACCAGTTTCATGGGGATTTTAGTGACAAGATAGGGGAAATGTCTAGACTTCAGTTCTTTTCTCAGTACTTGAATTCAGGCCAACTGCAGGATATCAGCTTCTACATGTGTTCAAGCTCTCAGATTTTTTTGTTTTAAATGAAAGTTACATAGATTGGAACATCAATGCATTGGAGATATTTGAGGGAAAGAAAGAGGACAGTAAAAGAATAAAAGTGAGTTCGTGGACTTCCCCCTAGAATCCTAGATTCCCTAAATGACATAAAATGTCATGTGGCTATGTGTGGCTAGATAGTGACATTTTGGACATAAATTGAATGTTTGAAAGAAGAAGAGAGGTTTGTCTTAGAACAATAAAGCTTGCAAAAATGAAGTACTGTAAGCTGAACTGTATTTAAAATTCACTATATATATGTATAACTGAAAAACTTTGCTATACACTTGAAACCAATACAACATTGTAACTTAACTATACTTCAGTAAAGAAACATAAAAAATAAAAAAGATGAAAGAGAAAAAAATCCACACTACACATCTGTGCCATAAGGATTCAGGAGTTGTCCCCCACGTTGTCTTGTCAGTACTCATTTGACTTGTAGTGGGCATATGGCAGGGAGGCATCAGAGCATACCTGAGAGCACACACCACCTGGGAAGCAAGTGGAGATGGCAGTAGCAGGGGAATAATTAGGGTGGCCTTGAAGGGGAAGAGCATTACAGGGGATTGAGACTGTTCTCCATAGCCAATCACTGAGATTTACTGCAGTATGAGGAAGAGGTCAGGGACCAGCAGAGTGACTTAGGAAGAACCATCCAGGGATCTATTCTAACCCAAATGATCTGTAATTTGAGGGATCCAGTCTCTGAATGCTCCCCCAAATATACCATCATTTTTCACTAAGCAACATGGAATTTGCTACAAATGACTGTTCTGTTGATACACAGAGGTCTAAAGTGCCTTCAATCTGATAACACTGTTCGATAGGCTTTGAGACACCACTCAGCATGTGCATTTTTTAAGAGAAATTAAAATAGTTGCCTCAAAAGCTTTCAACAGAGGGGAAGAACTTCCCTGCACCCCTGTCTCTTTAGTTTATATCTCTAAGTTCCATTGTTCTGTGCATAGCTGTCTCTTGGGCCTTTTCAGAAAGCCTTGTCACCAAAGTTAAAAATACCTACCAAACTAGATTCTAAGAAGAACAATGCACATCTTTACTGACTTTCTTGCTTGTTTGTTTTCAGTTTTGGTAAATTGCAAGTACATCATTCTCTGCACAGCTGGACACTGTGCTCTTTCAAATATTTTTCCCTTCTCAGAAATTAAAAAAATATATATATATATATTTGCCAAATTATCTTTCACCAAAACATACCCCCCCAAAATCATTTTATTAATTTTTTTTATGCTTCATGGTGACAGATCTAACTTCAGACACGTGTCACTAAAGGGCTAGATAACCTGGTATTACTTCAGACAGGCAGCCAACATGTTGGCCACAGGTTTTATTGTCCAAATCTGCTCAGTGAAACCCCACACCAACAGTGGCCATTACTCAATAGAGCTACGGATATTGTCAGAGAATCTAGAGACCATAAAAATCTGTATGTTGTATGCATAAATTTGCATATGGAATTAAAGAGGTCTTAACTTCAAGTGGGAAATTGTGACTTCGTGAACTTAATGCTTTGATCTCAGTGGTCATATCTGGACATCTGAAATTTACAACTGGTTGTGCCAAGATACTTGGGAAGAGTCGGGTAGGAGTGAGAACATTCTTAACAATTAGCAGGGGACTAAGCTTCAGATAATATACATAAGCACAAATGGACAGAAAAGGTCTCTGCTGTTCTGTTTGTCTCCTTTTCCATGGGTACATGAGGCCAACAATTTAATTTTCTATTTTAATTAATCTGGTAGCCACAGTTCAACACTGGCTTGTGGTAGAGAAAGAATTGGACAGCTCTTTCTGACTTCGTATTTTTGTACTTTTCTTCTATCATATTGTCTTAATATGATAAACCATAACTACAATAAAGGAAAGAATTTGGAGACAATCCACATTAATTTTACAAGTACTTAGATCTCTCCCTCTCGAACCTCACAGGAGCTGCCTGAGTGATTGTTCATGGATACTGAAAATAGCCAATCATTTGTTATCCATACAAAGTTTTACTTAGAAGATAAACCTCCATAAACTTTCACCAAGGCAGTAGTCTCCTAGTCTATTTCCAGCCTGCTTACTGAGTCATGTTCTAAGTACAAATCTATTTCTCTATTGGTTGCCATAAATAAAACTTCCCAGCTTACTTAGTACAGTGGTTCCAAACTTTTTGATCTACTAACCCCTTTACACCCTTAAAAGTGATTGATGATCTGCAAAAGGTTTTGCTTCTGTAGGTCAAATCTATATGTACTTACTGTATTAGAAACTAAAACAATTATTAATTCATTTAAAATACAACAGATTTATTATATATTAACACAAATAACACATATTTATGAACAATAATATCTTTTCCTAAACAAAAACGAAATAGTGAGCAGAGTGACCTTGCTTAATATTTTTGTAAAATGTTTAATGTTTAGCTTAATAAAAGTCAACTAACTGTCTGCTTCTGCATTCAACCTGTTGTGATATGTTGTTTTGTTTGAAAAATGTGACAAAAATCATACCTCACAGAGATATGTAGTTGGAAAATGAAGGAATATTTTAATAGTCTTTTTCAGATAATTGTGAATATCCTTCTTTGGTATTACACCAAATCTCAACAAATGGTAGTTTCTTACAGGGTAGTTGAAATGTATGATCTCAAGTGATGCCCATGACATTTAAATTAAAATCTATTTGTCTAACTTGCGCTTTAAAAGGAACTTTTACCCATGTGTGATCTTGTAATACCATGTTTTGATTATATGAAAAAATTGGTTCACTACGTTATACAGATATTCCAAAGGTTGATGCATTTCACTGTATAATATCAAGAAATCACATTCACTGATACCATCCCAAATCTCATTTTTTCTTAAAAAAAAATTGTTGTATACTGGGATGCTGTTAAGTTCATGATGGCAGATACAAGTTTTCCAAAATTCTAATTTTCTTTGAAATTTGTTATTGGCAACAAACACTATTAGTTATTTTCCTTACAATGACAGGTTCACTTTGTTCATTTTCAAGAAAATGCCTGCCAAACAAAACTCATTTCAACATTTTGGAACACCCTGAAAGAGTCTTGGGGACCCCAGAGGTCTATAGACCATCCTTTGAGAACTGCTGTCTCAGCTTTTAATAAGATCCCCTACAAGTTGCAGCCTACCTTCCAGCCCTACCATACCTCTAATCCTCTCTGGCCTAATCTAATCTATCTTTCCTCTCATCTGCTCTGCTCATTTTTTGGCCAAGATTCATGAACTCTTTCCTGATATTTTTTCCATGTATTATTAAAATATTATTAAGATAATCCCTCCTTGAGTTGTCACTATATATATCGTGTACTTTCTTTTAGCGTTGACCTTGCATAGTTTCATTTGTTTATATACCTGTCTCTTCCTTTTAGACAGTTAGTTGCTCAAACACTGGGACTCAGTCTTGTTAGTATCTATATCAGAAAGTAAATACTAGATCTACCAATTATTAGCTTGAACAAGTTTTTTAACCACTCTGTGTCTGATTTCTCACCTATAAAATGGAATACCATTACTTACTCCAGAGAGGACTGAAAGAGAAAATGCATATATCAGCTCAAAATACTGTTAAGTATGATCATTATTACTACATGTTTTTGAGGGATTACCCCGTTGATGAGGTATTTCCTGTTTTAATATCAAAAGGATTAGTTATAATTGAGTCTATAGCATTGTCTGAGTTTACAAGGGTTTCTTGTCTTGTATTTTTTATTTAGGGCCTAAATTCTAGACAATGATTTATTTGGGTAATTTTTGATCTATCGTGAGTTCTGTTTGGTAAGCAAACATTTTCAGGTTAGATACTTCTGTCACTGTGTTTATTCTGTGAAGTACCATATTTTAAGCACATGTATGTGGTTCAGGCCCTTACTGATGCAGTCATTCTAGACCCTGTCCTCTCCCTGACCAAGAAATCTCTCACATTACTCCTCAACTCTCCTCCCTACTGCTACCATTTCAGGGTTCATCCTTATCCCTTCTCTTCTGGACTTTTCCAAATAGTCTCCAGTCTCTCTCACCTACAATTTAACCTCCATTCAGATTCTGGAGAGTGCAAATTCTTCATAAAATGTTAATATGACTAAAAACCTATCTTAGCTACTTGTCACACACAAGATGAAGTCCAAACTCTTTGGGGTGGGTATTAAGGCTCTTTATATTCTCACCTCTTTATTTCTTGCTAAACTGACTTCTTATTCATTCTCTTAGCCCTACCCCACCTCTCATGCACCTGCTGTGTTGAGCAACTTGCAGTTCCTAGAATATGATATATCTATATTTATTGGCTCCAATTTTTTTTCTATTTCTAGGCTATCTTTCTGAAAATTACCACTGAGTCTTCCAGACTCAGCTCTTTTCTGCTCTGGTGTCATTCTGCTATGACTTTCTCCTCTCCTGTTTTTTTAGGCTCTGTATCCTATGTTATAGCCCACACAGTACTTTGTTACCTCTATTTGTGTTTATATCTGTCTTCCTTCATACACTAAGACATATTCACAGAACCTGCCAGTCATATGATCTGACAAGAGAAACTATTCCCCCTCAGTCCCTGCTATATAGAGATCTATGACTTGGACCACTAATTCTGTTCTCCTGGCAAGATCTTCAGACCAGCTGACAGGAAGACAGCAAATCCAAAGGATGCTCTGTGATCTGTGACTTAGGACCAATGGCATACCAAGTGTGAACGTTTGAGATAGGCTGAACAGGTTCTCCTGCCAAATTGAGTTGGAAAGAACTGAGACATAAAGTGAAGTTGAAAGAATTTCTAGGAGTACTTATATGAGTCCCCTCCATATCCACTCATCTGCTTCCATCTGTGTACATACACCCTGCCTCCCTACCTTTATCACAGGTGTACTAACTGACCATTCTTACTTAAGGCCAACCTCTCCACTGGAGCACTCAATCCTAGCCTCACTCATTTATTGGAGAACACCAGTCTAGCAGTTCTCTCCTACCTTATCATTTTCCCCTTCTGATAAATCATTCTTATTGGCATACAAATATGCTGTAATTTCTTCACTCTAAATATATATAAATATTTTTCTCCTGAATCTACATGTAGCTCCCTTTAGCTACTGTCCTATTTCTCATCTCTCTTCTGTGGAAAAATTTTCTGGAATAAAATAATCTCTAATAGATACAATCATAGAGTTCTCTACTTTCCTGAACCTGCTCTAATCAAGCTTTTACTCTACCACTGCAGAAGTTAAATTTTGGTCATCTTCTTCCTTGACAATTCAGAGGTATTATACTGGTAGTCAAGTCTTCTACCTTCAAATACTTTCTTCACGTGTCCTTCAGGAGATCACACTCACCTGAGTGGCCCTCTACCTCACTTACCCTCCTTTGGAACTTCTGTTTTCTCCTTGTCTTCACGCATCAAGGTAATTATTTTTTCTGTCTGTACTGGCTCTGTTAGTATACTTGAGTCAGGTGATTCTATAATACACCTAGACACTGATGATTCACATATTTTAATCTCCAGTTCACACTACTGCCCTCAACTCCAGACTCCAAATGCCTCCTAGATACACCCAACTGCATGTCTCCCAGCCTCTGCATTTCTCTCTGCCAACAATAATTTTATTAATGCAGTAGCCAGAGTAATCCTTTTATAAAGTTAGTCAAAGGCTATTATCCTTCCTTTGTAGCCCTCTCAAGGGACCTCAATGTCCCTACAGGATCTGTTCTGCCTCTTCCCTGTTATCTCGCAGACTTCATCTTCTACTATCTTTCTCCTCTGTCTCAGGACTCCCATCAAGCATGCTCCTGACTCAGGGGTTTTATGCTTGTTCTTACGTCTCCCTGGAATTCTCTTCCCTTAAATATTTCCTAGGGTTAATCATATTCCCTTCAGAACTCTGCTCAAAGTTACCCCACCCCAGCGCTTAAAAACTCTCCTGCCTTTTGTTAATGGAGTTGAACTCAGTTCTGTACTGAAGTCCTCTCCCCTATTGCAATAACTCAAATAATACTTGTCATTTTTTAATGTACCCAGTGAAATTTCTGTTTTACGTCCCTGTACTTTCTTTTTAACATTTCACGTACTGTGCCTGTACATATACTTCTGGAAATTTGTTGTGTGGGTAAGTGGATGCAAAGCCTCATAAAAGCTAAAAATTTGAGAGGGTAGGAAAGAGGAATAGAAGATAAAGACTTCAGTAGACAGAGGGAGAATGAAAGAGTATATGCTTAGAGAGTAGGCAGAGGGAAGGAAGGGGAGAGTGAGAGAGCAAAGCAGAGATGACCTGTGGGCTGCCTCTGTCAGTTCCTGGTTCACATATATATATTTTATGTATATGTATATATACACACACATATACACTATTAGAAAGTATCAGAGTGGGGCTTCCCTGGTGGCAGTGGTTGAGAATCTGCCTGCTAATGCAGGGAACACGGGTTCGAGCCCTGGTCTTGGAGGATCCCACATGCCACGGAGCAACTAGGCCCGTGGGCCACAACTACTGAGCCTGCGTGTCTGGAGCCTGTGCTCCGCAACAAGAGAGGCCGCGATAGTGAGAGGCCTGTGCACCGCAATGAAGAGTGGCCCCCGCTTGCCACAACTAGAGAAAGCCCTTGCACAGAAACGAAAACCCAACACAGCAAAAATAAAGTATTTAATTAATAAATTCCTACCCCCAACATCTTCTTAAAAAAAAAAAAAGTATCAGAGTATATATGTATAGTGTATATATGGAATGTATAATAAGGATATATATTATATATAATTAGCATATAACAGTAAATATATCCTTACAGTACACCTGCTTCTTCTTAAATTTAGTTGCGTGAATTTTCTAAATCACTGATCCTAGCTACTAGATGAGACCAATTAGAATTCTCCATTCCTGTGATCTCTTATACAAGAACCCATCTTTGAATCTGGAGTGCCTGGCATTGTACCTACTGCATATCAAGCATTCACTGGCCAACTTTTAAATTAAAATATAAATATATCAAGTCTTACTTTTCTACTACCCTCATAAGTAAGTCTTCTGTTTATGAGAAGATTATGGACAAAATATATCCTCCGTGGTTAAGATTGAAAAGAGAGTTATTTAATTGTCTTACCTTGCGATAGAAATATTAACTTCAAATACCAGCAGAAACAAATCAAGTTCTCTTGGAGTTGGCCGTTGTTAACTGAGGCCTCCACCAATTTCTGGTTGTTAGAAGTCAGACTTGAGGCAACTTAGTAAACCTCTAGACCTACTAATGAAAGAAAAATATATTTAGATTTCAAGTTTCAATTTCATTATTACTTCTTTACATTTTGCCAACATAGAATGCATGGTTTTGCTGGAAAATCCAATCAAAGCTCTCAGAGGAAACAGCCAATAAATATGTAGTATAGAGATGCATTTTCCCTTTGTTTGAATGACCCCTTTACCCTATGGCTTTTTCCAATTCTGGAAAATTTCTGGAAAATTCTTTTTCCAATCTTCCAACCAAACACATACAGCTCGTTAAACAGTCTTATTGAAATTTCATTGAAGTTACCATTGTCCTCATATGGCAGCAGATCTTGTTGCCTTTTCGTATGTATTTTCAATCTAGGAGGCAGAAAGTTGTTCTGCAGAGCTTCATATGCAATCTTTTGCCAGTTGATAAACTCTGTGTCAGTTCACCACAAAACAGGACTGCCCCCCCTCAGAATATGAAAGTCTTTCATATACTTCTGTTTTGACCTCGAAAGCAAAACAGCAGGTATCTAAAGGATTCTTAAATCCCCCATGCTAATTATTGTAGCAGTTTGGTTGAACAGGGAGATAGATTTTATGCTTCTATTTTATCGATCTCTTTCCGTTGAACAACTTCTTGCGTGAAATATTTCTTTCTTTAAGCAGTCAAGTGAGATGTGAGGCAAGCATCTGTTTTTGCCTCTCATTCAGGGCTTCTTTTTTTTTTTTTTTTTTTTTTTTTTTTTTGCGGTACCCAGGCCTCTCACTGCTGTGGCCTCTCCCGTTGCGGAGCAACAGGCTCCGGACGCGCAGGCTCAGCAGCCATGGCCCACGGGCGCAGCCGCTCCGCGGCATGTGGGATCCTCTCGGACCGGGGCACGAACCCGCGTCCCCTGCATCGGCAGGCGGACTCCCAACCACTGCGCCACCAGGGAAGCCCTCATTCAGGGCTTCTTAAGGACCAGGTCCAAAGGGATGAGTATCGAATGATTCATGATAAGACTAAAGATATGGAATTTACTTCTTTTTCTAAGGTCTGAATGTCAAAGCCAAATTGAGATTCTTAAGGCAGTCTTCAGCTATAGAGCTATAAAGAACAATGCTCTCTACCCAATTCTCAGCCAGTTAGGCCTGCCCCAGCTAAATGCTAAATACAAACCCAGTACAGATTACATGAAGAGAAGCCCGAGGGGATGTGTTCTGCAAAGGGGTCAAATACAGCAGTTCAAATCTGTCTCACAGTGTCCTGGTTGCTTAGAAAAGTGTAGTATATTGAGTGTTATGGATGGTCCAGTGGGACTACAATGTGTTTTATTCTGCCCCTATTATGTAAAAGGATTCAGGGAAGGTTGGAAACAAAATATAAATCACCCACTTGGGTGCATGCACACACATGCATTTAATTATCTAATGATCTGCTTTCATTTGACAAAAGCAGAACTATTCAATGTTAAAGATTGCATGACCCCTCAGGAGACAAGGTTTGGAACATCATTTATTAACGTTACAGTGAAATGCTTAAGTATTTCATGTTTTCATGATCTATGGGAAATGTGATCAGATGGCAGCAATAAAATCTGGGATTTTCCTGATCCTCACTCCAAGATCTTATTTTTCTTACTTGTCTTACTTTAGCTTTTAATTATATTTAACACTTATTATTACATATTCACAAGTAGGTAGGGCCTATAACCTGCTGAGACATGTTCCATCTGTCCTTCCCTAGGAGAGTTTGTTCTGACATTTCAAGTAAACTGTTTAGATGTCTTTTCCACTTTTCAATCTGGGGAAAAATTATGGGAAACTTGTAGTCTGATTCAAGATTTGGATAACTGTAAAATCTCCCAGAAAATATGGCTTGCTTAAAAGTTTAAAATATCTTATTCATTGCAATTACAGTTAGGAGGAATTTAATTGAACTGTGATAACTGCTATTTAATAAGTATTATTATAATTTGTACTACTAAGGAAAATATGGTAATCAGGCTTAGAATATGATGTGTGGTCCTGGTTAACATTCTGGAAATTCCTGAGTCTTGAGCAAGTAGTTGAGGCTATAGCGACTGATATGCAGAAAAGTCTTAGGACCATATATCTGGGAAGTAAAAATATGGTCAATAATTTAAATTTCTATATCACACATCATACACAAATATATTGATGTCTCTGTTCTATACACTGAAGGAGTGCAATGTTGGTGCAGAAAATGAAAAGTCTGCTAAATTCCCTACTGAAGTCAAGTTTTTCTTGATGATAGACCAATGAATGATAGTATTTTTCTGGTGGTTCATTCAGTTTCTGTTAGTCATTTAAGACAGCTTAAAGGAGCTCAGGCTTACTAAGGAAAGTGTGATGGATATGTTCTGGGAGTTGTAGACCTATGTTATTAATACCAAAGTAAGTAAACAGTGTAGTCAGAGATATTAGAACTCTCTCAAAAATGCTCAAGGGCTTCCCGTTACTTTTAGAATAGTTGAACTCCTTAACATGGCCTTTATCTCCCAAATCACTTCCTATGCTTTTCTTCTTGGTCACTTTGCTCCAACTACATGGGTCTTTTAAGTTGTTGGTCATTTCAAGACTTTTCTTCAGGTTTCTGTCTAGGCTCCTCTCTCTGTCTGGGCTGCTCCTGCCCTGCTCTCTGCATGGCTGTCTCCTCTCATCCTTCAGGCCTGGTGTAAGTATTGTAGCCACACTGTGGTTTTCCCTAACCCCTTATCTAAGCAGGCTTTTTATGTCAGTTTCTACTCTTTTTCTTTGCATATTAGCTTCATTAGCACAATTCATAATCATATACTTACCTATTTATTTATATATAAATATCTTTCTTTTCCCATTCTAAATTATAATCTTGATGAGAACCACTATATTAAAAATTCTAGTATGTAGTAGGGGCTCAATAAATATTTTAAGAATAAATGTGAAAGAAAGGAAGTGATCAAAAAAAGAGGGTTGCAGACCAATATCACTGATGAACAAAGAGGCAAAAATCCTTCACAGTATGTTAGCAAACTGAATTCAGTAATACATTAAAGGGATCATATGCCATGATCAAATGGGATTTATATGAGGGAAACAAGGATGGTTTACTATCTACAAATCAAACAATGTGATACACCACATTGACAAATTGAAGAATAAAAATCAAACGATCATCTCAATAGATGCAGAAAAAGCTTTTGACAAAATTCAACATCCATCTACGATAAAAACTCTCAACAAAGTGGGTATAGAGGGAATATCCCTCAACTTAATAAAGGCCATATATGGCAAGCCCATAGCTTACATTGTATTCAGTGGTGAAAATCCTATCCTATCCTCTAGGATCAGGAAAAAGACAAGGATAACCAATCTCACCACTTTTATTCAACATAGTATTTGAAGTCCTAGCCATAGCAATCAGACAAGAAAATGAAATGAAAGGAATCCAAAATGGTAATGAAGAATTACAGCTATCACTATTTGCCAATGACATGATATTATATTTAGAAAATCCTAAAGATGCCACCCCAAAGCTACTAGCATTCATCAAGAAATTTGGTAAAGTTGCAGGATACAAAATGAATATACACAAATCTGTTGCATTTCTATACACTAATAATGAACTATCAGAAAGAGAAATTGAGGAAACAATCCCATTTAATTGCCTCAAAAAGAATAAACTACCTAGCAATAAATCTAACTAAGAAGGTAAAAGGCCTGAACTTGGAAAACTATATAAATCACTGATGAAAGAAATTTAAAATGACACAAACAGATGGAAAGATATATCATGATCATGGATTGGAAGAATTACTATTGTTAAAATGACTGTACTACCCAAGGAAATCTACAGATTCAGTGCAATCCCTATCAAAATATCAGTGGAATTTTTCATAGAACTAGAACAAATAATTCTATAGTTAGTATGAAAACACAAAATTCCCCAAATAGCCAAAACAACCTTGAGACAGAAGAGCAAAGCTGGAGGTATAGCACTCCCTGATTCCAAACTATACTACAAAGCTACAGTAATCAAAACAGTATGGTACTGGATCAAAAAAAAGACACATGGATCAATGGAACAGAATAGAGAGACCAGAAATGAACCCACACTTATATGGGCAGTTAATCTATGACAAAGGAGGCAATAGTATACAACAGAGAAAAAGCAGCCTCTTCAATAAATGGTGTTGGGAAAAGTGGACAGCTCCATGCAAAAGAATCAAGATAGGGCTTCTCTGGTGGCGCAGTGGTTGAGAGTCCACCTGCCGATGCAGGGGACACAGGTTCGTGCCCCGGTCCGGGAAGATACCATGTGCTGCGGAGCAACTGGGCCCGTGAGCTATGGCCACTGGGCCTGCATATCTGGAGCCTGTGCTCCGCAACGGGAGAGGCCACAGCAGTGAGAGGCCTCCGTACCACAAGAAAAAAAAAAAAAGAAGATAAACTACTTTCTCACATCATGAGCAAAAATAAATTCAAAATGGATTAAATACTTATATGTAAGATCTGAGGCCATTTAAAAAAATGGTCATGAAGAACTTAGGGGCAAGATGGAAAGGAAGACACAGACCTGCTAGAGAATGGACTTGAGGATATGGGGAGGGCGAAGGGTAAGCTGGTTCAAAGTGACAGAGTGGCATGGACGTATATACACTACCAAATGTAAAATAGATAGCTAGTGGGAAGCAGCCACATAGCACAGGGAGATCAGCTTGGTGCTTTGTGACCATCTAGAGGGGTGGGATAGGGAGGGTGGGAGGGAGGGAGACGCAAGAGTGAAGAAATATGTGGACATATGTATATGTATAACAGATTCACTTTGTTATAAGGCAGAAACTAACACACCATTTTAAAGCAATTATACTCCAATAAAGATGTTTTTAAAAAAAAAGTTCTAGAAGAAAACATGGGTAGTATGCTCTTTGACATCAATCTTAGTTATAATTTTTTTGGATATGTCTTCTCAGGCAAGGGAAACATAAGCAAAAATAAACAAGTGGCACTACATCAAACTAAAAAGCTTCTACACAGTGAAAGAAACTATCAACAAAACAAAAAGGCCACCTACTGAATGGGAGAAGATATTTCCAAATGATATTATCTGATAAGGGGTTAATATCCAAAATATACAAAGAACTCATGCTACTCAACATCAAAAAAACAACTCAATTTAAAAATGGGCAGAGGATCTGAATAGACATTTTTCCAAAGAAGACATACAGATGGACAACAGGCACATAAAAGATGCTCAGCATCACTAATCGTCAGAGAAATGCAAATCAAAACCATGGTGAGATATCACCTCACACCTATCAGAATGGCTGTTATCCAAAAGACAACAAATAACAAGTGTTGGTGAGGATGTGGAGAGAAGGAAACCCTAGGCGCTATTGGTGGGTTGTAAATTGGTACAGTCACTACGGAAAACAGTATGGAGATTCCTCAAAGAATTAAAAATAGAACTACCATTTAATCCAGCAATTCCACTCCTGTGTATATTTCTGAAGAAAACGAAAACACTAATTAGAGAAGATATATGTACCCCCGTGTTCATTGCAGTACTATTTACAATAACCAAGGTATGGAAGTAACATAAGTGCCCATCAACAGACAAAGGGAAAAAGAAGAGATGGTATATATATATGTGTATATATATGTGTGTGTATATATATATGTAGTGCAATATTGTTCAGCCATAAAAAGAGAATGAAATTTTGCCATTTGTTACATGGATGAAACCAGAGGGTATCATGCTAAGTGAAACTAGTTAGAGAAAGACAAACACTGTATGATTTTACTTATATGTGGAATCTGAAAAACACAACAAATGAACAAGTATAACAAGCCAGAAACATAGTTGTAGATACAGAGAACAGGTGATTACCATAGGAGAGGGGTGTGGGGGGAGGAAAGAGTAGGTAAGGATGATAAGAGGTAAAAAGTTCCAGTTGCAAAATAAATGAGTCATAGTTATGAAATGTACAGTGTGGGGAATATAGTCCCTAAGTATATCACATCTTAGTATGGTGACAGATTGTACCAGGACTTAATTATGGTGATCGTTTTGAAATGTATAGAAATATCAAATCACATAGTGTTGTAGGTCAATTATACTTCAAAAACAAACAAATGAACAAACAAACTCATAGAAAAACATCAGATCTGTGGTGACCAGAGGTGGAGAGTAGGGAGAGGGGGCGTTGGACAAAGGCAGTTGAAAGGTACAAACTTCCAGCTATAAGATGAATAAATACTAAGGATGTGATGTACAACATGATAAATATAATTTACACTGCTGTATGTTATATATGAAAGTTAATACAGTAAATTCTAAGAGTTCTCATCGCAAGGGAAAATATATTTTTCCTGTTTCTTTAAATTTTTATCAATATGAGATGATAAATGTTTACTAAACTTATTATGTTAATCATTTCATGGTCTATGTAAGTCGAATCATTATGCTGTACATCTTAAACTTGTACAGTGCTGTATGTCAATTATATCTCAATAAAACTGGAAGAAAAAAGGAAAGGAAGTGGTCACAAAAAATTTCGCAGATATGGTAACATTTTTCTTATTTATCAGTATCAATCCCATGATTTCTGATAGCTGTTTTTTTTTCCTCTGTGAAGAAAATTCTTCCAAACAAAGGGCAAGGAACTAATATCCAGGCTAGCACTAAAACACTAAAAAAGCTCTCTCAGAAAGATTAGACCGATCTATTTTACTGTCTATCTATCTACCTCCCTCCCTCTCTTTATCTCCATTTGGGGTACACTTGTAAGGATATTGAACTATAATCATCTTTTTCTAATCATTGTGGAACAACAAATGTTTGTGAAATGATTCCCTGCCACAAGGCAGGAGAGAAAGGACCCTAAAAGGAGAGAAAGAAAGATGGTTAAGGTTTATCACTTTAGTCACTTTGAAATAAGTGAAAAGAAGAAGAGACCACTTCTACCTGATTGTTATTTACCTTGTAATCCTTTACTTTTTGAAAATTCCACCCATAACAACTTTAATCCATCCCAGTGTAGGAAATGTGATCCACCAAATTCTTATTTCTCTCTTTTAGAGTGAAATAAGGGAAGGAAGAAGTGGTGAGAAACCATACTCTTTCTAGAGTATGTCTAGCAACCCTTTTGCACTTGAAGAAATGGAAATGGAAAGCGAGTTGTGCTAAATCATGTATCTATTTGTGCATTCTATCTTCAAATCCACTTCTCCTTCCACCAACACAACCATGTCTGGTATTGCTGTAGAAAATCTGGGCTTGACATAAATATACACAAAAATTTCCAACATTAAAAAAAAAATTTCCAGCATAAAAATAACTTAAAATAATTGAAGTGAAATTTTTATTAGGAAGAAGATAAGGTAGTTATTGCAAGGATTTTTCATTATACATTAGAATAAAAGAAGGTACAAAAATGCATTTATTACTCCTGAGTCCTTGGTAATTAATGTTTGAGGATTTGACAGGTAAGGAAGGTCATTTCTTAGTCTAAGTGTGCCAAATCACACTGATTTCTGTTGTGGACCCCTGACCTCATAGGGCAAGAAATTTCCGCAAACGGATACTCCATACTTGAAGGTAGTTAGAAACTTCAGGTTGCTTGGCATCTAGCAAAGCAAAATATCTAGAACATTGATTTGTAAAAGAATCTAGATATTTAGGGATTATGTAGTCTAAATCTCTACTTAAAGTTGTCAGAAATTGTGTTTTTCTGATGAAATAGATATTTATAAATTCACAGTACCTTTCTCCCTTTTAAAAGTTGTCTGAAATTTTAGAAAACATTAAAAACTGTGACGTTAGCATATCCTAGTTATATAGGGTATGCTCTTGGCATTGTTTTGTGTAAGTTTAGTCTGTTACTTCACTGTCCTTTATATTTTAATATATAAACCTAAATTACAATTTCCTTGTGCTCCTGCTTTTTTTCTCTTTTATAGTAAATGGCTTCATAGTTCTTTGTAAAAATCCAATCATCTCTCTTGTCCATATAAACCATTTTCTCAGAAGAAGTTTGCTTTGAAAGCTCACATCATTCTTGAAAAATTCTGCTTGTCTCTCCCTTGTAGTTGAAGGTAAACTGTTGTATTTCTTGGAAAACAAAACTACTGAAATCCTAGCTTGTAAGTCAAATAGTAGGACACAGTGACTCTTCAATGTGAAAGGTCATTTCATCATACCTGATTAGATGAGATATGTAACATCTGGATAATTGAAGTAAAACCTAAATAACAAACCAGTTGAATTTCAGTAAAATTTTGGAGAAAATTGTGTAAGTTGTCCTATATGGAACAAATTAAATGCCATCTTTAAGTGGCCTGTTTTTATATCAACAGAGCAGAATAGGGTTATTTAGTGAACTAAAAACCAAAAATGAGTCACAGTGCTAGTTTTAAAAGCCCACATGTTATTGAAATATAAAGACGGCTGTATAATTTCCAAAAGCTACCAAGTATTTGTTTCTAGAAATCAAGGGACCCCTTGGCTACTGAACTGGCTTTCCTGGAAGCAAAATGTGGAAGTGTTTAGGAATCTCTTATATTTGTTTAAAAACTTGATGCTATTTTATAAAGAAGTTTACAGTCGTTCAAAAGAGGTTGAAAAAATAAAAAAAGAAATAGATGCTGTTAGAGAAGCATGAGTTGGATTATACTGAGATTTTCAGGCCTGAAATGGGAAGGGGAAAAAGTACACAGTGCAGATTATCTATGGAAAATGAGAAACCTGGTATCAAGGATTTTGCTATAAGTGGCTGGTTGCCATGGTAGCAAGAAGTAAATGTAGATACTAATGGGGAGCAAAATACCATGTAATGGTATCAGACAGGATCAGAGTGGCAGGAGAGAGTTTTGTTTTCCTTCTGATTAGGAAAGAAAAAAAAAGTGAAGAGTGAGGTTGGCTGGGGGCAGATTCTAATGCAACTGAAACAAATCCAAAGTAATCAGTGTATTACTGCAGGCCTATGGGGAGAGCCAGGTCCAGTGAGAGACTCCTACTCCAAGCTACTAGTGATGGGCTACCTCATAACCATCCTCTAGATGGGGGAGAAAGACAAGGGCTGAACAGTTGGATCCTGGATTTGCTATGCCTCTGGATTTAATACAGATGGTCTCATATATGAGTTTTGTACACATATATTTGTGTCTTTATTTTTTTCAGAAGTAGTTATACTTTTAAATTTTAGGCATGAGTGGATGAATGATGCATCAGTAATAACTTTTTCTGAGAAAAAATGTAAATTTTACTTTTAATATATTATGCATACAAGTTGTTTAAGAAAAAATAAAATGTGAAAAGCTAGGATTTATTTTGTTATGACAGAAGTTCTGTACATACACATAACACCGTCTAATGCAAAATATAAATTGTAATCTAGCATCAAGGAATTTCACATACTGTGTTTTTTATTTGCTCTTCAGATTCCTTCAGATTTCCTGAACTGTCATCCAAATGGGAATCTTACCACTCTGCTCTCTCTCAGAATCCTTCCCTCTCTACTCCTCCCTCATGTCCCTCACCCAGCCCTGCTCCTCGGTACAAGGAACGAGCGTGAGGGCCTAGTGCTTCTTCAAGAATCACTGGCCTCCTCCCACCTTCTGAAGTTAGAGAATGTAGCTCTTTCTGGAAGTTTCTGGAAGCAGCTCTTTCTGAAAGTTTGCACTTTCCAAAACACCTTTCCCCATGAGAAACTTTGTCCTCCTTTGGCCAAAAGCCCTGTGCTCAAATGGAAAAGAAGAGCGATCCTTTTGGTGTTAACATGTGCATATAACCAGAGAGGCAGTGACTAATGCAAGGGTTTTGCTTTGGCCCATTTTGTCTCACTGTGCCACGAGGGACACCTCCTAACCATCTGTCTGTTTCTGAGATTCTTGCCTTGTTCAAAGACACTTGGTCATATAGGCAAGCATATACACAATCAATTCCGGTGTGCAGTTTCCTTGCTAAAGCATGAGCACTCTCTTAGGGGTTTGTCTTCCAAGAGGCAGTCCCTTTTTGAAATTTTTGCAAAAGTACCACCTAGGCTTGTTAGCAGTGACTCGGTGAGCTGCTGGTCGCAAGTGGGGTACTTCTCCCCAGATACAGTTTGAAGCAAGGATAGACAGACCTAGGTATGGATGTTATTGTATCTAGAAATCCTACAGGAATCTGGGCATTTTTCTTCAGCAGCAGTAGAAGCCATAAAATGATAACAATAGGGCTTCCCTGGTGGCGCGGTGGTTGAGAGTCCGCCTGCCGATGCAGGGGACACAGGTTCGTGCCCCGGTCCGGGAAGATCCCACATGCCGCGGAGTGGCTGGGCCCGTGAGCCATGGCCGCTGAGCCTGCGCGTCCGGAACCTGTGCTCCGCAACGGGAGAAGCCACAACAGTGAGAGGCCTGCGTACCGCAAAAAAAAAAAAAAAAAGATAACAATAAATAAATATCATTCATTCAGCACTTACTATATACCTTCCTCTGTGCTTTATCTGAATGATCTCAAGATCTCATTTAATTCTTAAAATAAACTTGTGAGATGTGGTTTGACTCCTCAAGTTTCAAATAAGGCTTAGGAAAATTAAGTACCTCATCCAAGGACAAACTTCTAGTAAGCGGAAGAAACAGGATTTCCTCTGAGGGCTGACTGAGGCCAACAGCAGGACTCTTAACGCTTTGCTTTCCTGATGCTTCCAAGTGATACAAAACCAAAGTTCTAAGAACTCGCCCTTCAAAAGTGCCAGTGACTAAAGTGCTGTGAGAACATCATAGTCCCAGAAACAGTGTATCCGTGGATGTCTGCTTGAGAGATGACACTTGTTAAGAATGGAATAAGATCAGAATTCTCCTCAGTCATATGTATTTATGTATAAAGTTAATGGTAAACGAAGACCATATAGTCATCTAGATAAATGATGCCCCCCTAAAAAGATCAGCCAACTTCAACACTCATTCTCTCTAGCTCCTACCCACACACAAACACAGAACAGGAAAGCTAAAAGAAACATAAAATATTTTTTGAGCTAGAGGTAAAATAAAGCAATATATGTGTAGTCAGTTTCTGAACTGACTTGTGTTGCTCAGTAATACATGGTCTTGATCCTTGTGTCTTTTATTGTCTTAAATAATTTAGTATAAGTCCTCCAGTTGTTTTCTGCATTTTAAAATTGTTTTGCGACTTCTACGTCCTTTACACTTCCAGATAAAATTTAGAATCATCTTCTCAATTTCTACAAAAATAATTGAATTATTATTGGGGTTGTATTATTTATATATATAAACATAAATTTGAGGAGAAATGATATCTTAACAATGTGCCTTTCAATCTATAACCATGATATGCACTTCCATTTATTTAATTTCTCTGACCAATCTTTTGTAGATTTCAAAATATAACTGTCGTACATATTTTGTTAATTCATGCTCAGTATTTGATGTTTGTTGGAATTTTTGCTTATTGTTTGTTAAAAATGGCAGGGCTTCCCTGGTGGCGCAGTGGTTGAGACTCCGCCTGCCGATGCAGGGGATACGAGTTCGTGACCCGGTCCGGGAGGATCCCACATGCCACGGAGCGGCTGGGGGCCCGTAAGCCATGGCAACTGAGCCTGCGCGTCCGGAGCCTGTGCTCCGCCACGGGAGAGACCACAACAGTGAGAGGCCCGCGTACAGCAAAAAAAAAAAAAAAAAAAGGTAACTGGCATGTTTTATAATTTTTTGCTAGCAAATGAAACTACAGTTGTTTTTTGTATATCAACTGTGTATCCTGTGTTCTTTCTAATTTACTTAAGATTTCTAGCAATTTTTTATGGGTGTCCTAGGAGCGTCTTCAAATCTGATATTATTTCCAAATTAAGAAAATTTCATTTCTTCCATACAAATTTATATGCCTTTCATTTCTTTCTCCTGCTTTATTGCACTAGATAGGACCCACAGAACAATGTTGAATAGAAATGGTGAGAATAAAACTCCTTTCCTTATTCTTGATTTTAGGGGAAAAGCATTCTGTAGTTCACATTTAAATATGATGTTAGCTCTAGGTTTTCATACATATCCTTTCTTAGGTTGAAGGAGTTTCTTATATTCCTGATTTACTGAGAAGTTTATCATAAGTGGGTATTGAATTTTATCAAATGATTTTTTAGTATATGATCCTATTTGGAAAGGCATAAGGCTTTTATTTTTTTAGAATGTTTATGTGATAAATTATTTTGATTGGTTTTTGAATGTTAAACAACCTTATATTCATTTAATAAACTTATTTGGACATAATGTATTACCCTTTTAATATTTTGCTGAATTCAATTTGCTAGTAATTTGTTAAGGGTTTTGCACCTATGTTTAGGAGGCATGTATCGTTCTCTTGCTTTCTTTGCTTGTAATGTCTTTGGCATCAGGATAATGCTGACCTCATACAATAAGTTGAAAGATATCTCCTCCTCTTCTGTTTTCTGGAAGTTTGCATAGATTTGGCATCATCTCTTCCTTAGGTGTTTGGTAGATGCCACTAAAGGCATCTAGTCCTGGGGTTTTTTCAATGTGGGAAGGCTTTTAACTATGAACCTAATTTATTTAAGAGATACAGGGTCATATAGGTTATCTGTTTCTTCTTGGATGGACATTGGTGGTTTGTATCTTTCAAAGATTTTGTCCTTTTCACTTAAATTGTCAAAATTATTGGCATAGAGTTGATGAAAAGATTTTGCTATCGTAATTTTATAATGTCTGTAATATTTGGAAGGATAATCCCCCCTTTTACTTCTAGTATTGTAATTTGTATCTTTTCTCCTTTTTAAAAATAAGTGTGGCTAGAGGTATGTGAATTTTATTGCTCTTTCAAAGAAACAACTTTTGGATTTTTTTTGTTTTGTTTTCTGTTTTAGTGCTTCTTCTTGCTTTAAGTTTAATTTGCTTTTCTTTTTCTAAATTGTAAATATGGGAAGTTAGATTATGAATCTTAGACCTTTCATATTTTCTGATACAAGCGCTTATGGTATAAGTTTTTTTTCTAGGTGCTATCTTAGCTGAATTAAATATATTTTGATATTTGTGTTCTAATTCACTCAATCCAAAATATTTTTTGACGCCCAGGTTCAAAACTAGGAATCATCTTTGATCTCTTTCTTAACTCTTTCTAATAGCTGATCAGTTTTCAAATCCTCTCAGTTCTACCTTTGAAATATTTATTAGTCATAGTGTCTCCCTATTGCCAATGTCACCACCCTGGCCAAGGCCCAATTATGTTCACCACTGGTCTCTTACAACACCTTTAAATCATTTTTCCAGTCACCCATTTTTCCTCATTCACTTCATCTTGTCCATTGATATAAGATGTCTAATAATTAAAAATGAAAACAGTAAGCAACTGGTTTTTGCAGGGCTATACTTAGATTAACGGCAAATGAATCAAAAACCCTAACTTTTAAGAAATCTGATCATGTTCATTCCCTTTCCCCCAAATATTAAAGACATTGATTTCTCCCTAAGTAGTTCCAATTCTTTCTTATAATATTAAAGACCCCTTCATGCAGCTATGGAGCCCCTTTTTTTTTTCCCCTCAAAGTATCTTTATTTTCAAATCTGATATTCGAAAGTACTAGGTACATAGAGCAAATTGAATCTGCTACAAGAAAAATAAACAGGCTTCCAGAGACACCATGGCCAGATCTCCTTACCCCTCCCACAAAACTCTCTCCCTTCCACCTCCCCTGACCAGAAGCAACTGGGTCCCAGTCTCATCTCAGCTGAGCCCAGCTCGGCCTCGCTGCCTGTCTCAACACCGCTTTCATGCTTCCGATCAAAAGTCTGGTTTGGTTTTGTCCGCTTGCCTGAGGGTGGAGAACACTTAAGACTGGGAACATACCACCACTTATGGAAGAACTTTCAGTGTCTTTTTTGTAATTGGAAGTTCTTGAGGAACAAATGATGTATGTTAAATCTCTTTGAAAATCATGAATTAATATTCCAAAATTAGGACTTATTGGTATTAGGCCTTACCAAACAGAATTTGGCTCTTTATAAGAAAGAAATTTTTGTCAGTAAATGATGTCCAAAATTGAGTAGTTGGCTGCCTTGGGCAGTCAGTGCTCTCAGTGCCTGGAAGTCTTTAAATTTGATGTCAGTGGATGGGAATGCTTTAGAAGGGATTTAGCTTCGATTGAGAAAGTAAAGCAGATAACTTTGATAACCCTGCCAGATATTTGAAGTGCAAAACTTCATAAGTAATGTATTCTAACCACTGGAGTGCTGGAGTTCATGTCGGTGACGGTTTGTATCTATTTCTGACCAGCTTTATGTTCAGTGGCATCATGCTGACATCTTGAAATCAGCCACAGCAGATGTAAAAATCAGCAAATACTTTCCAATCAGGACATTCCCTCTGATCAGAGGGCCAGTGGGTCAACATTGAAACCAATACTTTCAACAAAATTCAAGCCAGTAGAATATTTCCATTAATATATCTACCTAGCATTTGAGAATTGGAATAAAATGTAGTTTTCTTCTATAACATAAAATAAAAATCTTTGCCTAGGACCAGATTAAGTCACTTAGAAGACCTAAACTGAAAACTTTACAGTGCCCAGCAATACCAAATCATGAAAATATGTCTAAGGAAATCCAGCTAAGGTCTTTCATCTCCATGCACAAGAAAGAATTTTGACACTTCTTTGAAATAATCACATTTTTTAAAATGTGGTGCCTTTGCTCTTTTAGTGACTAAAATATCTGGTTGATATTTAAAATTAAAGAATTTAAATCTAAGAATTAAAATTATGTTTAGAAAGGAAGACTGACCCATTTATTTTCCAGTATATGGCGTGGATGAATGGATAGATAGATGGATGGACGGATAGAGAGATAGCTTGATAGATAGATATTGTGTCTTTTAATTTCATTATTAAAATAACACTGTAAAAAAGGTGTTACTTTCCAAAATCTCATTGCCACATTCTTGATCAAGACTGGGAATGAGGATTTACAGCCAGTGCTTCAAGTATGGTAAATAAAAAGTATATATTGGTTGCTATTAATATTACTGTTACTGTCTGTGTTTGGCCATTGAGTAAAATGCTTGACTTTCACTAATTTACTTAATAACTATGTGGCTCAGTTTCTTGATCTCAAAGAAAATTAGGCTATTGACACCCTATTGTGTAACTAGAAACATTTCAACAGGCACAAATCAAGATAATGTATGTAAAGTCAAGATAATGTATTGATGAACAATATACAAATATAGTCACATTATCTTTTGATTAATAATACAGAGCCATAAATCTTGGTTATCAAACATCAGGAAATTTGTTTTGCATATATCAAAGATTTCATATTACAGCAGAAGAGTTGGTCAGAGTAGTTAACAAATAATTGCCTCAAATATCACTCTTATCTGGGAGCTGTCTGTTCTCCTCAGTCTGACTCTAAAAGTATTCTCTTGGTAGCTCTAGATGATTAAGGTTGAGTTAAATTCAGTGTGTTTTCAGTGCAAAATATTCCACTCAGGGTGCACAAAAGCACTGCTTACCTACACAGCAGCCAGGGCCGCAGGAGGTCAGTGCTCAGTGATGGAGGCGGGCAGGGAGATTTATTCCCTTTAGAGCTTCTTCCTAGGTCAGATGCCATATAGGCCTCTGACATTTGAAAATGTATTTTTTTTTCTTTTTTCTTTTTCTTTCTTTTTCTTTCCCCATACAGCTTTTTCTTTTCTGGCATTGAAGTGTTCGATTCATTTCCCCAAAGAAGCAACAGGGAAATGAACTGTAACAAATACTGTTTATTTCTGGAATGAACACCCTCAAGTCCTAGAGAGTAGCCTGGGATTAGAGAAATCACTGATATTCTTAAAAGAAATCATCTTTCCACTGAATCAAAGGAGCAGAAATCACGAACGCTAAATAAATAAGTCCATAGAAATAAAGGTAGTTGTAAAAAATATTAAATGAAGAACTTGAGAAAAGGCTAATTTCATGTTCCTTAGATGACAGCTTAGATCAGGTGGTTAATGTTTTTAATTGATCTTTGATGAGAACCCTGAGGCATAAATCCAGTTAACATATACATGGATGTATGTATACAATCAAATAAATTTATTCCATATTTTATTAAAATGAGAAGCCCTTCTGGAATTAAAAAATGTGGATGTACAGAAATGAATCTCTTTAGATAACCCAATTATGAATTGCTTAAACTAATTTTGTAATAATACCATTGCTTGTCACGTATAAAGAATGCTAGTCATCTGTGAATAGTTCAGTTATAATTAAAAGTATTCTACTAAAAATCCGTCAGGAAGATATATGCAAATTAGTACCCTTTTTCATTGCTTTTTTTTTTCTTGACAACTGAATTCTTTTCTTTCTCTCAGGTATGAATATACTACCAATAATTTTTTTAAGGGAAATAACTTCTTTAATAGATGAAGGAATTAAAAACATTTTTTTATACAGCACATTCTTATGAGTTATCCATTTTATACATATTATTGTATATATGTCAATCCCAATCTCCCAATACATCCCACCACCACCACCCACCACCACATTCCCCGCTTGGTGTCCATACGTTTGTTCTCTACATCTGTGTCTCAAATTCTGCCCTGCAAACTGGTTCATCTGTACCATTTTTCTAGGTTCCACATGTATGAGTCAATATACGATATTTGTTTTTCTCTTTCTGACTTACTTCACTCTGTATGACAGTCTCTAGATTCATCCACATCTCTACAAATGACCCAGTTTAGTTCCTTTATATGGCTGAGTAATATTCCATTGTATATATGTACCACATCTTCTTTATCCATTCGTCTGTCGATGGGCATTTAGGTTGCTTCCATGACCTGGCTATTGTAAATAGTGCTCCAATGAACATTAGGGTGCATGTGCCTTTTTGAATTATGCTTTACTCTGGGTATATGCCCAGTAGTGGGATTGCTGGGTCATATGGTAATTGTATTTTTAGTTTTTTAAGGAACCTCCATACTGTTCTCCATAGTGGCTGTATCAATTTACATTCCCACCAGCAGTGCAAGACGGTTCCCTTTTCTCCACACCCTCTCCAACATTTGTTGTTTGTAGATTTTCTGTTGATGCCCATTCTAACTGGTATGAGGTGATATCTCATTGTAGTTTTGATTTGCATTTCTCTAATAATTAGTGATGTCGAGCAGTTTTTCATGTGTTTCTTGGCCATCTGTATGTCTTCTTTGAAGAAATGTCTATTTAGATCTTAAGCCCATTTTTGGATTGGGTTGTTTATTTTTTTTAGCATTAAGCTGCATCAGCTGTTTATGTATCTTGGAGATTAATCCTCTGTTCGTTGATTGGTTTGCAAATATTTTCTCCCATTCTGAGGGTTAATGTTTCAGCTTGTTTGTAGTTTCCCTTGCTTTGCAAAAGCTTTTAAGTTTCATTAGGTCCCATGTGTTTATTTTTGTTTTTATTTCCATTACTCTAGAAGGTGGATCAAAAAAGATCTTGCTGTGATTTATGTCAAAGAGTGTTCTTCCTATGTTTTCCTCTAAGAGCTTTATAGTGTCCGGTCTTATATTTAGGTCTCTAATCCATTTTGAATTTATTTTTGTGTAGGGTGTTAGGTAGTGTTCTAATTTCATTCTTTTACATATAGCTGTCCAGTTTTACCAGCACCACTTACTGAAGACACTGTCTTTTCTCCATTGTATACCCTTGCCTCCTTTGTCATAGATTAGTTGACCATAGGTGCGTGGGTTTATCTCTGGGCTTTCTATCCTGTTCTGTTGATCTATATTTCTGTTTTTGTGCCAGTACCATATTGTCTTGATTACTGTAGCTTTGTAGTATAGTCTGAAGTCAGGGAGTCTGATTCCTCCAGCTCTGTTTTTGTCCCTCAAGACTGCTTTGGCTATTTGAGGTCTTTTGTGTCACCATACAAATTTTAAGATTTTTTGTTCTAGTTCCATAAAAAATGCCATTGGTAATTTGATAGGGATTGCATTGAATCTGTAGATTGCTTTGGGTAGTATACTCATTTTCACAATATTGATTCTTCCAATCCAAGAGCATGGTATATCTCTCCATCAGTTTGTATCATCTTTCATTTCTTTCATCAGTGTCTTATAGTTTTCTGCATACAGGTCTTTTGTCACCCTAGCTAGGTTTATTCCTAGGTATTTTATTCTTTTTGTTGCAGTGGTAAATGGGATTGTTTCCTTAATTTCTCTTTCAGATTTTTCATCATTAGTGTATAGGAATGCAAGAGATTTCTGGGCATTAATTTTGTATCCTGCTACTTTACCAAATTCATTGATTAGCTCTAGTAGTTTTCTGGTGGCATCTTTAGGATTCTTTATGTATAGTATCATGTCACTTGCAAACAGAGACAGTTTTACTTCTTCTTTTCCAATTTGTATTCCTTTTATTTCTTTTTCTTCTCTGGTTGCCATGGCTAGGGCTTACAAAACTATGTTGAATAATAGTGGTGAGAGTGGACATCCTTGTGTTGTTCCTGATCTTAGAGGAAATGCTTTCAGTTTTTCACCATAGAGAATGATGTTTGCTGTGGTTTTGTTGTATATGGCCTTTATAATGTTGAGGTAGTTTCCCTGTATGCCCACTTTCTGGAGAATTTTTATCGTAAATGAGTGTTGAATTTTGTCAAAAGCTTTTTCTGCATCTATTGAGATGATCATATGGTTTTTCTTCTTTAATTTATTAATATAATGTATCACATTGATTGATTTGTGTATATTGAAGAATCCTTATATTCCTGTGATAAATCCCATGTGATCATGGTGTATGATCCTTTTAATGTGTTGTTGTATTCTGTTTGCTAGTACTTTTTTGAGGATTTTTGCATCTCTATTCATCAGTGATATTGGTCTGTAATTTTCTTCTTTTGTAGTATTTTTGTCTGGTTTTGGTATCAGGGTGATGGTGGCCTCATAGAATGAGTTTGGGAGTATTCCTTCCTCTGCAGTTTTTTGGAAGCATTTGAGAAGGATGGGTGTTACCTCTTCTCTAACTGTTTTATAGATTTCACCTGTGAAGCTGTCTGGTCCTGGACTTCTGTTTGTTGGAAGATTTTTGTTTGTTTGTTTGTTTTTGTGGTACGCGGGCCTCTCACTGTTGTGGCCTCTCCCATTGTGGAGCACAGCCTCCGAACGTGCAGGCTCAGTGGCCATGACTTACGGGCCTTGCTGCTCCATGGGATGTGGGATCTTCCCGGACCGGGGCACGAACCCGTGTCCCCTGCATCAGCAGGCAGACTCTCAACCACTGTGCCACCAGGGAAGCCCTGTTGGAAGATTTTTAATCAGAATTTCAATTTCATTACTTGTGATTGGTCTGTTCATTCTTTCTGTTTCTTCCTGGTTCAGTCTTGGAAGTTTATACCTTCCTAAGAATTTGTCCATTGCTTCCAGGTTGTCTATTTTATTGGTATAGAGTTGCTTGTAGTAGTCTCTTAGAATGCTTTGTGTATCTGCTGTGTCTGTTGTAACTTCTCCGTTTTCACTTCTAATTTTATTGATTTGAGTCCTCTCCCTCTTTTTCTTGATGAGTCAGGGTACTGGTTTATCAATTTTGTTTATCTTCTCAAAGAACCAGCTTTTAGTTTTATTGATCTTTGCTATTGTTTTCTTTGTTTCTATTTCATTTATTTCTGCTCTGATCTTTATGATTGTTTCCCTTCTGCTAACTTTGGGTTTTGTTTGTTCTTCCTTCTCTAGTTCCTTTGGGTGTAAAGTTAGATTGTTTATTTGAGATTTTTCTTGTTTCTTGAGGTAGGCTTGTATTGCTATAAACTTTCCTCATAGAACTGCTTTTGCTGCATCCCATAGGTTTTGCATTGTCGTGTTTTCATTGTCATTTGTTTCTAGGTATTTTTTGATTTCCTCTTTGATTTCTTCAGTGATCTCTTGGTTATTTAGTAACGTATTGTTTAGCCTCCATGTGTTTGTTACGTTTTTTTCCCTGTAATTGATTTCTAATCTCATAGCATTGTGGTCAGAAAAGATGCTTGATATTTTTTCAGTTTTCTGAAATTTACTGAGACTTGATTTGTGACCCAGGATGTGCTCTATCTTGGAGGATGGTCCATGTGCACTTGAGAAAAAAGTGTAATCTACTGTTTTAGGATGGAATGTCCTATAAATATCAATTAAACCTATCTGGTATATAGTGTCATTTAAAGCTTGTGTTTCCTTATTAATTTTCTGTTTGGATGATCTGTCCATTGGTGTAAGTTAAAGTCCCCCACTATTATTGTGTTACTGTTGACTTCCTCCTTTATAACTGTTAGCAGTTGCCTTATGTATTGAGGTCCTCCTATGTTGGGTGCATATATATTTATAATTGTTATATCTTCTTCTTGGATTGATCCCTTGATCATTATGTAGTGTCTTTGTCTCTTGTAACATTCTTTATTTTAAAGTGTTTTTTTTCTGATATGAGTATTGCTACTCCAGCTCTCTTTTGATTTCCATTTGCATGGAATATCTTTTTCCATCCCCTCACTTTCAGTCTGTATGTGTCTCTGGGTCTGAACTGGGTTTCTTGTAGACAGCATATATATGGTCTTGTTTTTGTATCCATTCAGCAAGCGTGTGTCTTTTGGTTGGAGCATTTAATCCATTCACGTTTAAGGTAATTATCAATATTTATGTTCCTATGAACATTTCCTTAATTTCTGGGGGTTGTTTTTGTAGGTCCTTTTCTTCTCTTGTGTTGCCCACTTAAAGAAGTTCTTTTAACATTTGTTGTAGAGCTGGTTTGGTGGTGCTGAATTCTGTTAGCTTTTGCTTCTCTGTAAAGCTGTTGATTTCTCCGTTGAACCTGATGAGATCCTTGCCGGGTAGAGTAATCTTGGTTGTAGGTTCTTCCTTTTCATCACTTTAAATATGTTATGCCACTCCCTTCTGGCTTGTAGAGTTTCTGCTGAGTAATCAGCTGTTAACCTTATGGAAGTTCCCTTGTATGTTATTTGTCATGTTTCCCTTGCCGCTTTCAATAATTTATCTTTAATTTTTGCCATCTTGATTACTATGTGTCTCAGCCTGTTACTCCTTGGATTTATCCTGTATTGGAATGTGCACTTGTGGACTTGGGTAGCTATTTGCTTTTCCATGTTAGGGCAGTTTTTGACTATAATCCCTTCAAATATTTTCTCAGGTCCTTTCTTTCTCTCTTCTCCTTCTGACCCCTTTAATGCGAATGTTGTTATGTTTAATGTTTTCCCAGAAATCTCTTAGGCTGTCTTCATTTCTTTTCATTCTTTTTTCTTTATTCTGTTCTGCAGCAGTAAATTCCATCATTCTGTCTTCCAGGTCACTTATCCGTTCTTCCGCCTCAGTTATTCTGGTATTGATTGCTTCTAGTGTAGTTTTCATTTCAGTTATTGTATTGTTCATCTCTGTTTGTTTGTTCTTTTATGTGTTTGTTAAACATTTCTTGCATCTTCTCGATGTTTGCCTCCATTCTTTTTCCAAGGTCCTGGATCATCTTCACTATCATTATTCTGAATTCTTTTTCTGGAATATTGCCTATCTCCACTTCATTTAGCTGTTTTTCTGGAGTTTTATCTTGTTCCTTCATCTGGTACATAGCCCTCTGCCTTTTTATCTTGTCTGTCTTTCTGTGAATGTGGGTTTTTTTCACAGGCTGCAGGATTGTAGTTCTTTTTGCTGAGATGAAGGAATTTCAGGCTTACAGTTGAAGTACCTGACCTAATTCAATCAGCTAGTAAATATCACAAGCAGGGCCCGGTATCAAACCCGCAGTTTTCTGTTCTCTTATCTGCCTTATGTTACCATGCAGAGAATGAGCCTAGAAATAATTTAAGCCAAACTTCCACTCAACATAAGAATGCAGATTACCAAAGTGTGCAAAAGAGACCTTTCTTTCTCTGATGAAACAGATTGGCACACCATCACCTATTTCACCTTTAGATATTTCTGACTTGTTAAGTCGTTCTAATATTAAGCTGACAGTTGCCTTTGGACAATTTTCAGTCATTGCTTTTGCATTTAGGATCTAGTACATTAAAGAAAACATCTTCTTTCAAAATGTAAAAGGCAGCTCTTATAACACTTCCACCCCCCCCAACTCAGTATCTCATTTTTCAAGTCAAAACAGTTCCATCAGTTATGCACTGAATGCAGTAGGCCCTCAAGGATAACCTGTTGAAATTAATTGAAATGAATTGAGTTATTTATGGAGTCTTCACCATGATTTCTTAAGTATAATTCTTTAATTGCACACCTCAAATTTTGCACTTGGAACAAAAACAATCAAAAAAAAAAGAAAGAAAAAGAAACACAGACACACAAAAACAAACTTAATTCTAATACACTTTGACCAATAAAATTATAGTGAGGTTTTTAAAATGTTTCTTGGTTTTATAGTACAGTGTATAAATTCTGTTCTTGCCGGATACTTTTGTTACCTTTAATGTACATTTGCCAGATAACTTGTGTTCACAGGGATAGTCTTTTGGCATAGAGCAGAGAGCCTCCAGCTATAAAGTGACTACAGGATTATGACTTCCTTAAATAAATTAGCTATATTACATCTAATACCCCTTAATGTTTACTATATTAAGGCCTACAGTTAAAGACTACTGTTATAAGAGGCATGTCCCAAAGGGGTTTGCTTGTCTCTCTGTAAACCCCATTTATTATCTCTCACATGAACTAATAGTAGAACCTAGCCAGCTTGCTTGCCTCAAGTTTCTCCCCCAATTCATTCTCCATATTGACAACAGGATTATTTTTAGAATATACATCTTCTTATATTTTTGCTATAGGTAGAACTTGAGTTCAACGTACTTAAAAAAATAAAATTGAGAGGATTGGTCAGATTATGTAGGGCTCTGAATTTCAGGTCAAAGACTGGGAGAAATTATATAGGTAATGGAAAGTCATTAAAAGTTTTAGAATAGGATACAAAAATGATAAAAATTTTGACCTCTAGAAGATTTTTCTGGCAGTGCCTGACAGAAAAAATTATACAAAAGGTAAACTGGAAGTAAATCAAATAGAAAAATTTCCCCTTCTTCTCTGATATGTTACTGATAGACTGGGGCAAATAATTAAAAAAAAATTAATCCTCTACTTTCTATCCCATGAAACAAGGTGATTCCACTATTTTATGAAAAATAAATATATGTATTTATGTGGTATTTCAAAATAAATGTGTTATCCCTTCAAAGAAAAGATAAAGTAGCAAGAATTATGGTGAAAGTACAGTAAAGTACTCCAATTTTTAATATCATTATATAAATATACACATTTCAATATTATAACTTCTCAAATTCTCTTTTAGAATTAAGAATAATGAAAATGTAAAAATGATGTCCACATTAGTACATTGATTAAGATAAGTGAGGTTTAACAGGCATAACCTATTGCTTTGTTGATGCTTATAGGCGGATGGGAAGTTATAGAGTCTGTATGTGAGCATAATAGATGGAAAATAACCAATAAAATGAAACATCAGCTGTACAGCTTTTATAATTTCCATTCAGTTATTAATCCCATCAGTTTAATTTAAAGCAATATACAACACAGTGACAAAACCAATTCATGGTTACCATGGTAAATTCAAACACATAGAGAAAACCAGTGGTGAATCAGTATTTCAAACGTTCAATTATTAACTCAATCAGCTTCAGTTAAAGGACCAACTACTGTATTACACAGGCAATTAATAACTACTGCAGAATAGCCAAGTGTTTTTTACACTTTCTCATTTTTATGTGTAAGGAAAGACTTTGACAGTATTATCCACATAACATCACCCACCACAGGGTCACCAGAACTGCAAGTTCTCATTCTAGGGTAGTGAAATATTTTAATTTATAATATAAATAAAAGTAAAAGTTACAAGTATTAACCTATTAGGTTTTAAATATATTTTATATAAAGGATTATAGCAGTTGATAAAAAATGACTATTGTTTTACCTCTCTTAGTCACAGTGAATACTATTTGCATAAGGAAACCTATTACTAAAGTTGAACAACAGCAGTAATTCAAATTTCATGGCTAGATTAGTAAAAAAAAAAAAAAAGAGAGAAAAACTCATAAACTTTTATCAGTCAATATAAATTTACTGATTTTCTTAACTTCCAGGTGTCAATATCAATATCACCCAGAGCTCTCTCCACACCCCACCCAGTATATCTGCACACATGCATGTGTGTGTGTGTGTGTGTGTGTGTGTGTGTGTGTGTGTGTTTAATGTGGACTCAGGGAGCAGAAGAGATGAGGTAGATATTATGCATCATTAGAAGATAAACATCTAGAAGCCAAGAATTTCTGTCCCTTTTGATTACTGTTTTATCCCCAGTGAGACACAGTATATTAATACAGGATATCTGTTCAATGAATAATTTTGAAAGGGCAATTCCATAGATGTTTGAAGCAAAATAACCTAGTTACATATTTTGCCAGATCAATATCATTTGGCTATTTAGGCTCTCAGAAGTGCATTCTGTAAAAGTTACTTCTCATTTACATTTACACGTTTAGTTGGTCTTTAGAGTCCATAGTTTAAAAAGAATTTTTAAAGTCCCGTACAAAAGGGAAAAGAAGTGACCTGGCAATAAACAAACTACTCAATTGTCTAGATGTTCACATCTAATCCTTTTGGTTTCTTTGATTCCTTTGTACATAAAGTATCAAGAAAAAGAACCAATATATATTCTTAAAATCAGACTTCTGAGTTGTGGTCAAGATTTTGGTGCTCAGGAAGGGCAAATTCCCTTTCAGAATGCCTTTAGAGTGTGAATTTTTAGATTAGTGTATCAATTTTCTTTTATAAATGTATGAACACTACTCAAATTTTTCTCATTTTTGGTTGATTACTATGGGTTTTGCTGTCATTTCTAACAATCTTGGAAGTTGTCCATTCATTATTAATTTAATGAACAAGTACAGACCACCTCTTCTGTGCCATCACCCAGCTAGATGATACATATTCCTGATGCATAGAAGATCTCATGATCTAGTCAGAGTAGGTAGGCGATTAAATGGTATAGAGGGCAATTTAGGATTCCGATCAGAGAGAGTTGTGGCCTAAGAAAGAATGCTGTGAAAGGTAGATGGTGTAGGCCTGTAAGAGTTGAAGTTGTAAAGTTAGCCAGGCATAGATCATTTTAAAAACCTGTTTTATTTAGATATTTTCAACAGGCAGTGGGCTGCAGAAAATGTCAGGACAGCTAGTTTGATGAATGAAAAGTTGGCAACACTGTGTGTGATAAGTGCAAGAGAAAAGACACTAGAGGCAATTTGACAAATTGGAAGCATAATTTGATAGATAAGCCCCAAAATGATGAAAGCCTGACTTAAGTAGAAGCAGTGGAAATGCAGGAAAGAAAACAACCATGAGAGATGATAAGCTGATATAATTGACAGTACTTGGTCATTCTTGGAGGTTGGTGACAAGGAAGAATATGGAAAGAATATAAAATAACTTGGGAGCCTGGATGAATAGCAATAGCATTCACTAAGACGGGGATAACAGAAGAGAGATTAAGTTTTGGAGGAAAAAAAATGATATCAACTTTTGGGTACTAGATTTAAGTTGCCAAATTGCAAGTAAAAATTTCCAGGAGGCAGATAAATGTATAGTGTTGCAATTCAGAAGAAGTCTGGGGAGGGATAACATTTGAAAATGATCAGCATAATTAATAACTAAAACTATGGGAGAAATGATGTTATACTGGCAGAGTGATGAAATAGCATTCATTTGTTTGCTTGTTTTTGTGGGAATAGTCAGGAAAAAGTCATGTATCGATAGAAATGCCATTCATTTATTTATTTTTGTGGGAAAAGTCATGTAGGAAACAAAGTTATGTGCCTCACGTGTTAAGACTGCTCAAGCAAATGACTTTTAAGAAATCTGTATAAACAGTAAATAGTTACGGGATGCAGAGAAATTGTTAGGGATCTTTGTTCACAAAGAGGCATGCAATTGACTTGTCCCTTCCTTCAGATTTCCTCCTTACTGCAGTATAATTTCCAAGAGAAACTAAGGGTATCTTTCCCTTATTCTCTGGCTGCACGTTGGAAATGGATTTAAAAGATCAAATTGTTTAAAAGGATTATTGAATTCACTTTTTAATATTTTCTTAAAAATGAGATTCTCTACCCTGAGTGTATGAGTTAGAACTCTTCTGCGGCAATGAATAAAAAATCAAAATAGTTTAAACAATGAAGAAATGTATTGACTCACATTACTAAAGGAGTAGTGGTAGGGAGAGGCTTACTGATCCAGTTATGTAGTGATATCATCAAGGACAATGTGCTTTCCATCTATATGCTTTAACCTTGGCTTCATCCTGAGGTTGGTTCTCTGAATGATCCCTCATGGTGTTAGGATGGCTGCCGGTAGCACACAAGTTACATGCTTCCATGTTCACATCAGAGGTGTAGAAAGAGGGGCTTTCTGCACCTCTTTTATGAGCAAGAAAGATCAGTCTCCAGAGCTTCCAGATAACCTCTGAGGAGAGGTTAGTATCATTGGCCAGCATTGGACTGCTTGATGGGAATTACTCTTACACAAATCAGACCCACTGCTAGAGTTGAGGGGTGATGTCAGATTCACTCAGCCATATGAGTATTGTGGGAGAGGGTAGAAATGTATACAAATTCAAAATCTATTAGGACAACATAAAATGGAGTGGTTGTTTAGGTAGTCGATGTCTGCTGTGAGAAGCTTCCATTCTAAATTATAAATATTCATAATGCTAATAGTTTAGAGAAATGTATCAAAAAAGTGCTAGGACTTTATATGAAATAGCACATTTAATTGTCATAACACTATTTAGGTGACATGATTATATCCATTTTGCAGTTGAAGAAATGGAAGTTTCTAGAGATTATGTAATTTACTTGTAGTCCAACAAATGCAGGTCTCGATTCCAGCTTTGTTTATCTCCCAAGCTATTTGCTATGACATTTCATTCAAGTGCAAGGAAAACTCTTTTATCTTTCTGCCTCATTTCCCTTTTGTTAATAAAGATATTGTTTCTTTCCAAACAATTGACCAAGGCCTGCTTGGTGACCTCAAATCTTCAGATGCCTGAGAAACATCACTCATATAAGAAATCTCCTCTTTCGTATTGTGACTTTACATCCTAGAGGTTCAGGAGCATAAAGTCACATGTTCAGAAAACAGTGTAGATTCCTGGAGTCTCTTGTACACAGCACGATATATGCAGCAGTTATACTGAGAAGCAGGCGCAAAAATAATTCTCTCACAGCTCTTCTTTATTAGAGGTGCTCAGAAAGAGGGACAAGCCTGAAGCTTTCTGCTGGAAATATATTTGTTTCACAAATGAGAACCAGTAAGGTGGATCAGAATTTAAACTCAGGCTGCTTCATGACAGCAAGTCTTTAGTTTAGCAAAGCTGCTTAGGGAGCCCAGCCGTTTAATGGAATGAGATAGCAGAAAACTGTTCTTTTCTTCACTAGCTATCCATTAGGCAAAGTGAAGGAAAATCTCTTTTATATCTGACCTAAAAAATGAGGATGGAGAGTTTCTTTTATGACACATCTCTTTATTAAAAAATTTTCATTCTAGATGAGAGAGATCTGAGAAGTGAACAAAAATGCTGACTATCAAAGCCTTCATTTGAAGACGCTTGTTATACTCTAATTTAATAAATGGCTAACTTCATTCCTTATATTGATCAAAAGTCCATATATCAAAAATTTGAATTAAAAAGGTCTTGGTTTTGATCATTTTAATGGGGTTAATTGGATAGTTTAGGAAGTGATCGGAAAATTTCAGTCACTAAGCACAATTCCTAGTTGGGAAGGAAGTAAAATGCAAGCTAAACCAATGTTAGAGAGGAAGAAGATGAATTATTTTCTCTTTCAATAAGCTATTTAAATATAATTTATTTTGTAATGGAAACTGTTCATTTACTTTAAAAACATATTTAGTACATGCAAGGAGTTATTATTCATAAAATGAGATGTGCATCCTGCCGTAAAGTGGCTGATAGTGGATTAGGGAAATGAGATTTGTATTTAAATAACTGCAATGCAATGTAAAATTGTAAGTGCCATGTAAAAGGTGCCAGTGAAAGTGTGGTATTACCAAAGGAACAGTATTCAATTGAGTAATCAGGGAAGATTTGGTGGGCGGGTAGACCTTGAGCTGAATTTGAGGATTTGGACTTGCAGATAAGAAATGAATCTTCTCTGCAGGGAGTAACAACGTCAAGATGCAAACTAGGAAAGTAGGAAGTATGAATAGCTACAAGCTGGTACATCAGTCTGACTGGAGGAGGATTCTGCAGGACAGTGCCTGGGCCCTTGTTTCTTCTTGGGGGAAGAGCCTGACCTTATCTAAGATTAAAATTTTTCTCATTTGGGCTTTAAGAGGTAGTGAATTTTTCTCATTTGGGCTCAGCTGAGTTGAGAATGGGCCCAGTTGGTTCTGGTCAGGGGAGGTAGAAGTGAGAGAGTTTGGTGGAAGTGGAGAGGAGATCTGGCCATGGTGTCTCTGAAAGCCTGTTTATCTTTCTTGTAGATTCGATTTGCTCTACCTACATAGTACTTTCAAATGTTAGATTTGAAAATAAAGATGGTTTAAGGGGAAAAAAGGGCTCCATAGCTGCATGAAAGGGAGTGAATATTATAAGAAAGAATTGGGACTACTTAGGGAGAAGTCAGTAAGTCTTTAATATTTTGGGGAAAGGGAATGAACAAGGTCAGATTTCTGAAAAGGCTGGGTTTGTGATTCATTTGCCTTTAATTCTTCAGTATCTAAGTATAGTCCTATAAAACCAGATGCTTACTAAGTGTTTTCATTTTAAATTATTGGACATCTTATATCAATGGACAGGATGAAGTGAATGAGGAAAACCAGGTGACTGGAAAAATGAGTTAAAGGGGTTGCAAGAGACTGTGTAATTGGAACTTGGCTAAGGCAGTGACATTGGCAATGGGGAAAGGCTATGACTATTAAGTATTTCAAAGGTAGAACTGACAGGATTTGAAAATTGATCGGCTATTAGTGTCAAGGAAGAAATCAAAGAGGATTCCTAGTTTTGAACCTGGGGTTTGGGAATTTGATGGTGTAAAGAACATACCTATATAAGGAAGGCAACAGGAATATTTTGAAGAAAGATGAAAAGTTTAGTTTCAAGTATGTGTTTAAGGTGACAGAGATATATTTTAGATGTTTAATAATAAATAGTTGGACAGGTAAGCCTGAATTTTGCATGAAATAAGGGCAACAGATGAATACTATGGAGGCATTTGAATCATGGTGATTGAGAAAGGAGAGACTAAATAAAATTGAGAGCCAAGGGTGTATTTTGAGGAAATCTTTATTTAGCGGGGTTTGAAGGAAACTTGAAAAAGTTTTTATAGACATGATTTCAATAAGCTACTTTGTTTTTGGCAGTATTAGAAATTAATGAGATAATAGGAAGCAGAAGTTAGGACTATACTTGAACTCTTTCCAGGAAAGAGAAATCCAAATTCAAGTTTAAGCACCAGGATGCAAATCCACAGAAGAGCCATGTTTGACTTGTTTATCACTCTCTTCATTTTCTTATACTTAGTAGTTTCTGAATAAATATATAAAGATATTTGAATTAAATGGATTAAATAGGTTAAAAGTCAATAATTTATTGTGAAATAATTTCTCTGTTCTTTTGCTTTTTGGGTTTTATTTTATTTTTTAATTTTATTGAAGTATAGTTGATTTACAATGTTGTATTTAATTTCTGCTGTACAGCAAAGTGACTAAGTTATACATATATATTCTTTTTCATATTCTTTTCCATTATGGTTTATCACAGGATATTGAGTATAGTTCCCTGTGACCTTGTTGCTTATGCATCCTATATATAATAGTTTGCATCGCTAATCCCAAACTCCCAATCCTTCCCTTCCCCACCCCTCCTCCCCTTTGGCAACCACAAGTCTGTTCTCTATGTCTAAGAGTCTGTTTTTGTTTTGTAGATAGGTTCATTTGTGTCATATTTTAGATTCCACATATAAGTGGTATCAAATGGTATTTGTCTTTATCTTTCTGATTTACTTCGCTTAGTGTGATAATCTCTAGTTGCATACATACTGCTGCAAGTGGCATTATTTCATTCTTTTTAATGGCTGAATAATATTCCATTGTGTGTATATATCTATATCTATATCTGTCTATCTATCTATCTATATATATATATATATATAGATAGATATACACACACACATACACATACACATACCACATCTTCTTTATCCATTTATCCATTGATGGACATTTAGGTTGCTTCCATGTCTTGGCTATTGTAAACAGCACTGCAATGAACATTGGGGTGCATGTATCTTTTTGAATTATAGTTTTGTCTGGGTATATGCATGGGAGTTTAATGAGTTTAATTATGAGTTTAATTAGGTCCCATTTATTTATTTTTGCTTTTATTTATGTTGCCTTGGGAGACTGACCTAAGAAAACAGTGGTACACTTTATGTCGGAGAATGTTTTGCCTATGTTCTCTTCTAGGGTTTTATGGTGCCATGTCTCATATTTAAGTCTTTAAGCCATTTTGCATTTATTTTTGTGTATGGTGTGAGGGTGTGTTTTAACTTCATTGATTTACATGCAGCTGTCCAACTTTCCCAACACCACTTGCTGAAGAGACTGTCTTTTTCCCACTGTATATTCTTGTTTCTTTTGTCGAAGATTAATTGTACATAGGTGTGTGGGTTTATTTCTGGGCTCTCTATTCTGTTCCATTGATCTGTATGTATGTTTTTGTGCAATACCATGCTGTTTTGATTACTGTAGCTTTGTAGTATTGTCTAAAGCCTGGGAGGTTTATGATCCCTGTGTTCTTTTTCCTCAGGATTGCTTTGGCAATTCTGGGTCTTTTATGGCTCCATATAAATTTTAGGATTATTTGTTCTAGTTCTGTGAAAAATGTCATGGGTATTGGATTTTATTTTTTTAATTATAGGTTTAACATATGCTTATTGAAAAAACTTCAAGCAAAAAGTATAAAGTAAGTAGAAAAAAGTGAGTAGGACATTACTGTGAATGTTTTGTATTATATTTTTAGACATTTTTATATGCAGCATATATATATTTATTCACTTATTTATTTATATTGGAATTTACCCTTTAACTTTCACAATATACTATGGGAGATTTATAACATTAGTACATGTACATCTATCTTACTGTTTTTAATAGCTGTGAATAATGTCCCATAGTGTGATGTACAATGATTATTTTTACCATACTACTAATGGGCACTTAAGTAGTATGCAGTTGTATTTTTTCATATTTAGCGATGACAATACATTGCCCATTCTTATATAAATATCTTTATGTACACATGTGAATAATTTTGTGAGATAGATTCCTTTTAGTCACAGAATATACTCATTTCAAATTTTGTTATTGACAAGTTATCCTTCAAACAAACAGTATCAATAAAAAAATCTTTGCAAATGTACAAGCAAATGTATAAAGCAACCTGACTGCACATTTTTTGCTTATTGCTATTTTGACAATAAGGATTTAAGTATCCAAGCATAACTTTTAATTTAAGTACTGAAAAAAAAATTCCTTTTTGAAATCTGGATCAATGAACAAGTATTTTCTGTAGTGAAAATATGCTAGACTATTTTTCTCCTTCAGTCCTCAACTCCTGATTCCACTAAAATATATGTGTTCCTTGAAAGGGTTGGGCTGATTGCAGGTGAGTTGGGTATCGCAGGTGTGGTAATTCTAACAGGAAAAACCCCACATATGTCCAGGGGACAATCAGTTAATAAGAATATGTGAGGTTGGCCACAGTTAATAGAATTGGGATTCTGAACAGGAAGGATCACATACCTAATATAGCAAAGGCATTAAAATTTAATTTATTTAATTTAATTTAATATTATAGTCATTTTCATATTAATATTCCAAATTCAATGTTATTTAATACATATTTTTAAATTATGCACATCAAAGCACGAAGGTCTGTGAGACAGATTCTACCAGCATGATGCTAGTCTTGACTCAGTTCTTAATAGTGATGCTTAGGGCCCAAATTGGGTCTGACTGGATGACTCCCATGCTATTCCGGTATCTCTGATACTCCTAGAGAGGAGGGAGGTTTTAGAGGGCTTCTTCCACGTCTGAAAAAGGGTAATTCGATCTCCTCTGAAAGCCTAGTACTTGTCTTATATACTTTATATTTATTAAGCAGTGTAGTTAAAAAATATGTAAGTCTGTTACTCTGTAAGTTATTATCAAAATTTTATAGCTTGGAAATTAAAGATGCCCAGATAAGTAACTTGCTCCAAGTTTACATGCAAGTAAATGGCACCAACTTAGATTTAATGGAAGATCTAGTGCCCTTTGTAAGATACCACATTTATTCCTGTGAGTACCTGAACTGATTTCTAGAGTGAAATTCTCTGGAAAAATCCCATACTGTATTCCAAGCTCCTCTACACTGCATGTTTAGGCATCGGGAAATTGAAAGGCCTCAGTGATTCAGGCCTTGTCACTGTGCGGGCACACACAACTGACAGATAACCATTCGGGGTAATTCATTACCTCAGTATGAGCACTGGAGTGTTATGCAAAGCTAACAACTAAGAAAAACAAGGCACAAATAGTAAGGACTCAATCTTTAAACCATGTATTCCTGTGGAAAATGAGAATTAACAACCAAGTTACTAGGAATACAAAAGTGATAATGTATATTTGAGAATGTTACAGTCCTTTTGAAAGGGCAGTTGTAGAATTTTATAGAAGTTACTAGAGATTAGTATGTTTCATGGGTAATAAAAATTAAATGAATTCTAACTAGCTCAATAAAATGACCAAAACTAAACTGGAGAAAATAAACATTTAAATAACTTTAAACATGTCTAACCTCTTATTTATATCATCCCAACAGCTGTGCCCCTCCTGTTTATTCCTGCTTTACAAGTCATTTTAAACTATTGATTCCCTGCAATCTATAAAATCAGCATTGTTTCTTGCCGAATGTATTCATATCACCTTTGTCCTCCTATCCATCCACATGCACTTCTTATGTTTCCACAGCACTGAAATAAGAGGAAATACCTGAATAAGAAAAAACCTGAAATGGTGAAAAGTAGAACCAAAATTCATTTCATTTGTCTTAGAGACTTGCTATGTAATTCTCTTTAGGGCCAGCCTCATCCATTTTAAAATATATACTCATTTAATATTTGATATACACAACAGAGGTATATTTAGTCACCATATGCTAACTGCTATAGCAAACTATTCCTAAATCTCAGTGACTTAATACAATAAGGTGGTATTTTCTTTCTTGTGTCATAGACTGTTGTAAATTAGTTGGGAGAGGAAAGGCTATGCTCCATAAGTCATTTAGGGAGTTGGGCTCTTTGTGTCTATGGCCACATCATCCTCTGTGGCTCTTGAGTCCTCCAGTAGGTACATTATATCCTCATCAACGTTGGGTGTGATCAATCTTTTTAGTTTTAGCCGTGCTACTAAGTTTGGCTTGGTAATACTCATTGTGGTGGTGGTGATGGTTTTTTTTAACATCTTTATTGCAGTATAATTGCTTTACAATGGTGTGTTAGTTTCTGCTTTATAACAAATTGAATCAGTTATACATATACATACATCCCCATATCTCTTCCCTCTTGTGTCTCCCTCCCTCCTACCCTCCCTATCCTACCCTTCTAGCTGGTCACAAAGTATGGAGCTGATCTCCCTGTGCTATGCAACTGCTTCCCACTAGCTATCTATTTTACATTTGGTAGTGTATATATGTCCATATATACACTACCACTCTCTCACTTTGTCCCAGCTTACCCCTCCCCCTCCCCATGTCCTCAAGTCCATTCTCTAGTAGGTCTGTGTCTTTATTCCCATCTTGCCCCTAGGTTCTTCATGACCATTTTTTTTTTTTTTAGATTCCATATATATGTGTTAGCACACGGTATTTCTTTTTCTGATTCTGACTTACTTCACTCTGTATGACAGACTCTAGGTCCATCCACCTCACTACAGATAACTCAATTTCGTTTCTTTTTATGACTGAGTAATATTCCATTGTATATATGTGCCGCATCTTCTTTATGCATTCATCTGTCGGTGGGCATTTAGGTTGCTTCCATGTCCTGGCTATTGTAAATAGAGCTGCAATGAACATTGTGGTACATGACTCTTTTTGAATTATGGTTTTCTCAGGGTATATGCCCAGTAGTGGGATTGCTGGGTCGTATGGTGGTTCTATTTGTAGTTTTTTAAGGAACCTCCATACTGTTCTCCATAGTGGCTGTATCAATTGATGTTCCCACCAACAGTGCAAGAGGATTCCCTTTTCTCCACACCCTCTCCAGCATTTATTGTTTGTAGATTTTTTGATGATGGTCATTGTTTTTTTGATTTGCATTTCTCTAATGACCAATAATGTTGAGCATATTCCATGTTTATATATGCCATCCAAAATGTTTTCTTAGGTAATATCTCTATTCACATATCATGCCTATTTTTCAGTTGAGTTTTGAGAGGTAGCCCTTTCCTCTGATTCCTCAGTAGTATCTCTGTCCTCTCTAATAGAGGAGGTGGCTCAGCACCCTGGACCTTTGCCCTCTGGATTTATGTTGACAGCAGTAGCCCTGCAGACCTCTGAGCCACATTAACATTATTCTTTCATTTTCTTAAAGGAGACAGGTGTTCACAGCTGAGTGGCTCTCTTGGCCCATATCCTGCCTGTAGAGTCCCAGAATTCCAACAGCCTATTTCATTACATCTCATCTCTGCCCACTTCCATCCAAGCCAGCAGTGTTTCTGCTTTAGTGGTTGATCCATGAGTTGCATGTCTAATTGCTCCAGCAAAAGTTTGTACAGTCAGACCTTGGCCCTGTTTCAGATCATACTATCTGAACAAACTGAGCATTTTCCAAATCATCAAGTTCTGATTCATTTTTGCTTAACAGTTCCTTTTAAATTTTATCTATTTTCTCTCACATTTACTATAAGAAACAAGGAGAAACCAGGCTGCATCTTCAACACCTTGCTAGGAAATCTTAGCTAATTATCCATGTTCTTCACTTAAAGTTTCACTTTCCACCCAGCAGCAGAAAATAATGCAGCCCAGATTTTTGGCACTTTACAAAAGAAGAAATATCTGTATGTGTGGCCAAGATGATAAAGCAGAAAAACCCTGAGCTTGCCTCCTCCCATGGGTTTACCAAAATTACAATTATTGAGTAACTATCTATGAGAATGACCTGAAGACTAGCAGAAAAGATTTTCCACAACTAAAAATGTTAAGAAGGAAGCACAATGATATGGGTAGGAGGGAATGAGACACGAATGAGTCAAGGTCCATATCCTCAGGTAGGTGACCCACAAATGGGAGGATAATCACAATTACAGAGGTACCTCCCTAAAAGTGAGCCAGTCCTAAACCTATATCGGGTTCCCCGTCCTGGGGCTTCTGCACTGGGAAGACAAGTACCCAGAACATTTGGCCCCAGTGGGGCTTGTTTTCATGCGAGCTGGAAGGCTGTGGGAACAGAAATTCTGCTCTTAAAGGATGAAAACAAAATTTCACATGCCCTAAGTCCCAGCACACAGGCAATAATTTGAAAGGAGCCTGGTTCAGACCCACCTGCTGATCTTGGAGAGCCTCCTGGCTCTACTGCCTAGGCAGTAGGGAACTAGGACTCCTTCTGGGACATAGGTCCTGGCAGCAGCCATTTTGAGGAGCTCATTCTACCACAAAATCACTGGCGTTTCAAGTGCCATTCTGGAGCCCTTCCTCTAATCTATTAGCACTGAGGTTCAGCCTTGCCCACCAGTGGGCTGCCTGCTTGCAAGGTCTGGCAACCAACTGTGCCAGGGGCCAACCTTGAATATTAGTGCACCCACAGTAATTGGCTCCACCACAACAGAAGGGCTCATGCAACCACATAGGAGATACCCCTAGAGCATCTGTAACCAGAGAGGAGTGTGCCTCTGGGCCCCATAGGACATCTCTGATATAGGGCCACTTCTCTAAGATCAGGAAATTAACCAACCTACCTAATATATAGAAATAAACACAGAGAAGTGAACAAAATAGGAGACAAAGAAATATGTTCAAAATGAAGGAACAAGACAAAACCTCAGAAAAAGAACTAAATGAAATGGAGATAAGAAATCTACCCAATAAATAGTTCAAAGTAATGGTCATAAAGATGCTCAACAAACTTGGGAGAACAATGGATGAATAGAGGAGAAGTTTTACAAGTTAGAAAATTATAAAGAAGAACCAAACAGCTGAAAAATACAATAACTGAAATAAAAAATACACTAGATGGAAACAATAGTAGATAAGATGATATAGAGGAGCAGATCAACAAACTGGAAGACAGAGTAGTGAAAATCAACTAAGCTGAACAGGGAAAAAAAAAGATTTAAATGAAGATAGTTTAAGAAACTTCTGGGGCAACATCAAGGGTGTTAACATTTGCAGTATAGGGGTCCCAGGAGAAGAGAGAGAGAAAGAAGCAGAGAACTTATTTGAAAAATAATAGCTGAAAACTTACCTGGGAAAGAAAACAGAATTCCAGGTCCAGGAAGCACAGAGTCCCAAACAAGATGTACCCCCAAGAGGTCCATACCAAGACACATTATAATTAAAGTGGAAAAAAATTAAAGATAAAGAGAGAATCTTAAAAGTTGAAAGAGAAAATAAACTAGTTATACACAAGGGAAATCCTATAAGAACATGAGCTGATTTTTCAGCAGAAACTTTGCAGGCCAGAAGGGAGTGGCATGATATATTCAAAGTGATGAAAGGAAAAAACCCAAAACCAGGAACACTCCACCCAGCAAGGATATCATTCAGATGAAGGAGAGAGAAAGATTATTACAGACAAGCAAAAGCTAAAAGAGTTCAGCAACACTAAACTGGTTCTTCAAGAAATGTTAAAGGGACCTCTCTAAGAGGAAAACAAAAGGCACAACTAGAAATATGAAAATTATGAAAGGAAAAATCTCATTGGTAAAGGCAAACATGCAGTGAAAGTAGTAGATCAAACCACTTATAAAGCTAGTAGAAGTGTTAAGACAAAAGTAGTGAAATCATCGATAGCCGCAATAAGTAGTTAAGAGATACACAAAACAAAAATGTAAAATATGACATCAAAAACAAATGTGGGGCAGTGTGCTAAAATTCAGATATGTTAGATTGCATTAAAACTTAAGAGATCAACTTAAAATAATCTCATATATATCTAGGTTGTTATATATGAACCTCACAGTAACCAGAAACCAAAACCTATAATAGATACAAACACACAGAAAGAGAAAGGAATCCTGACATAACACTAAAGATGCTCATCAAATCACAAGGGAAGAGAGCAAAAGAAGAAAGGAACCGAAAAGAACTATGAAAAGATCCAAAAAACAATTAACAAAATGGCAATAAGTACACACCTATCAACAATTACTTTGAATGTGAGTGGACTAAATATTCCAATCAAAAGCCATAGAGTGGCTGAATGAATAAAAAAAATCAAGACCCATATATATGCTGCATCAAAAAGAACAAAAAACCCAGGGATGAATGAAATGCAATCCCTATCAAAATATCAATGGCATTTTTCATAGAACCAGAGGAAATAATTCTAAAATTTGTATGTAAACACAAAAGACCCCAAATAGCCAGAGCAATCTTGAGAAAGAACAAAGCTGGAGGTATCGTACTCCCTGATTTCAAACCATGCTACAAAGCTACAGTAATTAAAATAGTATGGTACTGGCACACAAATAGATACAGAGATCCATGGAACAGAATAGACTAGAAATAAACCTACACTTACATGGTCAATCAGTCCATGACAAAGAAGGCAATAACATACAGTGGGGAAAAAGACCACCTCTTCAATAAACGGTGCTGGGACAGCCACATGCAAAAAAACAAAGCTGGACTGTTTTCTCATACCATGTACAAAGATAAAGTCAAAATGGATGAAAGACTTAAATGTAAGACCTGAAACCATAAAACTTCTAGAAGAAAACATAGGCAGTATGCTCTTTGACATCAGTCTTAAGAGTATGTTTTTGGAACTGTCTCCTCAGGCGAGAGAAACAAAAATAAACAAGTGGGACTAAGTCAAACTATAAAGCTTTTGTACAGAAAAGGAAACCATCAACAAAACAAAAAGGCTGCCTACTGCATGGGGGAAGTTATTTGCAAATGATATATCTGATAAGTGGTTAATATCCAAAATATACAAAGAATTCATACAACTCAACACCAGAAAACAAGTAATCTGATTAAAAAGTGGGCAGAGGACTTGAATAGACATCTTTCCAGTGAAGACATACAGATGGCCACAGACACATGAAAAGATGCTCAACATCATTAATCATCAGGGGATGCAAATCAAAACCATAATGAAATATCACCTCACACCTGTCAGAATGGCTATCATCTAAAAGACAACAAATAACGGTGTTGGCTAGGAAGTGGAGGAAAGGGAATCCTTGAGCGTGGTTGGTGGGAATGTAAGTTGGTGCAGCTACCATGGAAACAGTATGGAGATTCCTCAAAAAATTAAAAATAGAACTGCTGTATGATCTGGCAGTTTCACTTCTGGATATTTACCTGAAGAAAACAAAAACACTAGTTTGAAAATATTTATGCACTCCAGTGTTCCTTGCAGCATTATTTACAATAGCTAAGATGTGGAAGCAACCTACGTGCCCACTGATAAATGAATGAATAAAGAAAAGGTGGCATATATACACAATGGAATATTTCTCAGTCATAAAAAAAAACTTGACGTATGTGATAACATGGATGGATCTAGAGGATATTATGCTAAGTGGAATAAGTCAGACAGAGAGAGAGAAATACCACATGATCTCACTTATATGTGGAATCTAAAAATCAGAACAAACAAAACAAAAACAGGCTCATAGATACAGAGAACAAATGGGTGGGTGCTGAAAGAGAGGGGGAAAGCGGTGGGCGAAATAGGTGAAGGGGATTAAGAGGTACAAACCTCCAGGTGTAGAATAGTTAAGTCACAGAGGTATAATATACAGCATAAGGAATATAGTCAATTATATTGTAATAACTTTATATGGGGACAGATGGTTACTAGATTTGTCATGATCATTTCATAATGTTTGAAAATTTCACATCATTATGTAGTACATCTGAAACTAACATAATATTGTACGTCAACTGTATTTTAATTTTTAAATTAGTATTATATATAAATATACTTCTAAAGTTAATAAATATTTCAATTAAATATATATCTTTCTATATATTTAAATATACATATTTGGTACATAGACATCATCATACTGTATATAAATTTCTCCTTTATTGTTGCCAATACATTTCAGACTATTTTAATACACATATTCATGCATATAATTCTTTTTAATATTCACATGTTATTTTTACAACATACTGTAAATATGTTATATTTTATAATATTTAGTTTCACATTCTTCTCCATCTTCTAATGGTGATATAATCTTAGGGCCAGTTACTTAATTTTTCTGTACCCCAGTTTCCCTATTCAGAAAAAACTGATGCTGATAAAATATCTCCCTCATAGGTTGATTATAAGAATTGAATCATAACCCATGTAAAGCCATTAGTACAATATCTGGCAGATAGTAGGCACTAAATAATTGTTACCTATTATTGCTGCTTCCAAGATTCCATGCCAGTTCTTATGCCTTTTACCAGAACTCCTGGTCAGGAACCATTCCTTTTGGCATTGTTAGGAATGAGGTATTCCTTCTACATAGTGTCTCTGCTCTTGTTAAGTCCTCATTTATCCAGCACTTTAGCCCGTCACACAGGTGGTCATAAAATTTACCACTGACAATGCGGAGAAGCAATTCTGGATTATATGGCTGTCACTTTTCACTGTCCTAGCTGTTTTCCTCTTCATCTACCAAATGCCAGGCCCCACTCCACATGACACCCTCTGAAACTGACAACCTCTGACACGTTGCCCAGAAATATCTCACTGTAAAGTAGCTATGCCACTTCTCAGTGGCCCTGACAGTCAACCCTGTAATATGACACCCTAAAAGGTCTCCATCTTCAAAGTAGCAAAAAAAAAATTTAGTTCAAAATAAAATTATTTTTAATTCACTTAATTTTCTTTTCTTTCTTTTTTTTTCTTTTTTCTTTTCTTTTTTTTTTTTTTGTAGAGAAGGAGTAAAAGATGGACATGAGATCAAAGAGTGCTAGACTGGTAAATTCCCAGAAGGTAATAAACCATTGCTTTGGAGTGCAGGGTAGGATAAAATGTATTCTCATTTAAAATGTATTAGTACAAAATTGATTAATCATTAAACTTATCAATTTGATTCACTAAGTTTCAACCAAATAAGCTGTCACTGAAACAGAGCTCTATACTTTGAATCATAATCTGATAACTTAGTCAGTAATCAAGGTGTGAATTTCTTAAATCACCTCTAGTTCAAATTATCTACTAAGACCCATTTGGGCAGGCATAGAAAATAATTTGATATTTCTTAATTTTTAGTCTCCATTTATAAAATAGCAATAGTGTTTAACTCTTTGACATAAATTTTGAGAAAACTGAATTTGAGGAATCTTCTCTCCCTTGTGTTTGGTATGCTTATACAATTGGCATCTGTTTTTCAAGAAATAAGGTGAGATTTTGCTCTATTTTTAAAATTGGGTATAAGTCAATTTAAGGTTAAAGATGCAGCACACTCCTTGGCTTTTCGGACAATTTTTTAGAGAAGTTTGCTTTTGAGAAGGTGGCTGCATGAATATGTCTCCCTTCGCCCCACAGAAGCAATTAAAAATCCATTCGGAGGTTTTAAGCAAAGTTCACTTGATTGTAGGTCAGTACCCAGTGGATAAATCACAAAATTGCTTCAAATAACGTACGTGATTTGTTTTCTCCCTGCTAAGGAGAAGGTCTGAACTGAGAAAGCATGAAGTAAGAATTGTTTCCTCACCCCTAAGGTTAACGCCCCTGTCACAACTGAAGTCACCATCAAGGAAAAACAGAGAAGTAGCTTAAAATGCAACTGTTTTCATCAATCTGCCACAGGCAGCAGAAAACAAATGATCATGGATCCTATCTGCCAGTGGCAGGGTATTTGTTAAAGTACAAAGATAAGAGAAAAGAAGGGACAAGAAATCCCTTGGCAAAGAACGTGAGTGAAACATGCCACCAAAAGTGCAGGGCCTTCCAAAAATAGTCTCTTGTGATCACTGAGGCCCGTTGGGTTGGCAGAGTGTAGTGTTTGGGTGAATGTGTTAGGCGTAAATGTTCCCCTTTAGAGTATTAGGCTATTGACCCCCTGCTGCAAGAATAATCTTTCTCAAGCACCATTTTCATCATGTCGTTCCTACTCAAGGACCCTTAGGGCAGAGCACCCTGGTGCCTACCATATTAAATCCAAACTCTTCAGCTTGGCATCCTCAGTGGTCCTCTCCAACTGATCTTTGCCTCTATTGCACCAGCAAACAGGCCCTCTTCAATCCATTCAAGTAGATTGGCGTGCTTTTCTCTGTATAACTTTTTTGGTAGAAATTGGCTTTAATATTCTGCTTCTCATTCTCCAGCCTTGAATGTTCTCCTTGTTCCCAAAGGTACACACTCCCACATATACTTCTGTTCCACGCCTGTTGAAGTCTCTGCGATTAGCTTTGAAATTGGCTTCCCTCAGGAAGTCTTCCCCGACTAAACTTAGCCCTATTCTGTTAATTTTGATTTTGTGTCCCTCTTCAATTTGTACTGTTTTTCCATATATATTCTTCACTGTGAGTTTCACTTCTGTAAGTTTGTTGCCCCAAGCTAGAGTCAAAATATAACAATTGTAGCATGTTTTATGTTTGTTTTCCCAGTGACTTGATCATCATTCATTCTTTTATTTCTTCACTAAATGTTTATTACTTAATTACTCTATGTCAGGAACATTGCTAAATTCTGAGTCCAGGGAATTCCCTGGCCGTCCAGTGGTTAGGACTCTGCGCTTTCACTGCCAAGGGCCCAGGTTCGATCCCTGGTTGGGGAACTAAGATCCTGCAAGCTGTGTTGTGGCCAAAACAAGCAAACAAACAAAAACAATACTTCTCATTGTCAATATTAAAAAAAAATTCTGAGTTCAAAAATAGACAATAAACTGTTCCAGTTTGGGGGAATTCTTAAATTCTAGTTGATTCAAGACCAAAGTGTTGTGTGAGCACAGAAGCAGCTCAGGTAAAGTTTTCTGAAAGAAGTAGCCTCATCTTAATCTATATGTATTACATTCAAGATAAACTAGGAATTTCTGGGGAGGGATAAGCAAGATGGAGAATCTCTTTGATATAAAAGTAATAAAGTATTTGTAGAAATTCAGAATATAAATGTGGTTCTTAAAAACCTCAATCTTAGCTTCATGTTAGCACAAACATTTTTCTTTCATGGGACGATTTGCTGAATGCAAGTTTATTTCAGAAATTTAATTTCTCTAAATAAATGCCATGCTAGGTATTGCATGTTATAGAATTGTTTAGAATTGACCTGCTGCTCTCAGAAATTAACATTATGACCCTTCATGGGTCATAAAATTTAGACATATAATCACCAGCTTCTTAAACCAGGTAATAATGTATAATATGATGCAGAAGTATAGCTGCTACTGTTATTATGTTATTGAGAAATAAATTATTTTAGGACAAGAAAAAGCTTACAATAAAAATCAGAGTTTCAGTATAGAGACTTTTAATCTGTATGGTTGAATAGACTTATTTTTATTAACATAGTCTGATTCTTTTACTTCTTCCCCCTTAATTTGTTTTGTCATTTGCCTGTCATTCAAAGGTACTTAAATCTCATGTGAGCTACAGAGCATAAATATATGAGATTCTTGTCTTAAATGTTAATTCTAGATATTTAAGTGGATGATTCCATTTTGGAAGCTATATTGTTCCTTATATATATGTATATATATGTATATTTATACAGAAGGAGCAAGAGATAGAGGGAGAGAGAGAGAGAGATGGATTGATTGATTGATTTTAAGGTATCGGCTCATGAAGTTATGGAGGCTGGCAAACCCCAAATCTACAGGGTGGTCCAGCAGTCTGGAGACCCAGGGTAGAATCAATGTGAAGTTCAAGTCCAAAGGCAGTCTGCTGGCAGATCTCCTTTTGGGAGGGGAGATAAGTCTTTATTCTATTACAGTCTTCAACTGATTGGATGAGTCCCACCCACATGATGGAGGGTAATCTGCTGTACTCAAAGTCCATGAATTTAAACTATTAATCTCATCCAAAAAAGCATCCTTATGGAAATATCCAGAATAATGTTTGACCAAATATCTGGGTACTGTAGCCCAGTTAAGTTGACACATAAAATTAACCATCACAGAAGTCAGAAGTTTTCTTCTTTGTCTTATTTTAGACCTTATTAAAAGTTAGGGAGAGAACTGTGTTCAAGGCTTATCTTTTGTCTTCTTTTGTTTTTAATTTAATTAATTAATTTTTATTTTTGGCTGCGTTGGGTCTTCATTGCTGCGTGCCGGCTTTCTCTAGTTGCAGCGAGTGGGGGCTACTCTTTGTTGCGATGCGTGGGCTTCTCATTGCAGTGGTTTCTCTTGTTGCAGAGCACAGGCTCTAGGCACATGGGCTTTAGTAGTTGCAGCACGTGGGCTCAGTAGTTGTGGCTCGTGGGCTCTAGGGCACAGGCTCAGTAGTTGTGGAGCACAGGCTTAGTTGCTCCGCGGCATGTGGGATCTTCCTGGACCAGGGATCAAACCCGTGTCCCCTGCATTGGCAGGTGGATTCTTAACCACTGCGCCACCAGGGAAACCCCAAGGCTTATCTTTTGAATTCATATGACTTGACTACAGGCTCATGAATCACAGTTCCCACCACTGCCACCTCATCACAACCACCACATATGCTTAACGTTGTCTCTGTATTATTCAATGAAGTGTTTTCAATTCTGGCTAATCAGCCAATAAAACAACCTAAGTGTTCATCATGGATGAATATGGATAAGGAAAATGTGCATATATAAAATGGAATATTATTCAGCCACTAAAAAGAAGGTTATCCTGTCATTTTTGACAACATGGATGGATCTTGAGGCTATTATGCTAAGTGAAAAAAGTCAGACAGAGAAAGACAAATACCATATGATCTCAATTTTATGTGGAAACTAAAAAAAACTCCCCAAACTGAACTCACAGATACAGAGAACAGATTGGTGGTTACCAGAGGGAGGGGTAAGGGGTAGGTAAAATGAGTTGAAGGTAGTCAGAACTACAAATTTCCAATAATAAAAATAAATAAGTCCTAGGGATGTAATTTACTGCATGAGGACTATAGTTAATAATACTGCATTGTACATTTGAATGTTGCTAAGGGAATCAATCTTAAAAGTTCTCATCACAAGAAAACAATTTTTAACTATATGTGGTGATGGATATTGATTAAACTTATTGTAGTAATCATTTTGCAATATATACATGCATCAAATCATTATGTTGTACACCTAAAACTAATATAATATCATGACAGTCATATCTCAATAAAAAACAACATATATATATTGAGTCCTTATTAGATTTTATGCATTATTCCAGGTACTGTTCATAGCAGCCTGTTCTTCTGAAGCTTACATTCTATTGAGGACCACACACAACAATAAATAAATAAATGAACATAATAAAAGATAAAGTAGTAATAACTACTCTGGAGAAAAAAAAAAGCAGGGCATGAGAATAGTAGGGAGAACTATTTTAGACAGGGTGGTCAGGGAACCCTCTCTGTGAAGGTGATGCTTCTGTTTCAACAGGAACCTAAAGAAATGTTGGGAGAAACTAGGCAGATATCTGGGAGAAGTATGCTATATTCAGAGGCACTAGTAAGTGAGACATCCTGAGATGGTTCTGACTTGCTGTGTTCAAGGAATAGCAGAGGCCAACTTGGCCAGAGCAGTGAAAGATAGAGGAGAGGTAAGAAATGAGGGCAGAGGTAGCCAGGAGCCGGTTGTAATTGTGGTTGTCAGGGACACAAGCTGTATAATCAAGTACACTGCTATGGTGATTTTATTCATGAGCAGAGAGAAAAGGAATTTTGGATCTTATTGTAAAATATAATAAAGATGAAGTTTTCAAATGTAAATACCTATTCTGAGTTGGCCAGATAAGGAAATGTGTGAGGCATGTTGGTGGAAACTCTGATGATCTGAAGAGTAAAGGCCTTGTCAAAAGGGGATTTCTTATACCAACTTCTAGCAAATTATCATCATGCAGGTAAGCTTTAAATTTGAGACTTCTGGTAAAATGGTTTGGCATGTTAATTATGTGCATTATGGAAAGAAACATACATTTATTATACCTCCTCTCTAAGCCAGGCGTTATAAAAGTGGATTTCATACCTGTTCTCATACAATCTTCACAATTAAATTAGAGGTACTTTTCAAAGAATAACAGAGCCATGTCAGGAGGCAGTTCCTACTTTAAAAAATCATCAGCAACCATGGCAATAAGTTGGAGGTCAGCACTGACACATACTCTGTCGCACAGTTAGGTCAGTGAAATGGTATGTGTAAATGAGACTCATCCAGTTTGTCTGAGGCACCATGGTTTGATGGCTGTCAGTACCAGATGCTTATGCATAAATTTCAAAATTGTTTTCTGAGAACTAGTTAAATACTCTGAACTACTCACATATATCAAGGTTATAAAATAATTGAGAGTGAGAGTTGTTTTTAGAAGAATTTCTTTCTTGTAAGCTATGCTATGAGCCCCACTCTCAGAAAGAAAAGGGATAAAATTATTGATCCGTTACCAAAAGCCTAGGAAAAAAGAATGGCTTTCATAGGATTAACTCAGGAAACATTTGTCCTCTGAATCCTCTTTGGAAAATGTCAAAAGCCAGAAATGACTGAGTAATATTCCATTGTATGCATATACCACATCTTCTTAAACTCATCGTTTGTTGGTGGGCATTTGGGTTGTTTCCATGTCTTGGCTAGTGCTGCCGTGAACATTGGGGTGCATACATCTTTTCAAATTAGAGTTTTCATTTTTTCCAGACATACGCCCAGGAGTGGGATTGCTGGAAACTATTTTAGCTCTATTTTTAGTTTTTTTGTTGTTTTTTTTTTTAAAAGTTACTCTTCAGCGTGTATTGCCATGAAGTTGAATTTTTTTTTTTAAGTATAAACCAGATTATTTATTTATTTATTATTTATTTATTTATTTTTGGCTGTGTTGGGTCTTCGTTTCTGTGCGAGGGCTTTCTCCAGTTGTGGCGAGCGGGGGCCACTCTTCATCGCGGTGCGCGGGCCTCTCACTGTCACAGCCTCTCCCGTTGCGGAGCACAGGCTCAGTAGTTGTGGCTCACGGGCTTAGTTGCTCCGCGGCATGTGGGATCTTCCCAGACCAGGGCTCAAACCCGTGTCCCCTGCATTGGCAGGCAGATTCTTAACCACTGCGCCACCAGGGAAGCCCTATTTTTAGTTTTTTAAGGAAGCTCCATATTGTTTTACACAGTGGCTGCACGAATTTACATTCCCACCAACAGTGTAGGAGGGTTCCTTTTCTCCACACCCTCTCCAGCATTTATTATTTGTAGACTTTTTTTTTTTTTTGTAGACTTTTTGATGGGAGCCATTCTGACAGGTGTGAGGTGATACTCCATTTTGATTTAGATTTGCATTTCTCTAATAATTAACAATGTTGAGCATCTTTTCATGTGCCTGTTGACCATCTGTATGTCTTCTTTGGAGAAATATCTATTTAGGTCTTCTGCATTTTTTTTTGATTGGGTTGTTTGCTTTTTGATATTGAGTTATACAAGCTGTTTGTATATTTTGAATATTAACCCCTTGTTAATTGCATCATTTGCAAATATTTTCTCCCATTCTATAGGTTGTCTTTTCATTTTGTTGATGGTTTCCTTTTCTGTCAAAAGCTTTTAAGTTTAATTAGGTTCCATTTGTTTATTTTTGCTTTAATTTCTTTTGCCTTGGGAGACTGATCTAAGACAACATTGCTACAATTTATGTCTGAGAATGTTTCGCCTATGTTCTCTTCTAGGAGATTTATGGTGTCATGTCTTATTCTTAGGTCTTTAAACCATTTTGAGTTTATTTTTGTATATGGTGTGAGGGAGTGTCCTAAGTTCATTAATTTACATGAGGCTGTCCAGCTTTTCCAACATGATTTGGGGAAGAGACTGTCTTTTCTCCATTGTATATTCTTGCCTCCTTTGTTATAGATTAATTGACTATATGTGGGTGGGTTTATTTCTGAGATCTCTATTCTGTTCCGTTGATCTATATGTCTATTTTTGCGCCAATACCACACTATTTTGATTACTGTAGTCAGCACTGTAGTATTGACTGAAGTCTGGGAGAATTATGCCTCCAGCTTTGTTCTTTTTCCTCAGGATTGTTTTAAAAAAGAATGAAATGTTGCCATTTGCAGAAACATGGATGGACCTACAGAATATCATACTAAGTGAGTTAAGTCAGACAGAGAAAGACAAGTTTTATATGATGTCACTTAAATGTGGCATCTAAAAAATGATACAAATGAATCTATATACAAAGTAGAAACAGACTCAGAGACATAGAAAACAAACCTATGGTTACCAAAGGGGAAAGGGAGGAGGGGGAGGGATAAATTAGGAGTATGAGGTTAACAGATACAAACTCCTGTACATAAAATAAATAAGCAACAAGGATTTACTGTATAACACAGGGACAATATTTAATATCTTATAATAACTTATAATAGAAAATAATCTGAAATATATATATAGCTCAAGCGCTTTGCTGTACGTCTGAAACTAACATAATATTGTAAATCAACTATACTTCAATTAAAAAAAAGTAAAATGGGAAAAATAATACTTAAAAAAAAGCTAGATATAGGCGATTTGATGGCAGAACTAAAATAGAATTACTACTGCATTATTACCAGGTTGTGGAAAATAATGCATAGACCACTTGTAGATGTATAAGTGAGCACAGCAGCATGGGTTAATTTGATCCTGTACAAAGAGGAAGAAATCTAACTAGTATTGCTAGATATCTACTGACTGCAGAAACACTAAAACATGAGCTGACAGTACATCACTTGTATCAAGGGAAAGGCAGATAATGGCCCCAGCAAAGGGAGATTTCTGAAGAACATACAAAAATTGTTCCATGTGAGAGAATCAGTTTAAACATTGGCCAGGCTCATAGAACCTGAAGCCAGCTTATGACATTAGCAGTCAAGTAAGAACGTCATCACTTATAATTCTACCTTTTCTATTCTCCAACCTGGGAAAGTGCAAACTTCCCTCATGCCGATAATGTTAATATGTAGAACACACAACTGTTTATTATCAATAATAGTTTCAGTAAATGTTAATAGTTATCATCTCTGGATCAAACCAGTACAATTTAACTCCTTATATATAACTTGTCTTTGCCTAAAGGTAAAGGTCCTCTCAGACTCTTCCACAGATGTTCCTTAAGCCAGGGGTTGGCAAAATTTTCCTGTAAAGGGCTAAGTAATAACTATTTTATACTTTGTAAGCTAAATGGTCTGTCACAACTTTTCAACTTGGCCATTTTTAGTATGAATGCCTCAAAGACAATATACACATGAGTGGGAGTGGCTATGTTCCAACGAACCTTTATTTACAAAAATAGGCAGCAGGTTGGATTTGTCTCAAGGGCTATAGTTTACCCATGTTTGCCCTAAGTGGTGGAAACAGTCGTATTCCTCAATTTTATATGAGTATTCTCATTATGATATCCTTGAAATAGTGAGTAGTCCAATTGCTGAGACAACCAAATATAGCTACTTACATTAGCAGTAACTGAAACCTTAGCTCTACTTGGCTAAACTGTGCTTTTTTTGCCCCATTAGTTCCAGTGCAAGATTTCAAACGTTCTATAATTATTCTATTTATTTTGCCTTTTTCCTACAATATTTTGGTGACCTGTGCCACTTTCTATGATTTAATTTACTTGACAATTTCTACTAACTAAACTTGATATTGTTCTCTCCTTTAATAAAAATAGATTTCCATTTGAATCAGTGATATACCTCTAGATCAGTATAACTTTAGATTTCTTTTTTTTTAATTACATCGGTTTATTTATTTGTTTATTTATTTATGGCTGTGTTGGGTCTTCGTTGCTGCGTGCAGGCTTTCTCTAGTTGCAGCGAGTGGGGCCACTCTTCATTGTGATGCAAGGGACTTCTCCTGGCGGTGGCTTCTCTTGTTGCGGAGCACGGGCTCCAGGTGCGTGGGCTTCAGTATTTGTGGCATGTGGGCTCTGTAGTTGTGGCTCGCGGGCTCTAGAGCACAGGCTCAGTAGTGGTGGCGCACGGGCTCAGCCGCTCCGTGGCATATGGGATCTTCCCGGACCAGGGCTCGAACCCGTGTCTCCTGCATTGGCAGGTGGATTCTTAACCCCTGCACCAGCAGGGAAGTCCCAACTTTAGATTTCTTATATAAACAATCTTAGTGAATCAGTTGATAGTCAAATATAATATCTACATATATGTTTCTGATCTGGTAGGTAGATTAATGCCTGGAAAATATCTCTGTGTCCAGTAAAATCTTTTCATGCTTGAAGATTGGAAGTTTCACTTCAGGTACTTTGTCACATTGGATAGACTGTCTAAAATCAAAGAAGTAAACAATAGTTATAACAATGGTCTTTAAAAAATAGGCTTAAAAAATAAATTTAGCTCTTGTCACTTGTAACGTTACCTATATTCAGCCTAAGAATCTAAGGAGTCATTTGATTAACTGATTTTCAGGTTGTGACTCAAAGTAGAACTGTGTATTACATATTTTGGTAAAAGTAAGAGTAAAATTATCTCAGAAATACATCAAGCAGATTTTGGCAATTGAGGAATCAATTACTGACAGAATATTTAAGCCGATGATCAGAGAAGATTACTTCCTCAGAAAGTAAATTTATAGTATGATAATAGTAACACATCCTTGATCTCAGAGAAATAAAAATAGATAATAAAGCAAATGTAATAAATTGATGAGTTATTTGTTAATTTAAAGTGGGGGAACTGATCAAATCGAAAGTTTTGTGGGTTTTGTTGTTATTATTATTTTGCTATTACTAACATTTGAGTTAGAGTGAAAACGACTTTATTTTATTTTTATAAATAGATGCTAGGTCTAAAGCCCACATTCTTAGAACTTCAAAAGTGATTTTTTTCCTCCAGTGCTGTGTATGGCAGGCTAAAACAATTCTTACCTCCATAAAGCATTTAGTAATACTCTGTAAAACATAACAAACACTCTTTCAGATGCACAGCTGAGTTCATGTGAAAGTAAAGGAAATACTCAGGGTCCAAAATCAAAGAGGAGTCCAGAAACTAGAGTTGTCAATTGGAACTGAAGCTTGTGTCTGCCCAAGAGCCTTAACAGATTCAGAAACGTAGAACCTAGGATTGTAGAAGCTACCAGGAGGGTAAAGAACTGAGGTCCCCACATAAACCTGAAACACTTGCAAGGCACCTACAATGAAAAGGAAGACTGAAGAAAAATCTATTTATTGCTATAAGGACTGGAAAAAAATCTTATTTACTGCCCTATGGAGGCGACCAGAAAACAAGTTTGTGTTGATCTGCAAGATGGAAAAAAGAAAATGCCTGAGAATTAAAATCCATAGTACTGCTCTTCTGCATGTTTGATGTTTGTGTTTATATTACCTGCAAAATACAGAAAATGATAAAAAATGAATAAATTGCAGTGGTCACAAGTTGATAACTCCCAGAGATATGTGGCAGGAGTAAAAGCAAATTCTTCCTTGAGGAACAAGGAAGCAAATTCTTCCTTGAGGAACAAGGAACAACTTCATACCAGGTCTCAAATAATTTATACAGTTAAAGCCTAATGAAACATGGATTCAGAAACCAAAATTACAGAGCATGGAAAGAAATAACCTACCATGAATGAAATCATCAGAAGCAACAGAAAGCAAATTAAACTTACAAGAGTATCATATGATTTGAAATAACATAAAAAGAATGTAAGTCATATATTAAATATATATGGAAAAAAGAAGCTACAAATATAAGCCAGGTGGATCTGAAAAGAAAAAAGAAAATTAGTAGCAATGAAAGCTATACTTCTAAAATTAAAACACAATGGAAAAATTAAAATGCATGAGACCCAGCTGAAAATAGGATTAGTGAACTGGAAAAATTAATCTGAAAAAATTACATAGAATATAACAAAATAAAACCAAAAAAGAAAAGCATTCAACAGTTAAGAAAATAGTCTTCACCACTACACATGAACCAGTGCAAAGCAATTACTTATTCTCTGAATATGTGCAACAATATAGGCACCTATTAAATTTAAATTCTGCAACATTGTATGTCAAACTTATGAAAAATAGCTGAAGTGGTGCTTGGAGGAAAACACACACCTAATCACTTGCATTGGATAAAATTATCAGGCAAGCATCCAGCCAAAGAACTCAGAAACAAAACAACAAAATAAATCCAAATAAAGTGGAGGAACTGGAAAAATAAAGATAAAAGCAAATATTAGAGAAGATTAATAAAGCCATGAACTTGAAAATTTTAAAAGATATATAATAGATGGATTTTTGGCAAGAATAATTGTGGAAAAAAGAAAATATATGAATAAATATTACTAAAAATGAAAAGTGAGATAGAATTACAGATAGGATAGAGAGTAAAAATATTAAAGCAAACGTTAGGAAAAACTCTAGACCATTAAATTTTAAAACATATGAAATGGTACATTTCCTAAAACAAAGAAGTAACTTATGTAATAGTGACTGCAAAAGAAAATCTGGATATATTTTTAATCATTAAGGAAATTTAGTCAGATGAATCAGTAGCTAAAAATCTATCCATCAAATACTATGAATATTAAACTACTAGGCCTGTATTATTTTACAAATGAATTTTAACAAACGTGTACAGTACAGAGGCCTAATAGTACAGATTAGCTAAAGAGAAGTAATATTCACCAATTCTTCTTGTGAGATGAGTGTGATCTTGATGATAAGCCAAAATGTAAGAGAAGAAAATTATAAGTAAATATAATTTGTAAAAACATACAAAAATCTGAAATAGGTATTAAGTTCATTATGACAATATGTAAAAGAGATTAATGTATCAAACACAGGTGGGTTTATCCCAACAATGCAAAAATGTTAGAATATCTGTCAGTGTAATTCTCCACATTGGTATTGAAACAGATAACAATATGGCCATCTCAACAGACTGATAAAAAGCATTTGATAAAATTTAGCATTCATTAATACTAAAAATTAATGATAAAACTAGTAATAAAATTCTATTAAACTGGGAAGAAATTTTAAATTCCTTCCTCTGCTAAAGGAAAACTACTTAAAATTAAAGAATGTCACTAACAAAATTTATAAGCATTTCCTTTAAAGTCAAGAGTAGGGCAATGAGGTCTATTGTCTCCATTTAAATTCTATCTGGGATGGAAACTCTGGTGAGTGCAAAAGTAAAGGTGGAATAGAGAAGGAGAATAAAAATTACAAACGAAGAAAAATTATAATCATCCACAGATTATATGTTATCACATAAGAGACTCAAAAGAATCTGGAAAGAATATTAGAAATATATGAATATAGCAGGGTGGCTATTTATAAGGTTGGTAAAGAAGAATCAATGGCTCGTCTACATAACTTTTAGAAAACATAATTTGTGAAGTTCACTTACACTAGAAACAAAAATATGAAATAACTAGGTATAAATGCAAATGATGCTTCAGATCTGTATGGGAAAAAAAATAACACTTTATTTAAAGTCATTAAAAATACCTTTTAAAAAAGTAGAGATATACCACATTAAAGGGTAGCATAACTCAGTATCTTAAAGATGACAATTGTTTTTTCAGTGCAATACAAATCAAAATTCTCAGTGGGTTTTTCATGAACTTGAGAAGCTAAATTAAGATATATATATATATATATTTGGGAGAGCAGATGGCCAAAAAGAGACAACTCAGTCTTTTTTTAATTTAATTTTTATTTTATATTGGAGTATAGTTGATTTACAATATTGTGTTAGTTTCAGGTATACAGCAAAGTGATTCAGGCATATTTATATATATCCATTATTTTTCAGATTATTTTTCCATATAGGTTATTGCAGAATATTGGGTAGAGTTCTCTGTGCTATACATTAGGGCCTTGTTGGTTTTCTATTTTACATATAATAGTATGTATATACTAATCCCAAACTCCTAGTTTATCCCTCCCCCCCCCACCTTTCCCCTTTGTTAACCATAAGTTTGTTTTCAAAGTCTGTGAGTCTGTTTCTGTTTTATAAATAACTTCATTTGTACCATTTTTTTTAAGAGTCCACATATAAGTGACATCATATGATATTTGTTATTCTCTGTCTGACTTACTTCACTTAGTATGATAATCTCTAAGTCCATCCATATTGCTGCAAATGGCATTATTTCATTCTTTTTTTGTGGGTGAGTAATATTCCATTGTATATATGTAATTAATACCACATCTTCTTTATCCATTCCTCTGTCGATGGACATTTAGGTTACTTCCATGTCTTGGCTATTGTAAATAGTGCTGCTATGAACATTGGGGTGCATGTATCTTTTTGAATTATGGTTTTCTCCAGATATATGCCCAGGAGTGGGATTGCTGGATCATACGGTAGCACTATTTTTAGTTTTTAAAGGAACCTGCGTACTGTTCTCCATGATGGTTGTACCAATTTACATTCCCACCAACAGTGTAGGAGGGTTCCCTTTTCTCCACACCTTCTCCAGCATTTATTGTTTGTATACTTTTTGATGATGGCCATTCTGACTGGTGTGAGGTGATATCTCATTGTAGTTTTGATTTGCATTTCTCTAATAATTAGCGATGTTGAGCATCTTTTCATGTGCTTTTTGGCCATCTGTATGTCTTCTTTGGAAAAATTTCTATTTAAATCTGCCCATTTTTTGATTGGGTCTTTTTTTTTTAATATTGAGCTGCAGGAGCTGTATGTATATTTTGGAGATTAATCCCTTGTTGTTCATTTCACTTGCAAATATTTTCTCCCATTCTGTGGGTTGTCTTTTCATTTTGTTTATGGTTTCCTTTCCTGTGCAAAAGCTTTTAAGTTATTTAGGTCCCATTTTTTTAATTTTTGTTTTTATTTTTATTACTCTAGAGGTCGATCCCAAAAGATATTAGTGTGATTTATGTCAAAGAGTGTTCTGCCTATGTTTTCCTCTAAGAGTTTTATAATATGCCATCTTACATTTAGGTCTTTAATCCATTATGAGTTTATTTTTGTGTATAGTGTTAGAGAATGTCCTAATTTCATTCTTTTACATGTAGCTGTCCAGTTTCCCAGCACCACTTATTGAAGAGACTGTCTTTTCTCCATTGTATATTCTTGCCTCCTTTGTCATAGATTAATGGACCATAGGTGCATGGGTTTATTTCTGGGCTTTCTGTCCTGTTACATTGATCTATATTTCTGTTTTTGTGCCAGTACCATACCGTTTTGATGACTGTAGCTTTGTAGTATAGTCTGAAGTCAGGGAGCCCAATTCCTCCAGCTCTGTTTTTCCTTTCTGAAGATTGCTTTAGCTATTTGGGGTCTTTTGTGTTTCCATACAAATTTTTTTAAAAATTGTTCTAGTTCTGTGAAAAATGCCGTTGGTAATTTGATAGGGATTGGACTGAATCTGTAGATTGCCTTGGGTAGTATAGTCATTTTGACAATATTGATTCTTCCAATCCAAGAATATGGTATATCCATCCATCTGTTTGTGTTGTCTTCAATTTCTTTCATCAGTGTTTTATAGTTTTCAGAATACAGGTCTTTTGCCTCCTGAGGTAGATTTATTCCTAAGTATTTTATTCTTTTTGATGAGATGGTAAATAAGATTGTTTCCTTAATTTATCTTTCTGATCTTTCATTGTTGGTGTATAAAAATGCAAAAGAGGGCTTCCCTGGTGGCACAGTGGTTGAGAGTCCACCTGCTGATGCAGGGGACACGGGTTTGTGCCCTGGTCTGGGAAGATCACATGCTGTGGAGCGGCTAGGCCCGTGAGCCATGACCGCTGAACCTGCGCGTCCGGAGCCTGTGCTCTGCGACGGGAGAGGCCACAACAGTGAGAGGCCCGCGTACCGCAAAAAAAAAAAAAATGCAAAAGATTTCTGTGTATTAATTTTGTATCCTGCAACTTTACCGAAATCATTGATGAGCTCTAGTAGTTTTCTGGTAGCCTTTTTAGGATTTTCTATGTACAGTATCATGTTATCTGCAAACTGTGGCAGTTTAACTTCTTCTTTTCCAATTTGGATTCCTTTTATTTCTTTTTCTTCTCTGATTGTCATGGCTAGGACTTCCAAAACTAAGTTGAATAAAGGTGGTGTGGGTGGACATTCTTGTCTTCTTCCTGATCTTAGAGGAAATGCTTTTAGCTTTTCACAATTGAGTATGATATTAGCTATAGGTTTGTCATATATGGCCTTTATTATGTTGAGGTAGGTTCCCTCTATGCCCACTTTCTGAAAATTTTTTTTTAACATAAATAGGTGTTGAATTTTGTCAAAAACGTTTTCTGCATGTATTGAGATGATCATATGGTTTTTATTCTTCAATTTGTTAACGTGGTATAGCACACTGATTGATTGGCAGATATTGAAAAACCTTTGCATCCCTGGGATAAATCCCACTTGGTTATGATGTGTGATCCTTCTAATGTATTGTTGGATTCTGTTTGCTAATAATTTGTTGAGGATTTTTGCATCTATGTTCCTCACTGATCTCAGCCTGTAATATTCTTTTTTGTGGTATCTTAATCTGGTTTTGGTGTAGGGTGATGGTGGCCTCATAGAATGAGTTTGGGAGTGTCAATCTTGAAAATAAATAAAAGGTGATGAGAGTTTTCAGTTACTAAGATTTATTATTATATATTTATTATAAGATATCAAGACTTATTTTGAGTAAATCATATTTGTGTATCTCTGAAACTTGATGTGTGACAGCAGAAGCGCTACAGATTAAGAAGAAATAATGGACTGTTTAGTAAAAAGTGTCTGTTAGTCAACTGGTTAATCGTATGGAAAACAAAATACAGTTAGCATTCCACCTTACAATACACACATAAATTGCAGATTAAAAATATAAGTATGAAACCAAAATTTGTAAAAAAAATATTACAATGGCTTTTGTTAGGAAAGGATTTATTAAGATACAAAAAGCAATAACCATGAAAAAAAAGATAGTTAAATTTTCTGCATTAATATTAAAAACTTCTTTGGGAAATGTGACAGATACAGGTAGAAGCAGGTAAAAGATGTTGCAATACATGTACCTGACAAAGGATTAGTGCACAGACTATATGAAAAGCATTTCCAAATTAATAACAAAAAAGTACACTGGAAATGTGGGCAAAAGATACATCTTGATGGAAGAGATAACCCCAAAACTCAAAAATATTATGAAAATATTTATCAACTGCATTAATAATAAAGGGAATCCAAATTCAAACCACAATCATATCTGATTTTACACCAAATTGGCCAAAATAAATACTCTAGTGATTTAAAAAGGTAGATAAAGGAAAACTACACTGCTGACAGGAATCTGTCTGGTATAGCCTCCTTTGAGACAAAGTTGACTATACTCTATCTGGTAAATAAAAAATGAATTTAACCTATGAAATTCCACTTCCAGATATATACTTTAGAAAACTCTTTGCACAAGGAGACAGACATCCATAGTAGCAATGTTATAATAGTCATAAATAAGTGTAGCATATTTACATAATATAATACTGTGTAGCAGTGCAAATAAATTTCCTAGAGTCACATATATTAACACTGATGAATTTCATAAACTATATTGAATAAAGCCATTCTTTTTTAGGAGTAGCAAGAGAATAAAATGTGCCTGAGAATTACAGATAAAAAAATTTAGTTTGGTGTTTCCTTCTGAGGAAGGAGTGAAATGAAGGAATTACACTCTGTACGTAAACTGGCTGGTGTGTTCTTGGTATTGTTTATATGTTTTCTATTGCCTGAAAATTTTAAGTAGAATGTACAAAAGAAGGAGAAAAAGCTACTTAAAATGTTTAATCTTTTTCCTTTATTATCTTATGGCCTACCAGTCTATGCTACCATTTTAAAATTCTCATCCCCAGAAAAATCTTGGCGGAATTCCTTTGTGGATTAGTCACTCCATTACATGGATTTTTAGTTTATATATCTCTATCCTTACTTCCTAGTTCTTGTATTTTTCCAGATTCACAGTACTTCTTGAGAAAATAGTGTGAAAGAGAAAGTGTAATATTTGCTCTACAATAAAAAGTAAAGAGCACCATAAAAATCTCTTAGTTACATCCATGAGTTTCATAGACTTGTATCAAGAATAGATTTGAGCTCTGGAAGCAGTTTGGTCTTTAGAGGAATACTCGAAAGCCTGAAAGCTCTTCCATGAAAACAGAATTAGTGAAGCCCTGTTCAGTCATTTGCTGTTATAAAGTCAATTAGAGCATGTGCGTATAACACATCTTGTCCTATTTAATTGAGGGTTGTAAGCATACTCGGTGATGTAAGCAAGGAATGAAACTTGGTTTGGGCAGGGATGTGATATGATTTTTAAAAAAATATGTATGTAAAAAATACAAACAACCACAAACCATGAAATTAAGAATGAGACATACATACACTAAACAGAGGAATTTGGCACTCCTATTCTTACTAGCAATCTAAAAAGGCACTAAGTGTTGCTATATAGGAGACTGATTAATTGCTATAAAAAACTAGAAAGTATGAAACATAAACAAGCATCTTTGACAGAGGGGAACACCAAACTAAAGATGTAATGAGGAGGAGATTATCTATAGCGTGTGACTCGTAGAAGATGCTGATAAAACTTCTTTGCCATACAACATCCAAAGAAATTCTAAGACTTGTGTACAATAAAATGGCAGTACAGGGCCCAACATGGCTTTAAATAATACAGTCAGTGTGTAATCACTGTTGTAGTACTTGGTGCAACTCAACTATGTTGCATGTGTTCAGGGGCTAGATTGTCAAAAAATTCTCAAACAGTTATGATATGTGAGGAAGTGATACATTTTGTCGCTTGGGAAGCAGAAGCAAAAGAAGATAAAGCCTGCTGTGGCACCATGTAGCATGATATGGCGCAGTTGTAGGGCAATTAATAGGAGCAAACTAACCAATTTGCTTCTAGCAATACAAAATGAAGGAGATCACACTGTGGGCAAAGAGGCAAAGATGCAAGTAGTGATGTCTCATAAACTGGATGCAGCTCTGTCCCAAACGGCACTCTTAATGGTAGAACTCTGAAAAGGAACATTCCTTACACATTTTAATTTGCAGACCAGAAATAATTTTGAACTTCCAATGTGTGCATATAAAAATGTGTATATTTTTAAAAAACCCAGATTAATAAACATACCAAAAGAAAATTAAATAATTAAATTATAATAGAATTTAAGAAGTAGTTGTAAATAAGCACCATTTATTGTGGTAGATTTCTTGCAGAGTATAAGAGAAATATTTTCCTTATAATTCCCAAAGATTGATTCACCTGAGATGTTTATAAATTCGCTGTAGAGGCAAAATGTTTATAGAGTCACCATAAAACATTTTAACAGAAAATATTTTACAAGTGTATTTAACTCAGGAATGAAGACAAAATGTATAAAAGGTCAGAGAAGATTTCACAGAGTATAAATTCCTTGAGATGGTCCATGAATGCTTTGCAGGGCTTGGATGAGTGGATTTGAATGGAAAATGTCTTCTGCGTGTTAAGAACAGTCCATGTAAAAGCACAAAGGCAAGAATGTCTCTAGAGTTTGCAGGCAACCCTCAAGAAAGAAGCCTGACAGAAAAGTATATTGAAGTCTTGGGAAATGATGTTGGATAGCTGAAGTGGAGTGAGATTCCTGAGAGCTTTGAATTGAATTCCTGGGTAAGGAATATCAGTTTTATCTCACACAGGAGGGGGAGACATCCAATTATATGAACTGGCTTGATCAAAGTGGGGTTTTAGTAAGATATATCTTTCTTTAGTGTGTAAGGGCTATTTGAAATGGGAGGTTAGAAGCTCAAGAGAAATAGGAGATATTTGCCCTAACCCACCTAAGTGGTTAGGACCTAGGCAACTGGTGGGGCCAGTGGTAACAGGAAATGATCAAGTCTATTCACATGCCCAGTTACTCTTAAATTTATTCATTTTTTTTCATTCAGTGCATATATATTGAGCGCTTTCTATGGGCCAAGTTCTATTCTAGGTACAAGAGATACAGCAACGATCAAGTAAAACAAGGTCCCCATTCTCAAAGAATATACATCCAAAGACCATGGAAAAACAAAACATAAATAACTTTATAAAGTGTTTTTAAAACGGTGAAAGAATAGAATAGAAAGTAATGGGGAGAATGGCTAGCTGAGATTGGGTGTGTGGTTAGGGACAGTCATCTGAGCTGGGTCCTGAATGAAGGGAGGGATGGATGCTGAGCAGAGAACATCCCAGGTGCCAAGGAAATCATACGGAAACACTGAGCCAGAAACATGCCTGGTGTGGAGATTCATTACACACAGCAGCATACTGAAAGCTCTGACAAGTCCAGCTTTAAAGAATCTTTAGTAAATGTTGTTAGCATTTCTCCAATTTGTTTTATTCCAAACTGTCTTTTGAAATTGTTGGGGCTGTTTTTCCTTAAACAACAATTGGTGTGTTACCCTAGACATTTCATGTCAAAGTCCCAATCATTTAGCAAGTTCTGTCTTTATTTTTTGTAAGATAAAACATGTGAACGAGAATAAAAATGTCACTGCTTAGTATATTCTTTGGCTCAGAATAGTACATTTGCATTAAGCAAATGGAAATGCCAGGTGTTATTATGATAGTTCCTCTAGAATAGCTCAGCGATAACACTGGCATTGCCACCACACTATTTCAATAACTCTCAACTCACTTTGGAACCACTTCCCCTGTCAGTCTCATTGTCTTCTGCCACCTTCTGGGTTCATCACATTTTACAAACCCCTGCTGGAGTAACTTGGAAAGCAGTTTCATCCAGTAGCTTCTCTGATCAAGAACTGGTTCTGCATTGGTTACAAAATAACGTTAAAACTTTATCTGAGGGCTTCCCTGGTGGCGCAGTGGTTGAGAGTCTGCCTGCTAATGCAGGGGACGCGGGTTCGAGCCCTGGTCTGGGAGGATCCCACATGCCGCGGAGCAACTGGGCCCGTGAGCCACAACTACTGAGCCTGCGCGTCTGGAGCCGGTGCTCCACAACAGGAGAGGCCGCAATAGTGAGAGGCCCGTGCACAGTGATGAAGAGTGGCCCCCGCTTGCCACAACTAGAGAAAGCCCTCGCACAGAAACGAAGACCCAACACAGCCATAAATAAATAAATAAATAAATAAATAAATAAATAAATAAATAAATAAATAAATAAAAAACAAAAAATAACCCAAAAAACTTTATCTGATATTCAAGGCTTTTTTCCAATTGCACTCCAATCTGCTCTAAAAATCTTATCTCCCACATTAGCCCAGCTTGAAATTTCCTACCCATTACCTGTGCTCAGAGTTCTGCAGCACCTAAAATAATATCCTCTCCCCCTAATATAAATCTAATCCATGTACTCATATTTCAAGGTCCATTTCAAAGCCTAAAGGCCTTTCTTTTTTTTTTTTTGCGGTACGCGGGCCTCTCACTGTTGTGGCCTCTCCTGTTGTGGAGCACAAGCGCCGGATGCGCAGGCTCAATGGCCGTAGCTCACGGGCCCAGCTGCTCCGCGGCATGTGGGATCTTCCCAGACCGGGGCACGAACCCGTGTCCCCAGCATCGGCAGGCGGCAGACTCTCAACCACTGCACCACCAGGGAAGCCCCTAAAGACCTTTCTTTAGGGCCTTTCATTTCCATCACCCAGCTCACAATTCTTTCTCAATTTCAGTGACATTTGTTGTCTGTACTATTAATGTGAGATATACATATATACACACATACATTCATGTTTTTATTATATATATTTGTTTATATTATGATTTTCCTAGCTATGAGATTATATGCATGTATGTCAACTATAACCTGAGCTTCTGAAAGGCAAGAATGATTATTTAGTTCTTTTATTTCTATTAACACCAGAAGAGTTAGCTAATAATAAATACTCAGCATATATATCAATTGATTAAACACCTACATAGAAATTATAAACAAATACAATTCCTGAATTTGCTCATATAGTTGTTCTTATTACATCATTAGTCAGGTTCAGCTTGTTCCATAATAATTTTCCATTTTCCCCTCTTATTCCACACACAGTTGATAAAATGTGTTCTGTATATTTTCTTTTTCTCTTTCTCTACATATACTTATGCATTTGCACATATATATACATACCATATATGCAAATCACCTCTATATATAACATATATCAGATATGAGTTACATATGACATAGTGTTGGTTTGACAACTTGATGTCACATTTACGGATACTGCATAGGTTATCATTGATTTTCATTTCTGAGAATTAAATAGACCAAAGGTTGGCAAATCTGATCCATTATCTGTTTTTGTAAATAAAGTTTTATTGGCCACAAAAGCCACACCCATTTATTTACATACCATCTATAGTTGCTTTCCCCCTAAAAGGAGATGTTAAGTGGTTGCATCATGGAGCATATGGCACACAAAGTCTAGTATATTTGCTATGGCCCTTTACAGAAAATGTTTGCTGATACCTGATACAAAATAAGAGGAAATGTAGTGCTTTACGTTTGCATAGTTCTCAAGACCCAGGTGTCATAGGTCGATTGATATTCTACTGTTCAACTTCCCCATTTATTCAGTTGTAATAGGAGTTTGACACCAGACACATAGACCCAGAAGGACATTATTTGCAAATTATCCTCTTGTTGCTCAAGGCATTCAGTCTGAGTTATACTGGTCTTGAAAATATGGAAAATGTTACAAGGAGATATCAGAAGGTATAGAAGTTGAGCTTAATCCAGAATTATTTTCTTCCAAAGTTATTTTGATTATGGAAGGCCTAATTAGAAAGCTTAATCATAACACGAAGAATGTGTTTGCTTTGCAAAATCAAATCAATTGCACAATTTATGTTCCCTGCAGCTGCTACTTCCCATTTTTCTTTTTCTTTTTTTTCGGACCTTCACTTTATGAAGATCTGTTTCAGATCTTTTTTTATAAATATATTTATTTATTTTTATTTTTGGCTGTGTTGGGTCTTCGTTTCTCTGCAAAGGCTTTCTCTAGTTGTGGCAAGTGGGGGCCACTCTTCATCGCGATGCGCGGGCCTCTCACTGTCGCGGCCTCTCTTGTTGTGGAGCACAGGCTCCAGACACGCAGGCTCCAGACGCGCAGGCTCGGTAGTTGTGGCTCACGGGCCTAGCTGCTCCGCGGCATGTGGGATCTTCCCAGACCAGGGCTCGAACCCGTGTCCCCTGCATTAGCAGGCAGATTCTCAACCACTGCACCACCAGGGAAGCCTTACTTCCCATTTTTATAGAAGCAGCTGCATCCCAGCTGTGGATATGAGCAGTTATGGCTCCTGCTTATTCATAGTGGAGATGTTTCACACCCATCAATACGGACGCCAACAACCAAAGCTTGGAAGCAAATTTCTTTTAAGAAAAAAAAAAAGAGGCTAGTATTTTTGAACTAAAAAAGAAATGAAAATGTAATGTACTGTAGGTTTTTGCAAGCCTAGGGAAATATAGTAATATATAGTATTACGTATTAACATATCAATAACATATCAATTTCAAGGTTTATTCTGTTAACTTGGGATTTGAATTATTATTAATATTTTTCTGCATCCCAAACTGACACATTAAATTACTAATTTATGACAGATTCTAAAACTATAACATTGAAGAATAATATTTTTCTTCCTTTATAACATAACCTTAAGCAATGAAAGAGAGGATAGACCTCCTTTTAAAGAGACAACAAGCACCTTGTTAATAAGTTAGCAAATAAACTCATTTGACATTTTCAGTAAATTCCATTGACTTTGTCATATGCACGCATATATCTGTACAGTATCTAAGGTACGGGTTTTGTCTCAGTATTTTTGGTTTTGCTTAATAAAATATTACTTTTTTTGCTAAAAATACGATTTTCTTAATAAATCTCTGGCAATTAGTCATGTTTCTATTTTTCCGGTTTTATCAACCATTTTATTGTATTAGTATGCCATTAATTCTGGAATATAGCCCAAACAGTGATATGAAACAATCCCAGAATTGTAAGAATATGAATTCTTGCTGAGTAAAAGCAAGACATAAGAACTGCATGTAGTGAAATGTAAGTTCAGTCACACAGTAGCTTGGATAATAAGTGTAATGTATCCTTGTTCACAGAGCAAAATTCTGAAATCACTCTCATTAACTTTTCCTGTGTGTTGAGAAGTTAGTTGAGAGCTGAGATATTAGCCAAAATTAGTTTTCATGCCTTACCATAAGCGCATTCCACATTTTTTGTTATACATTTGCTAATTTGCCCCTCATATTTCTAAATTTCTACTTTTACTGTGGTAAGAGTATATACTTAAGGATATCACAAATTGATTCTGAAAAGGACAAAGGAATAAAAGGAGAACATACAATCACTATAATCACATAATATTATTTGAAAGTCTAATCAATTTGGAATTTGTACATTAGCATAAAATTTTTATTTGTGCATCCAGCAATTACTTTTGAGCTGACGTATTCATTTAAAACTTAAAGAAAGAGTATGCACGTGGCGTGTCTTAGAATGCCATTAGCACCCGTTGAGGAAGAGTTCCTGGTCTTCTCTCCATATCTGAGTCATGAAGGAAGAGATGTATATACAGATAAGAGAAACACTTGATGAAGCTACCTAGGAGTAGGGAAAATTCAGTGGTATTGATTCATATTTCATAAAGTATATTCCTATCGTTATATCACAAAAGTTAAGAATATTACAGTTCCATGGTTGAATAATTTTTGGAAAACATTCCGTATTATTTCCCCTGAAAATTCAGTGTTTATTTGGATATTAGAGGGTTTGAAAAATCCTAATTCAAGAATCCTGCATTTTTTTGTTTTGTTTTGCTTTCCTTTGTTTTACCCTTCATTTGCCTTTCATTCTCCAAATTCATTTAATCATAAAGTGCTTTTTGTAAGTGACAACTCTTGATATCATCTGGAACAAATATTCTGAAAAACATGTAGGGAAACATGGAAATAGGTCTTTGAAAAAACAGGTGAAAACACACATGGAGGTATGCAAAGATGGTGGGGTACTGGCCAGTCTCTCACCAGATTTGTTTATAGCAGGTGCCAATTCTAGGTTCACTCTGGTATTCTCTGGATAAGAGGTGACCATGCAAAAGAAGACTCTCAGAAGGAGCTGGGAGCATAACAGTGACTCTCAAACTCCTTAGATGGGTACTTTACAACTGGCAGGAACCTTTCAAGGAATGCCCTATTGTCCTCTGTGATACTCTAGGAATTTCTATCTGCTGAGAGCCACATGCTTCCTAAAGGCAATATCCCTTGTTGAACCTAAAGCCGGGGCCCACCATTGCACCATTGAACAGTAAAAAGTTTACAAGACATACTTCTTCCCAAACCAGGGGTCTTTGGCCCTTTTGTAATTAAATTAAACATTTATGGAGACAACTAACACATGTATGCAACCGTGTGTTAAAGCTGGAGTCTGAAAAAAAATGACAAAATAAAAGTCTCAAAAGGCTAACAGATTAGTGTAAGAAATAGCCATAGGGACAAATAACCACAGTAAAATCTGATAAATGCTATACTAGTGGAATAATTAAAGTGTCATAGGAACACAGGGTTGAGGGAGACAATACATTCCACGTGTGGAAGACAGAGGAAGAAGGTGGCTAAAATTTCACAAAGTAGGTGAAATTTCATCTGAAGTAATAAGAAGTAAAATATTTTAATAGAAATTATTTAATAATAAATAAGATAAAAAAATTATTCACTCCATGAAACAAAAATGGGCTAAGAAAGCTGCTGCCTAGTACAGAGCCAAATCTTTAAGTTGGGTCACAAACAACCAGGAAAAATTCTTTGAGATAACGCTGCCATCTATGTCTAGCTATAGCCTTGAGAAATAATGGCTACTGGTATAGTCACTCAACAAATGTTTCTGAGAATTTACAATGTGAAGGGCATACTTATTAAGTACTAGGCATACATTTGTAAACAAGACACAAACCTCAGGCTTAAGATTCTAAAAGTATAATGCAAAAAAATGCAAATAAGCAATTAAAGTAAGCATTTTTTTAATGTATGCAAAATGCTGCCTGATTTGGTAAGTCAGCTCATCATGTTTATGAGAAGTTTACTATGCAGAGACAGAGTAGTGAACAAAGCATCAAAACATTCTGGTCATTGCCCCTAGGAATTTATAGCATAGATAGACTTTGAAAAGGTTCTAATTCCAGTTGAAGGTGTATGTGTATATATATAAGTATATGTAAGTGTGTATGTGTATATATATATATATAATTTATATACAAATTTATATGTTGATTTAATATATAAATTATATATATATATAATATAACATTTCCAGTAATCTCCTTTGAAAAATAATCCAATGGTGAGTCTCAATTGCTATATAGCTAGTGGTGCAGCTTCAGAACTTCAAAATGGATCATTGTAAATATTCAATGCATATTATGAACGAGTCCCTACACTTATCCATCGCAAGTGAAGCTCTCTGGTTAACACCTCCAATTTGCTCACTATTGGAGAGTTTTCCTCATTGTGCCATTTACGTTTTGGGTATTTTCTGGTATTACTAGAGGTCTTTAGGAAGAGATAGGGATGGGATAGGTAGATGGAGAAAACCTGTATATTCTGTTGTCGAATTTCCTGTTATTTATATTTTTATCCAGCAGGTTCTTATTAGTTATTCATTTTATACATATTAGTGTATATATGTCAATTCCAGTCTCCCAATTCATCACACCCCCTCTCCCCGTCGCTTCCCCCCTTGAGTCCATACATTTGTTCTCTACATCTGTGTCTCAATTTCTGCCCAGCAAACCAGTTCATCTGTACCATTTTTCTAGGTTCCACATATATGCATTAACATACGATATTTGTTTTTCTCTTTCTGACTTACTTCACTCTGTATGACAGTCCCTAGATTCATACACATCGCTACAAATGACCCAATTTCGTTCCTTTTTATGGCTGAGTAACATTCCATTGTATATATGTATCACATCTTCTTTATCCATTCGTCTGTCGATGGGCATTTAGGTTGCTTCCATGACCTGGCTATTGTAAATAGTGCTGCAGTGAACATTGGGGTGCATGTGTCTTTTTGAATTATGGTTTTCTCTGGGTATATGTCCAGTAGTGGTATTGCTGGGTCATATAGTAATTCTATTTTTAGTTTTTTAAGGAACCTCCATACTGTTCTCCATAGTGGCTGTATCAATTTACATTCCCACCAGCAGTGCAAAAGGGTTCCCTTTTCTCCACACCCTCTCCAGCATTTGTTGTTTGTAGATTTTCTGATGATGCCCATTCTAACTGGTATGAGGTGATACCTCATTGTAGTTTTGATTTGCATTTCTCTAATAATTAGTGATGTCGAGCAGCTTTTCATGTGCTTCTTGGCCATCTGTATGTCTTCTTTGGAGAAATGTCTATTTAGGTCTTCTGCCCATTTTTGGATTGGGTTGTTTGTTTTTTTTAATATTGAGCTGCATGAGCTGTTTACATATTTTGGAGATTAATCCTTTGTCCGTTGATTCATTGGCAAATACTTTCTCTCATTCTGACGGTTGTTGTTTTGTATTGTTTGTAGTTTCCTTTGCTTTGCAAAAGCTTTTAAATTTCACTAGGTCCCATTTGTTTATTTTTGGTTTTATTTCCATTACTCTAGGAGGTGGATCCAACAGAGATCTTGCTGTGATTTGTGTCAAAGAGTGTTCTTCCTATGTTTTCCTCTAAGAGATTTAGAGTGTCCGGTCTTACATTTAGGTCTCTAATCCATTTTGAGTTAACTTTTGTGTACGGTGTTAGGGAGTGTTCTAATTTCATTCTTTTACATGTAGCTGTCCATTTTTCCTAACACCACTTATTGAAGAGACTGTCTTTTCTCCATTGTATATCTTTGCCTCCTTTGTCATAGATTAGTTGACCATGGGTACGTGGGTTTATCTCTGGGCTACCTATTCTGTTCCATTGATATGTATTTCTGTTTTTGTGCCAGTACCATATTGTCTTGATTACTGTAGCTTTGTAATATAGTCTGAAGTCAGGGAGTCTGATTCCTCCAGCTCCGTTTTTTTCCCTCAAGACTGCTGTGGCTATTTGGGGTCTTTTGTGTCTCCATACAAATTGTAAGATTTTTCCTTATAGTTCTGTAAAAAATGCCATTGGTAATTTGCTAGGGATTGCATTAAATCTGCAGATGGCTTTGGGTAGTATAGTCATTTTCACAATGTTGATTCTTCCAATCCAGTATCATGGTATATATCTCTCCATCTGTTTGTATCATTGTTCATTTCTTTCATCAGTGTTTTATAGTTTTCTGCATACAGGTCTTTTGTCACCCTAGCTAGGTTTATTCCTAGGTATTTTATTCTTTTTGTTGCAGTGGTAAATGGGATTATTTCCTTAATTTCTCTTTCAGATTTTTCATCATTAGTGTATAGGAATGAAAGAGATTTCTGTGCATTAATTTTGTATCCTGCTACTTTACCAAATTCATTGATTAGCTCTAGTAGTTTTCTGGTGGCATCTTTAGGATTCTTTATGTATAGTATCATGTCATCTGCAAACAGTGACAGTTTTACTTCTTCTTTTCCAATTTGTATTCCTTTTATTTCTTTTTCTTCTCTGGTTGCCATGGCTAGGACTTCCAAAACTATGTTGAATGATAGTGGTGAGAGTGGACATCCTTCTGTTCCTAATCTTACAGGAAGTGCTTTCAGTTTTTCACCATTGAGAATGATGTTTGCTGTGGGTTTGTTGTATATGGCCTTTATTATGTTGAGGTAGCTTCCCTGTATGCCCACTTTCTGGAGAGTTTTTATCATATATGAGTGTTGAATTTTGTCAAAAGCTTTTTCTGCATCTATTGAGAGGATCATATGGTTTTTCTTCTTCAATTTGTTAATATGGTTTATCACATTGATTGATTTGCGTATATTGAAGAATCCTTGCATCCCTGGGATAAATCCCACTTGATCATGGTGTATGATCCTTTTAATGTGTTGTTGGATTCTGTTTGCTAGTAATTTTTCGAGGATTTTTGCATCTCTATTCATCAGTGATATTGGTCTGTAATTTTCTTTTTTGTAGTATTTTTGTCTGGTTTTGGTATCGGAGGGATAGTGGCCTCACAGAATGAGCTTGGGAGTGTTCCTTCCTCCACAATCTTTTGGAAGAGTTTGAGAAGGATAGGTGTTTGCTCTTCTCTAAATGTTTGATAGAATTCACCTGTGAAGCCATCTGGTCCTTGACTTCTATTTGTTGGAAGATTTTTAATCAGTTTCAATTTCATTATTAAATTCATTTCATTATTAAATTCATTTTATTATTGAATTCATTTCAGTTCAATCACAATTATGTGTGATTGTTCTGTTCATATTTCCTATTTCTTCCTGGTTCAATCTTGGAAGGTTATACCTTCCTAAGAATTTGTCCATTGCTTCCAGGTTGTCCATTTTATTGGCATAGAGTTGCTTGTAGGTCTCTTAGGATGCTTTGTATTTCTGTGGTGTCTGTTGTAACTTCTCCTTTTTCATTTCTAATTTTATTGATTTGAGTCCTCTCCCTCTTTTTGTTGATGAGTCTGGCTACTGGTTTATCTACTTTGTTTATCTTCTCAAAGAACCCGCTTTTAGTTTTATTGATCTTTGCTATTGTTTTGTCTCTATTTCATTTATTTCTGCTCTGATCTTTATGATTGCTTCCCTTCTGCTAACTTTGGGTTTTCTTTGTTTTTCTTTTTCTAGTTCCTTTAGGTGTAAGGTTAGATTGTTCATTTGAGATTTTTCTTGTTTCTTGAGGTAGGCTTTTATTGCTATAAACTTCCCTCTTAGAACTGCTTTTTCTGCATCCCATAGGTTTTGAATCATTGTGTTTTCATTGTCATTTGTCTGTGGGTATTTTTTGATTTCCTCTTTGATTTCTTCAGTGATCTCTTGGTTATTTAGTAACACATTGTTTAGCTTCCATGTGTTTGTGTTTTATGTTTTTTTCCCTGTAATTGATTTCTAATCTCATAGCGTTGTGCTCAGAAAAGATGCTTGATATGATTTCAATTTTCTTAAATTTACTGAGGCTTGATTTGTGACCCAAGATGTGAACTGTCCTGGAGAATGTTCCGTGTGCACTTGAGAAGAAAGTGTAATCTGTTGTTTCTGAATGGAATGTCCTATAAATATCAATTAAACCTATCTGGTCTGTTGTGTCATTTAAAGTTTGTGTTTCCATATTAATTTTCTGTTTGGATGATCTTTCCATTGCTGTAAGTGAGGTGTTAAAGTCCCCTACTATTATTGTGTTACTGTCGATTTCCTGTTTTATAGCTGTTAGCAGTTGTGTTATGTGTTGTGGTGCTCCTATGTTGGGTCCATATATATTTATAATTGTTATATCTTCTTCTTGGATTGATCCCTTGATCATTATGTAGTGTCCTTTCTTGTCTCTTGTAACATTCTTTATTTTAAAGTCTATTTTATTTGATATGAGTATTGCTACCCCAGCTTTCTTTTGATCTCCATTTGCATGGAATATCTTTTTCCATCCCCTCACTTTCTGTCTGTATGTGTCCCTAGGTCTGAAGTGGGTTTCTTGTTGATATATCGGTCTTGTTTTTGTATTCATTCAGCAAGGGTGTGTCTTTTGGTTGGAGCATTTAATCCATTCACTTTTAAGGTAATTATGGATATGTATGTTCCTATGACCATTTTCTTAATTGTTTTGAGTTTGTATTTGTAGCTCCTTTTCTTTTCTTGTGTTTCCCACTTAGAGAAGTTCCTTTAGCATTTGTTGTAGAGCTGTTTTGGTGGTGCTAAATTCTCTCAGCTTTTGCTTGTCTGTAAAGCTTTTGCTTTCTCCATCGAATCTGAATGAGGTCCTTGCCGGGTAGAGTTATCTTGGTTGTAGGTTCTTCCCTTTCATCACTTTAAGTATATCATGCCACTCCCTTCTGGCTTGTAGAGTTTCTGCTGAGAAGTCAGGTGTTTACCTTATGGGAGTTCCCTTGTATGTTATTTGTCGTTTTTCCCTTGCTGCTTTCAATAATTTTTCTTTGTCTTTAATTTTTGCCATCTTGATTACTATGTGTCTCGGCATGTTACTTCTTGGATTTATCCTGTATGGGACTTTCTGCACTTCTTGGACTTGGGTGGCTATTTTCTTTCCCATGTTAGGGAATTTTTCTACTATAATCTCTTCAAATATTTTCTCGGGTACTTTCTCTCTCTCTTCTCCTTCTGGGACCCCTAAAATGCAAATGTTGTTGTGTTTATTGTTGTCCTAGAGGTTTCTTAGGCTCTCTTCATTTCTTTTCATTCTTTTTTCTTTATTCTGTTCCACATCAGTGAATTCCACCATTCTGTCTTCCCGGTCACTTATCTGTTCTTCTGCCTCAGTTATTCTGCTATTGATTCCTTCTTGCACAGTTTTCATTTCTGTTATTGTATTGTTCATCTCTGTTTGTTGGTTCTTTAATTCTTCTATGTCTTTGTTAAACATTTCTTGCATCTTCTCCATCTTTGCCTCCATTCTTTTTCCGAGGTCCTGGATCATCTTCACTATCATTATTCTGAATTCTTTTTCTGGAAGTTGCCTATCTCCATTTCATTTAGTTGTTTTTCTGGAGTTTTATCTTGTTCCTTCATCCTATACATAGTCCTCTGCCTTTTCATCTTGTCTGTCTTTCTATGAATGTGGTTTTTGTTCCTCAGGCTGCAGGATTGTAGTTCTTCTTGCTTCTGCTGTCTGCCCTCTGGTGGATGAGGCTATCTAAGAGGCTTATGGAATTTTCGTGATTGGAGGGACTGGTGGTGGGTAGAGCTGGCTGTTGTTCTTGTGGGCAGAGCTCAGTAAAACTTTAATCCACTTTTCTGCTGATGGGTGAGGCTGGGTCCCCTCCCTGTTGGTTGTTTGGTCTGAGGCGACCCAACACTGGAGCCTACCTATGCAATGGGTCCTGATGCACACACTACTTTGTGTGTGCCCTCCAAGAGTGGAATCTCTGTTTCCCCAGTCCTGTTGAAGTCCTGAAATCAAATCCCACTAGCTTTCAAGTCTGATTCTCTAGGAATTCCACCTCCCGTTGCCAGACCGCTAGGTTGGGAAGCCTGACGTGGGGCTCAGAGCCTTCACTCCAGTGTGTGGACTTCTGTCATTTAAGTGTTCTCCAGTTTTTTAGTCACCCACCCAGCAGTTACGGGATTTGATTTCATTGTGATTGCACCCCTCCTACTGTCTCATTGTGGCTTCTTCTTTGTCTTTGGATGTGGGGTATCTGTTTTGGTGAGTTCCATTGTGTTCCTGTCGATGATTTTTCAGCAGTTAGATGTGATTCCAGTGCTCTTGCAAGAGGGAGTGAGAACATGTCCTTCTACTCTGCCATCTTGAACCCTGTCTCTCTGTTTTCTCTTTTTTCTTTAAATTTTTGCACATAGTTCTTGAGATGTCATTTTTAGTAACATTTACATATCATTCTCTACTTCTTTCATAAGTAAATTCTGGATACATGTCATGGGGTAAATGCAGCCTAGGCTGCTATGCTGTGTATATTTAGGTAAGATAACATTTTAAATTGAATAGATATATATATAAAATTCTGGAAAAAATTAAATAGACACACACATAAACACAGAACCTTTCTTCAGATGAACACTTTCTTTCCCAAGAAGCACAAACAGTTCAAAATGAATCTGTTAAGTCTGAATTCATCTTTGTACGAATTCAGTTTACAAACAGTGACTCACTCCTTAATTCTTAACATAGTAAAACTTCCCTGAAAGTTTTATTTCTGCTGCATAATTAAGGCATGATATCTATGTTGTTGAGATCTTGCTCTTAAAGGTTAGAGGAACATCTTGCAGTGTGGCACAATACCTACTGTCAGGTGGCAGAAGCATCCCAGTTAGATGTTAACAAGTGTGGATGATCATACCTCATCCCATGCCAAGTTTTTAGCAGTAAATATGTCTGCCTTTCAGGGTAGCTAGTCTGCCCTCCTCCACACACATGCACACTCTTCTTTTCATGCAGAAATCAGAGATGACTTCTGAACTTTTCTTATCTTTCTGTATTTCTTTAAGGAAAAAAATCCTCAATTTCTTAATAATCATATACTAATTAACAAAGGAGCCAGATGTAGCAGTGACATTCAAAAACTATTAATTCCACTAAGAGTAGAGTATCTGATACATCTCTATTTTGATTTTACTTTAAATTTTCAAAAGACAGTGGAAACAATGAAGGCAACTTCTACGCTGAATTCAAGTGGAAAAACAGATGAAATGATAATTTATCACCAGATGGAATGGTTGAAAATATAGAACAGAAAGTTGTTAAAAATTTGCCTTGTCCTACATACAGACAAGAATTTATAGGTCTCAATACTCTATATATTTCACATTATACACATTTTTTCAAATGTTACTGTTAATTACTGAAATGTAAATGTGGTCATGTCTGAGGAGTTGAAGGCAGTTTTGCCAGCACTGGAAAGTTTATCTTTTCAAAAAATCTCCTTCCTTATCTTTGTGATTTTTTTCTACATTCATTTACTTTTCTTACTTGATTTACAAAGTGGTGACCATCCTCTCCAGCACCTTTTATCACATTCTTTCAGACAGTGTTCTTATAACATGTAGGGATTCATTCTGAACACCTGAGACATAACTCCAGAGCAGCTATTGCTTGTTAAATCTCCTCTTGTTTTCTGATTATTAAATTTCAGAGTTAAAGGTAGACTGTTGCATCTCCAAGCAATAGTTTAGTAACACATTCATGAACACATACACAGCATTATAAGCTTCTGTTTCCATCAGACTTTTAACTGTTCTATTTTAGTACTCACTGTACCTGGTCTTAACCAGGGTAACTATAGAGTGGTCCGTACTTACTTACCTATATAGTATTGAGTCTTTTAGCAGGAAAGGACTACATCATTGTGAAATTCATAATCGCAAAGAAAGATAGTTAGAAACATGCCTTAGACTGCAGCAATAAAATATTTTAACAAAAGTTGTCATAATCCTTCTGCCTGGATAATCTTAAAAGAAATATTGTTCAAGAATATCAGATGATCAAAAATGAAATTTTGACTCTACAATTACAAATATTTTCAATTAGTAAGACCTGAAGTGTTATACAAATTAACTAAGAAGAAATTTACAAATAAATAAAGATTTTCAAATAGATATATACAGGTATACCTCGGGGATATTGCAGGTTCAGTTCTAGACCACCATAATAAAGTGAGTCACAAGAATTTTTTTGTTTCCCAATGCATATAAAAGTTGTGTTTATACTATAGTCTATTAAGTGTGCCATAGCATTACATATAAAAGAACAATATACATACCCTAATTAAAAAATATTTTATTGCCAAAAAATGCTAACCATCATCTGAGCCTTCTGCAAGTCACAATCCTTTTGCTGGTGGAGGGTCTTGCCTCCAAGTTAATGGCTGCTGACTGATTAGGGTGGTGGTTGCTGAAGCTGGGGTGGCAATTTCTTAAAATAAGACAATAAAGTTTGCCACATTGATTGGCTCTTCCTTTCATGAATGATTTCCCTGCAGCATGCAATGCTGTTTGATAGCATTTTATCCACAATAGACCTTCTTTCTGTATTGGAGTCAATCCACTCAAACTCTGCTACTGGTTTATCAACTAAATTTATGTAATATTCTAAGTCCTTTCTTGTCATTTCAGTAATCTTCACAGCATCTTCACCAGGTAGATTCCATCTCAAGAAACCACTTTCTTTGTTCAGCCATAAGGAAGCAAATCCTCATCCGTTCAATTTTTTTTGTTTTAATAAATTTATTTATTGGCTGCATTGGGTCTTCGTTGCTTCACGTGGGCTTTTCTCTAGTTGTGGGGAGCGGGAGCTACTCTTTGTTGCAGTGCATGGGCTTCTCATTGTGGTGGCTTCTCTTGTGGTAGAGCACGGCTCTAGGTGTGTGAGCTTCAGTAGTTGTGGAGTGCAAGCTTCAGTAGTTGTGGCACACGGGCTTAGTTGCTCCATGGCATGTGGGATCTTCCCAGATCAGGGCTGGAACCCATGTCGCCTGCATTGGCAGGTGGATTCTTAACCACTGTGCCACCAGGAGAGCCCCCATTCAAGTTTTTTTGTGAGATTGCAGCAACTCAGTCACATCTTCAGGCTCCACTTCTAATTCTAGTTCTCTTGGTAGTTCCACCACATCTGCAGTTATTTTCTCCACTGAAATCTTGAACCCATGAAGTCATCCATGCGGGTTGGAATCAACTTCTTCTAAACTCCTGTTACTGTTGATATTTTGATGAACCATGAATATGTTTAATGGCATCTAGAATGGTGAATCCTTCCCAGAAAGGTTTAGGTGACTTTGCCCAGATCCATCAGAGGAATCACTATCTATAGAAGCCTCACAAAATGTATTTCTTAAATAATAAGACTTGAAATCCAAAATTACTCCTTGATCCATGGGCGGCAGAATAGATGTTGTGTTAGTTTCATGTGTGACATGAAAACAATATTAATCTTATTTACATCTCCATCAGAGCTCTTGAGTGACCATGTGCATTGTCAATGAGCAGTAATATTTTGAAAGGAATCTTTTTTTTCTGAGCAGTGGGTCTCAACAGCGGGCTTAACATATCCAGTAAATCATGTTGTCAACAGATGTGCTGTCATCCAGGCTTTGTTGTTCCATTTGTAGAGCACAGGCAGAGTAGATTTAGCATAATTTTGATGGGCCCTAGGATTTTTGGAATGATAAACAAGCATTGGCTTCAACGTCAAGTCACCAGATGCATTAGCTCCTAACAAGAGAGTCAGACTATCCTTGGAAGCTTTGAGGTCACGCATTGACTTCTCCTCTCTAGCTGTGAAAGTCGAGATGGCCTCTTCTTCCAATATAAGGGTGTTTCATGTCCATTGAAAATCTGTTGTTAGCGTGGCCACCTTCATTAATAGTCATTACTAAATCTTCCGGATAACTTGCTGCAGCTTCTACATCAGCACTTGCTGCTTCACCTTGCACTGTGATGTTATGGAGACGGCTTCTTTCCTGAAACCTCACGAACCCACCTCTGCTAGCTTCAGACTTTTCTTCTGCAGCTTCCTCACCTCTCTCAGCCTTCACAGAATTGAAGAGAGTTAGGGCCTTGCTCTGGATTTGGCTTTGGTTTCAGGCAATGTTGTGGCTGGTTTGATTGTCTCTCCAGATGACTGAAACTTTCTCCATGTCAGCAAGAAGGCTGTTCCTCTTTCTTATCATGTGTGTGTTCACTGGAGTAGTAGTTTCCTTTAAGAACTTTTCCTTTGCCTTCACGACTTGGCTAACTGGCACAAGAGGCCTAACTTTTGGTCTGTCCCATCTTTCAACATGCCTTCCTCAATAAGATTCATCCTTTCTGGCTTTTGATTCAAAGTGAGAAACATGCAAGTCTTCTTTCACTTGAACACTTAGAGGCCACTGTAGGGTTATTAATTGGTTATTTAATATTGTTGTGTCTTAGAGAATAGGGAGGCCCAAGGAGAGGGAGAGAGATGGGGTCAGTGGAGCAGTCAGAACACACACAATATTTATAGATTTTCATCTTATGTGGGTGCCGTCCATGGTGCCCCCAAACAATGACAATAGTAACGTCAAAGATCACTGATCACAGATCACCATAATCATAATAATGAAAAAGTTTGAGATATTGAGAGAATTACCAAAATGTGACACACACAGACATGTGAGCAAATGTTCTTGGAAAATGACACTGAAAGACTTGGCTTGATGAAGGGTTGCCACCAACCTTCAATTTGTAAAAAAACACAATATCTGTGAAGCACAATAAAACTGAGGTATGCCTATACAAACAACTTAATATATAGAATAATGGCTAAGACCTGTGATGGTTAAATCTTAGTAGTTGGAGTTTGAAATTCTCCTCTCACACCAGCTCTGTGAGTTCAAGCATGTTATGTAAGCAGTCTAAGCAACTGCTTCCTCATCTGTAAATGGGAATAATAAAATTACCCATCTCAAAGTTTTTTGATGATTAAATTAGATAATATTTATAAAACAATTATCTCAGTGCCTGGTTAATAATAGGTACTTGATATATTCAACATTTTTGGTCAAAAAGGAGAAGGGTCGCCTAAAAAGCTAAATATAAAAATTAACATGAAAAAAAATTAACATGAATAAAATGGAAAGCTGGGGACTTCTCTGTCAGTCTAGTGGTTAAGACTCCGTGCTCCCAATGCAGGGGGCATAGGTTCGATCCCTGGTCCGGGATCTAAGATCCTACATGCCACACAGTGTGACCTGAAAAGAAAAAATCAGGAAATTGGAGTATCAAAGATGGTAAAACTTAGAAAATATTCTAAAATACAAGGCCCACAACCTCACATCTTACAGGTTATTGTTCAAGTCTCACCTTCCTAGAGAGGCCTCCCTCCCTATCGGATTTAAGATTTTGAGCTCCCGCCCCCATCCTCACACTCCCTATTCCACTTCCCTTTGTAATTTTTCCCATCAGGCAGCTAGACCAATACCTGTCCTATAGTAGGTGCTGATATTTGTTGAATGAATGAATGAATGAATAAATGAATTACAGATCAAGTAGAACAAAGATGGAGTAAACTCATTGCTTAGGGAAGGTGATATAAAGTTAAATGATGACAGAAAGACAGCACAACTGTTCATCTTTACAATCATCTTCTTACATAATGAAAATGGAAATACGGAAGTTGTCCTCCATTCACTCCTCTGTTTCACCTTCTAGATTTTATCAGTCGCTCTGTTGTGTCCTTTGATTATATTTCCTGTTTCTTGCTCTCCATGCTTTATTTTCTTTTTTAGCATTACAAAAATCTCTAAATAGGTTTGTTCCTTCCAGTGCCGTCTCTTTCCAATTTAACCTCCACACTGTCAGGAGTGATATTTTTAAAATACATAATCTGATTAGGTTAGTCCCTTATTTTAAGTCCTTCACTTGTTCTTTACTTTTTTTTTTTTTTTTGGTAAATTCTAAGTTCCTTAGAAAGGGGTGCAAATTATGGCACAGTGCAGTATTATTCGAACAGTAGGCTATGATCAGTTAGTGGTTCCAGAATAAATTTACTCTTTTGTTGTGAGCAACAGTTCTAAAACAATTAAATAGACTATACTAGAATAGAAATATCTAAATAAATCACACTTATAAAGGATAACCATAATTTTTGGAATTGAGATACACACACACACACACACACACACACACACACACACACACTACTTTATGACACGAGACACATTTCTTACTGTGGATTGAGGTAAAAAAATTACTTTGAAAGCCACTGGCATAGTGGTTAAGAGCATGGACTCTGGAACAAGGTGACCAGAGCTTCAAATTCAGTTCTGCAATTTACAAGTTGTGTAACTTTGGGTAAATTACTTAACATCTCTGGCTCCAGAGATATTTATGAGGTAAAATACAGTATCTACCTTTGTGATTATTTTGAAGACAAATGAGTTTATATATGTAAATTGTATAGAAAAGTACCTGACTCAAAGTATATACTCAATAAACATCAGCTATATAATTTGGAGGGTTTTTTCCCAGTGTATGTTCATCTGGCTCCTCGTCTATCTCTATAGCCTTACCTTACTTACCCTTCCCTTCCACCTGTGCTTCACTACATCCTATTTGAATTACTTAACATTCTTTGCGCCATCAAGTTTAGCACCTCATAACTGAAGAAGCTGGGGCAGAGATAAGTAACTTACTTTGCCCAAGTTCACAGGGCCAGTTACTCTGGTGTGCTGAAGGCCACAGCTCGTGCTCTTAAGCACCACACCACAGTGCCTCTATTGCCTTTGCTATAACCATCATCACAAACATCTAAACTTCCATCATTCTTACGGATCTTTGTTGGGCATCACTTACTGAAATTCCCAAGTACTTCATTATATATCTGTCTTTCATATTAGATTCTCTTTCCTGTATGTACTTGAAATGCTCTTCTCTCGGAAGTTTCCCTGGAAAAGTCCTACACATCATTCTAGATTCTGCTCCCAAGCATCCCTCTCTATGTGCAGCTCCTGGCAGACACAGTTTAGTCACATTAGTAATTTAGTAAATTAGTCAAATTGGTAATTTCCGTGTACTCCAAAAGTACTTTGTGATTTCCTCTAACAGTATTTCTCAGTTTGTGTTATCAGGGACAAATAAAACAAGTCACATATGAGATGCCAAAAAAACAGGTCACTGGTCAAACTTGGGGAATGCCACACATTATGCCTTCTTTTGCCTAGGAAAGTCACAAAGTGTGTGTGTGTGTGTGTGTGTGTGTGTGTGTGTGTGTGTGTGTGTGTGTGTTCGTATGAATATATATATTTTAAAGGCTCAGGGAAGACCTGAAGGAAAGATGGCAATTTTTCTTTTGTATTCCAGATTTTAAAAATAAACATTGAACCATTATTTTGGTGTAATACTTATTAAGTATTAAGCAACAGTTTTTGCAAATGCTGTACTGTTAGCCTTTATTTTCCTAAATTGGGATTATTTTCCATGCCTACCTCTTTCTCTTGAGTAACTCTAGCGTGTTTGTTGTTTTGGCTGTCCATTGTGGGAATACCTTCCCTGTTTTGGCATAACCCTTAAATATTTGGCCAATGACCTCACCTACTTCCATGAAAGCAGAAAGAGCTATATTACCCTCTGATGCCTGATTACCTGTTTTTATCTGGAAATTTAATACTTAAGAGGAAAATCAGGAAAGTACAAGGATATTTATTGCTATTTTTAACATCTGTGGCTATCAGTAACCAGTAGTAATGGGGCCATTGTTTTCCTATGTTGTTCAGCTTATACTGCACAATACACTACTCTAGAAATCTCAGTGGCATACAGCAAAAGTATTTGCTTCTCACTCATGCGTTGCATGTTAACTGGGGCTCAGCTGATCTCGACCGCGCATGGCTGGACTTGGCTCCAGGCCATGCCTAGCATTTAGGATTTCTCCATATGGCTCACATTTTCTGGGACAGCATTATACCTGGTACATGCACATTCCAGGCATGATGCAAGCCTTTGCTTTATCATGCCCACTAATATCCCACTGGACACAGCAAGTCACATGGCTAAGCCCAAAGTCAAGAAGCTGGGAAATAACACTTTTTCTACCAAGAGACCATGGCAAGGGTATGAATGTATAATGTTATTACAAGGGAATGGAGAATTGAGAACGTAATATAATCTGCCACACATCCTAAGCATACATGTCTGTGGCTGAATCTTCATTGAACCTTAACTTCCTCTGTTGCTGCTAGGGAGTTTTTCTAGTCCTCCTGATGATTCAGTGAGCTACTTGCTATCCTTCAGCAAACAGTGACATTTCAAATAATATGGCATCATATGAGCATGTGGGAGAGTCTTTGGGTACAAAGAGAAGATCCTCAAATAAGGTCAGGAGACCATGGCCTACCCTGTATCTTAGTAAATCCAAATTCTGACTCATAAATCTTCTCCATGATACTTACACTTTCCCATCAAATATTTTGTTATAGGAAGCACTGATCATTATATAGGATATGATTTTTTAGGAATATAAGTTAAAATTAGTAAATACCTTTATTAGGATATAAGTATTCTATTCCAAATTTCTGGTTTGTAATATCTTTTAAACAAAGATTTTCACCAGAATACTCACATCCATAAGTTTGAATTGGAAGTAATGGTATGTATGATTTTTAGTTGCTTTTTTTCCTATTAGAAACCAAATTTGATGGGGGCGGGGGGGGGTGCTGTCTCCAAATACTTACATTGGTAAGCATGAAGTAATTGAGTTGAGTTTCAAACAGTCAGCAGTAACTGTTACTTTTTCCACAAATATAATATTCTTCTGGATTACTAAATATGTAACTGGTACTTGCTAATTAATAATATTAGTTAATATTAGTAGGCTTAATATTTAAAAGAATACTTCTTCATTTGAGGGCAGATAGTATATATGAGACATCGAAAGAAAGCTAGTTAACCATGAAATATGAAACCAAGACCTGGAATGAAGAATATTTCCAGTAAATGTGGGAAAATACTCGTAAACCTGATGATTAGTCCATGTGAATTATTCTCAGTGCTCTGCCTTATGGTTGGAAATTTGAGCATGCAGAGTAATGCACTGCACATCTGTGATTGCTAGAGGGAATTGAGTGAAAGCACTACTGTCTATGCAAAAAGAAAATAGCATTATAAAATACCTTGTAATGCAAGATAATGAGCTGATATGATTACAAGCTAATAGACTGCATTACAGTACACAGTGCCGCTCTGGGGTCAGTCTGATATTCCTCTTCTTTCACTCCAGATGCCACTCTGCTATTATTTTGTCTCTTTTTACTGTCATTGTGTAGATTTACAGCTACTTTGTATGTTTAATTTTGTTTCAAAAAAACTGTTGGTGAATTCTGCTCTAGGTTGATAAAAATCAATGGTTTGTAAGCTCCGGGAAGGAATACTGACTAACTGGTGAGGAGCTGCAGCATTGAGAGTCCTAGTCAGTGGCCTCCACTCATGTCACCATCTGCCACAAAGTAGTACTGTTTCTTCTTTTTTCTTAAATTCTTTTTTCTTAAATGAGTAATTCTTTGTGGCAAATCAGATGTGCCATGGAAGCTCTGTCAGTTAAAGTTCAAGCTTAGCTGAATGTAACAGAAAACCTAAATATAGCCGATTAAACAAAGTGGGGTTTCTTGTTCTGTCAAGAAGGATAAGTTAGGGAGTAGACCCTCCTAACTTCCACTTACATCTCATTGTCTGGAATTTAGCCACCTGGCCAATGCTACCTGCAAGGTACTATCTTTTAATTGGAAATACTGTCACACTCAACTAAATAATAAGGAAGAAGAGATAAATGGATATATAGTAGGAAATTAACACATTAGTCACATATCAAATCCAACAACAGCAGTCTTGGAAACTAATGGTAAGAGAATGCCTCATTTGAAGAAAGACAAACACAGCCAGCGATTAGACTGTAATCTCATTTAATAAGAATCATAGAGTACTCCAGGTGACTTTGGAATAGAGTACTTTAAACTGTCAAAGTATAATTATACCCTACAGAGTTAAACAGACAAGGAAGATTTTATTCATGAGAAATGCAATAAAGGAGAGAGCTTGAACTAAACTCTGCTGCAACAAAAGATGGGAGCTGTTTTAAACACTCGGGTGAGCTAATGGAAGAGTACTGAAAGGCATCGGGTTGAGGGGAGCTTGGTCAGTGTGATTAGGCCATCTGTGTTTGCTAATTGGTGCTTATCAAAGTTAGGTTCCTACCATCCCACAGAGACTAAGAGAGGAGAGCTATCTTTCTTGATGATTACTTTTCAAAGGGATGACTCTCAGGTCTTGAGAAGGACATTTTTGAGTTGTAAAAATGACAAGAGGTTTGGAGAAGATTTTCATCAAAGGGGAGATGCTCTAAGAAAAGGGAGGTCAGGAGCTTATTATGGTCAGGAAGAAACCTGGCTAAGGTTTAATCAAGCCAAGGGGAACATTAAAGACCTCTTGGTCAATCTCATTGATGCTGTTTGGAAATGCTAGACCATGGTGATGATAAAAAGCAGAATAAATTTAAGTCATTAAAAAAATTCTTTTTATATTCTCTAGTCAATATACCCCCTTGTTGCCAAGGATATTTGTCATTGTTATGGGTTGCACTCTGTCCCCCTCAAATTTGTATATTGAAGTTGTACCCCCAGTACCTCAGAGCGTGACCTTGTATGGAAATAGTAGAAATAGGGCTGTTACAAATGTCATTAGTTAAGATGAAGTTATACTGAATAGGGTGGTCCTCAAATCTAATATAACCAGTGTCCTTAAAAAAAGGGAAGATTTGGGCTCAGAGACACACACAAAGGAAGACTGTCATGTGAAGGTCGGAGTTATGCTGCCACTGGCCAAGAAACTCCCAGAAGCTAGGAGAGAGTTATGAAACAGATCCATCCCTAGCATCTTCAGAGGGAGCATGGCTCTGCTGACGCCTTAATTTCAGACCTCTGGCCTCCAGAATGGTGAGATGATAAATTTCTGTTCTTTAAGCAGTTGGTTTTTGTACCTTGGTAGACAGCCCTAGCAAACTAATACAGTCATTTGTTATTTCTTAAAAGTTATCTACAGCAAGTATTGCAAAAATTGAAAAACTGATAAAACTGAATGATAATTATATGTAGGCATGCCATGTTATTCTCTGTGCTTTTTTTCTGAACTTGAAAATGTCATGATTTAAAAAAATAGAAGTAAATTTCAATCCTCAAATACATAATTAATAAAATGGAAAAGGTATTCAACTAAGGAAGCTAGAATGTGAATATTAAAAACTCAGCTTCATGGATGGTAAGAGGAAAGTCCTAAACAGTAGTAAATCCTGAATTAGTACACTGAAACTCAGTGCAATTAAGAAAATTATTGTTTAAGCTTAAAAAGCAAAACTCTGAAAAATCAAATTAATAAAAAAGATTTATAAACAGAAAATACATGAAGAAGACATAGAATATGTAAAGATATACAGAGATAATTTCTTTTTTTAAAAGGTGTAGTTTTTTTTTAAAATCTTTATTGGAGGATAATTGCTTTACAATCGTGTGTTAGTTTCTGCTTTATAACAAAGTGAATCAGCTGTACATATACATATATCCCAATATCTCTTCCCTCTTGCGTCTCCCTCCCACCCACCCTCCCTATCAAATGAATAATGATACAATTGGCAAAGTTGTATACTAGTACATTTAAATATCTTGAGAATGAGAATAATTTTCTAAAAACTATGAACCACGTGATATACATCCAGGAGAAAAGTCCTAAAATCCCATTCTTATACATTTATAATGTGGAGAGTATATATCATATAATTTAGAAAAGTGGAGTACACAATTTAAAATATGATGAAGGTTTCCTCTCACACTAGACTGGGAGCTTCTTGAAGGCAAGGATTTTATCATGTTGATCTTTGTATTTCTTAGCACTTGGTCCAATGTCAGGCAGTTTGCAGGTATTTAAGCAATGTTTTTCTGAGTAAATATAGGAAATAAGCATTAATCCAGTGCATGATAAATGTCAAATATATGGCACAAAACAAAATATGGTAGGGAATCAAAAGAGAGCAAGATTGCTATGTGAAGTTTTCATTGCATCACAGTACAATGGGAAGCTTTGGGTTCACAGACTGTTGGGGGCCAGTTGCTAGCTGTGTGATCAAGTTATCTAATCTTTCTAAGCCTCCACTTCTCCGAGTGTGAGGATAACCAACTTGAGTTCACAGGGTTGTCTGGAGCCCATAATGTGCCTGGCTGATACAGGTGGTCCATGAATGTTGGTTGCTGTCCCTCTTCTGCACTGTTTACACTGTTGTCATTGATTCTTGACCAGCTCTATGCTTCTTGGAGGCAGAGATGATATCTTACTCATTGGTACTATTTCATAGCATAGAACAATGAATAGCACAAAACATGTGCTCAATAAATAGTTTTGATTAAAGAAGAAACTACGTGAGGTTGAAGGTTGGGTTGCATTTGGATATATATGAAGATGTAGCATGATGGTGAGAGGGAATAATACTGAGAATGAAAAAGGTGAAGCATAAATAAAATGTGGGAAGTAAAATGATCTAGGCAGAGACCTTAGAAGACAAGTCAACCCAAGTAGATGATTCAAGTAAGAGATTTCGCAGAAGAGTGAGCAGAAAGTAAGGTTAAGTCTTAACTATGAAAACATGAAAATTTAAGATTCTGTCTTTTATATAATGGGTAGCAAGAGAAGCATTTTGAGCAGAAGTATGACATGTTCTTTACCTCAGGATTAAAGAGTGTTCCCCAAATTCAGGCAGGGTGAAATAGAGGTTATTTGAAAATAGAGTTTGATTTTAATCACTGAGCACACTTAAGAGAAATGTTATTATTAATCATTCATGTGGTATGGTCCTGAAATAGAGTGATATCAAAAGAAATAAACATGGAGCGTTGGATGTAATTAATATTACATGATAGATTCATAGAATGTGATGGGGAAGGACATGGAGAGCATGCAAAATAAGAACAATGAAAAATAAGCTTGAGAACAGAAAAGAATTCAGAGAGAAGATAAATTCAGCTTTAGACAGGTGATGGTGGTGATATGTCCAAATACAAAAGCTGGGTAGGCATTTAGGGAAGTGGTACTGGATGGACTCAACAATTACATAATTACCACAGAGGTGGTAAGTTACAGGATTAGAGTAGATGAAGACATTTTAACTCAAAATACAAAAAATAATAATAGAAGACCAAAGTTTGGCCTTTAGGAGAACAAAGTACTAGATGTTAGGAACCAAAGGAAAAGGGCACAATCTTGTATGTTTTACAGAATTCTGATCTTTTTTTTTCTTTTTTAACTAAGAACAGTGCTTCAGTGAATAACTGAGTCCTCTTCAGATCTATTTAAGGCAATCATTGTATTTTATATTTTTCTTCTTTTTTAAAAATAACTTCATCAGGGAGACATTAAGGTTGCAGAGGAGTAAGGCATGGAGATCACCTTCCTCCCCACAAATACATCAAAAATACATCTATATGTAGAACAGCTCTTAAAGACCACCTACTGAACACTGGCAGAAGACCTCAGACTTCCCAATATGCAAGAAAATCCCCATGTAACTGGGTAGGGCAAAAGAAAAAAGAAAAACCAGAGACAAATGAATAGGGATGGTACCTGCACCTCTGGGAGGGAACTGTGAAGGAGGAAAAGTTTCCACACACTAGGAAGCCCCTTCACTGGTGGGGATGGGAGTGGGGGGAGCTTCGGAGCTACGGAGGAGAGCACAGCAACAGGGGTGCAGAGGGAAAAGCAGAGAGATTCCCCCAAAGAGGATTGGTGCCGACCAGCACTCACCAGCCTGAGAGGCCTGTCTGCTCACCCGCCAGGGTGGGTGGGGGCTGGGAGCTGAGACTCGGGCTTCACAGGTTGTATCCCAGGGAGAGGGCTGGGGTTGGCTGCGTGAACACAGCCTGAAGGGGGCTAGTGCGCCACAGCTAGCCGGGAGGGAGTCTGGGAAAAGGTCTGGACCTGCCGGAGATGCAAGAGACCATTGTTTCAGAATGTGTGAGGAGAGAGGCTTTTGCTCCATGTGCCCACAGACGGCGGAACACCGCCTAAGTGAGCTCCAGAGAAGGGCATGAGCCATGGCTATCATCTTGGACCCCAGAGGTGGGCAGGAACTGCTACCGCTGCCACCAAAAATCCTGTGTACAAGCCCAGGTCGCTACCTACAACCCCCTGGGAGCCTGTGCAGCACACCACTGCCAGGGTCCTGTGATCCAGGGCCAACTTCCCTGGGAGAACACACGGCACCCCTCAGGCTGTTGCAAAATCATGCTGGTCTCTGCCACCACAGGCAAGCCCCAACCCGCATTCCAGTTATGACTGCCATACCCCTCCCTCTCCCCAGCCTGAGGGAGCAAGAGAGGCCTAATCTGCTGCTTTAACCCCCTCCTGTCTGGGTGGGGAAGAGAATGCCTGAGGGCGGATTACAAGCAGAGGTGGGGCCAAAACAAAAGCTGAACCCCGGGAGCCCCAGGAGTTACGCAAACAAAGAAGAAAAAGGGAAAATTTTCAGTGCAGCCTCAGGAGCAGTGGATGAAATCCCTGCAGTTGGATTGAATAAACCCTGCATCTGTGAAATACCTGAATAGACAATGAAAGTTCCCAAAATTGAGGTGGTGGACTTTGGGAGCAACTGTAGAATTGGGGTTTGCTTTCTGTATTTGATTTGTTATTGGTTTTATGTTTATCTTGGTTTCATTTTTAGTGCCTGTTTTTATTGGTGGGTTTGTTTCTTGGTTTGGTTGGTAACACAATAATAGTAGGGGACTTTAACACCCCACTTTCACCAATGGACAGATCATCCAAAATGAAAATAAATAAGGAAACACAAGCTTTAAATGACACATTAGACCAGATATACTTAATTGATATTTATAGGACATTCCATCCAGAAACAGCAGAATACACTTTCTTCTCAAGTGCACATGGAACATTCTCCAGGATAGACCGTATCTTGGGTCACAAGTCAAGCTTTGGTGAATTTTAGAAAATTGAAAGCATATCAAGCATCTTCTCTGACAACAACTATGAGACGAGATATCAATTACAGGAAAAAAACTGTAAAGAATACAAACACATGGAGGCTAAACAATACACTACTAAATAACCAAGAGATCACTGAAGATATCAAAAACTACCTAGAAACAAATGACAATGAAAACACAAAGAGCCAAAACCTATGGGATGCAGCAAAAGCAGTTCTAAGAGGGAAGTGTATAGCAGTACAATCCTACCTCAAGAAACAAGAAACATCTCAAATAAACAACCTAACCTTGAACCTAAAGCAATTAGAGAAAGAAGAACAAAAAAAACCCCATAGTTAGGAGAAGGAAAGAAATCATAAAGATCAGATCAGAAATAAATGAAAAAGAAATGAAGGAAACGATAGCAAAGATCAATAAAACTAAAAGCTGGTTCTTTGAGAAGATAAACAAAATTGATAAACCATTAGCCAGACTCATCAAGAAAAAAAGGGAGAAGACTCAAATCAACAGAAATGAAAAAGGAGAAGTAACAACTGACACTGCAGAAATACAAAGGATCATGAGAGACTACTACAAGCAACTCTATGCCAATAAAATGGACAATCTGGAAGAAATGGACAAATTCTTAGAAACGCACAACCTTCCAAGACTGAACCAAGAAGAAATAGAAAATATAAACAGACCAATCACAAGCACTGAAATTGAGACTGTGATTAAAAATCTTCCAACAAGTAAAAGCCCAGGACCAGATGGCTTCACTGGTGAATTCTGTCAAGCATTTGGAGAAGAGCTAACACGTATCCTTCTCAAACTCTTCCAAAATACAGCAGAGGGAGGAACAGTCCCAAACTCATTCTATGAGGCCACCATCACTCTGATACCAAAACCAGACAAAGATGTCACAAAGAAAGAAAACTCCAGGCCAATATCACTGATGAACATAGATGCAAAAATCCTCAACAAAATACTAGCAAACAGAATCCAACAGCACATTAAAAGGATCATACACTACGATCAAGTGTGGTTTATCCCAGGGATGCAAAGATTCTTCAGTATACGCAAATCAATCAACGTGATACACCATATTAACAAACTGAAGGAGAAAAACCATACGGTCACCTCACTAGATGCAGAGAAAGCTTTCGACAAAATTCAACACCCCTTTATGATAAAAAACTTCCAGGACTTCCCTGGTGCCGCAGTGGTTGGGAGTCCACCTGCCAATTCAGGGGACAAGGGTTTGAGCCCTGGTCTGGGAAGATCCCACATGGGATGGGCAGAAGACCTAAATAGACATTTCTCCAAAGAACATATACAGATTGCCAACAAACACATGAAAGAATGCTCAACATCACTAATCATTAGAGAAATGCAAATCAAAACTACAATGAGGTATCACCTCACACCAGTCAGAATGGCCATCATCAAAAAATCTACAAACAGTAAATGCTGGAGAGGATGTGGAGAAAAGGGAACTGTCTTGCAGTGTTGGTGGGAATGTAAGTTGATACAGCCACTATGGAGAACATTATGGAGTTTCCTTAAGAAACTAAAAATAGAACTAACATACGACCCAGCATTCCCACTACTGGGCATATACCCTGAGAAATCCGTAATTCAAAGAGTCATGGACCACAGTGTTCATTGCAGCAGTATTTACATTGCCAGGACATGGGAGCCCTAAGTTTCCATCAACAGAGGGATGGATAAAGAAGATGTGGCACATATATAGAATGGAATATTACTCAGCCATAAAAAGAAACGAAATTGAGTTATCTGTAGTGAGGTGGATGGACCTAGAGTCTGTCATACAGAGTGAAGTAAGTCAGAAAGAGAAAAACAAATACCGTATGCTAACACATATATATGGAATCTAAAAAAAAAGTGGTTCTGAAGAACCTAGGGACAGGACAGGAATAAAGATGCAGACATAGAGAATGGACTTGAGGACACCGGGAGGGTAAAGGGTCAGTTAGGACGAAGTGAGAGAGTGGCATTGACATATATACACTACCAAATGTAAAATAGATAGCTAGTGGGAAGCAGCCTCATAGCACAGGGAGATCAGCTCGGTGCTTTGTGACCACCTTGAGGGGTGGTATAGGGAGGGTGGCAGGGGATATGGGGATGTATGTATATGTATAGCTGATTCACTTTGTTTTACAGCAGAAACTAACACACCATTGTAAAGCAATTATACTCCAATAAAGATGTTTTTTAAAAAAGTTACTAATAAGTAAAAAAAAAAAAAAAAGAAATAACCTAGATTAAGTTTTGCTTATGTTCATGAAATAAGCTAGATTTTAGTTTTCCTTACATGGTTTAAATGGTTGTGTCTGTTCAGGGCATTCTCAAGTTTGGTCTCATTCTGTATTTAATTTTAATGCTTGGATAACGTTGAGTTGTGATTTGTGTTTTCCCTACTTTAGTTCAATTTACTTAATAATTAGTGTCAGTTCCTCTCATTCTGTTATTATGTTTTCTGACAGTCTTGGTTTCCAAGGTTGTGAATCTTTTTTTAAAAATTTACTTCATGGATATCTTAGTGATCAGTTGAGAGAGGTTGTATTAGAATCTTCTTGTCAGAGACCATTTTGAACTAGAAACTATTTTGTTCAGTTAGAAAATTGTGTGACATGATTGGATAAAAAACTAGAGCTGGGGATGCTGGCCTTGGCTATTACATTCCTTAACAGAGAAAGCTTTTTACCACATTTCAAAAACTGACTTTGCCCATCACCTGACACCTATATCAGTATATACAGGTCACCACGCGTCACAGGTGTTCAATAAATGTGTGTCGGCAGCTACTTTTCTGAGAGCGTTTCTTATAGCAAAAATCCTTAAAAGAGATGTCTGTACATACTTTATCATGCTCACTCCCTGGGTAATAACATTTATTCCATGACTCCAAAATGCTGTCAATAATAAAATGGGTCCAAAACTTATAACTGTGTCTCTGACCTCTTCTTTAAGTTTGGACTCATTTAACTACCACTTTGATGCCTGGTAGGCGACTCAGAAAAGAAGTCTTAATCACATCCTACCTTTTCTTTGCAGGTTGTTTCTGTCTCAGTAAATGGCTCTACCATTTACTGTGTGTTGCTTAGGCCCAGTTTTTTAAAACTGACGTATAGTATAGTGTTATATTAGTATAATTTCAGGTGTGCAACATAATGATTAAATGTTTGTATATTTTGTGAAGTGATCACCATAGTAAGTCGAGTTAACATCCATCACCATATATAGGGAATAAGCCTCTTTCTCATAAATTCTGGGCCCTTTTCAAACAGCTGCATCTGCCCTAGGCCCTGTGGCATGTGAGTCCCTGTGCAAGTCCTTTAAAATTTGTTTCTCAGTTTACCACAGCCCCTTTGGTCTTGTGAGCATGAGCCCCGTTAGTTTTCAAGCTAGATGTTTTGGGGGCTTGTCTCTCAGGTGCAGGTCTTAAAAGTTGAGGTGTTTGTTGTGTGGTATAAGCCCTTAGCTCCTCAGGGAGGAGCACCAGGTTCGAGTTCCCTCCTGATTGTGCCTGGCAGTGCTGGCCAATGGGGTTTATGGTGAGATTACATCTCAGCCTGTCCTAACTACTTACATGTGTTTGGGTTTTTTTATCCTTTGCCCGATAGGGAGTCGCTCTGCAAGTTTCTTAGGTTTTCTTTTTTTGTTTCGTTTTTTTCCCCCCAGAGGATATTGTTCCATATGTAGCGGTAGGTTTAATGTGACCACGAGAAGGGGTGAGTTCAGGATCTCTTTACGTCGCCATCTTGAACCAGAACCTAAGGCAATCATTATAGAAAGATAATTTGATAAATGTTTCCTATCATGTGTGTTTGCTTTTTGAGCATGGGTCTTTGCCATGATTATTCCTGATCTACTTCCCAAAACTATATAGTGAGTTTTGTGTATTCATACAGGTAAAAGTTAATAATGATATTCCTTAAATTCATCTCTTGTAAAATGGTTATAATTATGTACAAATTTTATGAAATACTTTATAGATTGGTAAAATTTATAATACTTGGTAAAATTTATGTATAAATGAAATTAAATGGCAAGTGTTATTTTAATCTGAAATAATTCTGATTAATTAAAAATATTATTCAGCATTCTTTCATCTCTACCTGTGATCTGGATGAACCAATGAGTATCCTATCCTTTACAAATTAATCTCCAATTAAGAGCTGCTCCTGGGAATGTGGATGCTGATAATTTTAATCAGGAACACTGTGAAACAGCTGATTTCATTTAGTTCTTGAATGTGGTAGAATTTCATAGACTCCCAAACATAAGATTTTATTTAACAGTAAAATTCAAAGTAACCCAAAACAACTGGATATATTACTTTTAAGGTAACTCAAACAGAAGTATATTTTCTGTGTACTTTTTAATGCCAGCCCTGAAAATTAAATGCCTAGATCTTTCCTGGTAGAATAGACACTAGTCTATTGTTTCTTTTGTGTTTTGTTCCAGAACATTGTATCCTTTTAAATGAAATATACTAAAAAACACTGTAATATTAGAGTGTTTAAAAAAAGAAAAAGAAGCAAAATGGCAATGGAAAATTTCAAGCCTACACACAGGGACTACACACTCAGAATCAAAGTTTCTTAAAGAATAAAAAATGAAAAAGATAAGAGTAAGAAGTTTTCTTCAGAATGGTACAGTGTGTGCATCCCAGTCACATGGAAAATTGTCTTAGACTGGAAGCTACTTATGACAAACACGAAGACTTCTGCTTAAATGCCAAAAGATTCTGCCAATCTCCCCACAGTAGCGCGGTTAGCTGACAGACAGATGTTAAACAAAGCTCTCTCACTCTGTGACTTCCTGTTGATATGCTTCATAAAACACCTTTCTTCCTAAAACAAAAGACCAAGAAAAACCTGGAAGACTTCTTTGCAATTCATATAGGAGGATGCCATCAGTCCTAATCCCAGCTCCTTGAGGCTGTTTGTCCTTCAACTTTCAAACTATACAATATACAGCTTAATAAGAGGACTTTTGCTTCTGCAAATGCAAGTCACCAGTAAATCAGTGAACTAGATAATTGCCTGTATTTTGAGAGAAATTAGAAACATTCACTAAGGATTTCTGTAGCAAGATCCCATTTCAAAAAAATGTTTGAGAAGTGTGGCAAAATAATTTTCATCAATGATTTTAATTAAACCTCTAAAATTTTTGTTTCTTCGTTGTTGTTAGGTGAATAGATAGCTGCCTGGAGGCCAAAACTGTTCTATTTGTTTGTTTCCTTTAGATTGAGGTATAATGGACATAGAACATTATATTAGTTTCAGGGGTATAATATAAGAATTCAGTATTTTTATAATTGCCAAATTATCACAAGTCTAGTTAACATCTGTCACCCTACAAAGTTACAAAATTTTTCTTGTGATAACTTTTAAGATTTATTCTTTTAACAGCTTTCAAATATGCAATATCGTATTAACTATATTCCCCACCCTGTACATTGCATTTGCATTACCGATTTATTTTCTAACTGGAAATTTGTACCTTTTGACCCCCTGTACCCACTTTGTCTAGCCCCCATCCCCACTCCTACTGCTGGCAACCACCAATCAGTGCTCTGTAGCCAGAGCTCTTTTTTTTGTTGTTAAAGTCCACATATAAGTGAGATTATACAGTATTTGCCTTTCCCTGTCTGACTTACTTCACTTAGCATAAGGCCTTCACAATTCATCCATGTTGTTGAAATGGCAAGATTTCCTTCTTTTCTGTGTCTGAATAATATACACCACACCTTTATCCATTGATTTATCAATGAACACTTAGGTTGTTTTCATACCTCGGCTATTGTAACTAATGCTGCAGTAAACATAGGTGTGCATGTATCTTTTCAAATCAGTGTTTTCATTTTCTTCAGATAAATACCCAGAAGTAGAATTGCTATTTTTAACGTTTTTGAAGAACCTCCTCTGTTCTCTGTAGTAGCTGCACCAATTTATATTCCCCCAAGCGGTGCACAGGGGTTCCATTTTCTTTACATCCTCGCTAACACTTGTTCTTTCTTGTCTTTTTGGTAATAGCCATTCTAACAGGTGTGAGGTTATCACGTTGTGGCTTTGATTTGCATTTCCCTGATGATTAGTGTTGTTGAGCATCTTTTCATGTACCTCTTGGCCATCTGTATGTCATCTTTGGAAAAATGTCTGTTCAGATATTCTCATTTTTAATTGGATTGTTCTCTTGCTGTTGAATTGTATGTGTTCTTTATATATCAGAAACTCTTCTTGTAAGTACTGTGGCTATGAGATTTCTCAGAAAGCCCCATGAACCCTGCTTGGTGCTGGTACTTTCCACTTCCCATCACATATGGCCCTCTCAAGAATGTCCAATTTACTCAGTGTTTTATGTGTCTCTACTTTGAATGTGATGTCACAGCAGAGCCTAGGAACTGTTTTTCTCCCATCTTACCTGGGGAAGGTAAAGTTGTGTAGCAAATTCTATTTTTAGCCAAGTGCAAAGGAAAAATAATTTTCTCATCCTCAACAAGGAAACCATCTGGATGGAGGATGGAGGGAGTGACGAGGAAAGCTGTACTCCCTTCCTCGTGGAGTTTGGAGCCCATTGCATTGAGGCCTGTAAGAAGAGCCCTGATGTGTCACTTGCTTCCCACACATCCCCAAATGGTTTTCTTAAATTTGCAAAGCAGACATCTTTCATTTTCTTTTCCAAGAAATGAAGTTTTAAAGGTCAACTATATTAGAGAGAATTTAAGGGTTCTTGAGTAGCTGCTTCCTGAAAGAAGAAAAGCAGTCTTGTATTTTTGTCTTTGAAAATACATTTCTTCTAGTTTCTTAAGTCTTCTATATCTCAAATGCTTGACTTCTGAGCAAACCTAAGGCTAACCGGGGCCAGGCTAGTTAAACATTAGAATGTGTGGAAATACTCCTGCTTTCTTTATATTACCGATTTTTCTCAGCAAATGCTGTAAATTTCTCATAGAAAAGAAAAAAGCAATAGGAGAAAGATTACCTAGAAAATCTTCAATTAATTTTTATAAAATCCCCTATTTGGTAAAAGACTTATTGGCACAATTCCTATTTGAAAAATTTAGTGGGGAGCATCAGAATTGGAAAAATAAATAAAATATTTCAGTAGAGTCAGAGGCAAATAATCTGTATTCCTTAACTATGTGAAGCAGGATTAAAGCAAAGATTGGAGTTGAGGTTGAAGTAATTGATCTATACCCTTGTGATACCACTATTGAATATTAATCATATTTTTCCAGAGGATTTCAGATTGTCTCATCACCAAGAAGACTAAAATGAAAAGCTAGCAATAATGTAAAGTCCAAACTACTCTTTCTCTCTTTACTTACTACCCCAAATCTTACATAAATGCTTACTCTCACTGCAGTCACTCTCTGCTCAGCTTTTCGCTCACCTTACAACTTTGTAACCTGAACTCTTCCTCAGTCACTGTGAAGACCACAAGGACACTGCTTGATACACAGGACCAATGCCTTCCTAAATTGCCCATCCAGAGTCTCACCCTAGAAAACCCCAAACTTCAAGGATAAGAGCAGAATTGAGGTCCCCCCAAAAAGTAAAGGGGAAGTAGAGAATCTCAGTTTATTAAAGCAAGTTGAGAAGAGCAGCCCTTCCTATCCCATCCCTTTCACACAACCCCAAGAAAGGCAATCACTACTATGAACCAAGCTCTTGAAATTTTATTGGCCACTATGGTAATTGGTTGAACTTTGTAAACTAAGGGGTAAAAAATCCGGTGTTCATGAGGATGATCTCTCTTCTCTCTCTTTTCTAGTGCAATTGCTGAAAGGATGATGGAGAAAAAAAGGATAGAGGGAGTTGTTTTTCCTTTGAGAAGCTGAGCTATTTTGTTGTATATCTTTCTCTCCTCACCTCTTCGTCCTCCCCGTCCCCCCTTGCTACTCTCTGACTCCCAAACTACCTCCAAAATAGAATGGCTCTTGGAGGTTTGCTCTCCACCTGGGGGAGGAATACTCTGTCTAATTTGCATTCCCTCCCTGTGTGTTTGTTGGTTGATTGGCTTTGAGAAGGCAAACGAGTTAACTTGGGCAAATCTGTTTCACTAGGGAATAGAATATCTGTTTCACTAGATAGAGCCCCAGCCTGGAATAACAACATTCTGTGCATACTTCTCCCCATGATTATTTTTCTCTTGGAGACTTCATGTAGAAATGTTTGTTGATCTAGAACAAGCCTAAATAGTGTAACAATTTTAATTTTAGCTTTCACATGATGATATTTATACCTGATCCTTGTTTTGAGCTATCTTTAATGTGCTATTTTTCATAAATATTATTCCAACCTACCAACATTATTTGACTCTTGCATAGGAGCAGAATACTGAATTAGGTTTGAGAGAATATGAAATAATGCTACCTCTAATGAAATGATAACCTAGTTTGGAGGATTAAACATATAGATCAATAAATAAAACAGTAATAATAACTAGACTGAGAGTAGAAAACAAAACCTGAAAACATTACAGTCATCTGAGGAAGAGATTTTTTTTTTCCCATTTAGGGTTATTAAAAGAAGTTTTCATTAAAAAGGGTGGAATTTGAGCAGAGTCTTGATGAATTACTGAAATGCTAGTAGTGGAGTTTACACTAATGGTTATTCCTTATGATGAGAATGACAGAAGAAAGGCAGGAAAAATTGGAAAATTATAGATACCTCAAACTAAAGAGTCAATTTGTGTGAATACTTAATACAGTGGTAAGAATTATAACTTAATACTTAGAATGGAATCAGATGAATCTGAGATAATCTGAGCTCTTTGCAATTTATTCTGAAGGAAAAGAGGGTCTACTCATGGTTTTGGAACAGGGATTCAAGTTAATGACACAGAATGGTTCATTTGGTAATGATACGCTTGATACTTCTTCCCAGACCAAGCCCACATCTTCTCTGTCCATTAAAAGAGTCCCCTGTTTACCCTTAAACATGTCAATACTATAGTGTTCTAGAGTGTTTTCAACTTAACATACAATGGACCATGCCCTGTCCAAACCCTTTAATGGCTCCTTGATGCTTATGGGATAAAGGGAACATGATTTCATATGACTTCCCAGACCCTCCATGCCTGGGACCCTGCCTCTGCCTCAGAGTAATGTTCTGCCATTCTCCACATGAAGAGTATATGATATCATTGGATGAGAAGCTGAAGAAAACATTAAAATGTGAAAACTGATGTAAGTAAATGCAATACAAGGAAGGGAAATTGCACTTGACTTTATCCAGAGTGACTCAGAAAATGGGGGTAATAATTTAAAAAGCAAAACCAGAAGAAAGCTGAATTGAGAAAGAGAGAGAATCATTTTGCATTTCTACTTGTTGGGAGTGAGAAACTTGCAAAATTACCGGGTAAAAACTTCCTTCGTGGGGTTGATAGTTGGGGCCCAGAACTCAGTTGTGAGCAAAAGTAGATCTAAAAATTGAATTTTGATAATGTTAGGCATTATGGTGAAAGTGGAAGCCACACAGATTATGAAAATTGACAAGGAAATTATGGAGAAAGAAAGTGGTACCAAAGATCCTTTTGACATTTTATAATGTGCACAATTAGTAAGTGGGTGTAAGAGGCACCTAGAACAAGAGACTGTAATAAATGTCTCCTTCTCATGAGAACAGAGACTTTATTTCAATCCTGCTGTATTTCTGCTCCTGTAACAGAGCTTGGCACATGGGAGAATTTTAATAGGTCTTTGTTAAAATAGCTGAATAAAACATAAAGGCATAAACTCACATGGTACTGAGACATTTTCTTGTAGTGAGCATTTTAGTATTTGGAAATGGAGAAAAATAAGTGAGGTATTCAGGACTCTGGATGGAGGAGTTCTTAGGAGCGTTCAGAGCCATTGCTGAAAAGATATGTCTAGAAACCCAACTAAGTTACGAGGCAAGTAATGCTAGAAGGGGGTTTAGGCTTGGAGAAAAAGGAGAGTGAGGGACCTGAGACCACAAGGAGAGGAGACACTAGTGTTTTGTAAGCATGAAGAATTGGGAGAGGGAGCATTGTGGAGATTGTAGTAAGGGACAAGAGATTTTAAATTCAAGATCCTGTCTTAGCTCCTTTCTTCTCTCCGTCCGTGATTTATTTTCTGTCCACCCCCATGACTTCAGTTGTCATCCAAATGAAATATCCTGAGTGCCTGGCTCAAAGGAAGAATTCAGTGAAATTTGGCTATCACCTTTTCTGTATTATTATTTGTTTATATACACAGGCTTTGCACACAAGTTTTCTGACTTCCTTAAATAGCTCCAGATTTATCATTCCAATGCTGACCTCAGACATCTCAGATTTAACTTGTTCAAAATACAATTTATCAGTACTTTTCCAAGGAAAAGCTTTTGTTCTTTCCGGTGCCACAGTAAAGTGCATTGTAAATCCAGTCTTACCAGTTAAAACAGAATCATCAATTACCATTTCCTTTTGGTCATGGTCACATCCAGCCATCACGTCCTACTAATTCCCATTCAGAAATATCTCTAGAAGTCGACTTCCAGTCATCCATACTGCTACCTCACTAGTTTAGGCACCCATCATTACCCCCCTAACCTATTAGAGCAGCCTTCTGTTCCGCTCCTCAGCTGTTTATACGTCTAGACTGTTCCCCACACTGTTGTCATTGCTGTTTTTCTAAAACTAGAATCATGTCACCAGCATTGAAGATATCTGCTGGCTCCTGATTGGCCTCAGGATAAAAACATCCATTCTTTTGCTATGCACTACTCCTTGTGCTGGAGGCCTGGGGTACCATGATGAGCAAGACAGTTGCAATCTACCTTCTTCTCCTGGCTCCCATTACTTCTTCATGATCATCTTCAAGCAACTCATCGCCATGTTCTCTTTTCCTTCCATACGGGGTTATTACCATCTAAGAGTATTCTGGGCTTTTCCACAATTTCTCCTTCTGTACGTGCTGATCCCATCATCTAGGAAATAATACCTACCAACATTCAAATGAAAAACCTCTCAAATGCCATTCTTTCTCTGAAACGTGCGTATGTCCATGGCCAAGATATTTCCTCTTACCTGTCCTAGGACTCTGCTTATGCTTCTATTATAGTACTTATCATGTTTGTCTTTCTCTTTTTCCTTTACTGTGACTTCCTGTAAACATTTGTATACCTAAAGCATAATACAGTGTGAAGCAGTACTGAGAGGCATTTGAGTATTCTGGGGATGCGGTGAAGTCAAAGAAAGGTACAAGCACAGATCTTGCAGGGAAACAAACCTAATTTGAATTCTTAAGTCAATAATTTTTTGTTGTAGAACAAGAGCAATCATTCAACAGCCTTTTTTAAAAGAAACTTACTATAATGGAAAATTTCAAGCAATACCCAGAATCAAAGAGCATAACATTATGAACCTCCGTCACGTACTCATCACCTGTTGTCAGTTATTACCAACATGTCTAATCTTTTCATCTATACCCGGTCTGTTTTCCCCCTCTCCTTCTGAACTATTCTGATGCAAGTCCCAAACTTCATCAACTTTAATCCATAAATAATTTATCACGTATCACTGAAAGATGTGTTCTCTATTTTATAAGAACTTATAACATCTCAAAAATTTCTTAATGTCATCATTCAGTCCAAATTTTCCCAGTTATTTCTAAATAAGCAAGTGTTCTTTAAATAGCTAGTTTTGGGGAATCAGAATCCCAATTTCCACATTTCTTGTATTGATATGTCTTCTAAGTATCCTGTGGTAATTTTCCTCTTTACTTCCTCCCTGATATTGCTGTTAAAGAAACCAGTTTCTTGTTCCTTATAGAGCAGGGCTTCTCAAATATTAATGTGCCTATGAATCACCTTAGAATCTTGTTAAAATGCAGATTCTGAGTCAGTAGGTCTGGGTTGAGGCCTGAGAGTCTGCATTTCTAACAAGCTCCCTCCCACCTAGTGCCAGAGCTTTACAGGCCGCACTTGCAAATGTGACTGTAGAGCATCTTACATTCAGGATTTTGCTAATTTCATCTACATGATGTCATTTGCCTTGTTCCTCTGTACTTTGTGATATCCTGTAAACTGACAGTTGTATCTAGAATTATGGTTCCCAAACTTGGCTACACAATTGCATCACCAAGGAACTTTACAAAATCTTCATGTCCAAGTCATACTCCAGACAAGATATTAAGCATAAAAGTCCTCTTTTATTGACCAGTTTGTAGAACAATGAGTCATTTCCCTATCATCTTCCAAAAGCTTTTATTTAAATTCACTTTAAATATATTAATATATTTGTATCTATGCATCTATATGTACATATAAAATGAGAATTCTTAATAGAAGAAGAATTATATATTTTGTAACATGTGTTGATGAATCATTTAAACGTAAGATAGGTTGTTGGTGGTGGTGGTGGTTTTTTCTTCTTTTGTCTTTGCTTTTGTTCTCTTTGTAAGAGCTGTGAAAGCATAAGCGTCTCAGTGAAAATGTGCCATCAGTAGCAGCAGGTACACCTTAACACCTGGCACTGACATCTCTGCCAGAGTCTGACCTTCCCATTCCCGGGCTTCTGCCTCTCCAGCTGCAAGTACGGTTGTCCCCTCTCAATCCTGGGGGCCCTGAGTGGTTCCAGAGCAGTTGCTCTTCACTGCAGCTCGCAGGATAAGGAGGTTATTTTCCATGTGCCCAAAGCTTTCCTCGCCCCTTTCTTCTTTTGGACTAAGTATAGACTTTTATCAGACAGCAAAATTCTTTTATCTTCTAAAACACTGCTGCTTTCAGTCCTGCATAATTCTTTGAGACAAGGAAGTAGAGGGTCTTGCTCACTGGCTAGGAATAGAAGAGAGGAGGGAAAATTGTGGAGAACAAAATTAGCTAAAAAAATTTATTTTCTATCATTTATTGTCATTGATAAGAGTATTTTGTTTACGTAGCTTTAAAGAGAGCATTTACATTAAAACCCAGCATTAAACTTTACTTTATGGGAATGTGGATGGTTAAACATATGTGTGAGCCACTGAAAATTTACAGTTACTGAAAACTTAGAGATAGTATTTTCTTATGTGTATTTGTCCATAGTAGGGCAAAGATTTTAATCTACAGTCTGTCTAGTAATCAGAGAGGTAGTGTTTAAGCAATGTGCTTCAAATAAAAATAATACCCTTGAATGTAATAATCAACTTCAAATGGGTTTTTTCTTTCTGTAATTTTACAGAATGGGATTTTAAACATAAAACTTATACAAGATCAGGGTACTTTAGAATATTTGTGTAAACTAATTCTGATTTTCAAACCCAGAGGCTTAAAATATAATGAAAACTAAAGATATTGCCAGAAAATGAACTATACTATATGGTTAGCTGAAGGCTAAATTTGTTTTCAACTGCTGCTGTTGAATTTATATCTGTTATTCTCTCACCATGATATCATGAAATATATTGAAGAGTGGGTACTTTAAAAGTGGTATTATAATTATTACAATTAGCATAACACTTCATAAGTTACAAAATATAGTGAATGTGTATATGCTTATACACCAATTCAAAAACTCATTCAATCCTTACAATACCCCTGGGAGACAGGTGCTACTGTTCTGATACTTTTATTGAGATAGAAACTGAGGCTCAGAAGACTAAAGGCTCATAGCTGGAAATCAATCTCTTGGAAACTAGAGCTCAGGTTTTCTGATTGCAGATCTTGGTCTGCTTTTATTTTTTTTATGCATAGACTAGATCCAGATGAGATCTGATCTGAGAGGCATAACTAGGTTTAGAACTAGTCATATCTCTGATTAAATAATCAAAAGTGATTTGCTAATGATGTATAACATACATAATGTACATTTAGATATCACACTTAAAAACTTAAAGTATCTTTACTGCTTTAATCTTATTTTAGTCTTCCAAGAAACCTGAGTGAATAACTTCAACACCCAACTAACAGATGAATAAACAGAGGTCTAATGAAGTTATGGTACTCATCTAAAATTATTAAAAGTTTCATTCTTTCTGATGTTCCAAGGTAACTCTTTCCACTGAAACCACTTCATTTGTAAATACTTATCAAGCCTAAAATTTACTAACAAAATCTGATTTAGTGACCTTTAATCATTTTAAGAATATAGAGCTGTTTAAACTTCTATGGGGGAAAATATGCATATGAGAAAGTAGATTTTTCTTTTATAAAGGAAAAAACCCCAAACCCTACCTATGTCAGCAATTTGTAATAATACAAAATTTGCCACACTGCTTTATGTGTACTGCTACTAACCTTTACCCTACTCATTGATTTAATCCTTTAGCCCAACATTTAGTCATAAAGCAAATTATGAAATAAACATTTGGTGCAAATGAGAACAAACATCATTTGTTTCCAAGGGTAAGTCTATTGACCTGCTTACAAATTACCCTCTGAGAAACATCATACATCAAGACTTTGACTGTTATCAACGTTATACTTCCAGAATTTTCTTTCTCAGACGGACTGGGCACAGAGAAACTGAGCATGTGCAGATGAGTCCCCAGGGCCTCAGGAGCCACACAGTTGTGCAAAGCTCTTCTCTTGAAGTGAGTTGGGCTGAATTAGAAAGCTTTATTTAGGTCCTTCTATGAGATGATTCAGGAGGGAAGTGGTTTTCAGCCCAATTACCACCAGCTGAGATGGGAAATCTGTCTTGATACCTCCATCCTCTTTGGATATCTGAAGCTTAATGGAAATTGGGGAGGAGGGCTCTGATATTTAAAAACCAAACTACTCAGCTAGGTCTCACACTAAGCTTTTAGGCACTTCTGATAGAAGAAAGTAACACCATTGCTCAGAGTGACACCAGAGATTCAATGTGAATCGAATGTGTTCTGATGATTCTGAAAGTCTGCTGGAAGCTTTAGACAGCCCATCAGCAAGTTGGCCATGTGACTAACCAGAGGTGACTTCAGAACTGCCAGTTTCCCAAACAAGGAAGCCTTCCAAAGAGCCATATGCCACTAGAAGTGTCTGTCACAATTTAGCATCTGAATGTAATGCTTGCTTTCCAGCTTAAAGAAACGGTAAAATGCTTTAGCTTCCTACTGGAATTCTCTCTGCATTCAATTAAATTATGTTATTTAGTGACCAGAGGGTACAATAACTAGTTATGGATATAAAAAACAAATTATAAGTCACTAGGAAACAGGATCCTAAACTTCAGAAGTACATAACCTTGTTGAAATATAGCAGTGTTACGGTATTTAACTGCTCTAAACCTTCCTAGTCCTTCAAGGTCTTAATTCCTGAATAATGAAACCCAGGCATAAGAATGGTACTAAACTATCATGTATACAGGTACGACATAAATATGTTTGTGTTCCCAGGGCTGTTTGCATGTTAACAGAGACCAAGAAACCTTAAGTCAAAATAATGACGCTCTAGGGAATTACTTTAAGGCACCAGTGAACAGGAGGGAGAAGTATATTTCAGGGCCCTGGGCACTGTTCAGCATCCCAGAAATCATATGACACGAACAGATGACTTACTCCAGCTATATGTAAATTTGGCCCCCGAATTGGGACTACCATGGTCTGCTTGCCTATAAAGCAATAATAATAATATGATAGGATATTTTAGAGCTGTACATTATTTGTTAATACATCATTTTATTTAATCTTCTTAACAACCTTGAGTTATGCAGAGCACTTAGTTTCCCTCCACCCCTCCATTTTTTTTAAAGGAAAAAGGCAGGCTCAGGAGGTCTAGATTAATTTCGGATAAATGACAAGCCTTATGAATTAAAATGAACTTCTGGGCTGAAAAAGCTGAGCACTCATTGGTTATGGTAGTGTATCCCAGAGGTATGCTTGTCTATCATAAAAGGAACATTTTTATTGAGTGGAAAGTGAAAATGGTAGCCATTGCTACATTGGAAAGTGCTATGAGCATGAAATGTAGGGTAAAGCAAGTATAGAGAACAGAAAAAAAAAAGTGAAAGGAATTAGAAAAACTAAAGGAAATAATGAAAGGAAAAATGAAACAAAAGGAAATAATAAAAAATGTCCCCAGCTATTCTAATGCATGTTTCTATTATTAGGAAAGGGAAGAAACTTGCTTGTGATCTTCATATTTAAAGATGTTTACCGACCTACTCTCAGTGAGATGTAGACTTTACATTGTGAAAATTGTCTTCCAAAACAAGCAAAAAAAACCCCAAAAGAACCAAACCTCACATTCTTAACAAAAACACCTAGGCAGAGACAGAGACATCCACAAAGCGGTTTCTCCATGCACACATCAAGTTGTTGTTTAAGGCTCAAGCCTGTGGACTGGATCCCATTAACTCCATTTTATAATATACTCTGTTGACCACCATTGAGATGTATCCACTACGCAAATAAAATTGGGAGAAAAGAGGAACTTTCAGAATAGTTAGAAAAGTACTTGAAAGCAAGGATTAGAACTAGAATACTGAGCAGGGTGAATAAAGAGTCGGAGTACTCAGAGGTCTTTCAGTACTTTCTGGTATTTTACTTCCTACCTAGTTCTCGACCATATTCCTATGTACATATGGTAAATAATTTGCCATATTTGTAAATGTAAAATGTTACTAGATTAAGTCGTATTTTTAAGCCTTGATAACACTATAATATTGTGGAGGAGAGATTAAAACATTGAGGTTTCCATTCCATTTTTCCAATGTGCTTTTAGGAAAGCTCAAATAGGTAGCATCACTAGGAATCATGTCAATATGCTTCATGCAGGTTGAACAGAATGTATCTAAACATGAGGAAAAAGATACATTGGGAAATTGTGTCACATTAGCTAAGATGAAATCCTCCAATTTTTACCTCCATACCTATCTAAGATTTGGGGTAAACTTTAGGCCTCCATTAAAGGATAACCTAATTGGTTAACACAATTATCGATGTAGCTCATGTTCTGTTGCTCATGCCAGACTCTTAAAGGAATAATGAGATTAGTTTAAGACAGGAATAAAAGGAGTTCTGAAGGTTAATGAAACCAAGGGTAGCAAAGAAGGAAGATGTCAGTTCTGGCACACCAGCTGTGTATTTCGAGGACAGGAGCATCTGTCTCCTGTCTGTAGGCCTATTACTATTAAATTTGTCAAAGCAACAGCACCTAATGGAGCTTTATTTTTGTTTTTCTCCAATAGAAGCGCGTTTCTTTGAAAAAGGTTGACAGAGGATTCTTAAGTTCATGGAAACCTTGTACTTTAAAAACCTGGTTTCCTTTATACATCCTACCCTTAGACCTTTTGTTTATTGCCTTCACCAAGTCTGACTACAAAATCTGAGTATGGATGTTTAGGGAAAACCCATTGAGAGTACCATCTATAAGGGACTACTCAAATAGAGAAGAAGTAGAAGCCCAGCATGAGCAGGTTATGAGATTCTTGAGGGCCGAGAAAGACAGCATAGCCAGAGGGAGAATCTCAATTAAAGTCAATGAGGAAACCAAATATCGCCACAGAGGAAGAACTGAGGATTGGGAACCAGGTACCTGAGCTTCCTTTACCAAATAGAAACGTGCCCCCATCAACACTGGGACACAGTCCTGTTCCCTTCAACACTGGTAATGGTGTGCTAGGACAGATCAGTTGTCTTTGCAATTAATCCCCTGTGTTACTGACTTGCTGATTAAAAATTCCAGTATACTCTGTGTACTGCTTAAATTAAGCACCGTCTTTGTAACAGATAAATCCTGAAATATTAGAGGCTTAAGCTAATAGCTATGGTGGAATTGGCTATCTGTCCAGAAAAAATGTTGACTCTCTTTCCTTGGAGTAGAGTTTTTGCGGGGAAGCAACTGTGCAGTTGAGAGCTTGATTTTACAGCCCCATGGAATCAACGGAAGGGGGCATCTGACTAAGTTTGGACCAATCCTGGTAGAAGTGACTTATCTCACTTCTGGGCGTATCCCCTAGTTAGGGGACCAGCTCACATATGCAATATACTCTCTAACTTCCCTTCTCAACAACCTGTCGAGGTCAGGGAAAATGGAAACTATGTATAGAAGATGGCAAACTTCTTTCAGCTGAATTTCTAAGTGGAGTAGCCACCTGTAACATTTGAGGTTTATGAAATTTGCAAACTGACCAATTCTTGGTCTCTCTCGTTGATCTAATGCCTGCTAAATTGTCTATTCTATTTTCATCCTCCTTCCTAAGAGCTACAGACAAGAGATTGGCTGGCTGCTTTCCAAATTATTATGTGTGACAGTTTGACTCAGTGTTTCGTCACTGCGTAACATGGGTCAACAGCTTTCCAAACACCAGTATCAGTTTCCTTGTTACCCAATACCCAACTACTAAGCCAGTGCCACTTGCTTTAGTTTTGGGGTTCTTTTAATGATACCACACCACTTCTGATACCAGTTTCTTTATCAGTATAAACACTAGAAGTGGAGTCTTAGGGTTAACACAGTTACACAGTATCTCACTCAAATAAATGCCAAGTGACAGCAGAGAAAGCGAGAGTTCTATTTGACACAGTCATTCAAGGACCCAGGCTGACAAAGGTTTTGCTATCTTCATGTGGTTTCCAGGTCACCTTGGGAATCAACATTCAAGCCCAGACATGGCGAGTGGTAAGATAGTGCATGTGGAGGGTACACGGAATGTGTCAATGGCCAGGCCTGAAGGTACATTACCAGGCCTACCTAGATGCAAGGGACATGTGTAGAAGAGAAGTCTTGGAAACAGTTCCTGGCTGGGCAGCAACTGCTCAAACGCCACTACACCATAGTCAAGACCTGGTCATCCCTGCCATATTTTATGGCTATCCCAATAAAAACATCAATAACAACAGCAAAACCATAATAATTAGAATAATAAAAGTAACCACTTACTGAACATCTACATGCCAGCCTTTTATAAAGATCTATTTTAATCCTCACATGTATCTTTTAACATAGCTAATATTACCTATTAAAAAAAAAAAAAGAAAAGAAAAAAAGAAACTGAGGGGGCTTTGCAATTTGGCCAAGCTTCTACTGTGTTACTATCAAACTCACATTTCAAACTCAGCTTTTCTTAGGCCAAAATGTGTGATCTTTCTGCACTATACCTGCCTGTACTTTGTCTAACAATAATTTAGAAGCTCTGGTTAATAGGATGGTCAGAACTGAAAATAGAAATAATAAGTATAACTTTTAGAAATTAAAAGGCAAGAGTGTCTTATTTTTCATGTGATATGCATATGCCTAAAATATTCAATAGAAAAATGTCATAAACAAATTCAATAGCTTTCCTATATATTAGAAAAAATTGCTATTTTAGTGATTAGAATTTAAGTGAAAATATTTTGTAAGGCAGTTCTTTCACCCTGACTATATTTAGAAAGTTATTCTAAGCCAAAAAAAAAAAAAAAGTACAGAAAAGGCATTAATTACATGATGTTTTCTAGCTTTATTTATACAAGTGAAAGACAGGAGGTAACATAAATAGTAATACCAAATGCATAAACATCCTCTTGATGTAATCTCACACAACTCTAAAACTTGATCATATTCATTGAAAATACTATAATATATAAAATGCATATGTTACAACAAATTTTAAAAAGTATACTAGTATCCTCTTTATATAACATCAATCAAAACAAAGCATAATGTATAGAAAACCAGGATACACACCAAGAATTAATTGTGGCTATTTTTATGTGAAGGGAAATTGATTGCTTTTTTCTTTATTTCTTTAATTGGGTATTTTTTTTCTCACAAATCTCTTGCATGGATGAATTTTATAGTGGAAAATATCTGACCTTTTATTTCAATGAGTGTGGCAGGAAATTATATTTGTAGAAGTAAGAGTGATTAATGCAATTATCATCTGCAATCAGCACTCTGGGTATAACACCTTCCATGACCTACTCAGTAAATGCACAATCATAAATGTCTATGATATGCTAAGTAGCTCCTTAAACCCTATCAAAGTATGTAGCCCTGAATATTTCACTTTAAACTAGTTCTGTTACTTTTTCTTATATAGAAAATTAAAGTTCTGAACTCTTAAAATATTATAGTTGTACATCATGTGTACATTCACCATCCTTATCATTGTCATCATGTAGATATTTAACGTAGATACTCAGAAGATCTATATATGTTGTTCCAGACTAGCCCCCTAACTAATCCAAAGACTTCTGATATGCTTTATGTTTGATGAACTATTGTAGATAACTTTTGCTGAGCAGTCTCATCTAAATCTTCTTTGGCCAATTTATTCTAAAGGAAGGGCAGAATTACACATTTTTATAGTAAAATATGTGCCTAATTGAAGGACTGCAACACCGTTACTCATTTTAAGAATCCTTATCCCATGAACCACTATGCATTTATATCTGATTTTGATACTTTATAACTTAATTACCTCCTCCATACTGGAGAAAGCCTTGGTAAGAGAAACTAATTTCAAAGTGCTATGAGACTCTGACCACTTGTCCCCCAAATTTTCTGTTTCCACCATCTCTTTAAATAAATTGTTATAGATCAAGTTCCTAATTCACGTCTTGTTTTAGTCAAACTCTTTTCTTCAATCCTGATATCATCATCAGAAGAACAAGTCAGATCCTCTTTAGCTAAGGAACCAAATTTTTATTTGGCATATCAAAAACTGAACTATGATTCTCCCTATTGTCAGTGTACAATGGTTCAATTCACTCCTCCACTAAAAATTCATATTTATTTGTGTTTTTTCTCGAATCCAAACATCTCATGTGCCAATCCCTTCTGGAAATCTTCCCCGACCCTGTAGGCTGAGTCAGCTGCCCCTTCTCAGGGTTCTAGTGACGCCCATGCTTCTGCCAGTAGTGCGGAAGCTCCGTTCCTTTAAATAAATTGTAAATTAATATATGACTAAAACGCAGGCCTCTCAACATGGTTTCTACCGAAACCATTTATTGACTCAGACATAAGTCACATAGGAAGGAAAATGGCCATTACATTAGATTCATGAAAATCCTAGCATCTAAGATCATGTCTATCTATATGATCCTCTGAAAAGTGTTACTGTGACTAAGACCACATAACCAATTTGTAGTGTCTGTACTCATCGAGAAAGCAATCAGTCCCAAGGCCTCTAAGCTTTAAATGTCTAGTACCCAATAATGTATTCCCATTATTTCCTCATCAAGCTTGTCAAAGATGACTAAATCACCTCTACGTACAAAGCTCTTGAGTCCTAAACTCAGGCCATAGGAATTATACATGCGAAATAGACAAACTGTAGAGTCATGGAACATGAGACAACTGCCACATCTGTGAGAATGAGAGCGGTTAAGACTCAAAGATGATCGTTATTGGTCCTTTCGTTCTTTGCTGATTTGAAGCATCTTGAGGTCTCTAGTCTTCTCCTTTCCCTGTTCAGGGGAGGAGATGGAGAGGAATAGGGGGAAGGGACCTCAAATTAAGCTAAAGGCTGGCTTCAGGTCCATGAAAGAGGTCTTCCACAGGAGCAATGGCCAACGAGAAGAGGTTGGATAAATATCATCTGATCAGACTCTTGTGTTCTCTAAAAATGTTAACAGTGTAATGACTACAATAAAGGGTGTATTCTCAGGGCTTGTTTACCAAAATTATCGATGAACTAACCTTGGAAGTACTCCATTTTGGCACAGAAGGGGTGCGATTCCTTTAACATGAAGTATATCAGAGAAGACAGGACCCCTTGAGTCATCCAGACACTCTGAGGAGCCTTTCAATGTGCCCTAATGCTTCTTTCTCTGGCAGCTAGCCAGAGCACTGCATTTTCTGTCAGAATCTCTAACCCACTTAGCACTCTGTTTCTGGGCCTGGCCTTTTGTTTGTTTGCCTTAAGCCTGGACTTGATTTAGTTAGACAAGCAGCCCCAGCCAGATCTTGTCATTCAGTATCACTTCCTGACCCTTTTTATTTTATTAATGTCATTAATCTGTTCCTGACACCATGGAAAGAGTTTGTCAATGCTCATCTTCTGCATACATAAACACTTAAAATTCCAAGATAAATTTAAAACAGTTCAGGTTGGATTTCACAATATTTAAATGTATTTAATGCTCACATGACAAGCTTGCAATTTAAAAGAAATGTATGGAGAGCCTTTTTCTGAGGCCAAGAAGCCTGAAAGAAAACTGGGAGTCATATGTATTTGAACAAGGATTGCCCTTGGAGTTAGGAGAGTCAGATCTGGGTCCCAGCTCTCTCAAAAGCTTATCATGTCATCTCAGGCAAGTTAAATCATCTAACCTTTCAACTTGAATTTCTTGTCTTTCCAACTGGAGTGTTTGGACCAAGTAACCGCCATGTTCTGATCAACTTTTAAAATTTTACTAAATTATGTTATACCACCACTTGAATTATGAGCATCCAGACTTCACATAACTTAAAAACACAAATGTTTTTGTGTTTTTAAATGTGAACTACCCCTTTCACCACACACGTCACCCACACAAAAGTTGGAGGCTCTTGCTCTGAACAGAGACAATTGTAACTCACATGAAATAAGGCGCTGGTTAATTTTCCAGTCTTATGCTTTTACACACGTTAATTCCTTACCTTTAAATGGTTGGATAATTGTTGCTTTTTTTTTAACAGAGTTGTTACAAAGATGCAATAAGATAATACATATTCTGGTGCTAGTATCTCTGGAGAGAGAATAGAATGAGTTTGATTTTTGACATCTAGAAGGAAATAAAATTGCCTATAGGCCATTGACTCTTATGCTTCAAGACATTGAGCTAGGTGTGAAATTGGTATTAGTCAAATAATTTGTCTGTTTATCTTCTTCATTCCCCTCCCTCCACTATTCTCCACCATCCCTAGTGTGCCTAAAAATTTATCTGTAGCAGATGTCATACTCATAATTGAATTCTCTGTAGTATCTTCAGCGTTTGCACCATATTTAGCACATTGTAGGGCTTCATGTTTGACGGAAGTCACGGGAGTTTGACAATACCCAAGAAGAAATGGGTTATGAAGAAAAATTCTGGGGGCAGTTAGAAGGCTATTATAATAATACAATAGAAATGTTTATGACTTAGAAAATATTATTAGCAGTGAGGCTAGAGTGAGGTGGATGCAATTGAGAGACATTTGCAAGGTAGAACATCAGTACTAGGTGATTAAGTGGATGTGAGTAGAAGAGAGAGAAGAGTCTGCCAGGTTTTTAGCTTGAATTGGGTAGAAGATGGTGTCATTTACAGAGTGAGTAGAGGTTTTTTACATATTGAATCTGAGATGACTGTGAGCTATCCAAATGTCAAACAGATGGTTGGATATGCGAATCTTGAAATCAGAAGCAATGTGAGAGCTCTAGAAATACAGCACTCAGATTATAAGTGAAGTCCTGGAAGTGCATGGCATTCCATAGGCATTCCATAGGTAGAGAATAAGAAGAGAATCTAGAAGAGGCTCCGGATATTTTCAAACATTTAATAGTAGCATTCAGAAGGAAGAATTGATAATGAGACCAAGGAATAGGTGACAGAGATATTGGAACAAAATCTGGAGAGGTGATAGAGAGCAAGGGCAGAACATATTACTAAAAAAAGGAGTGATCAGCTGCATCAAATGAAACTGAGCTCTGAAGTGATGAGTCCTTGGAGATATCCATTTGACTGAGTAACATGGAGCCCATTGGTGAACTCGGTAAGAGCAGTTCCAGTGGAATAGAAAGAGGGGAAGCTGAATTGAGACCTATAGAGAAGTGAACGAGGGATGAAGATGCTGAGACACTTAACATCAACAACTTTTTGGTTATTGCTAAGTTTGACTGTTAATGAAAAAATAAACAGAGCAGTGAGAAAAGACCATGGTGTGATAAGTGAGGGATAGTTTTTGTCTGTTGATTTGTTTTTAAATATAGGTAAAATGTGATCATGTTAAAATGATAATTGGAAGGAGCTGGTAGAAAGGTCAGGTTTGAAAATATGAGAAGCGGTAAGTGAAGCAGCACAGACTTTTTTAATTGAAGCATAGTTGATTTACAATGTTGTGCCAGTCTCTGCTGTACAGCAAAGTGACTCAGTTATACAGATATAGACATTCTTTTTTTATATTCTTTACATTATGGTTTACCACAGGATAGTGAATATAGTTCCCTGTACTATGCATTAAGACCTTGTTGTTTATCCATTCTAAATGTAATAGTTTGTATCTACTAACCCCAGATTCCCAGTCCATCCCTCTCCCTTCCCCTCTCCCCCTTGGCAATCACAAGTCTGTTTTCTGTGTCTGTGAATCTGTTTCAGATTTGTAGATAGGTTCATTTGTGCCGAATTTTAGATTTTACATATAAATGATATCATATGGTATTTGTCTTTCTCTTTCTGACTTACTTTACTTAGTGTGATAATCTCTAGTTGCATCCATGTTGCTGCAAATAGCATTATTTTGTTCTTTTTTATGACTGAATAGTATTCCATTGTATATGTATCACATCTTCTTTATCCATTCATCTGTTGATGGACATTTAGGTTGGAAACAACAAAGTTTTTGAGAGGACAAACAGATGGGATTCCAAACACAGGTAGAGGAGTTATTTCTTCCATTGTAAGTAGAAAAAAATTATAGTTAAAGATAAAGGAAGGGTTAGTAAATACAAATCAAGGTGGTACCCAATCAGTGGCATCAGTTGAGGGTGAGAAGGAGAATTCAGAGATTTGAGGAGAGTAGAGAAGTACAGAGTATTCACTGGACAGAATAAGAATGTTGTAGAAGAAGAAAAACCAAAGACATTCCATGAAGAAAAAGGAAAAAGGAAACATCAGAAAAAGTAAGAGTGGAAGCAAGGGAAAGAAATCATTAAAGAAGATAGACACAGTTGTTGGGCAGAAGCCACTGCATCTCACTCCATTTCTCCACATGCTGCATCATTAACAGATCACTGCATTCCAGTTTTTCACTGTTCCCCATCACCCCATCTCTTCTAACTTTTCCAGTTAGCTCCAGAAGATATTTTACTATTTCTTGTTGGCTTGGATGGTTTCTCCTTTCTTTGTTCAATTCATAAGCCTAACTTTTACTGTAGTTATGGTTTGTAAACTGTAGTGTCATGCTAGTAAAAATACCTTCTTCAGGGAACAGGGCAATCATATTTTGAAATGAAATAGGCATAATAAATCATGGCTGACCACCAGTTCCAAGCAAATTGTAGACTCAATTCCCCCATCTATCTCATTAGCCTCTTTAACTTGATTCTACTTTAGTTTAAGCTCCAATGAGTCAGAATGTTAAAACATTTTCAATATTCGTGCCATTTTCTTATATATTTGGAGATGAACTCCCTTATCAGATTTATGGTTTGTAAATATTTTCTCTCATTCTGTACATATTAGCATTCTCAAGTCCATTGTAGCACCATTCACAATAGCCAAGATCTAGCAACAACCTAGATGTCCATAGATGGATGAATGGATAAGGAAAATATGGTATATACATACAATGGAATACGATCCAGCCTTTAAAAAGAGCGAAATTTTGCAATATGCAACAACATGGATGAATCTTTTTTTTTTTTTTTTTGCGATACACAGGCCTCTCACTGTTGTGGCCTCTCCAGTTGCGGAGCACAGGCTCCGGACACACAGGCTCAGCGGCCATGGCTCACGGGCCCAGCCGCTCCACGGCATGTGGGATCTTCCCGGACCGGGGCACGAACCCATGTCCCCTGCATCGGCAGGCGGACTCTAAACCACTGTGCCACCAGGGAAGCCCTATTTTTTAATTCTTTTTTTAAAGTTAATTTTTATTGGAATATAGTTGCTTTACAATATTGTGTTAGTTTTTACTGTACAGCAAAGTGAATCAGCTATACTTATACATATATCCCCTCTTTTTTTTGATTTCCTTCCCATTTAGGTCACAACAGAGCATTGAGTAGATTTCCCTGAGCTATACAGTAAGTTCTCATTACTTATCTATTTTTTTAATATAAATTTATTTATTTATTTATGGCTGCATTGGGTCTTCGTTGCTTCACACAGGCTTTCTCTAGTTGCGGCGAGTGGGGGCTACTCTTTCTTGCAGTGCGCGGTGGCTTCTCATTGCGGTGGCTTCTCTTGTTGCAGAGCGCAGGCTCCAGGCACGTGGGCTTCAGTAGTTGTGGCATGTGGGCTCAGTACTTGTGGCTTGCGGGATTTAGAGTGCAGGCTCAGTAGTTGTGGCTCACGGGCTTAGGTGCTCTGCGGCATGTGGAATCTTCCCAGACCAGGGCTTGAACCCGTGTCCCCTGCATTGGCAGGCAGATTCTTAACCACTGCGCCACCAGGGAAGTCCCTAGTTATATATTTTATACATGGTATCAATAGTGTATATGTGTTAGTCCCAGTATCTTGAGGACATTAGGCTAAGGGAAATAAGCCAGTCACAGTAAGACAAATACTGTGTGATTCCACTTAAATGAGGTTTCTAAAATAGTCAAATTAATAGAACCAAAGACTAGAATGGTGATTGCCAGGAGCTAGGGGTAGGGGGAAATGATGAGTTACCAATCACTGGGCATATAGTTTTAGTTCAGCAAGATGAATATGCTCTAGGGATCTGCTGTACTATATTGTACCTATAATCCACAATAATATGTTGTACACTTAATAATTTGTTAAGAGGTAAGATCTCATGTTAAGTATTCCTAATATGACTAAAGAGGTAAATTGTTTGTTATAATAATTTGTTAAGAGGTAAGAGCTCATGTTAAGTATTCCTAATATGACTAAATTCTAACAATAATATAAAACTTAAAGATATTTATACTATTTTCATATTAACAGTATTATAAATAATTTGCATAGTACAGAAAACCAAAAAGAAGAAAATAAAAATCACTCATCGGATCACTCTGAGATAATCCCAAATTACTTGATACTTAACCTACTGGTTCTTTATGGCACGCACACCCTTTATACCTTAAATAACACAATCCTAACAATATGGTTTTATTTTTTCTTAAAAATAGCACGTTACTACAGCTATATTTGGCATGAAATTAATCAATGTAAGTATGTTACATCTGTTTTAGGCACTGTAGATACAAAGGTTATCAAGACACAAACACCAGTAATGTCCAAATTGATGATGTATGAATAAAATATAATAAAAGAGGTATGAATAAAATATAATAAAAGAGGTATGAATAAAATAATGGAAAAGCAGATCATTAATTCAAAAAAAGCGTCACAGAGGGGGGACGTACCCTTCTGAGATCTTTATAAGAATTAACAATCCTGTGAAAGAAACATAATTATTTCCTTAATTTTATACATAAGAAAACTGAGATGTAGATTTCAAACCAAGTCACACTGCTAACATGTGATGTGGCCAGCATTTAAACACTGGTGGTCTAATGGCAGAGCCCATGCTCGTTTAATCACCAGGTGATGCTTTTCTTTTCACCAACAGGACTTTATTTAGCAGAAGGTAGGTACAAAGGCAAGACAATAAAAGTTCATGATCTACTCCAGGAAGAGCCAAATGTTTTCTCCAGTAGTAGTAGAGGGTCAGTGTAAGGTGATGGAAGAGATGAGACTGGAAAAGTGGTTGCAGATAGATTATAAAAAGCATTTAATGCCATGGTAAGGAATTTGGACTTTATTCTGTAAGCAATACGGGAGGCACTGAAGGATTTTAAGCAGAGGAAGACATGTTTCTGTGTGGACTTCCAGTTTATAATATTGGTATCACCAGTCTTAAAGTTAGAAATCACTTTTTAATTGTTTTCTTCACATCATTATATTTTAACTTTGCCCCTCTAAGTTATCAACAAGAACATTAACAGTAATAACAGCTTAGATGGAGCCAGAAAATCTGAACCTAACTCCATGGGGAAGTTGGGAAATGTTAGGACGGGTACTATGCACCTTTGTCTAGCTATAAATGGTTTCAGAGCTTTTGCTCTGATGGCAGGACCATCTTCTTCCTGTTTCTTGTGTTGCCCAGGTAGCCTTGGTCTTACTGTAGAAGCTGAAGAAGGCACAGGTCAATGATCCATTAGCTTTAAAGATTAAGCTTTAAAGATTAGCTTTAAAGATTAAGATGATAGAGATGATTCAGTAAAGGAGTGTACATGTACTATTGGAGAGAATAGTTCTGCTGAGGGGATATCTTCTGGTTACTCTGCTACAGTCAGTTTTACTGCTTTATGACTCCAACAAATACATTCTTTAACTTCATCTTCACTCCTTGAGGAAAACACAGTGATTTTACTAGAACATATAATCAAATTTCAAATCAAGGATATAATTTAAGACGTCATTTCCCAAACCTGAAGCATTTTGCTTATCCACTTGGAAATCTGTCTTTTGGTTTTTCTGTGATATTAAATATCATATAGAAGAAGCATTTTGGAGGTTTAACAGTCTTACTTATTTTAAACCAACATTTGCAGTTTCTACCTAACCCTCTTCAAAAAACCAACCAAACAAACAAACAAAAAACCCCAACTTTTCCTAGAGCTATTAATTGTTAAAAAGATTTGGTTGAAGTTTCAGATCTTGATTTTTTTTTCTCCTTTCCTCTTTCTAAGTAGGAGTGTCAGAGAAAACCAAAATGACAAAAAGATGTGAAAAAAGGCATAAAGGATAGAGCTGAATCATTTTCAGAACACTGATAATAGGATTTGTTCATGCTCTATTTTAACAGATACACATTGAAGGGACAGATCATGTTTTCTTATCTGGCAAATTAGACCAGTTCCTTTCTTAGTTAACTGTAAACAACCAGCCAAACTTTATGAGCTTCCTTTGATTTTGCAACTGAAATCTGTAGAACTATGGACACTGTTATCCTGCTTCCTAGAGACCAAAGGTAATTAGTCATGGTTTGCCAAAAATCCAGTCTCACAAGCAGAATATTAAATTAAGATGAGTAAGTATGCCGCACAGTTAGGAAACTTAAGCAGCAGGACAAATAAAAAGGGAAAGAAGTTTTGCTCTATTGAGTAGATTAACAGCTAAAATTGAAGCTCGAATTCTAGGGCTGAGCTCTGCCACTTCCTTCTTATCTGTTTATGAGAAACTGTTTAAGCCAAAAAGCCCCTAGGCAAACATCTCACGTTATTTTATCTCTCCATTTTATCCCTCTCCTGCCTCTCTGTTCCACACATCACTGCCTAGCTCCATCACCAGCTGCCTCTTTTTTAATCTAATTCACACAGAGGTAAAAGTGAGTTGATATTGGTGGATGATGTCTGGAACAAGCAAAGCTTATGCCAAAGGAACAAGGCTCTAATAATGAACTTCAGGTAGTACAACATCTGGATACTATTCTGAGGCAGATGAGTTCAGGTGGTTCTCTCAGGTCTCACGAAATGCTCATTACACAGCATGACTTTGCTCTTCTGAGTACCATCACTGGATCTAGACTGCCTGGACTGGAATCCCAAGTTCACTGCGTGCATACACTTGGCAACAGCTATGGAAATGTACTTGGGCACAGCACTTCTTCCCCTTGGTTTTAGTGTCCTCCCCTCTATGGCTGAAAGAGTAATAATGCCTATCTTGTAAGCGCTGTTGGAGGATTAAAGGAGATTCTAACATGTAAAGTGCTTAAAACTATTTTGGCCACAGCCAGTACCCAATAATTGTTAGCTGTTTATTTATTTACACATTTTCTCAGATTTTCTTAAGGAAAAAGAGATGGCTGGCATCAATTTTGGTATCCTTTCCCAAGGCTTATTATTATTATGAAGGAAGAACATATGTTAACATTTTGACTTATGGTTTATGGGTTCAAATATTTGCATTCCCCTTTGCCAAACTTACTACTTTTACTGAGCGCCTCCTCTTAAAAAGATGGTGGTAGAGGTAAGAGAGATGCTGTGTCATGATACAGTAGAAAATGGCTTGGACTTAGACTTATTTTAAAGCCTTGCTCTGCCACTTAAAATCTAGGTAGTTTATTAAGTTTCTCTGTTAGCCCTCTGTGAAATGGAGGTAGCAGTTGCCCAGTTTGTTGGGTCATGGTGGTATATGGAAGATAAAACTTATCCATAGAACCAAATAGAATATTAAAGAAGGAGGTTTTTGGAAGGGTATAGGGTCAGCCATGGTAAAAATTATATATTTCCATTTCTACTTTCTACTAGAAAGCAGTTCCTGCCAAGTGATCCATTAAGTGTTGATCTGGACTGAATGGGTACTCCTTTCATAATGTTCCTTGGGAAGGCTAATCACTCAATGAGCAGCATTGAGTAACTTTTTCTGCATGTTTCTCCGTTGGCTTTTATAGCAACTTTTCTGATCTTCCTCCTACTTTATTGGCTGCTCTTTCTAGGATGGTTATTGTGGCCTTATGTTTTTTTAACCATTTAAAAGTCCAAGTTATTCAGTGTTGTTTTCTTGTCCCACTGCTGTTCATACCCTCTATCCCCCTCGGATGATCTCAGTAGCTTCAACTGCCATTAACAAGCAGGTTATTCCCAACACAAACCAATCTCCAGGTCAGCTTTCTCTCCTATACTTTGGACTAACCAGCTACTTGATGCAAACCTCGATGGGATATTCCACAATCATTTGAAACTCAATAGTCCAGCACTGAACTGAACGCCTTCCCCAGATTAAAAAAAAAAAAAAAAATGTTTTTTTACCTTCTGTCTTAGAAAGTGGCACTATTATCCACTCGTCATTCAAGCTAGAAACATAGGAAACATCTTAGAAAATTGCTTTGTAACCTCCATTATCACCTCTTACATATTCTTCTTCCTTAATATTACTCACAGCTCCAGTCCACTCCCCTGTTTTAATTTAGTACCTCATGGCTTCTTGAACTGTGTGAGTTCACAGCCTTAAAGTGGTCCCCCTATGTTCAATATCTCTTCCTCAAGTCTTCCTCGCATTGTGACCATAGTGATGTCTCATAAGGCAAGACTGACCTTGTCTTTCTCCTGCTTAAAAAGTGTAATGGCCTCCCCCCCGCAACACACATAATTGTAATGGCCAACATAGCTTTTATGACGAAACTTAAAATATTTATAGGCTAGTGCATGGGTGTTTCACACTCTTGCCCTTGCCTCTTTCCAGTCTCAGTCCAGCGTGCAGTCTCCATATTTATCAGCCTGAGGTCACAGGACAGTTTCTGATAGAGATACAAGGAATAGCCGTCAGATTCAGGCAGTGCAAAGAATTACACTTGAGATATTCCTTCTCTCATACCAAACTACCTCCAGAGACAAAGGAAGGAGGCTACCTATCATTTGGGAGTTGTTGGCTGAGATTCCAAGAGATGTTAGTGACACACTGTTTATTTTTTATTTTTTTATTTTTTTGTGACACACTGTTTAAATAAAATTAATTAGAATCCACAAACTGGTGTGAGCTGGGTGGGGTAGAGGGTATTTGGATTAATTAATGGTGTATTTTCAGACCTTAAACACTTAGGATGTAGGAATCATATATTAATGGACTTTTTATACCTAGTGATTAATACAAAGCCCAGCACATATTAAGCACTGATTAAATTATTTAGGGAATGAAAGAGAAAGCAATGAGAGAGGCCACTATGAACATGTATTTGACTCTATACTCACTTTTTACATTTCCTTCTTTACAAGAGTATTCAGTGATGTAGAAGATGAAAAAAGGAAAGGGGAATATTAACCAGAATTGTTAAACATTTTATTTTGAGGGTAGTGTTTATATACAGTTAATGCACAGTTCTTAACTGTACAGTATGATGTGTTTTGACAAACGTATATATACACCAGTGCAAACACCACCCCAATCAACATAAAGAAAATTTCCATCGTACTTTTCTCATGCTCCTTTCAGGCAATCCCCCACCCAAACAGCCACTTTGCTGATTTCCAACACCATGATTCGTTGGCCTGTTCTTGAGCTTCATATAAGGGGAATCATACAATGAATGTATACATTTTGTGTTTGGCTTATTTTGCTTATCATCTTTTAAACATTAATCTGTGATGGTGAACGTATCAACAGTCAGTTAGTTTTCATTGCTGAATAGCATTCCATTGGATGAATATGAATATACCAAAATTTGTTTGTACATCCACCTGTTGATGGACATTTCTACCCCTACCCAACACCCACTCCCAGAGTTTTGACTCATAAATCTCCTGTGAAAATTCTTATACAAATCTTTCTGTAGGCATGATCTTTTCATTTTTCTTGGGTAGAAACTTAAGAGTGGAATTATTTGCTCACATGCTTTGTTATATGTCTGAGTTTGGAAGGAATTGCCAAACTGCTTGTCAAAGCAGTTGTAAGATTTTACACCTCTCCCAGCAGTGAATGAGAGTTCCAGTTGTTTCGCATTTTCATAACACTTGCATTGTGTTTATAATTTTAGCCATCCTAGTGAGTTTTAATTTGTGGGTTTTTTGTTTTGTTTTGTTTTGTTTTTTGCGGTACGCGGGCCACTCACTGTTGTGGCCTCTCCCGTTGCAGAGCACAGGCTCCAGATGCGCAAACTCAGCGGCCGTGGCTCACGGGCCCAGCCGCTCCGCGGCATGTGGGATCTTCCCGGACCAGGGCACGAACCCGTGTCCCCTGCATCAGCAGGCGGACTCTCAACCACTGTGCCACCAGGGAAGCCCTAATTTGTGGTTTTAATTTGATTTCCCCTGATTACTAGTGATGATGGGCATCTTTCTATGTGCTTATTGTATTATACAACTTCTTCTGTGAAAAGTCTGTTCAAATCTTTTGTCTACTTTTTGAGTTATTTGTAACTTTATTGAGATGTGAGACAATTATATATAAATATATATAATGGATATGTAAATATATAATCCGTGGCTTATTTTAATTTTAATATTGTCTTTTAAAGAGTAGAAATTTATAATTTTGATGATGTCCAATTTATTATTTTATGTTTATTGCCATTTTAGTTCTAAGGAATCTTTGCTACCCCAAGATTCTGAATATATTCTCCTATTAATTTTGAAATTTTGTGAATGCATAAGATAGGAGTTAGGGTTCATTATGTTCCACGTGGATAACCAGCTGTTCCAGATAATTTTTTGAAAAATTTCCTTTCCCCACTGAATTGCTTTGCCACTTTGTGAAAAATCCATTGACCATGTGTGTTTGTCTATTTCTGGATACTCTATTCTGTTGTGCTGATCTACTTATCAATCCTTACACCACACCATACCATTTGACTGCTGTAGTTTAAGAGTAATTTTTAAAATTAAGTAGCATAAGTGTGTTCTTTCAAGACTATTTCGGTTATTTGATGTCCTTTGCACTTAATAATTTCATATATATTTTAGAATCAGCTTGTTTTATTTCTACCAGAGGTAAGGAGGGAGGCAGGGAGGGAGAGAGGGAGGCAAGGAGGGAGAGTGCTTGCTGGGAATTTGATTGGAATATTCACAAGGTTGGGCCATCCAATTAATAAACTGTAATATTTCTCAACTCATTTTTTCCTTAGTTTCTTCCAACAGTGTTTTATAGTTTTTCAGTGTAGAGATATTAAATATTCTTTATTCAGTATATCTACTTTTTTGTTATTAAGAATGGTATTGGTTTCTAAGTTTCATTATCCAACCGTTTGTAGTTTATAAAAATGTAATTAATTTTTGTATAGTGTTCTTATGAACTACTAATTTGCTTAGTAGTTATAGCATTTCTTCTTTCTAATAGATTTTAAAAATTTACTATGGACTAAGTTATGTTGTCCATGAAAAAATACTATATTAATCTTTACTATATTTTATTATTTTTTACTTGTTTTATTGCACTGAATGGGAACTCCATTACAGTATTATTAGAAGTAGTGAGAACGGACAAGCTTGCCTGTTTCCTTTAGAAAGGAAAGTACTTAATTATTAACTATGATGTTGATTGTAGATTTTTTTTCTCAAGGTGACCTTTATCAGATTGAAGAATTTCCCTTAGATTCTCAGTTTGTTGAGAATTTTTATCATGAGTGGGCATGGAATATGATCAAATGCTGTTTCTACACCTATTGAAATGACTATATAGTTTTTTAAATGTGGTGTAGAATTCAACAGTGAAGTCTTTTGGACCTAATGTTTTACTTGTGGGACAATTTTAAATTATGAATTCAAGTTATTTAAGGTGTAAGGCTATTCAAAATCTATTTGTTGTTGGATTAGTTTTGGTAACTTGTGTTTTTCAAGGAATTTGGTGGTTGCATCTTAATTGTCAAATTTATTGACATAAGATTGTTCATAATATTTCCTTATTATTCTTCAAATGCCTGTAGAATCTATAATAATACTTCCTCTTTATTCCTGATATTGGCAATTGGTATTTTCTCTTTTGTTCTTCTTGTTCATTGTAGCTAGAGTTTTATCAATTTTGTTCTTCTTTCCTACAAATTGGTTTTTGGTGTGATTGATTTTTCTCTATTTTTTATTTTATAATTTTCTGATTTTATTTTTATTATTTACTCTCTTCTGCTTACTTTGGGTTCAGTTTGGTCTTTTTGTTGTTGTTATCTAGCTTTTTAAGGTGGAAACTTGGATCAAAGATTTTAGAACTTTCTTCTCAGTCTATACATCTTTTCTAGGAACTCTGTAGAAGCTGTCATTATACTCTGCTCAACTATGAAGGCTGATAACTCCTTGGAATTCAGTTTATCAAGGTTTCTTTGCAAATGCCTTTTCCTAATCCCACAGAGAAGTATGGTTTTTATTTTGTGTCGACTTTTCTTACTTCTATCGTGGGCAAAAAGATCTTTCAAATCCTTTACTGCTTACCTCCTAGTAGAAGTTGATTCACTGGTTCTTTAGATGTCCTGAACATACTGAGGTTCTGCTAACATCTGGTTTAAAAAAATTCATATATTCTTAGCATCTTTCCCCATTTTCCTAAATTAATGCTAAGTAAAAATCCTGGCACACTCACTCTGAAAGATCTCAGAGAAAATTACCTTAAAAAACAAAATGGAAATATGAGATTTAGCCTTTCCCAGCTAGAAAACACCCAGTTAACCATTTTATTTCTTTTCTCTAAATGAGTTGCTAATTTGTTAAATTCCAAGGGAAAGTTATACAGTATCTCTCCCACATCTTTTTATTTCTGCTCTAAAAAATTTGTTTTAAGTAGTAAAATGTGCTGTAAAGTGACAAGTGTAAACTATCTTAAATGAAAAAAGTCGAAGACTGAAGGAACATTTTATTCTATCATAAGATTCATGTATCAGATATTACATCTTTTTAGGTAACGTTTAAAAAAATCTTTTCATGAATGACAGCTATTACTTCCAGTCCAGAAAGTGTATACTTTAATACTCAGAGGAATTTCCATGGACCCCCAGAGGGGGTCTATCGTTGAAGATTAATCATGTCAGATCACTCTACTGTGAGAAGCTAAAGCCAAGCACACGTGATGATTTCATTTCAATAGATTTAATTTTCTTCTTCTGACTGCCACTTTACTCTCTGGTTGCCTTAGAAAAAGCCATGGTTAAAGGAATCCCATTGTGAAGAGAAACCAGGAAAAAGCTTTGCTACAAGGCAAGAGCTAATTCTCTATTCTGTAGGGGCTGATACTCTTCTATCCTTCAGTAAAAGCTAATGGCTCAATAGGCCTCATGCACTAAGCTAATCTAGGAAGAAGTTGATGCTTATTCAATCGAGGATTATTCTTAAGTGCTATTACTGCATATAAAACTACACTTACACCTACTTGATGTAAAATATGACTAAGGTTTTTAAAAAACCAACCTACTGACTTTAGCCTTGTCAATATTACATAGACATTTGCAAATGTGATAGTATTTGAATCAGATGCTACTGCATATCAGTTTGGGTTTTTATAGCAAATGACGATACCTGCTAATTAGAAAATGAATACATAAATCTCTGGCATGAAAATTAGCCTTGTATTATTCCTAAGGTCTCCTAAAGAATTAGAAATATGTAAGTGATGCTATTTAAAAATAATTCAGTGACTGCTGTTTACTATTTAGAATTCAGGCATCCTGATAAAAGGACATAAGCTTTCCTAGCAGGTATTTTTGCCAAACATTCACAAGAGTAAGAGGAATTTCCTTTTGATATGAGTAGTGTGTTGGCTAAAGGCACTGCCACCCTATGGTTATCAATTCCTACAAGGGGAGAGAAAACCATGAGTAGAGAAAGAAAGAAAGTGAGAGAAGTAAGCAGCATAAAATTTGGAGACAAAGTTCTTGTATAGGGAAATAGCAGAAAAGTTTTTGTGAAATTCAGTTGTGTCAGTTGTGGATTGTAGGCCCTCATTAGGAGTAATGAGTGGTCAGTGCAAAAAAGACCCTCAAATAACTTCTCTTTACTTAATTACATACAGCTCAGTTTAGATGGTTCATTTTAGTTAGTTAAAACTGAAAAATCATAGAGATCATAATGTTAAATTACTTACAGTTGCATGAAGATATAGAAGTTTGAAAGTTATTTTGCTTTACCAAGTACTCCTAATATAAAAATCATATGCTACTGTTTCCGTCATTTCAACTACAACCATATCCACTTTCAGTTTTATTTGGGATGATGATCTGCATGTAAAGGCAAAAAGTTAATTCATAAAAGTGATGCACTGTTCTCATGATGTTAAATGCAACCACGTTTATGTATAGGCATATTGGGTTTTATGTAAAACACATGTGTTCAAGAGCGATTTACTCACTTGACATGCTATTTATAAGTGTTTGAGTATCCTCTAGCATTTGAGTATTGTTATATATGTTGCATTTTTAAGTCTACTCGTGCTGAAACCATTTTAGTTTGGGTCTAAGCAAATAGAAAGTGTACTGCTCTGAGTTATTTCTTCTTAATGTAATAGAATTTAGATTAAACCCTAAGAGTTGTATATCAAACATCTATTATGAAAACTCTCTACTGAAACTTCAGTTTGCTCATCAGAAAAAATGAGTATGACCTATATGATCTCCTATTCCTCAGATATTCTGATTGTGTGATTGTACGTGTTGCTCATTACAAAGGGTAGAAATAGGCATAATTTTATTACCTAAGGAAGTTCTATCCAAATGTTCTCACATTTCATCTGGTTTCATCTCTAGGCATTTGTGACCTTTGAGAGATTTGGGAGCACCAGGAAGAAGCTATGGACTTTTATTTTTGAAGGTTAAAATGGCATTGCTCCTTCCTTGTAAAGAATGAATTTTGACATTGTGCACAGGTTTATTCATCAGAAAAGGGGATATAAAACTAGGGTAGCCCTTTGGCTTACAGACATATCTTTACTTATTTGTGAATTCTAGAATAAAGCCAAGCAACTTCACAACAGTAAACATGATCCAATATTTACTGAACACTAAATGTGTGCCAAAAATTCTAAATGCTCTAATATCTGAAGTTTTGTAATCCTCAAAACAATTCTTTAAAGCAGATATTATTTTTTTTTATTTTATTGAAGTATAGTTGATTTACAATGTTGTGCTAATTTCTGCTATACAGCAAAGTGACTTACTTCTACATATATATATTCTTTTTTATATTCTTTTCCATTATGGTTTATTATAGGATATTGAATAGTAGGACCTTGTTGTTTATTCATCCTATAGATAATAATTTGCATCTATTAATCCCAAACTCCCCTTGCCTCCCCCCAACTCTTCCCCTTGACAATGATGAGTCTGTTCTCTATGTCTGTGAGTCTGTTTCTGTTTCATAGATATGTTCATTTGTGTCATATTTTAGATTCCACATATAAGTGATATCCTGTAGTATTTGTCTTTCTCTTTCTGACTTACTTCGCTTAGTATGATAATCTCTAGGTCCATCCATGTTGCTGCAAATGGCATTATATTATTCTTTTCAATGGCTGAGTAATATTTCACTGTGTGTGTGTGTGTGTGTGTGTGTGTGTATATATATATATATATCACACCTTCTTTATCCATTCATCTGTTGTTTCCATGTCTTGGCTATTATAAATAGTGTTGCTATGAACATAGAGGTGCATGTATCTTTTCGAATTATAGTTTTGTCTGGGTATATGCCCAGGAGCGGGATTGCTAGATCCTATGACAACTCATTTTTTAGTTTTTTGAGGAACCTCCCTACTGTTTTCCATAGTGGTTGCACCAATTTACATTCCCACTAACAGTATAGGAGTGTTCCCTTTTCTCCACACCTTCTCCAGCATTTGTTATCTGCAGAATTTTTTTTAACATCTTTATTGGAGTATAATTGTTTTACAATGGTGTGTTAGTTTCTGCTGTATAACAAAGTGAATCAATGATGGCCATTCTGACCAGTGTGAGGTGGTGCCTCATTGTAGGTTTTTTTTTTAAATAAATTTATGTATTTTTAAAATTTATTTTTGGCTGCGTTGGGTCTTTGTTGCTGTGTGCGGGCTTTCTCTAGTTGCGGTGAGCAGGGGCTACTCTTCATTGTGGTGCGCGGGCTTCTCATTGCAGTGGCTTCTCTTGTTGCCAAGCATGGGCTCTAGGCATGCGGGCTTCAGTAGTTGTGGCACGTGGGTTCAGTAATTGTGGCATGTGGGCTCTAGAGCGCAGGCTCGGCAGTTGTGGTGCCCAGGCTTAGTTGCTCCGCAGCATGTGGGATCTTCCCAGACCAGGGCTTGAACCCGTGTCCCCTGCACTGGCAGGTGGATTCTTAACCACTGCACCACCAAGGAAGGCTTTTTTTTGTTTTTCGCAATTCTCTAATAATTAGCAATGATGAGCATCTTTTCCTGTGCCTATTGACCATCTGTATGTCTTCTTTGGAGAATTGTCTATTTAAGTCTTCTGCCCATTTTTTGATTGGGTTGTTTAGTTTTTTGTTATTGAATTGTATGAGCTGTTTGTATATTTTGGAAATTAAGCCCATGTTGGCTGCATCATTTGCCAATATTTTCTCCCAGTCCCTGGGTTGTCTTTTTGTTTATGGTTTCATTTGCTGTGAAAAGCTTCTAAGTTTGATTAGGTCCCATTTATTTATTGTTGCTTTTATTTCTATTGCCTTGGGAGACTGACCTAAGAAAACATTGGTATGACTTATGTCAGAAAATGTTTTGTGAGGCAGGTATTATTGTTCTATCCATTTTACAGATGAGTTACAAGAGATTAAGTAACTTACACAAGGTATTAGTAAGTGGTCAAGCTGAAGATCCAACCCACGCATTCCAGCTCTGCAGCCTGCATTTAAAATCAATACACTATAGTGTTTCTATGGAATACATGTTAAGTTGAACACTGTCAATAATAGTTCCAGATCATTGGTTTTATTTTTTACCAGCAATTTGGATAACATGGATCATCTTAGTGGTCTGTGGCAGCTGAGTTCTCCTGCTTGGAGAAAAGGTCCCCAGACACAAGCTCTCAGGGTCTTTCCTTTCTAGACCCTGAGCTATTTATGTACTCATTCAACTCTTAATTATCTGTCTTGGGCCAGTAGCTTAGTGAGCTTGGGCTCCCATAACAACATACCATAGACTGTGTGGCTTAAACTGTAGACACTTATTTTCTCACAGTTCTGGAAGCTAGAAGTCCGAGATCAGGATACCAGAGTGTTTGTGTCTGGTGAGAGCCCTCTTTCTGATTTGCAAATGGCTGCCTTCTTGCTGTATCTTCACATGACAGAAGGAAGAAGCTCTGGTGTCTCTCCCTTCTTATAAAGGCACTAATCCCATCATGTGGGGGGGTTCTACCCTCATGACCTCATCTAAACCTAATTGCTTCCCAAAGGTTCCACTTCCTAATACCATCACTTTTGGGGTTAGGGTTTCACCATATGAATTTGGGGGAACATAAATGTTCCATTCATAACAGCCAGACTTTGCTCTAGGCACTGGGGATATAGCATAAACAAGTCAGACAAAAAGCCTTGCCCATGTGGAGCTTAAAGTTTCATGGGAAAGACAGATGATAAGCAAGATGAATAAAATAAATAGACTGTAAGTGCTAAGGGAGATAAAAGGCAGAAAAGAAGGTTAGGATATATAGGGTGTTGACATTTTGGATAGGATGGTTAAGAAAGTCTTCTGAGAAGTTGACTCTTTTTTTTTTTAACATCTTTATTGGAGTATAATTGCTTTACAATGGTGTGTTAGTTTCTGCTGTATAACAAAGTGAATCAGCTATACATACACATATATCCCCATATCTCCTCCCTCTTGCGCCTCCCTCCCACACTCCCTATCCCACCCTTCTAGGGGGTCACATAGCACCTAGCTGATCTCCCTGTGCTATGCGGCTGCTTCCCACTAGCTATCTATTTTACGTTTGGTAGTGTATATATGTCCATGCCACTCTCTCACTTCGTCCCAGCTTACCTTCCCCTACCCCGTGTCCTCAAGTCAATTCTCTACATCTGCGTCTTTATTCCCGTCCTGCCCCTAGTTTCTTCAGAACCAGTTTTATTTCTTTTTGGATTCCATATATATGTGTCAGCATATGGTATTTGTTTTTCTCTTCTTCTGACTTACTTCACTCTGTATGACAGACTCTAGGTCCATCTACCTCACTACAAATAACTCAATTTCGTTTCTTTTTATGGCTGAGTAATATTCCATTGTATGTATGTGCCACATCTTCTTTATCCATTCATCTGTCGATAGACACTTAGGTTGCTTCCATGTCCTGGCTATTGTAAATAGTGCTGCAATGAACATTGTGGTACATGACTCTTTTTGAATTATGGTTTTCTCAGGGTATATGCCCAGTAGTGGGATTGCTGGGTCGTATGGTGGTTCTATTTTTAGTTTTTTAAGGAACCTCCATACTGTTCTCCATAGTGGCTGTATCAATTTACATTGACTTAATCTAAAAGGGCTAAATGGTGGGAAGAGCCAAAGCAAAGGGCTTGAGGGGGAGTGTGGCTGGCTTCTACGAGACAGTGACAGAGCAGGGTGTGTCAACTCATGTGAATAAGGGAGAAACTGTAAGAGATGAAGTTAGAGACATAAAGGAAACCCAGACCATGAAGGTCCTTATAATTCGTAATAGGAACCTCAGAAACTATTGGAGGATTTTGAGTGGAGGAATGACATAATCTGACTTTCACTTTAACAGAGTAATTCTGGCTGCTCTGCTGAAAATAAACTGAAGTGAGGAACAAGAGCTGAAGCAGAGAGACCAGTTAGGAGGCTATCACCTGTCAAATTATTAAAAGAGATGAGGCAAATGAGTGCTAATCATGTCTCATCTGAATCGATCAAATGTTTTGTTTGCTGCACAGAGAAAATTTGAATGTGATTTTAATGCTAACTTGGGAAGACTTGCAAGAAAGTTGGCAAAGTGTACAAGGCATTAATCTCTTTTGAATTCTTTCAAAGAAGAAAGACAGCCTCAAATTGGATGTAAACTGCATAGGTATACTGAAACTAAAGAGTGGCAACAAAGTCATACTTCAAATTCTATAGGTTACCTGCTGGATAGTGTGCAACTTATACTTAGATGAAGTACTCCAAACTTCAATAGATATTACCTATAATCCTAAGTATGATAAGGAGTTTAGATTGTGGATGGGAACAGTCTGAAGAATACCACTAAATTCTCTTGCTTGGAGAGGTTAATAGTGGGATATATTTGTGGACTCACTCTCATTGTGTACAATAGGAAGGGCGGGGGTTAGCAAGAGATCTTCTGACCACACAAGGTAGCCACGATATTGCATTTAAAAGGAAAAGGGGAGATTGTAATTATAGCTGGGTCAAAGGAGAAACAAGGGAACAACATTGTGGGGACATTCTGGGTCAACAAAGACATTCTGTGTTAAAGATTCAATAGAAAAACTCCATGAGCCATAGAAAATCACATTAGATGGAACTTCTTCCAAGATGGTATTCACTCCTAAAAGCCCAGAAATGAAGATCTCATCCTGACCTACACTGATGTGACCGTGCATGCCAATAGGGGATGAAATTCAATAAATCTGGAAGAAAAGCTGAAAGAAGTTGGCTGCCGAGTGCCCTGTCTCCCTTAGAATTTACCCCTCCTAAAGCTAAATAACCCTAATAGTTGGAGGAAGGAAAATATTAATAACATCAAGGCCTTCAATTTAGAATATTGAAGTGATGCCATGATAAGAGGTAGGGAAGAAAAGAGAGAACCTCTGTGCAACATTTAGGGACAATGGCGGGCCTCAGTGGGCCTGTTTTTATTAAAGGCAAAATTACAAATAAATGCAAGATTAAATTGGTGCCATAATTCTTCAACAGAATGAAAGAAGACACCTATGCTAGACGTAAATACGTGCTCGAATTTACGGAAATACACTTACCTAAACACATTTGGGAAGTTTAGGAAAGAATTGCGTCACCCTTTCAGGTTAATAAAAGACAGGAAAGGGTAAGATGCAAAATACCAAATTATCCATTGGAGAATGAGCTATCAGAATGAATATTTAAACTAAAATAGATAATTTCAAAATCATACTGAAAAAGAACAGAATTTTATTAGTCTTCACTCTATAGCTTACCACACAGACTTGAGGAATATATATATATACTGAGGGAAAGGGAAAATAAATGAATAATTGGCAATGCAGAAATTGTTTTAGACAAAGTTAAATACGTGAAGAAGACTTTATTCAAGGCTACTGCAATAGGGGAAAAAAGATGCCAATGCAGTCTAAGCTGAATTCTGCGGATAGAAGTGGCAGAAGTGTTTTTAAGGGCTGAGTATGGGGGACCAGAGACCATCTTCTCATACCTTCATCACAAGAGATAGTCTTACAGCTTGGAACAAGGCAAGTTAAGCTCCTACCCTCCTACAGAAACAGAGATAGGGATACTCTCTCCCTTGTTTATTACACTTCAAAGAGATGAATCCCAGGTCCTTTAGAGAAAACAATCTTAGGTGGTAAAATCAGCAAGACGCTTCTAAAGAGATTTAAATCACAAAGGAATAGAGAAAGACTTTATAATGACAAGTTTTCTAAAGTAAATGCTCTAAGTAAACAGAGAAGAGAGGCCTCTGTGGTTAGGCTATCTGGATTTTGTAAGGCATGTGCGAGGGAGGTCAGAGGTAGGAAGATGCCTGTCTAAAGTTTAGTCAACCTGAGAGAAAGGTTAAGGTGGTCTTGGTCAATATAGATGATAAGGTAGTTGATACAGAGGGCCACAAAATGAAGATTCAGTCCCCAGATAGGTATAGAAAATACTTTCAAAGACATAATAAAAGAATAATTCCCAAAATCAAATAACACCTAGATCAGTATATATTTAAATCATGTTCTACGAAAATTTAACACCAAGATCTATCTTGATGAAATAACTAAACTTTAAAGATTAAAAAAAAATCCCACAGTTCTAGGTGGCAAAAACATAATAAAATTGCAAAGGACAAGAAATATTTAGCCAGGCCAACTTCAAACCTCAGATCAGCAAGTATGGGCCATTGTCATTAGAGTATTTTCAGGGACTGATCAGATTGTAGAGAGAAATAAATTACAGTTTAAGAAATGTTATCTTTATTCCCTTCTCTACTTTTTAAAATAGCTCTATTGAGGTGTAATTGATATCCAATAAACTGTACATATTGAAATGTGATAAATTTCAACATATATATGAGTATGTATGTGTGTGTATGTATATATATGAAATCATTACCACAAGTAAAGTAACAAACAATTCCATGAACTCTTTGTTTCCCAGTGCTCTTCTGCAGTCCAACTCTTCCACAACCCCACCCACAAATAACCACTGATCTGCCTTCTGTAATTTTATGTTAATTTGTATTTTCTAGAATAAATGAAATCATACATAGTCAAGATGGTTATTAGTCCCACCATACACTCCCATTATGCAATCATACGATTGTATTTATAATGTATGTGGGGGAAGATAATGGGGCATTTTTCACTTACCATTTTTGTTTTGAGAATCTCTCATGTTTGTTATATGAATCATTCGCTTTCATTACTGAGTAGTGGTATAATTACACAATGGAACACAATTTGATTCACCTGTTGGTTGTCATTTGTGTTGTTTCTAGCTTTTAATAAAGAATCCCAAATAAATCTCACATGAACATTTGTGTACCACCAAGTCTGTGTGGAAATAAGCTTTAATTTCTTTAGGGAAAATACCTAGAAGTGGAAATCGTATGTCATAAGGTAGTTTTATGTTTAATTTTGTAAGACTCTGTTACCACCAGCAGTCTGAGAGTTCCAGTCACTCTACAGTCTCACAAACACTTGTTATGGCCAGTTTTCTTAATTTTAGTGTTTCAAGTGGGTGTTCTATGGTATCATGCTGTGTTTTTAAATTTGCACTTCACTGATGACTAAGGATCTTAAACATTTTCTTCCTGTGTTTACTTGGTATTAGGAAATCTTCTCTGAGGTGGCCATTCAAAGATTTTATCTATTTAATTATTTTAATTGGGATATGTATCTTTTTATCATTGAGTTGTGAAAGTTTTTTTAATATATTCTGGATTTAAGTTCTTTTTCAGTTATTTGTTTGTTAATATTGTATCCTAGTCTATGGCTTGACTTTTCATTGCCTTAACACTGGTTTTAAGAGAAGCCTGTAATTTTGATAAAACTTCATTTATCAGTTGTTATGTGGTTCATATTTTAGTGGTTTTTCTCAGAAACCTTTTCGTAATATAAAATCACAATTTTTCTCTAGTGTTTCCTAGAAAAGCTTTATAATGCTAGCTCTTACATTTAGAGATATGATTCATTTCAAGTAAAGTATTATATATGGTATGAGGTAAGGGTCCAGATTCATTATTTTGTGTGTGGAGAACCAATTGCTCCAGCACTATTTCTTGAAAAGATGTTTCTTTCCCCATCAAAAATTGCCTTTGCCCCTTTGTCAAAATTAATTGGCAGTACATAGATGACTTTTTGTAGACTCTCGATTCTCTTCCATTGTTCTATATATCTATTTTTCCACCAGTACTACACTGTCTAGATTACTGTAGTTTAGTAGTAAGTCTTGCAATCTGCTAGTATAACTCCTCCAACTTTGTTTTTCTTTTGCAGAATTGTTTGTCTGTTCTGGAAAACTTCCATTTACATGTAAATTTTAGAAATCATCCTGTCAATTTCTACCCAATAAAGTCTTCTGTGATTTTGATTGGGATTGTGTTGAATTGTAGGTCAAACTGTGGAGAATCTACCTCTCAGCAATAATGGGTCTTTCAATTTATGATTATGGTATATCTCTCAATTTTTTAAAATATCCTTTTATATTTCTCTCAACAATGTGTTGTATTTTCATTATGAAAGGATTAAAGGGCTTCCCTGGTGGCGCAGTGGTTGAGAGTCCGCCTGCCGATGCGGGAGACACGGGTTCGTGCCCCGGTCCGGGAGGATCCCACATGCCCCAGAGTGGCTGGGCCCGTGAGCCATGGCTGCTGAGCCTGCGCGTCCGGAGCCTGTGCTCCACAACGGGAGAGGCCACAACAGTGAGAGGCCCGCATACCGCAAAAAAAAAAAAAAAAAGGATTAAAAATACTTATCAAATTTTATGTTTTAATTCTATTAGTTGTATTTTAATTATATTAGTTTTAAATTTTAAATCATCAGTTATTACTAGTATATAGAAATAGATGTTTTAATATTAACTTTATACCCTCCAACTCTGCTTTTCTGTGGATTCTTCATGCATTTCTTTTTTTCCCCAGTTTTGAGATACAGTGACCATTTAAAATTTCATGAATTTAATGTGTACAACTTGATGATTTGATAACACGTATACATTGTCAAATATCCACCACACTGTCTTTATTTTACGTCAGCCTTTCCCAGATGGATGTTCAAAAATCAATGCATCCTACATCCTTTCTCATTACCAGTTTGAAGATTCATTTCATATATTAGCACATTGAAGTCTTAAATTCCACGCAAACATGTAGCTTTTTAAAACATTTTCCAAATGTATTTGACTGTAAAACTTTTTTGAAGAACAACTTTTAACGTTGCCCGAACTATCGTAACATTTTCTAAAATTGCTACCTTGGGTCATTTGATCAAAAAATTGGCATCAAAAATGGGGTGTTTGGAGGAGATGAACACAGTGGCTGTGCATAGAATGGACTGGAAGCCAGGAGATCTTACCAACTAGAAGGCCATTGAGATGGCTATTTCAATAAGCCAGACAAGAAGAGATGAGAGCCTAGAGAGTTATAAAGAAGGAACTGATGAAATGCCTTGCTTACTTCCTGTTGCCTGAAATGCCCTGTTCTCTCCTTTCCAACATGGAATTTAAAGAATTGTTCTTGTTTGAATAACTACAACAAGATTATGGTGGTAGCATCTACTACTTAACAAATTATAATTGCTACTTTCCCCATTGTTTCTGTAGTCCCCTCACCTTCTTTATCTGAATTGACATGCAACTTATTACCGAGAGATTAGTCAGTTTAAATGGATATAATAATTTGCTAATACTAAAAATCAGTGTTGGTAAGCTCTGCCTTCATATGCCATTTCTAAAAATTACTATTTGTTCTATAACCTGGGTCAAATCCTACTTCTTTATAAATATTTCCTAGACCATGCTTTCGTATATTGACTCTCTGGTCACTGAATTACTTTAGCATTTATTTACTATATTACTGTAATGTATCCTGTCTTAATTTGTTTTTATTTTATATGCTCAATCTTCCTATTCATCTGTATTGTAATTGTATTCCATGGAAGATAATTGTTTACCCTTCTGCAGCACCATCTATAGACCTATTGCACTGGGTACAAGATAAGTAAAATTGATTAGATTTAAATATTCTACTTCCTTTGATTTTTCTATTATTTGATAAATAAGCTGTGAATTTTAATGAAATGCTCTCCATACATTGGAAAGAAATGGAATGGAATAGAGTATTTTCTCACGGAAAGGTAATTCCCTAAGCCTCTAAAAATGTACACTTTAAAAAGAATGTGTGTATGTATATATATATATATATATATATATATACACACACACACACAGACACACACATATATATATATAATTTGAATTAGTAGGAAATTGTAGTTTTTTGACATTGACATCTAATGAATTTAAAGAGAAGTTCACAAGGTAATTGAGAATACATAACCAAAACTATTCAGCAGTAGAGTTTTTATGGAGATGAAAGTTTCATATATTTTATTATCTTCTAGGCAAACATAAATGAATTCAAACCAAGCATTTAAGTTGCCCGCCTACCCTTTAGAAAATTGATTTCTATAGGAAAAAGTACAGGTACTAATAGCAATTTATTAGACTATAGCTTATGAAGAGTAGGCGGTTGGGATAAAAATATCGCATGCGGTATAGTGATGGAGTAGAAACTCTGGAGTCAATGGAGTCATTGAAATTTGGTGTGAATCACAGCTTTTGTTTTGCTAGTGATCTTGGGCAAATCAATCTATAACTATCCATCTATCTGCATATTTTGAAAATAACAGCACTTTCCCCCACAGGATTGCTATGAGGCCTATGAGAGAATAGTTGTAAATAGTTGTAAAGAGTAAAGAGAAGAGGTTCTATTTTTATTTTTGTATAATTCATTGTAAGATATTGTGGGATATTTAAGCAAAATAATTTCTCAACAGAGAAATAAAACATCTAAATTAGTTTTAGGACAATTAGTGTGAGATACTTAACACATGAAGTATTTAACTTCACTGAATCATTTGCTCTCTGTTGAGAGGAAATATCATGGGCCCCATAATGATTTTTATTGAATTTTCAGAAAAGAGTGTTTGCATAGTCCAAAGTTACAAAGTTTTTCTCCTATGTTTTTTCTTCTATCTTTACCTTTAGGTCTGTGCTCTATTTTGTGTTAACTAATTTTTATGTGCTGCAAGGTGTGGATTGAAGTTCATTTTTTCGCATAGGGATATCCAGTTTTTTGTGGGGTTTTTTTTGCGGTATGCGGGCCTCTCACCGTTGTGGCCTCTCCCGTTGCGGAGCACAGGCTCCAGACGCGCAGGCTCAGCGGCCATGGCTCACAGGCCTAGCCGCTCTGCAGCATGTGGGGTCTTCCTGGACCGGGGCACGAACCCATGTTCCCTGCATCGGCAGGCGGACTCTCAACCACTGCTCCACCAGGGAAGCCCTATCCAGTTGTTTTAACATGTTTTATTGAAACAACTGTCTTCTCCCCACTGAATTGCTTTTACACTTCTGTTGACAACAGTGGTCCACGTAAGTGTGGGACTATTTCTGACTTTCCATTTTGTTCCGTTGATCTGTTTTTCTATCTTTACACCAATGTCACACTGTCTTGTTTGTTGTAGTTTTATAAGAAGTTAGGTAATATTAGACCTCCAATTATTTCAAACTTATTTGCTATTCTAGTCTCTTTGCATTTCTATATAATTTTTAGAATTTATTTGCCAATCTCTACAAAATTACCTATTCAGTTTTGACTAGGATTATGTGAAATTGATAGATCAGTTTGGTGAGAACTGGCATCTTAAATTACTGAATCTTCCAGCCCACGTAGAATGTATCTGTCTCTATTTAGCCCTGTTATTTCTCTCAGCAACCTTTTAAGGTTTTCAGATCTTTCATATCTTGTGGGATTTATCCTTAGGTATTCATATTTTGAGGCTATCATAAATGGTATCACACTTTAAATTTCAACCATTTTGGAAATCAGTTTGGAAGTTTCTCAAAAGTTAAACATACTTCTGACATATGATCTAGCCATTTATCTTGTAAGTATTTTCCCAAGACAAACAAAAGCACATATACATAAAAATACTGCACAGCTTTATTCGTAATAGCACAAAGCTATAAGCAACTCAAATATCCACCAAAAGGTGAGTGAATAAACTGTGGTATATATACATACAATAAAATAAAACTTAACAATAAAAAGGAATAAACTATTGATCCAAAGCTGGAATATGAATGAATCTAAAAACAATTATATTGAGTGAAAGAAGTCAAACAGAAAAAGAACAATCTGTATGATTTCATTTATATAAAGTTCTATAAAATACAAACAATCTATAGTGGCATAAAGCAAATCATTGGTTGACTGGGAATGGTGTGAGAGGCTGGGAAGGGATTACAAACAAGAAAAAGTAAAGTTTGGGGGGTATATTGTTTTGCTAGGACTGCCACAATAAAATACCGTAGGCTGGGTGGCTTACACAACAGAAAATTATTGTCTCAGTAGAAGTTCAAGATGAAGCTTCTCCTGAGGTCTCTCATCTTGATTCGCAGCTGGTTGCCTTCTTGCTGTCCTTGTATGGCCTTTTCTCTATGCCTGTGAGCATCCCTGGTAACTCTCTTCTTATGAGGACACCAGTCATATTAGATTAGGGCCCCACCCTTATAACCACTTTTAACCTTAATTAGCTCCTTAAAGACCCTATCTCTAAATATAGTCATGTTGGGAATTAGGTCTTCAGCAAATGAATTTTGGGGTGGCTTATAGCTGTGGGTCTATTTTACTTAAATGTGTGTGTTCCCTTACTATAATAACCTAAAGCCTTGAAATACTGTGTTTTATGTCTATGGCTAACAGAATTATTTCTAGTTAGTTTGCATAACTGATGGTTTTACATAACTTTCTAATAAGGGGTAGCAGGATCAATATAGAGAGAAGCTAGCATCAAACCACAGATCAAAATGAAGTGCAAATTAGAGTTGGTGAATATCTTTGAGAATTAAGTTGTTAAATTCTGTGCTATTTTAAAAATTCACAGCTAGCTGTTTTTCCCAAGTTTTACATAGATGCTCTGCCTGCTGTTTGCTTATCACTCAATTCAGCAATATATCTCCCAATTGTTAGTAAGCCTTTGATTTGGTCTGAAGTGGCTGCTCACCCAAATGGCAGGCCTGAATTATATAGTGTAATAATTAATGAATATACACTAATGTAGTCTCAAGGATTCAATTAGTAAATAAAATAAATTTAGGGAAAAAATAATAATTTAGAGAGCTGTCTGCATCTGACTCCAAACAATAAACAGGATTTCTTATACATGCTCTAATTTTCCTTTTCAGTAGCCTATTTCTAGTTCTGAGGTATTACTTACAAACTTGTTAGTATTTAACAAGGGGAAATAGGGGGTCATAGCATTCATTATAAACAGAATGTGTCATTCATATAGAAGAGCAAATAATTATGTGAATGAGATATAAGATATTTTAATCATAAGTGCAGCACAAAACAGTCTCTTCTTTTGTAGACACTACCTACTTTTCTTCTTAAATGTCATCCATATTTATCAGACAGCATGGTTCTTGACATTTAGGTTTTTTTTTTTTTTTTCGAACTGTAACTGAAGCTTTGACAACAGGAGCTAATCATCAAGGGACTAAAGAGAAACTTCTTTTTTTTCTTTTTTTAAGCAGCAGGTCTCAGTAAAAGTGTGAATTATCAGTCATTTGAGATACTCTGTAGCCGAGAACTTTTATCATAATGTAGTTAAATCTCTTAAAGCATTTAATAGATCTTAGAAGTTTACATGGAAAGTTTCAGAAATTAAGTTTAACTTATTAGACAACTTTTTCTGTCTTTCTGTGTTAAGTAATCTGTGTACATCATAGGGAAAAATTGTTTTGAAAAATTTCCACAAAACAGAAAGTCTTACTTGAAGTATTTTATGGAGATAATTGTTTCCCCATGAAAATTACATTATAACAAATGTTCCAAATGTCTATCTTTGGTCATTCAAATTAATCTTTTAAAGGCCCCATTTCAAAGTTTATTAATGACTAGTCAACTACAATATTTTCACTAGTTATGTTTATAGATTGTTTATCAGCAGTAATATTATAACTATTTTCCTGCTCTTAAGCCAGTTCATATCATGAAACATATGTCAAGAAATCTCAGGAAACACTGGTGAAAAAGTATTTACTAGGAAGCTTTTCATAAAAGTTGTAGATTTATCAAGAATTGTGAAAAATCTGAGATTTTACCCTCCTTCAAGGTAACAAGTTAGCCTACAACAGTTGTATAAATGCTGGTACAATACACAAGATTCCTGGATCAGAGACTAATGCTAGTTTATTTCTGACAGCAATCTTAGTAGACAAAGTATAATATCTGCTTTGGTTCCCTGAGCCTCAGTTCTCACAGGGTGAGAGGAAGCGGACCAGTTGATGTTTGCATATGCAGTGTGTTGGATTACAGGAGAGGAACCCTAAGTTTAGGTAACCCAAATATCTTATAATGGGCAGTAAGAGAGCCTGGCCTTTTTTCTGGAAGGAGACACTATCTTTATCTTCCAAGGTTGTTTCCATTCTGGAAAATAGTCTGGAAAAAAGGCAGTGCCTCTGAACTGAAGATATGGAAAAACATGAAAGATGCATGGAAAATTGTCTCCCAGTAGTAATTTCTTAGGTATGTATCTTTACTCCAAATAAACTCCTCTAATGGGTATTGATCATGTGGCTGACCAAAAACAATTTTAAAGACCCAGTATATTGAGATCTACGAAATTAAACTAATTCATCAATTCACTTACTATAATTTAGACATTATATGTAAAAATTCTCACATTCCTACACCAAGGGAAAGTTTATTGTTCTGAACAGTACATAAAGTAGTTGGGATTTTTTGTTTTTTTGTTTCTATTTTTGCTTTAACAATTCTGGTTTCTATTCCAAAGTTCCTTCCTCAATAAATCCAGTTAATTTCTTTCTTATTGAAGCTGTTATTGATGCAGTTTTTGTGTTGGGAATACTTAGACTCTAAGATTAAAAGTGGTCAGCTGTACTTAAGGCAATAGATAGAAATGGAACAACGCAAAAATCCGCAACCATCTGTCCCTCTGTTAATGAATTACAGTCCTTAAGGGTCTGCTAAAAATCCTTTTAAGCTGACTAAAGTATTTTAAATGTAAATCTTCAGAAAAATATTAATTTTTAAGATAATGCTGAGCGGCAGCTATGCACTAAGAAAATGTATAACTTAAATTATACTATAACCAAGCATATTTTAATATAAATACAAATAAGGTATGAATAAACGCTAAAACAGACAATGTGATGAAAATAACAGAGCCTGAAAACAGCCAATATTTGATATTTTGGGGGCACTGACAGAGTATGACTTAACATTGTGCTAAGGATGGGGCAGTTAGCTCTTTGCTGTAGATAGCTATGGGGTCTCCTGCTTCTATACTATGCCTAGACGTGGTTCTTGTCCTAGGTTTTATGGCCTAACACTCAGTATTCTCCTGCCTTAATCTTACCCATGAAATATGGGATGAATCAGTAGGAACGATGAGGAATAGCAGCCCTGGGATGAAAAGCAATCACTAACAGGGAGTGGTATGTAAGCTAAGCACACTGATGGATGTGCTGGATATTAGGGATAACAACTGCCCATGGGATGCTTGGTCATAGCCTTTGCCCAATAAGTGCAGTCTATATTGGATGGACTTAAAATGACCCAGCTGGATACTCTCTTGTGATTTTCAAATGAAATACAGAGATGTTAATAGGGGATGCTTGATTGTGAGGAGAATGAACAGGATATGTTCATTTGAGTTGTTACTTAGCCTGAATCACAGTAGAACATTTTATTTCTATTCTCCTTGATGCTCGTGCACCTTCAGGTCATGGAAACTCTGAGTGGTATCCAGTGACCATACAATTGCTGAGATGGCTTTGCATGATTGCTCACTTCTCCCTGCATTGATAGAATAAATCCTAATGAACTGAAACAAATTGAGTACATATCTTCCCTCTGAAGGAGAAGAATTTCCCTGATAGACAAACGTGGATTAATTACAACTGAAGTATATAGTTTACTGAATGGTTAATTTAATGTCAGTAACATACAAAATTGCACATACCATATAATGTAAGTCTATTGTAACTTCCAATCTCTCCTTTGCAGGAATCACTGAAATAGTTACTCACGTGTGGCTCAGGTAAATTGTGTCCCCATTAGTTGAGTATAGTCAGCCTTTTAGTACTAGATTCTCTTCTGTATCTACGTCATTTCTCTAGAAAAACATTTAATATCATTTTGAGGGGATTCTGTCTCTAGATTTGAAGCTACTCAAAATATAATTCTAATTAAAGCAACTTTATAGAATGAATTTATATAACTCTAGGTAATTCTGTTTTTAATTGTGTTTCCTTTAGATTTTTTAAATTGAAGTATAGTTGACTTACAATGTTTTAGGTGTACAGCAAAGTGATTCAGTTATACATATATTTATTCTTTTTCAGATTCTTTTCCATTATAGGTTATTATAAGTTATCGAATATAGTTCCCTGTGCTGTACAGTAGGTCCTCCTGAAAATCTATTTTATACGTAGTACTATGTATCTATTAATCTCAAATTCCCAATTTCTCCCTCCCTGCCCTTTACCCTTTGGTAACCATAAGTCTGTTCTCTTATGTCTGTGAGTCTGTTTCTGTTTGGTAAATAAGTTCATTTGTGTCATATTTTAGATTCCACACATAAGTGATATCAGGTGGTATTTGTCTTTGTCTTACTTCGCTTGGTATGATGATCTCTAGGTTCAACCATGTGGCAAATGGCACTATTTCATTCTTTTTATGGCTGAGTAATATTCCGTTGTATTTAATTGTGTTCTTACTGGCTTTCCCCCTTTCAATATAGTTATCAAAATGCCAGTGCCAATTTGCCCCCCACCCCACAAGAAAGTTTGTTGGATATTCCACAGTACACTGTAACTTTGTTTTTCCTCTCTCTAGGAATATAGTAATTTGTTTATATTTGCAAAATCACCGTAGCAGATCTTTTTCCCTCTAAATTTAAAATCTACTTATGTTGCTGAAATCCACAGGGATGAGGAATGAGTTGGAGCGTGAGTGGTTCTTCTTTTCTCTGGATATTTTTAAGAAAGAGAATCTCATGGAGGCCCAACTGAAATTCTCAACATGTGCACAAAAGTGCGGTTTCGTGTACACCACTGTATTTTACATTTCTTCTAGTTTTAGCGGTGTCTCTTCACCTTCATAGCCCTGGTTTTATTGTTTAACTATTTTAAAATCTCTGGTGTACAGGATATAATTTTTAACTTAGTACATCAAGGTAAAATTTTAGCTGAAAAACTGCTCTGTATATAGATGTCTGGGAAAAGGGGGAAAATAAATCTACCGATGAAAGAAATTACTTTGCTATTTAAAATTAAATTATCTCTCTTAAAATTAGAAGGAAAGTAATACATTTTAATGAAAAAAATATGGGCTTACGAATTAGACAAATAGAACTCAAAACTTGGTTCTCCCATCATTAAGTGTACAAACTTGAGAAAGTCATCGTGTCCTCCACGCCTGTTTCATTATCAGTAAATTAGGACTAATAATACCTAGTTTGCAGAGGCTTTTGAGATTTATGCCATTATGTGTGAAAAAATGCTAGCTGAATTGTTTGCTCTTAATAAATATTTTTAAAAATCGACTTTGATAAAAGAATTAAATTTTTGGCAATCCCTTATATATTGTACATTTCTTTCTTTTGACCTTTTGCTAATCAGTCTCTTCATAACCCCAGTTATCTTTAATATAATTTTAATTATATTATATATTTAATATAATTCTATTATATAATTATATTTAATATAATTTTAATTATATTAAATTTATATTAAAGATAACGTGGGTTATAAAGAGAGTTTTTCCCTCTGACATGTTAATATTATCTGTGCTTTCTTTAAGTTTCCATCATAATTTGTTCTTTTTGGTTGAATCTTCCTTTCTGGTGTTTGTGTGTGTGTGTGTGCGTGCGCGTGCATGTGCGTGCTCACGCACATGAGCACACAAATATCTGGATAAAAGGCACAGCAGATGATGAGTTGCTTTCTCTGGGAAACAGTATAGCAACTAGGTGAAGGGCTGCAGTTATTTTAACTGTTTACAATTCTGTGCAGTATGTGTTTTTATATGAAATACTAACATAAAATAGTCATAATTTACTATTAAAATATTTAAGCTAACACAATGCTAGTTTTGTCTTTTACTCTTTGACCTTGAAAACTTAAATTTTAAATTTCTTAACAATCCCAACTACCTCTAAGCTTATGCAGTGCTCTTCTCTTTTCTAAGACCTCTACACCATCTATCGGTCTCTTTAATCAAGAGACAAAATCATGTTACTTTATTATTTTAAATTATTATGCCTCTTTATGTCTTAATTGGAATATTGATTTTTAAACTCCTCACCAGAAAGACTGTTCTTTGAGTATCATGTTTTCTTTTTTTGCTTTGTCTATATTAGTACTGAAATTTATCATAGTAGTGACAAGTATTATACAGCAATGATTTTCTTTATTTAGACTGCATGTGATCATAAACAAAGCATTGATCCCACACATGCCTACGAGTCCAGAGAGGCATTGTAAAGTAGTTAGTGTAGTAAAAAAGACTACAGATGCAGTGTGTCTCATAACATATTGCGGTTTTGTGATCTCCAAGGAACCTTTAAAAAATAGATTTTCTTTACAGCTGGCTTACCTAGGCAGTTCTTTTTTGATTACAGAGTTTCCTTCTTTCTCTTTTTCAGATCTTTCAAAAAGCAGCAACACCTGAGTTCACCAAATGATGTCATTGCTTATTCTTTATCATGCAATTTTATAAACAATAAGCTTTTTATTCTCATAGTTTGACTAAACGATACATGTACAAAGCAGGGCTGCTATTTAGCCCATATGCACAATTTTCAGTCATGCCAGATGTTCCAGATATTAGAATATATGAATATTTCTGAACTGGAAGAAAAAGAGCCACAAAGCTCAGCTGCTTCAGTATCTGCCCCTAGCACATTCTGTCCATCCTGTCAAGACTGCAGCAAGATCTAGGGCTGCTGAGGGAAACAGTAGGTCCTCCACAACTCGCCTGTTGATTGCTTTCATAATCCTTGTTAAATATTCTAAATATCAAGGGATGTTGGGTGGAAGTTAAATATGTATTACATATTTTTTATTAAATTTTTTTTATAATTTGAATGAAGTATACAAAAACAGTTTACCTGAGAAAACCATTGCATCTAAGGCCAAGAAAGTGGGCTATGTCCTTATCACCCTGACCTTTTTGGTTCGGTCTATTTTGGAAATGTTCTCTGGCACAGTTATGGAGGTCTTGCTGTCTATCCAGTGATTCCTTGGACACCAAGGCAGGATCTAGAGTTGAGGTTCCCTGGATTCAAGACTTGATTTTGTTACTCCACTAACTGTGACACCTTAGGTCTCTTACTTAACTTCTCTCTGCTGTAAAACAGCAATACTAATTATCCCTGCCTCATAAGACTGTTATGCAAATCATATGAGATAATTAATATAAAGCATTTATAAAAGTGCATGGCACATATTATGTTCAGTAAGTATTAGTAACCACTGCTGTGTTGGTGGTCAGTGTTGTTACTACTGGGTCATATTGCTGTCACTCGGACCAGGTGGTTTCTCGTGATCTATAAAGTTACACTTAGCAGCTTTAAGAAAGTGTAAGTGTTATACAACCTATTCTGGCAGAAAGACCTCCAAAGTAAACATTATTTTCGGTCTACTAAAAAACACTTTCTGTGAAACAGTACTAATTATCAAATCACTTTTAATTTAATAAAATGTACTAACAGTATTGCATTGTAATAATTTGATTACAGTCTAGTCTCCATACTTACCCTTCTCTCCTTCTCCTTGAAAAAAAATAATATATTTGATGAATAGCAATAATCAGAAGAACTACTATGTACTTAATATTTAAATACCTTGATTCTCACAGCACTTCTGAAAGGTAGCTATCACTATTCCCATTCTACAGATGAGGAAACAGATATCACAAAGGCTAAATACTTTTTCAAAATTATGGAAGTAATAAATTGCATAATTGTACTCCCAAATCTATGCTCAGAGCATTAAGCCATTTGTAAAAGTGTTCAGTGAATAAAAAACCACTATGAGATCTGAATGGAAAGATCTGTGGCAACAGTGATGCAGTATACCTTCAAATTAAGGGCTGTGGGCAATAGTAGCATTCGTTTAGCCTTGGCATCAAAATTATTTTTTTATATTTTGTTTTGCATTTACAAGACAAATCCTTGTTGCATCACTATAAGTTTTGCTTTATGGAAACATTTTTGAAGTAGATTTTTTAATCACAGGATATTCTTTTATTAAAGTGACCAAAAGCTTTGAATAGGAACAAAAGGATATTTTAGTTTCAAAGTGAAAAAAGTAACCATATCTAACATAGATAATGTTCCTTTTTAATATATTTAAAATAAGAGAATACCCACAAATTGCAATAACTGTTTTAGATTAATATTACCTAATAGGATAAATATTTATTTGATATTGAATAACTCATTTATAAAATAATGAAGGCTCACCTTATTCTTACCTGGCATATAACTGTCTTTAACATCTATAATAATTTATCTACTTGGCTTTGCTTTATTTCCCATATTCTGTCTTTCCCTACTCATTTCCACAGTTCTCCTTTACCTTTACATTTCTGAGCACCTAATGATGCTCTATTCTAGCTAATGCACTATTCTATCTTTGGAAAGATCTTGACAACCCAAGGGTTTCTGATGATGCTGAAAATAATTCATCTCTCTGTGATAAATATAAGATTTAATTAGAAGCTAGAGAATAAGTCCAGAGGGAAAAGATTTGAATGTCAAGGTGAGAATGATATTTTTTTTCTGATTCTAAGGCTATTAGTTTTTTTTGTTATTTAAAAAAAAAATCCAGAGACGATACAGTAAGAGATCCAGTGTGTTATGATTCTACCATTTAATTTGATTTTTATTTTGCTTTTCAAACAGGGTTTAAATCAAACCTAAATAACTAAATCAAGTAATTAAATGCAAAGTTCGAGCTGATCCACTCATGCATATTCTCTACAATAACCATCATCTTGTTGCCTTAATCAAGGGGGTAAAATTAGATTATTTCTTCTCTAGCTTAATGTGAATATTTAGTACATCATTTATGAATGATCAGTGTTCATGGAAAAAGTCCACCTTGTGAAACTGAGCAACTTCCCAAATTGGTACTATTAATTGTTGCTTCAGAACAACTCATCTCAAAAAAAAAAAAATAGTTAATCAGTGTGTAACTGTATAATTTTATCAATGAAATTAGATGGTACAACTACTTAAATGTCTAGACTCTTTTGCTTTTTGAAGATAAAACATTCTCTCAATTGCCAAAGTTCAGCTTTATGCCAAGACAATAAAGTGCTAAAGTTAAATGCCATCCTCATTCTAAACCATTGAAAAGACAAGCCTGCTCTTATTGAGTAAATTAAACAAAAGACTTTGACATAAGAGGATCACTGAGAAAAATGCCCAAACAAAAGCCTGTGTGATGTGAATCAGTAAATCCTTGAAAAGCCCTGACAAAAGACAAAAACATACTGTAGTATTTTAATGTATTTTGGGAATTTTTTTTTTTTTTTTTTACTTACAGAAAACGGATTAAAGAGGGCTTGAAGTGTAGGTGTCTTTATTCAAAAGCTTATCTATGAAAACAATCAATGGAAGACATACATCTTTTCAAAACTTACCTTTTCACAGACCTTCAAGATTGTACAAACTTGGGCTAGTCAAACAGGCTGTAACTCACAGAAACCCATGATCTGACTTGACTCTCAGTAAGGAGGAGATACTGCTAGAGCACGGTTGCTTGTCAAACAGCTTCCTATGCCCAGACTAACAACGCTGTGTCCATGGCAATGCAATTAGCACAGCATCCTTTGAGTTTAAGGAATGAAGAAGCAGGCTATGTTACTTCAACATTCTTTGCCTTACGCACTCCCTTGTTCTGTAGTCTCATACCTGAGAATCGCTGGATAGAACTAAATTATCAAATGGATAGCCTCAAAAAATGTATAATTACACTAGAGTCATTCATCAGTCCTGATAGGAGCTTAATCTCAAACTGAGTGGTACTTAACTCCAGACCAAAAGAATGGAATTTGAGAGACACAGGTAAGACATGCTATCATCTGTTCCCTAAATTCTCAGTTTCCTTTCATATTAAAGTCAGCAGGCAGTAATTTATTTTGATATAGGTAGGAAATAATAATTGTCCATTATATCAGTTCTTCATCTCTTGCATCCTTTGTAGATTATCTTTTTCATCTTTTGAGAACATTGTCCATTAATTATTCATTGTCCTTAGAGATAGCACTGAATAGCAGAAATTTCAGTGAAATTCAGAATAAGAAAATCTAGATTCTTATCCTTATCTGATGCTTACAGAGACTATAACCTTTTACAAGACACTCAATCCCTTTGGGCCTCAGTTTTCTCATTTAAAAAAGAAGCAGGTCGGACTAGGTAGTTCCTACCACCTTACCTGGATCCAAATGTTCATAAATTTCTGAAGATATTCTCTCTGATACAGGGTGGTAGTGTGTGTCTGTCATTTCCCTGTTGTCTCTCAGCTCCAAACCTATCACTATATACCTTTGCTCTGTGATGCTCACAGCTGGGACTCTGCAAACTACATTTCTCTTATGCCACCTGGTTTCCAGTTAGATTCTCTTAATAGGAAGCACCAGAGGGAGACAGCAAGGCTGTTTGTTTTTTGATCCTTGAACAATGTTGAGCTGTTGTACGTTGCTTAGCAATTGGTTCCAGTCTCCAGCTTCTTTCAAAACTCCCACTTCTTTTTCAGCCCTCTAAGTTTAGTCATTGTCCTATATTAAATTCTTCATTATAGTTTCCAGTTTTTTTGTCTGGACCTATACTAATACTTAGATTATGGGGCAATGGATAAAGCTGTATGTGTCAAGAGATAGGACCCATGTCTATCTTCTTTACCTTGTTCACTGCTGTATTTGTGGTCTAAAACATAGTAAGCTCTCAGTACATACTGAGTGAGTGAGGTGGACTTTTATAGACTAGTGACCTTAATTCAAGTTCCTGGCCTTACCACTTAAATGTTCTTAAATGATCTTGGGGAATTTTCCTAACGTATCTGATCCTTAGTTATATAATCTAAAAACCAGAAAAGTAGACATTGTTTTTTGTAATTCCTGGTTATTTGCAAAAAACCTGATTAACTTAGTTTTTCCTACATACTCACTATCCAGCAGATTGTCTGGCTCATGGTTGGTATTCAGTACATTTGTGTTTACTAAATGATGAGTGAAGGCTGCAGGAAATAAAAAGATTTTTTTATGATTGATTGGAGCATGGTGGGTCTTTGAAAAATTTTGACTATATCATCTTGTTATTTTTGTAAGACTCAGAATTCCCCCAAAGATAGATAGTATGTTTCTATAGCTCTCTGTTCTCGACGTGTAGCATAGCACCCATGCCTGTGGGTACTCATGGAGAGTTGAATGAAGCATGTTACTAACAATGCTCAACTACAGTAAATGTGTCATCTTGCTCCTGGTTGCAGTCATCTCCTTTTTTATTACTGTAGCTGTATTGTGTATGGACCTGGTAAATTTTTACATCTAAGAGCTTAGGGCTCAAAACATATCTCCACATTAATTACTAGCTGTTAATTTCTCCTTTTCACAGCTTTCTCATATGTAAATGGAGATTCTAGTATACTGTTCTCATAGGGTTGTTTTGAGGATTAAATAAATGACTACATCAAAAGTTTTTGGAGCAGTGCTAAATATGTGGTAATCTCTCAATAATACCAGCGATTGTTCTAGAGGCATTCATTCAGAGCTGCTAAAATCTTATTTCTGAACTCTCTATTATTGATAATACATATATACTTATAGTTTTGAGCATCCACAAAGTGGCCTTAATTTTTCTAGTGAACATAAAAAATTGTGTCATGATCCAACAGAAATCCAAACCTGAAACTTGGCAGGATTTCTCGCTCCCATCTTGTACATCTAACTGGTCACTGAGGGTTACACAAATGAACCAAAGATGACCTCTGTGCATTGACCCCCGGGTTGTAAATTTCTTCACTGCAAGCTGAGACCTGTTAGCTCAAAAGCCTGCCAACACCAAACTCAAATTTTCGTAACTCCAATTATTTTTTAAAAATAGACCATCCACGCAGTCAGTCCCCAGATCCCTTTTTACTTTCCTTTTTTTTTTTTTTAACATCTCTAGATCCACCTTTTAGTTTTCATCCTGGCTGCAATTGCTATGGTTCAAGACTCATCACCTTTAGCCTCAACTTTTATACACACTACTATATATAAAATAGATAACTAATAAGGACCTACTGTATAGCACAGGGAACTCTACTCAATACTCTGTAATGATCTATATGGGAAAAGAATCTAAAAAAGTGTGGATATATGTATATGTATAACTGATTCACTTTGCTGTACAGAAGAAACTAACACATTTTAAATCAACTATACTCCAATAAAAATTTATAAGTAAATAACTAGATTAAGTAGGCTAGTAACTGGTCTCTTGCCCCATCCAATTTTACCTTCCATAAACTGTCAGGATGATCTTCTCAAACATAAACCCAGTCGTATTATGTGCTGCTTAATATCTTTCATTAGCTGATTATAACACTGTGACTTTGTTGAACTGAAGTGGGTAATGTGACTGTTGACTTCTAAGCTTTTAAAGTAACATCTGTATATAAATATGAAACATAACTAAAAAAAGAAAATACAATATTGTAAGTTGTAAATGATGTGAAAAAAGACAGGACTATCATAAAGAGAAAGCAAATTCATAGTTACTAGTCTATGACACATAAAAAGACCTCCAAAGAAACCTTCAAAGATACTTTTGAAACAATATATTGAATTTAAAGTTATGTGAAGTATATTACAGAGATTCTCAAATAGGTCTGTGTTATTTTCATGTTCATAAAGGGTGTCACCACTGTATAAAAGAGTTTAAAAAGCACAGGATTTAAAAAGGTAGTAGAAAAGAATAAAAACAGCAATCTGTCTTCCAAATGTGCAAATTTACATGCTCATTCTAGCAAAACTTATTTGAGTCAGGTTGGATTCATTTGTCATCTCAGAATTCATAAATCAATCCTAGAAACAATATAAACAAATTCTCTTGTGAATTTATTAATCCTTTTTTACCACACCATTTTCTAATAGCTAGAATGCTTTACATCTTGGAAAGGTTGAATTCCAAAGCTATCCTACAGTGTTTGTTGATTTATTTGACATCAAATTGTTGATCTCTTTGCTTGGTTCTAATAATATAAAGATGAATAAAAATGGTCCCCAAGTTATAGCAGTTTATATTTACAGAAAAAAAAAAACACATATAACCAAGTAGTCTTCCAACTGAATGAAAATGACTATGCTAGTTTTGTCTATACAAGATACAGGTATGGTTTAAAGGAGTCATAATCAATTTCCTTTAGGTGAGTGGAGAGAGAAGTTGCAAAGAAGAAATCTTTGACCTAGATCTTTAAGCAAAGGGAAGCTCTTTGAACGATAGAGTGGTTGAGAGGAAGGTTACTGCAAGGTGACTAGAGATTAGCCCACTCTGGGACTCTAATTCCTGGATGACATTCATACTATAGATATCTGGTTATTTTTAAGCAACAAATTTTATGTAATATTTTTCTGGCATGAGCTTCCAAGTATAGCCAAGTCTAACCTTCAAAGTTTAGAGAAGTTTTAAAAAGGAGAAATATATCTAGTCATTTTACCTGTACTTTTGTCTTTGGGGAAGTGTTCTTAAATTATCTCAGGTAGATTTTTACCATTTTACTTCACGTAGAATGGTATATAAACTTCTCACAATTCTCAGTTTAAAGGAGAAAAATAATATGCACTCTAGAGATTAAATATGATAAAAATCACCAACCCTCAGTTTCCTCATTTGTAAAGAAGGAATGCAAAACCACATACCACATAGGGTAACAGAAAGGATTATTACCTATATAAAGTGCTTAAAAGAGTGCCTGTCCCACAGTAAACTCTAGGTAAGTGTTATTTATTACACTATTCTGAATACTCATACATATTTTTTCAATGACTCTTGAAATAAGACAAAATAGACTATTTTTCATGTTGTTACTTTGACTATATTTCTTGTTACCTTAATATAGACTTAGTTATTCACGATAGAACATTTAAAAATTTTATTTCATTCATAACATGTTACTTATGGGTTAATTTTAGGTGGTCTGAGATGCTCTGTACCCAACCTATAACTTCCTGCATGAAGGGCCAAAGATGGCATCAGGGTATAAGTGGCTCCTGTGACTTCCAGCCCCGGAAGCATGTGGAGAGTAAGGGAGGAGCATGGTTGGAAAGATACAGAGCCAGAGCCAGTCTGTGAAAAGCCCTTCCAATCTTACAGCTCACATATGAAAGAGACTTGACAAATGTTTTCCCAAATTAGATGGTGATTCTTAAAAATCTATGTGATATTGCCAGTAATAAATCTAAAGCAATCATTTCTAAACCATCAATAAAAAATTCAGTCTACTCTGGTAGAAAAACTAAGGTCTTTTTTCAATTCTCTCTATAGAAAATGATTTACAAAGTTGCCATCATGGGAAAGTGGCATCATCAAATCAGTAAGTTTGCAGCCAAACTTTTCAGGCAAAAAGTCTTATAAAAGTAGTGTTAGTTAATGAATAAAAATATTGCTTTATTTCCTCATTTTTGTGATATTTGTGGTCTCAACTTTTAATAAGTTGTACTTTGATTTCTTCCTTTATTCTCAATAAGTAACCACACTGCACCAATTTTTACTCTCAATTTTGCAGTATTATTTTTTAAACAGTGGCCCTCAAATGGTCTTAGTTCAGAGCCCCTCTTTCTGAATGATGTTATGATATCCGATTGACAGTAGAGGAAAGTGAGGTGCAGAACCAAAAGTCACATAACCAGTAAGTGAGAGAGCAGAGCTAATATACGTGGTACGTGTGATGAGAAATGCGAGGATAACAACTATGTGTAAGGAACCCAGGGAAAACAGGTCAAGTGTCCAATGCTATTGAGAAAAATGATAGGAAAAATAAATTATATGTATTTGCAGCCCAGAGAGACATGTCTTTGTGTACCAAGCAGGTTGAAGGGAGGAGAGGAGACTGGCAAAAGTGTAGAGATTGAGTGAGGAGATTCTCTGAGAACAGTTTGGGAGGAGGTGGGGAAGCAAAGCCAAGAAAGGGAGAGGAGAAGAGGGAATAAGAAAGAGATGAGAATCATGAGAGAGAAGGAGTGTGAGAAAATAAAGCTTTTGGTTTGACTCAACAATCTGTTAGTGTTCTGCCTCCAAAGAATAGACGCCTACTTGAAACTTTGTATTTGAGTAATATTGTGTGAGGAACATATGTGAAGTATCTAGTGGAAATTTATTATTTGGCTCCCTTAATGTGAGCTTGCAGTTGAAAAAATTAAGAAAAATAAAGAAAATTTGATCATAAGAAGGAAGGAATAAAAACAGTGGTTATTCCAGGTCTAAGTAAAAATTGTATACTTTATAATATACAACAAAATAGCATCATTATAGCCTAAAGGGAGTTTTAAGCTAAAGCTCACAACTTCTGAGGAAACTTGGCTTATATTACGATGATAAGAAATAGATTTAAATAATGAAAATAATTTAAATAGATTTAAATAATGAAAAAAATAATGAAACTTTTCATTATCTCAAAATCTACCCTAATCACTTAATTATATTGCTGCAAGGAAACACCGAAACGAAAATAATCTGATGACATGAAATATTTTTTACAGATTATTTAAATGTGTCCAATTGTTTCTCCTATTTTCCCCCTAAATTAGTTGATAAAAGATATCTTAGTCAAAGGCTGAGCCATGAACCAGAAAGCTGTTTATAATATTGGCACGCATTCCTTCATTTATTCACTCAAAAAATATTCAGTACCAATTGTGCTCCAAGCACGGTGCTTTGGACAAATGATGGTGGAGACAAAGAAATGGCTGGGGACACCAGGCACAATGGCTGCTCTCAGGGAATTTACATACTAATGGAGAGGCAGGCATTAATGAAATAACTACATAAGTGAATATATGAATACATTGTAAGATAAATACTGTAAAGGGAAGTAACCAAATGGGAAGACATTCCTGAGGATATGTGTATCTGAAGTGGAAGTGATGGAGAGAGAATATTTTAGTACAGGGAATCAGACATGCTGAGGTTATTGTACCTTAGCCTAAGAACAAAGAAAGTAATTTAAAGGTGGAGATTGGATTAGGAAACGTGTGAATGAAGAAAAGGTAGTTATAGATGACAAGTGGCAGCTGGGGTTAGGTGGGAGCATTGGAGACAGAGAAATGGGAGTATTCAAGAAGTATTTAAAATAAAATATAAAAGATTTAGTGATTGACTGAATATAGGAGGGGTGATGATAAAGGAGGGCAGTGTCAGGAATGACTCATCAGTTTGTGCTTCTAGATAAATGTTTCCATTTATTAAGATGGAAAACACCAGAAAGATGGGGTGAAAGGATGGCAGACATAAGGAAGGCTATATTATTGGGATTACATTAGACTATTCCAAAGATCCACTGCTAACACAGCATTGCACTAGGACTCCAGGCACTATACCAAGCCACAACTACCTCTAATGATAAATGGCCATACAGGCATAAATCACTTAGTAGTGAGCAGTATTTCATCATCTTCACAGATAATTCTATAATAGGACCAAGGGAAGTGTAACAACGCAGATTATGTTCCGTTCTTTAGTTAGATGGTTTCTTCTGGCTTATATAATTGTTAATTTGGTAGCAGAATGGAAACAGAATATGTAAACGTATGCAAGTGCCAAGTTAGCCTTTTAAAAATCTATGCTGAATGTATTTTTCTTTACATTATTCCTGAGTAGCCTTCCTGGAAAATGTAGCTGGTTTATTATAATCAGTGTATTGATCTCATCTCCCAATATAATTTAAACCAGAGTAAGACATTTCTTCTCAACAATAAAACAAAAATCTAGTTAGTCTTCATACGTGGCTTCAAAGTTGTTTATACGTAAAGAGAACCATGCAAGAAAATTATCCTTGCATATCCCAAACTGCATTTTTATATATTTCTCTTTTTTTGGATGATTACTAGCATATAAACTGGTGAGAATTATTTATCTCTATTCAACATTCAATAGATTTCAGCCTCTGCCAGACAATAATGTATTTGTTAATATGTTCTTCTGAATATAATCCTATTATAGCCCCATTACTTTCCAAATTTATTTTAGTCCTTTAAGTGTGGATTCTAAGAACAGATGTTGAATACACATCCGATTTTGGTTCAATCATCTCATTCCTCATAGTGTTAAAAACGCAATAGGTCATGGAATTTTAAAAATTAGAGCTAATTTCAGATGAGAAAATTAAGGCCCTGAGGAATGAAGCCAGCCTTGCACAGTCACAGGAAGTTCCTGGCCAGATCAGAGCTCAGAGCTCGGCTGTAGCAGCATGGGTCCAGGCCTGTTTCTTCTGCTGCACTACATGCTGCTTCTCCACTGCAATGGCCCCTGAGGCCATTTTATTTAACACTTACTAGATGCTGTATCAGTTTATTGATAGTATCTCTAATGTTTGCCCACCTCTTACCCCACTTTTACAGATGAGCTCCCTGAGGCATAAAGATATTAACACTCTACCCTAGTAAAGGGTGGAACTGTTATCTGACCCCTGAAGTCTGACTTGTGCATCAGTGCAGTTAACCAGTATACCACGCTGCCTTTTTAGAAAAGCTCTCAAAAAAGCTGAACCTGAAAACACTGCTCTCTTCTAATAATTTCTTTTACTAACTTTATATAAAATATACTTTAGTTCATCAATGTGAATAATATTTTTCATTGTTAAAATACAAGAAATTCTCATGAAAAATTAGTCAATAACATCTGCTAAACTTAACATACTTATCTTCTCATAGACTGGCATTCTTTATATTCTTCAGAGGAAGTCTTATTATTTTGACTATTGAGCCCAGTGTGAAGTCAGCATAGAATTTCCTAATAGCCTTTAGAAGTAGAATAAATTAATTCAATAAAGGTTCTAGTCTGCTTAGTTTCCTTCTCTTTCATAGTAAGGAAGTAGTAAAGTAGTAAAGTCCAAAATAGACTCATTATAAGCTTATCATAATATACTTATTTGAACCACATTCAATCCTGAATTTTTAAAAAAGTCTTCCATTTAAACATCATTTTTTATTGCTGCAGATGTATGTGGAAAAAATATTGCCTGAACTGCATTAAAACCAGCTGATGTTTTATGAGATTTTCTACCATGATATTCTCTAGACATTGAAGGTCTGTTAGAACAATGGAGGAATATGACAAAAGAGGAGGAAAATAATTGTTGAACTAGGTGCTAGATATTTTCATATATATGATCTCCTGTTTATCACAGCACTAAGATATTTACATACATACATTTCCTGCATTTTGCAAATAAGGCAACTAAGGTACAAAGAGGGAAAATACAGCCCACAGCCAATTAGAGACAAATTCAGGACCCAGGTATAGGAATACCTGTAAGAGAGCTGAAGCTTTCCCCACTGTTTTATGCCAGATAGTCTGCAAGTGTATAGATAGTGTCTAAAATTTTCAAGGAAAAGAGAAATAAGGGGAAAATTAGCTTAAAGAATCAGGAGCATTTTATGGGAAGGTATGTAAAAGGGAGAGGCGATGTGGAGAATAGTATGGGTGAGAGTGAGAAGCAGGGAGAGAGAGAGAGAGAGTGAGTGAGAGTGAGAATGAGAATGAGTGAGAGACAGACACCACACATGGTGGGAGACAGGGAGTGTGGGGAGGAGAGGTTGGAGTTCCAGAACTAGAGGGGAGAGAAAAATATTTTCCGGGAGTTACTGTATGGCATAGATGAGAGAGAGTATCTAATGCTGACATGTTAAAAATTGCCTTCACAACTCATGGACTTTTGTGTATCTTTAAAGCCAGAGCAAAGATTTAATTTTTTTCTGATAGAATGTTGTTACTTATTTTAATGTAATTTTGCATAAACCCTGGAACATATGAGTCCTCAATATTAGTGTTACACATTAATGATCTATACTGATAATAAATTCATTCATAGATATTCCTCCATATTACCTTCTGCCTTTTTCATTCTTTGTACTACAAGGGAAAGGTAGAGAAGATGAAAGACTACCCTAGACTTAGAAACATACCTATCGTACTTTTTTACACTATAGGAATCAGTGCAAATACAACATATTAGCATTTTGGCTAAAATGAAGAATGTTGAGTTTTACAATATTTTGAGTTGTTTAATGTAAACATTAATAGTGAAAAGTGAGATAATTAGCTACCGTACATCTGAATGGATATAGAAAATATGCTTCTCTCATTCCCCAACGTTCTTTACAGATACTCATCTCTATGCTATGATTCCCTTTTCCCAACCTTTAGATGTTTATCATTTATTCATTTGTATATCATCTGTTGGTCCAAAACTTCCCTGGTTTTGTTCATCCATCCACTTAACAAAAAGGAATAAGTGCCTACTCTGTGCTAAATTCCCCATGGAGGACTACCTCTTGCTCCTGCCCTATTCCTTTGCTGCTTTGTGAGCTGGTTATCTTGTATTAAGCAACAGAATAAATATAATTACAATAGATCTTAGACTTCCTTCCCTCTCCTAATGTGGGACTATCTACTATATCATTATAAAAAGATGGTGAAACAATTTCAGCCCAGGAAGATATGTTCTATTTTTAAGCAGAAAATACAAAATAGCTTTTAGGAACTTACCTCTTTTCAAATGAAAAAGCCTCCTTCCACTAAGGCTTAAAAGTGGCTTAGAAATTTGAAGAGAGCTTTGCAGTTTAAAAGAAAAGTGTAGAAGGTGAAAAGCCTTCTCAAATTGTGGGTTATATAGGGGATTGGAAATATTTGGGTCATGAGTCCTCTAAATGCCCTTAGTTTACTGCTGGCTACTTATTTAGTGTCCCAGGGAACAGAATACACACCCCTCCCCACCATCCTTGGAAGATACCCCAAGATACTAACGAGTCAGCTCTTAAAGAGAAAGCATGTTTTCCACATATAGCTTCAGAAAATTGTAGGCACCCTAGGAAAAAATAGAAAAGAATAATAGAGCCTTTAAATGAGATAATTGGGAAATTTAATATATTACTATAATTTAAAAAATATATCTGTAAAATATTTAACATACTACTCTGTGAACAGAGAGATGTTTATAGAACATTGTTTTAAATGTTGATGCTGCAATTGTAAAACAAGATCTCATACTAAGCTGGTGATAACAGTTTAGAAAATTTCCCAAAGTTGTTATTTAACTAACCAGATTCTCTGACCATGGTAATGTAACACTAGAGTACAATTTTTAAATCTAACTAAAAAATAATTACAAAACTTTTAAAATACAATCTTGATCACAGAAAAAATTTTAAATTTCAAATTACACTAACAGACTACTCATTTAGTTTTGGAACATTGCATATGAAAATTTATGAGATGATGTTAAGAGTAGCTATTTGGGCAGCAGTGGACATCAAGTTTAATAGTGAATTGTTAGTAATGCTCTCTAATCGAGCTTTCCACAATGATGGAAATGTTCTCTGCATTGTTCAGCATGGTAGACACTAGCCACATATTACTATTGAGCACTTGAAATATGACTAATATAACTAAAGAACTGAATTTTATGTGGAAAATTCATAGTGAAAAATGCTCATGTTATTTAACATGAAATAATAGAAACAAACTAAGCACTCAGCTCCAAAGTTTTTTTTTAAAAGACATTAACATTAGAATTAAAAATTGCTTAAAATTAGAAGTACATTAGAATTTATGAGTAAATCCAAATTCAGGCAGGATATTTAAAGAAAGTGAGAGGCCACCCCTAAAGTCACACATCAAGAATAAGAAAGACATTATAACCAAAATGCAAAGATGTTTTTTAAAGGATAAAAGGAGAATCTCTTCTAATTGGGAAATTTTCAGTAAATGTGGCAATTGTCTAGTAAAGTATAAATTATGAAAATTGACCTGAAAATGTGTTTGCATCACTTAACCATTTAAAAGAAATCCTAATATATGTACTAGACCAAAATTTTTAAATAGGTAATTATTTAGGTATGTGACATGTCCCATATCATTGACAAAGATTAAGTCTTCCTAGAACTAATTTCGAAAGCTAAAAATGGTTTGATATGCACTCTTAACATGTTATTCAAAGAATAAACTATATTTTACTGTAAGGTATAGAAGGAAAATTCCCAGAAAAATCTTTGAGAATTTCATACAGCAGAATGAAATGCCACAAACAAATTGTACTTGTGCTAGGAAAGCAAGAATGACTAACATTAGAAAAAAATACCTTATTAAATCCATCATACAAAGAAGTTTAAGAGAATTTTTTTTAAAAAAAGCTATAATCAGGGCTTCCCTGGTGGCGCAGTGGTTGAGAGTCCGCCTGCCGATGCAGGGGACACCGGTTCGTGCCCCGGTCCGGGAAGATCCCACATGCCGCGGAGCGGCTGAGCCCGTGAGCCATGGCCGCTGAGCCTGCGGGTCCGGAGCCTGTGCTCCGCAATGGGAGAGGCCACAACAGTGAGAGGCCCGCGTACCACACACACACACAAAAGCTATAATCATCTTAATTAATTTGATGAAATTTAATATCTGTTCCCTACTCCATTAACTAGTGTTTCTAAAAACATATTTCTCCTAACATGAGTGAAAATTACCCATTTGGACCAACAGTAGACATCAATTTTAGTGGTAGAATTCAATGGCAGTGCTGTCCGGTGCTTACAGCAATGGTAGCGATGTTCTCCTCACTGTCCAATAGAGTAGGCACTAGTCAAATGTGGCTATTGATTAGTTGAAATGAGGCTAATGGTATTGTAGAACTACATTTTAAATTTTATTTAATTTTAAACAATTTAAATATAACTTTAAATACCATATGTAGCTAGTGACTACTATACTAGAAAGTGCAATCCCAGACACAAACCTCTTAAATTCATGAATATATTTAGGGAGTGCCAGCTAAGTACCATGAACTATGCTATGTTCTGAGGAAACAAGGGTGGTTGGATAGACCTCACTCCTTACATAATGACACTTAACTTTCAATTTATCTCAATATAAACAGCAGTATTATTAAGAATACTCACAGATTTTATTTTGCATGTTGATCTTCTGAAAAAAATATGCAAAATTTGAAAGTAAAAGTCTAAATAGAAATTTACATCTCTTTTTTTTTTTTTTTTGCGGCACGCGGGCCTCTCACTGCTGTGGCCTCTCCCATTGCGGAGCACAGGCTCCGGACGCGCAGGCTCAGCGGCCATGCCTCACTGGCCCAGCTGCTCCGCGGCATGTGGGATCTTCCCGGACCAGGGCATGAACCCGTGTCCCCTGCATCGGCAGGCGGACTCTCAACCACTGCGCCACCAGGGAAGCCCTACATCTATTTTTATATAAATAAAATTCCACTAGAATGAAAGCTTCTTGAAGTCTGGGTTTTTCTTTTGTTCACTATTATATGTCCTTGCTTTAGAACAGGGTATGGAACACAGAGAACATTCATTAAATCTTTGATGAGAGAGAGAGAAAAAAAGGAAAGAAAGAAAAAAAGAAAGGAAGGAAAAAATGGAGGTACTGAGGGCGGAAGGAAGAATAAGTATATGTTTTTTCTATCATATCTTACAGTGTTGGATTATAGCATTGGTATTAAATTATATGTTTACATTGATAAGATAAATAATTTAAGAACAGATAACCCCTGAGTTGTGTATAAGGCTATATCTGTTAGGTCCACATAAGATTGCTCCAAACATTTAATACTAAGGTGTTCTAGAGGTGTTAAAGGACCTTTTAACATTTTTACCAAAGCAAATATACTTCGGGACTCCCTATTGCTATTAATTACCAATTTTATGTTATTCTAGTCAAAGCTATTTGCAAATCAAAGAGAACTATAATGTATTTAATACTGTTGCTGTTAGAATTGAGTCTTATGTTCAAAAACTTACCAAATACTGAATTGGGAAATAAAGAGAATGGCAGGCATAATTAACAAGTTGTTTGAGGAGGTTGGTGATCTTTGGAGACAGGAAGGTCTGGACACAATGAAGGTCAAAATGACTGCAACTCCATGATTTTTAAGGTATAGTATAAGGAAAGAGGATGTACTTTAGAGTTAGATTGATCTGAGTTCTGATTCTTTCTGTGCCAAGTACTGATTCTGTGATTAGATTCACCATCTGTAAATTTCCATGATAATACTTCACCAGAATGGTATAGCTGTTAAATCAAATATTGTTTTAAAGCGCTGGGATTGAGTCTGACACATTGTTAGCATGTAATAAATGCAAATTCCAACATGGATACCATCTTTCCTTGGCTATTACCTCCCTACTCTTTTACCAAAATGGTTTATTCCATGTTCAGATAGCATTTTGCACCAGGACAGTTTCTTTTCCAAATACACCCCAAATATCACCAGTAGCTCTTTGAAACAACAGTGTTAATTATCATAGGAATATCATATTTGCTAACACATTTGACTTTTCATTGCAATATAATCTTTTGTTGTAGAAAGTTCTTCCATTTCTTGAAATTCTAGCCAATTACAGTGGGAATCTTTCTTGCCCTTCAAAAGCCAGTTGTGGGAAAATTATAAACAAGATCATACTTAGTTTGGTACAACTTTTCCATGTAACCCACATCCTCTGACCTTCCAAGAAATAAGTGAACCTTATCAATTCATAAATCTTACTTCTCAGCAAAGTTCTGTCTATACTGAATTCTTTTGAAGAATTTCCATTTTGAACTTGATGGACTCTTGCATTATTCCTTCACAGTCTTTGATTGATCACAGGGAAAAGTAGGTTGGGCTCGAAAAATGAAAGATGAAGTAAGACTAAGACAACATTTCAACCCAATTTTTATTTACACTCATGTTCCAAAAATGGAATGAAAACTGTAAAATACCAAGGATTCATTTTTAAAATAGATTTTAATGGAATAAGGAGAATGTTGTGTGATAACTTCTCATTAAAATGTAAAGAAAGTAAACTTGAATATTAAAAGTGATACTGAGTGATCCCGTATAAGCTCTTGTATCTCCCTCTCTGAGGATGGCAGGAGGAAAAAAAAGCAGGATACATTCTATATTTGATTTTGAGATGCTCTGTTTCATTTCAGTCTAGACTCAATTTTGTTTTAAGATTGACAACGTGGCCTAGCTTCATAGTGCATTTCTTCCAAAAGCAATGTACTGAAACAACATTGCAGTATCGATTCATTTTACATGGTTGATAATGTGATTATATAATTAGAAGAACTGTGAAGAAATCTTTCACACTTCTGCCCTGGTTGAAGAAATAGCTCCATGGGATAAATCTTTAAAACATTAAAGGATTTAAAAAAATAAGTGTTGTGTTGGTGATTTATGCAGCCCATAATAATTTGGGTTACATTTATCATTTAGTTATGCAGATTGATACTTGAGTAAACAATAACTTCCTTGGAGAAAGGTAGGCTTAGCTATTTCTTTTTTTTTTTTTGTGCAGTACACGGCCCTCTCACTGTTGTGGCCTCTCCCGTTGCGGAGCGCAGGCTCAGCGGCCATGGCTCACGGGCCCAGCCGCTCCGTGGCATGTGGGATCCTCCCGGACCGGGGCACGAATCGGTGTCCCCTGCATCGGCAGGCGGACTCTCAACCACTGCGCCACCAGGGAAGCCCGCTATTTCTTGACTTACTATAGCTAATAACAAAAGTTAATAATGAATATTAAAAACAATAGTTCTCAAAATTTATTGTATATCTAAATCACCTGGAGAGCTAATAAAATTCATATTACAGGCCCCACAGCCTGATGTTCAGTTTTAATGGATAAAATTTGGGTCCATGAATCTGCATTCTGAATAAGCCTCTAGGCTTATTGTCTAGGCTTGTTGTCTACCAGAAATGTGAATTAAGCATAAAGACTCAAATAGCCACCTGAAGGATCAGAATTAGAGCTAATTCTGATCTAATCAGAATTAGATCAGAGATAGAGCTCTTTCAAAGTCTTATTCCAAAAGAATTGCATTATTTAACCTGTCTAATGGTTCCCTGGAAGATCCCACTTGCAAGACTATTTGTATCTGACCTAACAGAGAGCATACCCAATACCAAAAGCCCTTTCTCCTAGAGGAGTTTGTTGAAAACAATTACAGTGAGTATTCTAACTTCATAGCTGTATGAGGGGGTGGATAACAGTTGGGGCAAACAGTAGACTAACTGAAAGGCCTAAAAGGAAATTCTGGTGAATAATGTGTGCATAGGGGCTTTGAAACACTCTGACATAGTCCTAGGGATCTAGAGAGTCACATACATGCTGTGGACACGCTCAGGAAAAGATCTGAGAAGGCCATAAGCTCTCACCTCCAGCTGACTTCAAGGCTCAGTGAAAGCAGGAAGTAAGACCAAGACAGAGATGTCAACTGCTTGGCTGGGCATAGCAGGCATGCCTCAGCATGCACAGAGTGCCCTGGTGAAGACTGGGAGAGGTACTGCTTCCAGGAATTGAAGACAATATGTCTAGTATTCACAAAAATATTAAACAAATGACCAATGATCTGACAAATGATTAAACAGAAAATTCAGTGGTCAGAGACAATAAAGAATACAAACTTTACAGAAAAGTCACTAAAACAAACAGTAACAAATGTAACAAGTAGCAACAACAACAAACCTTGGGGAAAGGGGAGACAATGATTTCCAGAAAAGCCATATTATATTATTTTAGATGTCAAGTTTTCACCATAAAATTATGAGATATGCAAATCAACAGGAAAGGGTGCCTCATAAACACAAAAAATAATTAATAGGATCTACACCTGAGGAAAGAACTATTCCTGAGGAAGTCCAAACACTGGAATTCCCAAAGACTTCATTTTTTTTAAGTTTTTAAAATTTTTACTTTATATTGGAGTACTGGTGATTAACAATGCCATATTAGTTTCAGGTATACAGAAAAGTGATTCAGTTATAAATATACATGTATCTATTCTTTTTCAAATTCTTTTTCCTTTTAGCTTATTACAGAGTATTGAGCAGAGATCCCTGTGGTATACAGTAGGTCCTTGTTTGTTGTGTATTTTATTTTAATTATTTATTTTCTGTGCTTCAAGAACATAATTTTTTATTTGCTGTATGGAATAAAGACTGGGGAAGGGAGACACAAAAGGTAGAGACACCAGTTAAGAGGCTATATTTTATTACAAGGGTACAAAATAATAGGAAAGGGCAATTACAGAGGTAATTCGTACAGAAAGCCAATTCAGGAAATGGTGTTTCTTTCTAACTGATAGACTTCCAAGAAATGTTTTTTTTTTTTTTTTAACATCCTTATTGGAGTATAATTGGCTTACAATTTTGTGTTAGTTTCTGTTGTATAACAACCTGAATCAGCTATACGTATACATATATCCCCTTATCCCATCCCTCTTGTGTCTCCCTCCCACCCTCCCTATCCCACACCTCTAGGTGGTCACAAAGCACAGAGCTGATCTCCCTGTGCTATGCGGCTGCTTCCCACTAACTATTTTACATTTGGTAGTGTATAATATGTCAGTGCTACTCTCTCACTTCGTCCCAGCTTCCCTTCCCACTCCCGTGTCCTCAAGTCCATTCTCAACACCTGTGTCTTTATTTCTGTCCTTGCCCCTAGGTTCATCAGAACCTTTTTTCTTTTTATTTTTAGATTCCATGTATATGTGTTAACATACAGTATTTGTTTTTCTCTTTCTGACTTACTTCACTCTGTGTGACAGACTCTAGGTCCATCCACCTCACTAAAAATAACTCAACTTCATTTCTTTTTAAGGCTGAGTAATATTCCATTCTATATATGTGCCACATCTTCTTTATCCATTCATGTGTCGATGGACATTTAGGTTGCCTCCATGTCCTGGCTATTGTAAATAGTGCTGCAGTGAACACTGTGGTACATGTCTCTTTTTGAATTATGGTTTTCTCAGGGTATATGCCTAGTAGTGGGACTGCTGGATCGTATGGTAGTTCTATTTTTAGTTTTTTAAGAAACCTCCACACTGTTCTCCATAGAGGCCGAATCAATTTACATTCCCACCAACAGTGAAAGAGGGTTCCCTTTTTTCCACACCCTCTCCAGCATTTAATGTTTGTAGATTTTTTGATAAAGGCCATTCTGACCACTGTGAGGTGATACCTCATTGCAGTTTTGATCTGCATTTCTCTAATGATTAGTGATGTTGTGAGCATCCTTTCATGTACTTGTTGGCAGTCAGTATATCTTCTTTGGAGAAATGTCTATTTAGGTCTTCTGTCCATTTTTGGATTGGGTCGTTTGTCTTTTTGATATTGAGCTGCATGAGCTGCTTGTAAATTTTGGAGATTAATCCTTTGTCGGTTGCTTCATTTGCAAATATTTTCTCCCATTCTGAGGGTTGTCTTTTCATCTTCTTTATGGTTTCCCTTGCTGTGCAAAAGTTTTTAAGTTTCATTAGGTCCCATTTGTTTTTTTTTTTTTGTTGTTTTATTTCCATTTCTCTACAAGGTGGGTCAAAAAGGATCTCGCTGTGTTTTATGTCATAGAGTGTTCTGCCTGTGTTTTCCTCTAAGAGTTTTATAGTGTCTGGCCTTACCTTTAGGTCTTTAATCCATTTTGAGTTTACTTTTGTGTATAGTGTTAGGAAATGTTCTAATTTCATTCTTTTACATGTAGCTGTCCAGTTTTCCCAACACCACTTATTGAAGAGGCTGTCTTTTCTCCATTGTATATTTTTGCCTCCTTTATCAAAGGTAAGGTGACCATATGTGTGTGGGTTTATCTCTGGGCTTTCTATCCTGTTTCATTGATCTATATTTCTGTTTTTGTGCCAGTACCATACTGTCTTGATTACTGTAGCTTTGTAGTATAGTCTGAAGTCCAGGAGCCTGATTCCTCCAGCTCCATTTTTCTTTCTCAAGATTGCTTTGGCTATTCGGGGTCTTTTGTGTTTCCATACAAATTGTGAAATTTTTTTTGTAGTTCTGTGAAAAATACCATTGGTAGTTCAATAGGGATTGCACTGAATCTGTAGATTGCTTTGGGTCGTATAGTCATTTTCACAATGTTGATTCTTCCAATCCAAGAACATGGTATATCTCTCTATCTGTTTGTATCATATTTAAATTCTTTCATCAGTGTCATAGTTTTCTGCATGCAGGTCTTTTGTCTCCTTAGGTAAGTTTATTCCTAGGTAATTTATTCCTTTCATTGCAGTGGAAAATGGGAGTGTTTCCTTAATATCTTTTTCAGATTTTTCATCATTAGTTTGTAGGAATGCAAGAAATTTCTGTGCATTAATTTTTTATCCTGCTACTTTACCAAATTCATTGATTAGCTCTAGTATAGTATCATGTCATCTGCTAACAGTGACAGTTTTACTTCTTCTTTTCCGATTTGGATCCTTTTTATTTCTTTTTCTTCTCTGATTGCCATGGCTAAAACTTCCAAAACTATGTTGAATAATAGTGGTGAGATTCGGGACCCTTGTCTTGTTCCTGATCTTAGAGGAAATGGTTTCAGTCTTTCACCATTGAGAACGATGTTGGCTGTGGGTTTGTCATCTAAGGCCTTTATTATGTTGAGTTAGGTTCCCTCTATGCCTACTTTCTGGACAGTTTTTCTCATAAATGGGTATTGAATTTTGTTAATAGCTTTTTCTGCATCTATTGAGATGATCATATGGTTTTTATCCTTCAGTTTGTTATTATGGTGTATCACATTGATTGATTTGCATATATTGAAGAATCCTTGCATTCCTGGGATAAACCCCACTTGATCATCGTGTACGATCCTTTTAATGTGCTGTTGAATTCTGTTTGCTAGTATTTTGTTGAGGACTTTTGCATCTATTTCTATTTTGCATCTATATTCATCAGTGATATTGGCCTGCAGTTTTCTTTCTTTGTGACATCTTTGTCTGGTTTTGGTATCAGAGTGATGGTGGCCTCATAGAATGAGTTTGGGAGTGCTCCTCCCTCTGCTATATTTTGGAAGAGTTTGAGAAGGAAAGTTGTTAGCTCTTCTCTAAATGTTTGATAGAATTCGCCTGTGAAGCCACCTGGTCCTGGGCTTTTGTTTGTTGGAAAATTTTTAATCACAGTTTCAATTTCAGTGCTTGTGATTGTTATGTTTATATTTTCTATTTCTTCCTGGTTCAGTCTCGGAAGGTTCTACTTTCATAAGAATTTGTCCATTTCTTCCAGGTTGTCCATTTTATTGGCATATTGTTGCTTGTAATAATCTCTCATGATCCTTTATATTTCTGCAGTGTCAGTTGTTACTTCTCCTTTTTCATTTCTAATTCTGTTGACTTGCGTCATCTCCCTTTTTTTCTTGAGGAGTCTGGCTAATGGTTTATCAATTTTGTTTATCTTCTCAAAGAACCAGCTTTTAGTGTTATTGTTCTTTGCTATTGTTTCCTTCATTTCTTTTTCATTTATTTCTGATCTGATCTTTATGATTTCTTTCCTCCTGCTACCTTTGAGGGCTTTTTTGTTCTTCTTTCTCTAATTGCTTTAGGTTTAAGTTAGGTGGTTTATTTGAGATGTTTCTTTTTACTTGAGGTAAGATTGTATTGCTATAAACTTCCCTCTTAGAACTGCTTTTGCTGCATCCCATAGGTTTTGGGTCATTGTGTTTTCATTGTAATTGTTTCTAGGTAGTTTTTGATTTCCTCTTTGATACCTTCAGTAATCTCTTGATTATTTAGTAGCATATTATTTAGCCTCAATGTGTTTGTTTTACAGTTTTTTCCTGTAATTGATATCTAGTCTTATAGTGTTGTTGTCAGAAAAGTTACTTGATACGATTTCAGTTTTCTTAAATTTACCAAGGTTTGATTTGTCACGCAAGATATGATGTATCCTGCAGAATGTTCCATGAGCACTTGAGAAAAAGTGTATTCTGTTGTTTTGGATGGAATGTCCTATAAATATCAAGTAAGTCCATCTTGTTTAATGTGTCATTTAAAGCTATGTCTCCTTGTTTACCTACATTTTGGATGAACTGTCCATTGGTGAAAGTTTGGTGTTAAAGTCCCCTACTATGATTGTGTTACTGTTGCTTTCTCCTTTTATGGCTGGTAGCATTTGCCTTGTGTATTGAGGTGCTCCTATGTTTGGTGCATAAATATTTACAATCGTTTTATCTACTTCCTGGATTGATTCCTTGATGTTTATGTAGTGTCCTTCTTTGTCTCCTGTAATAATCTTTATTTTAAAGTCTATTTTGTCTGATATTATAATTGGTACTCCAGCTTTCTTTGGATTTCCATTTGCATCGAATATCTTTTTCCATCCCTTCACTTTGAGTCTGTATGTGTCCCTAGGTATGAAGTGGGTCTCTGGTAGACAGCATATATACGGGTCTTGTTTTTGGATCCAATCAGCCAGTCTGTGTCTTTTGATTGGCACATTTAATCCATTTACATTCAAGGTGATTATCAATATGTATGTTCCTGTTACAGTTTTCTTAATTGTATTGTGTTTGTAGGTCTTTTCCTTCTTTTGTGTTTTCTGCCTAGAGAATTTCCTTTAGCATTTTTTGTAAAGCTGGTTTGGTGTTGCTGGATTCTCTTAACTTTTGCTTGTCTGTAAAGGTTTTAATTTCTCCATCGAATCTGAATGACATCCTTGCTGGGTAGAGTAATCTTGCTTGTAGATTTTTCCCTTTCATCTCTTTCAATATGTCCTGCCACACCCTTCTGGCTTGCAGAGTTTCTGCTGAAAGAAGAGACTTTCAAAGGGGGATTCCCTTGTATTTTATTTGTCGTTTTTCCTGTGCTGCTTTTAATATTTTTTCTGTGTATTTAATTTTTGATAGTGATTATCATGTGTCTTGGCATGTTTCTCCTTGGATTTATCATGTATGGGACTCTCTGAGCTTCCTGTACTTGATTGACTATTTCCTTTCCCATATTACAGAAGTTTTCAACTATAATCTCTTCAAATATTTTCTCAGACCCTTTCTTTTTTTTCTTCTGGGACCCCTATAATTCGAATGTTGGTGTGTTTAATGTTGTCCCAGAGCTCTCTGAGACTGTCCTCAATTCTTTTCATTCTTTTTTCTTTATGCTCTGCTTTATTTATTTGCATTATTTTATCCTCCAGGTCACTTATCCATTCCTCTGCCTCAGTTATTCTGCTATTGATTCCTTCTAGAGAATTTTTAATTCCATTTATTGTGTTGTTCATTGTTTGTTTGCTCTTTAGTTCTTCTAGGTCCTTGTTCAACATTTCTTGTATTTTTTCCATCCTATTTCCAAGATTGTGGATCATCTTTACTATCATTACTCTGAATTCTTTTTCAGGTAGACTGCCTATTTTCCCCTTCATTTGTTTGGTCTGGTGGGCTTTTACGTTGCTCCTTCATCTGCTACATATTTCTGTGTCTTCTCATTTTGTTTAACTTACTGTGTTTGGTGTCTCCTTTTCGCAGGCTGTCTGTTCGTAATTCCCATTGTTTTTGATGTCTGCCCCCAGTGGGTAAGGTTGGCTCTATGGCTTGTGTAGGCTTCCCAGTGGAGTGGACTGGTGCCTGTGTTCTGGTGGGTGGGGCTGGATCTTGTCTTTTTTGTGGGCAGGGCCACTTCTGGTGGTGTATTTTGGGGTGTCTGTGAACTTAGTAAGATTTTAGGCAGCCTCTCTGTTAACGGGTGGCGTTGTGTTCCTGTCTTGCTAGTTGATTGGCACGGGGCTTCCAGCCCTGGAGCTTTCTGGCCGTTGGGTGGAGCCGGGTCTTAGTGCTGAGACAGAGATCTCTGGGAGAGCTCTCGCCAATTGATATCATGTGGAGCTGGGAGGTCTCTTGTGGTCCAATGTCCTGAACTTGGCTCTCCCACCTTAGAGCCTCAGGCCTGACACCAGACCAGAGCACCAAGACCCTGTCAGTTACCAGCAGGTAGGAGATAGCTAAATAGAAAGTATCTCAATGGCTTCTTAAGTGATGGGGAAGATGTGATGCATGAAGTACACAAGCTCAAGTCTCACAGCTTAGTTCTGTGAACTTGAATGAGACAGTTAACCTCTCTGTGCCTCAGGTTTCCTTTCGTGCAGCATCTCCTCATCCCAGAGGCCCAGTCATGTGCAAGGGAAGGGCTGTCGCTCACAGGCTGTGCAGGGAGGAAGGCTGGGAGCCTGGCTCAGGACCGAACTGCGCATGAGTGTCTTGGAAATGTCTATATCTATTTTAAATAAAGCAGTGTGTACATGTCAATCCCAAACTCCCAACCTGTCTCTCCCCCAACCCTTCCCCCAGTAACCATAAGTTCATTCTCTAAGTCTGTGAGTCTACTTCTATTTTATAAATGAGTTTGTGTTATATATATATTTTTAGATTCTACATATAAGCGATATCATATGATATTTGTCTGTCTTTGTCTGACCTACTTCACTTAGTATGAGAATCTCCAGGTCCATCCATGTTGCTGTAAATGGCATTATTTCATTCTTTTTAATGGCTGAATAATATTCCATTGTCCATATATATATATATATATATATATATATATATATATATATATATATATATATATATACACCACATCTTCTTTATCCATTTATCCATTGATGGACATTTAGGTTGCTTCCATGTCTTGGCTATTGTAAACAGCACTGCAGTGATCTTTGGGGTGCATGTATCCTTTCAAACCATAGTTTTATCCTGATATAGGCCCAGGAGTGGGAATGCTGGATCATATGGTAGTTCTAGATTTAGTTTTTTCAGGAATCTCCATACTGTTCTCCATAGTGGCTGCACAAATTTACGTTCCCACCAGCAGTGTAGGAGAGTTCCCTTTTCTCCACACCCTCTCCAGCATTTATTGTTTGTAGAGTTTTTGATGATGGCCACTTTGACCAGTGTGAGGTGATATCTCATGGTAGTTTTGATTTCCATTTCTCTAATAATTAGCGATGTTGAGCATCTTCTCATTTGCCTCTTGGCCATCTCTATGTCTTCTTTGGAGAAATGTCTATTTAGATATTGTCTTTTTTTTGATTGGGTTGTTTGTTTTTTTGACATTGAGTCCCATGAGCTGTTTGTAAATTTTGGAGATTAATCCCTTGTAGATCACATCATTTGCAAATTTTTTCTCCCATTCTTTGGGTTGTCTTTTCATCTTGTTTATGGTTTCCTTTGCTATGGAAAAGCTTTTAAGTATAATTAGGTCCATTTGTTTATTTTTGTTTCTATTTCCATTACTCTAGGAAACAGATTGAAAAAGATATTGCTGCAATTTATATCAAGGAGTGTTCTGCCTATGTTTCCCTCTAAGCGTTTTATAGTATCCGGACTTACATTTAGCACTTTAATCCATTTTGAGTTTATTTTCATGTATGGTGTTAGAGAATGATCTAATTTCATATTTTTACATGTAACTGTCCAGTTTTCCCAGCACCATTTATTGAAGACACTGTCTTTTCTCCATTTTATAGTCTTCCCTCTATTGGCATAGATTAATTGACCATAGGTGCATGGGTTTATCTCTGGGCTTTCTATCGTGTTCCATTGATTCATAGTTCTGTTTTTGTGCAAGTACCATACTGTTTTGATGACTGTAGCTTTGTAGTATAGTCTGAAGTCAGGGAGCGTGCCTCCTCCAGCTCTGTTTTCCTTTCTCAAGATTGCTTTGGCTACTTAGTGTCTTTTGTGACTCCATACAAGTCTTAAGACTTTTTGTTTTAGTTCTGTGAAAAATGCCATTGGTAATTTGATAGGGATTGCATTGAATCTGTATACTACCTTAGAAAGTACTGTTATTTTGACAGTATTGATTCTTCCAATCCAAGACCATGGTATATCTTTCCATCTGCTCGTGTCATCTTTGATTTCTTTCATCAGTGTCTCTTTTCTAATTTGGATTCCCTTTATTTCTTTTTCTTCTCTGATTGCCATGGCTAGGACTTCCGAAACTATGTTGAATAAAAGTGATGAGAGTGGATATCTTTGTTTTGTTCTTGATCTTAGAGGAAATGCTTTCAGCTTTTCACTGTTGAGTATGATGTTAGCTGCAGGTTTGTTGTATATGGACTTATTATGTTGAGGTATGTTCCCTCTATTCTCACTTTCTGGAGAGTTTTTATCCATAAAACAATATTGAATTTTATCAAAAGGTTTTTCTGCCTCTATTGAGATGGTCATATGGTTTTTATTCTTCAATTTGTTGATGTGGTGCATCACACTGATTGATTTGTGGATATTGAAAAATACTTGCATCCCGGGATGAATCCCACTTGATCATGGTGTATGATTCCTTTAATGTATTGTTGGATTTAGTTTGCTAGTATTTTGTTGAGGATTTTTGCATCTATGTTCATCAGTGATATTAGCCTGTAATTCTCTTTTTTTGTGGTAACTTTGTCTGGTTTTGTTATCAGGGTGATGGTGGCCTCATAGAATGAGTTTTGGAGTGTTCCTTCCTGTGCAGTTTTTTGGAATAGTTTCAGAGGATAGGTGTTAACTCTTTTCTAAATGTTTGATAGAATTTACCTGTGAAGCCATCTGGTCCTGGACTTTTGTTTATTGGGAGTTTTTAAATCACAGTTTCAATTTTAACACTTGTGATTGGGAGATTGTACCTTTGTAAAAATTTGTCCATTTCTTCTAGGTTGTCCATTTTATTGGCATATAGTTGGTTGTAGTAGTCTGTTATGATCCTTTGCATTTCTGTGGTGCCTGTTGTTACTTTTCCGTTTTCATTTCTAATTTTATTGTTTTGAGACCTCTCCCTCTTTTTCTTGATGAGACTGGCTAAAGATTTCTGCTCTGGTCTTTATGATTTCTTTCCTTCTAAAAACTTTGGGTTTTGTTTGTTCTCCTTTCTCTAGTTGCTTTAGGCGTAAGGTTAGGTTGCTTAATTGAGCTTTTACTTGTTTCCTTAAGTAAGATTGTATTGCTATAAACTTCCCTCTTAGAACTGCTTTTGCCATGTCCCGTAGGTTTTGGATCATTGTGCTTTCATTTTCTTTTTGTCTCTAGGTATTTTTTGATTTCCTCTTTTACTTCTTCATTGATCCATTGGTTGGTTATTAACATAATATTTAACCTCCATGTGTTTGTGATTTTTACAGTTTTTTCATGTAGTTGATTTCTAGTATCATAGCATTGTGCTCAGAAAAGATGCTTGATATAATTTCAATTTTCTTATATTCACTAAGGCTCACTTGTGGCCCAGCATGTGATCAATCCTGGAGAATGTTCCATGTGCACTTGAGAAGACTGTATTCTGCTGCTTTTGGATGGAATGCTCTCTAAGTATTAATTAAGTTTGCCTGGTCTAATGTGTCATTTAAGCCCTAGGTTTCCTTATTGATTTTCCGTCTGGATGGTCTGTTCATTGATGAAAGTGGGATGTTAAAGTCCCCCACTATTATTTGTGTTTCTGTCGATTTCTCCTTTTTTTTTTTTTTTTTTTTTGCGGTACGCGGGCCTCTTACTGTTGTGGCCTCTCCCGTTGCAGAGCACAGGCTCTGGACGCGCAGGCTCAGCAGCCATAGCTCATGGGCCTAGCCGCTCCATGGCATGTGGGATCTTCCCGGACCGGGGCACGAACCCGCATCCCCTGCATCGGCAGGCAGACTCTCAACCACTGCGCCACCAGGGAAGCCCGATTTCTCTTTTTAAGGCTGTTAGTGTTTGCCTCATATATTGAGGTGCTCCTCTGTTGGGTGCATTTATATTTACAATTGCTTTATCTTCTTATTGGATTGATCCCTCGACCATTATGTTGTGTCCTTTGTTACTTGTAGCAGTATTTATTTTAAAGTCTTTTTTGTCTAATAGGAGTATTGCTGCACAAGCTTTCTTTTGATTTCCATCTTCATGGAATATCTTTTCCATTCCATCCCCTCACTTTCAGTCTGTATGTGCCCCTAGATCAGAAGTGGGTCTCTTGTAGACAGCATATCTATAAGTCCTGTTTTTGTATACTTTCAGCCAGTCTATGTCTTTTCGTTGGAGCATTTAATCTGCACAAGACCCTATGTGTGCCCTCCAAGAATGGAGTTTCTGTTTTCCCCAGTTCTGTGGAATTCCTGCAGTTAAACCCCACTAGCCTTCAAAGCCAGATTCTCTGGGGGCTCCTCCTCCCAGTGCCAGAACCCCAGGCTGGGGAGTCTGACATGGGGCTCAGAATTCTGAGTTCAATCCTGTGGGAGAACTTCTGTGGTATAATTATTTTCCAGTTTGTTGGTCACCCACCCAGTGGGTATGGGATTTGATCTTATCGTGATTGTGCCCCTCCTACCATCTCATTCTGGCTTCTCCGTTGTCTTTGTATATAGGGTATCTTTTTTGGTAGGTTCCAGCATTTTTTTTTGTCAATGGTTGTTCAGCAGTCAGTTGTGATTTTGGTGTTTCTGTAAGAAGAGGTGAGCTCACATCCTTATACTCCGCCATCTTGTCCAGGAATTTTCCAGACAAAGACTTTAATTCAGCTATTTTAAATATGTTCAAAGAGCTAAAAGAAATTGTGTCTAAAGAACTAAGGAGAGTATGAGAATGGAGTTGTTTGTGCTGCAAATTTATATACAAAAAGTACTTAAGGTACAAATCTAACAATATGTACAGAATATGAATAAAACTATAAAACACTGTTGAAAGAAATCAAAGAAGAGTAAATAGAATTTCCTTGTTCATGGATTGGAAGACTCAATATTAAGATGGCAGTTCTTCCCAACTTGATCTGTACCTTCAGTGTAGTTCAAATCAGAATCCCAGCAAAGTCTTTTGTAGTTTGAAACAGTTTTTAAACTGATTCAGATATTCAAATAGAAAGGTAATAGCCTAGGCTAGTCAAAACAATACTGAGGAAACTCAGAAAGATTCTACTACTTGTTTTTAAGTCTTACTATAAAGCTTGCAGTAGTAGAAAAATAATAAACACACACACAGCTCAATGAAACACAAGAGAGAGCCCCAAAATAAACATGCTCAAATATAATAAACTAATTTTGGACAAATTTATAAAGTCAGTACAATAAAGAGAGGTTAATATGTGTAACAAATGATGTTAGAACAATTGAACATCCATGTGCCAAAAATAAAGTGAACCTAGACAAAAAGTTTACCTCTTTTACAAACAGCTCAAAATGGGTCTTAGATTGTAAAATGCCAAACTATAAAAATTCTAGAAGAAAACATAAGATACGATCTACGTGATCTTGCATTTAGTACTGAGTTTTTAGATATAACACCAATAATGCAATCAATGACAGAAAAACCACATAAATTGGAGTAAAGTAAAATTATCTGCTCTGTAAAAGATACTTGTAGTAGGCTCAGTAATCTTTTCCCAAAGACATAGGGTCCTAATCCCCCAAACATGTAAATGTTTGCAGATGTGATTAATGTAGGGATCTTGAGATGGGGAGATTATCATGGATTGTTTGGTAGGCCCTAAATGAAATCACTAGTGTCTTTATGAGAAAGATGTGGAAAGAGATTTGACATAGAAGAGGACTATATAATTAACCATAGATGCAGAAACTAGGGTGGCTACAGTCTAAAGAATTCTAGCAGCCTTTAGAAACTGGAAGAGACCAGGAACAAATTCCCCTCTAGAAAGCATCCGGAGGTCGATTTAACCTACTAACACCTTGGTTTCAGCCAGTGAAACTGATTTTGGACTTTTGCCCTCCTGAACTGTGAGAGAATAAATTTCTGCTACTTTAAGCATTTGTAATAATTTGTTTCAGCAGCCATTGTAAACTGATAAGCACTGTTAAGAGAATGAAAAGACGAGCCAAAGAATGGGAGAAAATATCTGCAAAATGTATACCTGATAATGGACATGTGCGCAGAATATACCAAAAAAAAACCCCAAACCTTAGAACTCAACAATAATAAAACAAACCATCCACTTTAAAAATGGGCAAAAGATTTGAAAAAATACATCACCAAAGTAAATATAAATATGGCAAATAACTATATGAAAAGATGTGCAATATCATGTTAGTAAAATGCAAATCAAATAACAGTGATAAAACACTACTCTTTTAGCCATTCCAGTAGGTATAGAAGGTAATTTTTTAAAACGTAGACTACCAATTGCTGGTAAGGAGAATTCTCATTCATTGCCAGTGGGAGGGCAAAATAGTCCACCCACTTTGGAAGACAGTTTGGCATTTTCTTGCAAAGCAAAATATAGTGTTGTTATATGCTCCAGCCTTGTACATCTAGATATTCACTCAACTGATGTGAAAGCTTATATGTACACTAATCTGCATGAAACTGTTTATAGTAGCTCTATTCATAATCATCCAAAACTGTTGCCAACCAAGATGTCCTACACCAGGTAATGGATATACCACCTGTGGTATATCCATATGATGGAATATTATTCAGCAATAAAAAAGAGTGGACCATCAAGTACAGAGAAAGACATGGATAAATCTTAAACACATATTCCTAAGTGAAAGATGCCAGTCTGTAAAGCAACACATTTTATTACTGCATTTAAAGGAAATTCTGCAAAAGCAAAACCATAGAGGCAATGAGCAGACCAGTGGTTAGAAGCTTGGGGGATGGGAGAAGAATAAATAAGCAAAGCACAGGGGATTTTTTTATGGCAGTGAAATTATTCTATATGATACAGTAATGGAAAACACATGACACTGTGTATTTGTCAGTATCCACAGAACTTTACTATACAATGGTGAACTCTCATGTAGGCAAATTTTTAAACTACTAAGGAAGTTAAGGGATCTCAGGATGAATGTGGGATGTGCCCAAAAGGAAAAAAAAAGAAACTGTAAGAGAGGTATGAAACAGCTTCAGTGATTAGAGTGGGGGAATAAGGTGCTGACCTAAGTAAGTAACTTTGCAAGCTGAGTGCTGTCTGTATGACTAAAGGCAAAAGGAACTGTGCATGAACACTCTACCCTAGTTGATAAAGTTGGTTCCTATGGGGTGTGGGTTAACAATTCTGAAACCATTATAGATATTGTAATTGAACAATTAAGTAAATGGAAGGGGATGGTGGGAATGAGTTTTGTAGCTGCTAGAGTAGAGGTTACATGAAAACATGAGGAGGAGGCTAGAATGACCCACGTGGTTGTGGATTAGAGCAGAGACATCAGCATCAACGCACATCCCACTTAATGTCAGTGGAGTTACTTGCATTTAGAAATATTTATAGATATGTGTGTACATACAGATTAGTACAGGTACATGTATTTCCTTGCTCCCTCAGCTAAGGGAAAGCTGTACAACTTTGTACAAATAGTCAAAATTGTTGATTGTGATTTTTGAACTTCCTTTCAAAATTCAAGACATTTTTATTGTTTGCCATTCACTCATTCAACTAATATTTACTGTATGTCCATTGTGAGCCAAGAATGTTCCACCCTGAGGATATGAAACCAATAATGTCATTGACCTCATAGATGAATGGGAAAAACATTCAATAAACAAAGAGTTATATGTATATAATATAACTATATATCTTCAATTTATTAAAATACTTCTAAAGTAAGTAAAGGAAAATATTATTACCTTGTACCAAAATTTCAGAGCAAGAAAAATATTCAGGTCTTTGACTTGGTATTTGACATCTACCTGCGGTAGAAAACATCTAGCCTGATGATTGCAGTGCTTCATTAATCCAATGATGCTCTCAATTCAAAATATACTTGTTGACACCTAATATGCTATATATATATATATATATATAGCATATATATATGTGCTATATATATATGCTATATATATGTGCGCTCTCTCTCTCTCTCTCTCTCTCTCTCTCTCTCTATATATATATATATATATATCTCCTACTTAGGAGTTAGAAATATCCATTCATTCCCTTATTCAACATTTATTAAGGGGTAACTGTGAGACTATTTCTAGAAATTTCCAAGATGAATTAGACATATTTCCTATCCTTAAATAGGTCAGTATAACGGGAAAGAAATACAATTAAAAAAAATTAAATCCACTCTGGCAGAATGTGCACAAAGTATTATGGAACTATAGGGCATGTCATCTAACCTAGCGTGAAAGCCAAGGAGGATTCTTGTTATATGCCTTTTCTGAGCTAAAAATTTGAGAAGGAAGTTAGGCTTCAGAACCAGGCAGGAAGAATATAAGAAGTGAGGACGTATACCACAGAGAGAGTATGAACAATGAGAAAAGAAACAAAATGGAATGTGCAGGAAGCTACACAGTTTAGTGTGGCCCTGGCTTTTCAGGGGGAGGACAGGAATGGTAGGAGATGATGTTGGAGAAGGAGGAAGAAACAAGTTTGTAAAGAGGCGTCAGCCATGCTGTGGAACTTTAATTTTATACTGTGGGGATAGCACACGGATTTTAAGTTGGAAAATGAAATGGCTAGATTTAGAGGTAAAAGATGTATTTCTCTCCTTGAGAATCTTATGGCCTCAGAAATCAACTTTCTCTTTATAGGAGATGTGTTGCCCTTATCCTTGAAGAAATCCAGAGTTTAGGAATAGAGTAATATATTCTTGACATCATACCAATGCTAAGGAGAGATACGAAGGACTCAAGGAAAAATAAATACAGTGAGAGTTATCTTAGTAATTTTTTTTACAAGAAAGTTGGGACTGTGAATTCTGAGTTCCGAGGCTGATCTTTAGAAATATCTATTTTAAGGGTGGAACATTTAAAGAGCAGGATATCTCTCTAATGGGTTGGCCTGTGTAGGAGGAGTATGTTTTGTATATTCTGTATGATCTGAGCAGAATCACTCAAGTGATCACAAGCAAAAGATGATCATAATTGAAATTAACCTTTTGGTTTCTTCTTACTAAGGCTGTGCCTTTTGGCTGGCATTATAAAATGCTTAACACTTGAAAGCACCTTCTTTTGATATTGCTACAATGATCACAGAAAAATATAACTTTCCTCTCAGTGAACTAAATGAAGCAAATTATAGTGAGGGCTACAAAGAAGAAAATTACATGTTGCCATCAATTTAGGCAATAGAGTAATAATTTTAATAAAAACTTTCCCTATTAATTTTGTCACTCTCTTTCTGTGTGTTACCATTGGATGACTAACCATCCCAATGGACTAGACAGGCTCACATTAAAAGTTTTATTCTTAGGCAAAAGTTTTCCCAGAGCTATCATAGACTTTATTGTTCTCACTTATTTGCCAAAAAACATAATGTAAGTGACACAGAATAAACTCAAAGTTGTTGATAAGAGGGTTAATTTGAAAAAATCTGACAGTGCACTGGGTTTCGGATTTCATATGCCACAGAATCACCTGTGAAGGTTGTTTAACATATAAATGCCTCAGTCTCCATCTCTGTCAGTCTCAGGAGGCACCTACACTTTTAGTGCATTTCTGGTGCACTCCAAAGTTTGAGAATCAGAGTTACAAATGACAAAAACCTTCCAGTATCAGTTTGGAAAACTGATTTTAAAATTTTAGAGCAAGGACAAGAATGCCTCTTTGCTGCATGCTTAAACATAAAAATTTATAAAATGTTAAATTCTTTTTAAATTCTGCATGTCATCTAAAAGATCGGAATTTACAAAGATGAACATAGTAGCTAATATGTTTAAACAACCTAATATAATAAAAGATAAGTTAATTAAAATAGAAAATAACTGTAGTCTCACAGGAGAATGCCAAATGCAAATCAGGGTACGCTTCTTCTGTGCTAAATGAGAATATGCCTATGCAAACTTGGAAAATAGTAAGTTTACATGGAAAAAAATAAGCATGTATATATTGAAGTAATAAATTCATCATGTATGTAAAAAAGAAAAGGTGCTAAAAATTATGTTATGGGGGAAAAAACCCAGAAGAGCAGTCACCTCTACTGGATTCTGATTCTCTGAAACCATTGGTTGTTTTTTGTTTTTGTTAAACTTGTAAAACGTGAAGAAAAAATATACATACCTCAAGGAAGCATATGCTTCAAGTTTTTGGATGTTGGTCCAAAGAAAACTCAGTGTTTATGTGCAAGGCAGACATTTCACGTTTTTTAATGTAATCCAGTTTTTGTGGAAAGGGTCCGTTCCCAATATATAAACTTTTCTCAGTAATGCTGTGAGGTTTCCACCTGTCTCCTCAGCAATAGTTCATAAAACAAAATAAGAGAATTTATTTTAAGAAAAGTGTGCATTAACCTGTGACATCTGGTTTGTTTAGTGACCCTGTAAATGCCGTGGGCCTATCACTTTAAACTGATGAGGTTTACATAACCTTAATTGAATTATCAGGGCATTGAAAACAGAAGGGACAAGAGGGACTACAAGGCGAGTATTCCAGTTTCTAACTTCTACTCAGCTCAAAAATCAGTCTCCTGTCAGATTTTTGGAGACTTGTGCCTCCCTGGGGCTATTGCAGACTTCTAGCCTCTGCTCTTTCGATTAGGTTGCGCAGCTCTCAAACAAATACAGAGGATAACTTTCTGAGTGCGTAGAAACAAAATGTGGAGTCTGAAGCTTTGCTAAAATTTGAAAACATCAAAATGATTTCCCCCAGGCCTGAAAATGCTCTCAGTGTTGTGGTGAAATTCAGCCAGCCCTATGCTTACATGGAGTGACCAGTATGAAAATACACTGGACAATGTATTTGAGACTGCTAAGACAAGAGGCACGGTGGACCAAAGCATCAATTTAATGTTAGAACTAAATTCAAATCTGAACTCTCATACTCTGTATGACCTGAGCTATGGTCTCTAATCCGTTTTCCTCATCTGAAAATGGTGATGATATATATCTTGATAGATTCTTGTGATGACTAAATGTTGAAATTCATACAAAGCATCTGAAAAAAATGTCTAAAAATAGTTATCTATGAGTAAGAAAATACATAGCTAGAATCATTCATTCCAGGTAAGTTTACTGATCACCTCGTTTATGTAATAGAGATGGTAGGTTATATCAAAGTTCTTTGTGAGCATCTGTAACATTTTGAGGAGCACTTTAGATGGCCTTAGAGAATATCTAGTTTATATCTAGGTATAATTAAGCCTTGAGGAATAGGAAAGGGAGCCACCTCTGTCATATGCAGAAATTGCCAAGAAGTTGAGAGGGACTACAAATTTACAGTGACAAAAGATTAAAGCACTTTCTCTCAACTGTACTGAGAATCTCAGAGAAGATGGAGAAGATAGAATGTTAGAATGATTCAGGATTAGGGCATTGTTGTTGTTGTTTGTTTTGTTTTTCCAGGCAGTTATAAAAGATCTAACAGAAGCAGGGTCATTGATAGTGTGGCAGGGTGTAGTTGAAGCCAAAAAAAAAGGAATTAAGAAAATGGAATATTAAAGTTTACAATTTGGAGGTACAACTTTTGAGAAATACAAGCTGTGTCTAATGTTTGACTGTGGGTGTGTGTGACTTCTGCAAAAAAGATTTGCTGGCTCTTGAGTTAAGGAAATCAAGAAATTCTAAGTCTAGAGGCTAGCGGTGGAGAGACACACTCTGGGTCAGCCTGACACAGCCTTCAACGGCTATCGATTTGACCAGGATGGTAAGTAACAGTATCAAGGAGAGATGACAAGGTTATATGGATATATGTCAATGGATATCACAAATCTCAAAAGAGAAGTGTTCTTAATATCAAGTTATAAGTTCACAGTGGTGAACAGGAGCTAGGTGAACACTGACAACACCACTATCATCATCACCACCGCAATTCTGATCATCATCACCACCAATACAATTCTGATCAGAGAAACTAAGCTGAATGGAGCCAACAATATGGGAAGTAATTAACAGCCAAGGAAAGATACTGGAGTAAGCAAACTGTGAAATAGTTGAGTATGTAGGAAAGTTTGTTGACCATGAAAGGGTCATTCCAGAGGCTAGAGGGAAGAGTTAGTAGGGAAGGGAACCGTGAGAAAAATGGAGTAGGGAAAGGATGCACAGAATATATGGGGATGAGGTTACAAGAAAAGATAGGTGTTAAGAAAGGAGGCATTTAATGTGGTATCCGAGGATGAGGTATGTGGCTACTGTAGGATGACTTGATCTCCGAGATCCCAAAGGAATTCTGGTTTAAAGTTTTTCAGTGTTTCTGTAGTCTAGGTGGTTCATATGGCTTGTTTGTTGGTAAGAAGTATATTGTATTAGTTAGGTGCGTGGATTGTGGGGTCAGATCATCTAGTTACAGGTCTTCCTGCAGTGCTGACTCACTGTGCAACTTTAATAAGTTACTTAATTTCCCTGAGTCTTGGTTTCATCATCTGTAAAATTATCAGTGTAGCAGGTTCATCATAGAGCTGTAGGATTGAATGTCATAATGTGTATTATATTAAGATTTGAACTTGGCACAAAATTAGCACTTTGCTTTCACTATTACTATTTTTGTATGTATAAGAAGATGATGGCTTTTATTTAAGGTTCAAGCAGAACATTCAGTAAAAATTGTAATGTCTTACTCATAATCAGAATTGCTTTTAATTAGTTTATAGAACACGTACCTCAAAATAGAAAAATCAGGAGACTGTGCAGAGTGAGAGAATTCAGGCCTCTCATAAAGAGCCCATCTTACTGGCCACCTTTGCAAAGGAAAGCTTAGTGCGGGCCAGGGAAAGGGGTGCAAAGGAGATTTCTTAGTTTCAAGATTGTTCCCTTTATCTATTGCTGCAAAACAAACCACCTTGAATTTGATGGTATTGAAAACAACATTTAAAAAAAAAATTCTCTCTCATAGTTCAGGGGTTGATTGATCCCAGTCAAGTTTCTCTCCCTTAAGGTCATTCATTTGACAAAAGTCAGACAGTGACTGGAACTGGAGTCATCTCAAAGGCTTCTTTTTTAAAATCCATTCTTTGTTTGATAGCAGTTTTATATTTACAAAATTATTACAAAGATAGTAAAAAAAAAAGTTCCCATATACTCTACACACAGTTCCCATTACTATTAACATCTTACGTTAGTATGGTATTTTTGTCACAAGTAATGAATCGATACATTAGTATCAACTAAAGTACATCATGTACTTAGATGTTCTCAGTTTTACCCTAATGTCCTTTTTTCTGTTCCAGCATCTCAGCCTGGATAACACATTACATTACATATATGGTCGTGTCTCCTTAAACTCCTCTTTGGCTGGAAGAGTTTCTCAGACTTTCTTTGCTTTTGATGACCTTGTCAGTTTTAAGGATTACTGGTCAGGTATTTTTGTATACTATGCCTCAGTTGGGATTTGTTTGATGTCTTTCTCATGATTAGACTGGGGTAATGTGTTTTGGGAGTGTAACCCCAGAGACAAGGTGCCGTCCTCATCACAGAATGTCAGAGGTGTGTATTATCAATATGACCTACCATTGTTGTTGTTACCTGTATTCATTTCCTAGTACTGCTGTAGCAAATTACCACAAACTTTAGAAGATTAAAAAAAAATTATTACCTTACATTTCTATATGTTACAAATCCCATATAGGTCTCACTAGGCTAAAATCAAGATGTCAGAGGAGCTGTATTCTTCTCCATAAACTCTAGAGTAACATCTATTTTCTTGCCATTCCAGCTTCTAGAGGCTTCCCACGTTCCTTGACTCCTTTCCTCCGCCTTCAAAGTCAGCAGTGTGGCATCTCTCAGTGCCTTTCTTCCATAATCACATCTCTCCCTCTGACTTTCCTCTTCTGTCTCCCTCTTCCATTTTTAAGGACCCTTGTGATTACATTAGGTTCAGCTGAATACTACAGGATAACTTCCCTATCTTGAGGTCAACTGATTAGCAACCTTAATTCCATCTGCAACTTTTAATTTGCCTTTGCTATGTAACATAACATATTCATATTTTCCAGGGCCTACAACATGTATGCCTCTGAGGCCATTCTTCTTCCTACCAGATTAATCTTGATCACCTGCTTGAGGTAGTATTTTTTCCCCTCCCTTTCATAATATACCCAATGGAAGAAAGTCACTATGCTCAGTCCATTCTTTTTTTTTTTTTTTTTTTTTTTTTGTGGTGCGCGGGCCTCTCCCTGTTGTGGAGCACAAGCTCCGGACCCGCAGGCTCAGCGGCCATGGCTCATGGGCCCAGCTGCTCCGCGGCATATGGGATCTTCCCAGACCGGGGCACGAACCCGTGTCCCCTGCATCGGCAGGCAGACTCTCAACCACTGCGCCACCAGGGAAGCCCTCAGTCCATTCTTAAGGACTGGGAAATTATGATTTTATGCTTCCATCAGGGCAGAGTATCTGTATGAGTTACTTGGAAGTTTTTATCTATTTTTTTCCCTTTCATTTATTACTCAATCACCAGTTATCTTTATGGACTCATGCATATTTATTTTATTCTTTGGATCATAACCTAATACTACTTAGTTTACTTTGTTTCTCAAGTTTTTCCAGCTTGGCTGTTGGGAACTCTTTCAGATGACTCCTGTATCCGTTAGACATACCCTCATAATTGTGGGGGTTTTTTTGTTTTTTTTTAGCACTTTCTTACTTTCTGGAATTATAAGATGCTCTAGGCTTGTTTATATACTTCCTTCTACATTCTAAGAATCAGCCGTTTCTCTTGTTCCTTTTATTGAAGTCCAAAGTCTGGGTGCTAGCTGTTCCGGTTGCTATTAGGGTGTCATTATTTCTAGGGCCTTTCAGCTGACAGAGCATGGAGATATATATATTTGTGCACTAACCTGTGCATATGCACATATTTACACATGTTTTTATATTTATACTAAGCTAAATATGAGTTGATACTGATGTCTCTAAGTCTAATCAGTTACTACACGGATCATTCTAGCTTATTCCTCCTGCTTATCTATAACCTCCCACTCCAACATTGAGAAACCTTACTCCTCCCACCCCCTTCCATTTCTTTAATTGTTCAATTTCTGTATACATATAAAATGGGTTCAGAATTGTTAAACCCATATGCCCATAGGAAATAACTTTATCAACTAGAATGCAGTTCATATGTACAGCTCTCTTTGCCTTTAGTGGAATATACGCCACTCATTTCCAGAGTTACTTAGCTCAGGGACTTCTTCTCCCATCCCATTCAGTGAGGTGGTTTCATATAGCTGTAATATAGTTACATGTTTTGGTTACACTTAGCATTTCATCCCGTGATTCCTCTGAAGCCCTAAATAATTTCACAAATATTTGCATACATTGAGGTTCACTCTGCTATAAAGTTCTATGAGTTTTGACAAATGCTTAATGTCCTGTACTCACCACTAGAGTGCCAAACAGAACAGTTTAATCACCCCCAAATTTCCTCTGCTTCATCTATTGCAACCCGTATCCCTTGAACTCCTGACAACTAATGGTGTGTTTTGCCTTTCCAGAATGTTATATAATTGGTATCATACCGTGTGCAGCTTTCGCAGATTGGTTTATTTTACTAGCAGTATGCATTTAAGATTCATCTATGTTTTGTATGGCTTGATAGCTCATTTCTTTTTATTCCTAAATGATATTGTATAGATGCATCATAGTCTGTTCACTTATTGTAGGACATCTTGGTTGCTTCCAGTTTGGGCAATGATGAAAAGTTTACTATAAACATCTGCAGGTTTTTGTGTAGGCATAGGTTTTCAAATCAATTGGATAAATACATAGAAGCACAACTGCAGGATTATATGGTAAGACTATATTCACCTTTGTAAGAAACAGTCAAACCATCTTTTAAGTCATTACACCATTTTGTATTACCATCAATAGTAAATGAGAGTTCTTGCTGCTCTTCATTTTTACCAATATTGGTACTGTCAGTGTTTTTAGATTTTGGCCATTCTAATAGATCATTGTATTATCTCACTGCTGTGTCAATTTGCAGTTTCCCAATGGCAGATAATGTCGAACATTTTTAAGATGCTTATGTTGCCATTTTTGTATCTCCTTTGATGGGATGTCTGTTCATAACTTTGCCCATTTTTTAAAAATTGAGTCATCTTTTTTTAATTTATGAGTATTAATAGTTCTTGGTATATTTTGGATACACATACCTTTATCAGGTATGTGTTTTGTAAATATTTTCTTCTAGTCCGTGGCTTGTCTTTTCATTCTCTTAACAGTGTCATTTGTAGAAAAGAATTTTAAAAATGAAGTACATCTTTAATTTTTTTAAAATTTCATGGATCATACTATTGGTATCGTATTTAAAAGCTCATTGTCAATCCAAGGTCATGTACAATAGATGTTGTTTTATGTTTCTATTAGAAATTTCATTACTTTGAATTTCACATTTAGGTCTATGATCCACTTTGTTTTAAATACACATAGTCATGTTTATAAAGATATACCATTTTTACAAGCTGGGATCATATTCTACATACTCATTTGTTTTCAATGTGGCAAAATTTGTGTCTGTGCAAAATAGAAGTCTTCAGAGTTTAATCCTATGCCTTTTCACTGATGTACATAGAACCATATAACAAATATCCCAATCAAGGTATAGAATATTTCCATCATCCCAATAGGCTTGCGTCTGCTACCCTTCAAGTAAATTTCTCTCCTCATATTTTGATTTTTACCACCATAGATAATACTGCCTATTTTTGAATTTCATATAAAAGATACCATACAGTATGTATACTTCTGTGCCTAGTTTCTTTCACTCAGATACTGTTTTTGAGATGCACATATGTTGTTGCATGTACAAGTGGCTCAGATTTTCTTTTATTGTTGACTAGTGTTCTGTTTTATGAATAAAAATAATTTGTATCCACCATCTTGTTAAAGTATATTTGAGTTGTTTCCAAGTTTTGGCTATTACAAATATTAGCAAAAAGTTGCTGCCAAAGTGTTTCCCAAAGTGGTTATACCATTTTACCCTTTCACCTGCAATATATAAATATCCTCTTGTTCCACAACTTTTGATATTGGCAGTCTTTTTTATTTTAACTGTGATAATATACATATAACATAAAATTTACCGTGACATTTAATATGTTAACAGTGTTGGCAAAACCATCACCACTGTAGTTCCAGAATGTTTTCATCACTCCAAAAGGAAACCTAATCCCACTAAGTAGTCACTTCCCATTCTTCACCTCCCCCTGAAATATTTTTTTCTGTCCAATCTCTCTTCTCTTTATTGGACTCCCAAGTAAGTAATGATAGCCTGCCGAACATTGCCCTATAAGAGTCTGTATTCTTTTTCAATCTTTCTTTTCCTTAGGTCTTCTGATGTAATTATTTTATTAATTTGTCTTTAAAACACTTTATTTTTTAGTTTCCGATCTGCTAAGTCCATTAGGTACTGAAATCTTTTTAGATATCATAGTTTTCAGTACTAGAATTTTCATTTGATTCTTGTTTATATTTCTCATTCCTCTGCTGAGGTTTCCTATCTATTTACTCATTATATCCATCTTTTATTTAAGTCCTTGAGTATTTATAATACTTATATTAAAACCTTTGCCTGCTAATTTTGACATCTAGGTCATCTTAAAGATGTTTCTATTACCTGCTTTTGTCTTTATTTTGTGCCATATTTTCTTCTAATAATATTTTAAAGTTATATTAGGGTATTATGGTGATGCTGTAGACAATCTGAATGTTGTCTTCCTTAAAGAGATCAGACTTTGTTTAGTTAGGCAGATCAATTACTATCAGATAATTCATTTTTTCTTGTCAGAATGTTGTGTGTGTGTGTATGTGTTGTTTTATTTTGACTCGTCTGTACGTAGGTTCTACAGCTCTCAGCCAGGCACACGTGGGGAGCCTCTATGCAGAGTTCTGAGCCCACCTCTCTGTGCAGCTTTCTCCTTTTCAGTGCCCTGCTCAATAAATTCAACAGCATCTCTGATATCTGCCCTCTCAGCGTAGCAAGACTTCTGTGCTCTACTTATACCCATCTTCCTGTAGCATAATCTAGAAAGAGACCACAGGCAGAAAGCAAGAGCAAATGTGCAGTTCACCTGGTGTGTCTCCCTTCTCTTGAGAAGGATGTGTGTAAACAGTTTTCTCTAATATTCTGTCCAGTTTTATAGTTGTTTGCAGAAAAAGAGCAAGTCTAGTATTAGTTACTACATGATGGCTAAGAGAAGTCTTGATTAGGGACCTTTAAGCATTTAACATTCACACTGTATTATAAAATGATAATAATTGGTATTCACAAAAATATTTTTCTCCATTCTTGAAATATTTTTGTTCCAAGGTAGTACATATGTGTCCCAATTTTTAGCTTTGCTGTATATTTTTTTCATATTTTTTCCATGAAGCATACAGTTGGTTAAAAATCAGTTTAGAAAGGTAATTTAGAAACTCCTTGAAGGGCAGTAATTATATCCTGTAGCAATAAAATAGTAAAGAGAGATATTAAATATTGGAGTTGTAAGTTAAAAGAATTAGGATGATAAAAGTGGAGTAGTGTTATGGGGGAATGACATAAAGAAATGCTACTGAACCCCTTCAGTAGATGATGGTGTGGAGGTTACTGCAAGGTCTAAATAACATAATAATGCTGGAATAGGGGAAATTAGAGGGTAAAAGATAGGAAGACTCTGCTGGTTTTATTTATTTATTTGACAAACTTCATTCAAAAACCTCTTTTTCATAAAGGTTGTAGAAATGTGAACATTGGCATAGAATAAAAATAGATTATGAAATCAAGGATAAGGAAAAATAAAATCTACGTCCAAAATTAAAATCTAAGACCATGTTAAAGGAGCCACAAATTTGGCCATGACATTCCTAGTAAATAAAGGAAGGAAGAAAAGTGAACACAGCATCCATAATGCTGAAAAAGAAACTAGATAATTAGGAGAACATGTAAGTGAGTGAGTGAGTGAGTGAGTTTTTTGGTCCCAGCAGCAAAGAAAGATTTCTCTGATGGGTTCTTACAGAGGTACCACATTTAAGCATAGCACCTTTATATTAAAGACAAGTACACAGTATGCTCAAGTAGTGTAATTACATTTTCTGATACTCAGGGGTAGTGCTCTTTAATTTACAATTTACTTATCCATTCCAACGAACTATATTGAGAAATGCTATGTTTTACTAGATAAAGATTGGATGGTATGGTGTCTTTTATCTGCAATATTTTATCCTTAATATTACTTATAAATACTGTTCAACTTTTTTTTGCATATTCAGCCATATGCATTCTTTCTTCTATGTGTACATCATGTAGATATCATAACTGACTGACTGAATGATTGGACGGATGAGTTAGGAGGACAAAAAACATTCAGATCCTAAATAATAACTTCCTATGTAGGAAGCGAAAATCTATTCCCTGTAATGACAAACATTAGCTTACCAGTATGCCAGTTGGCCAAATGGGAGATTTAGGAGCAGTAATCATCCAGAAAAATACTGGATCAAGGCTTCTAATTGACCTTTTTGATATTTATTATAGTTCAGTCTTCTTGCTTCCTAGCTTTCTTTAAACTCTGAAATGTTGAGCCTATGCTCATCTCAACAGGAACTTTATAGCTTCAGCCTGCCCAGATAGAAGAGCATATTTGCATAGCATGAACTTTATATCGACTCTTATGATTCCTCAGATAAATGTCTTTGATATATTTAAAAACGAATAAAATCCATCTCACAAAACTGTGATGGAAAATTAAAGACAAACTTTTATTTTCATCACTTCTAAACTTCAAAGGCACCATCTTGGTAGAGCAAGAAAATGTTAACACTTCTGACTCCTCCACTTCTTGGTCATAATCCCTCAGTGGATAATCTTACATTGGGAAGGTAATAATGAATACAGATTTTACTTCTTTGTCCACATGTCCTTTATTTTAGTGTGCATCACACAAATATGAGTTAGTTTTGTTCACACAAAGGGAAAAATTTAAATGACCACCCAAGTTAGAAATACTGTAAAGAGATCAGGTAAAGGAGATGGAAGATTTTAGTAACTAAAGAAAGGTTTTCACCAACCTTCTCCTGTGCAACTCTATTAAAAAATGTACTTCAGATGATCTCATGCTCGTAATTCTAGAAACTAGATGAAACGTTGATCAGAGCAAACTACAAAGCAGTGTATGTCATGACAAAGTGACTAGACAAGACACATGGGAGAATGTCAGGAATTATAATCTGACATTAGAGTTGATATTGTTCATGGTTGGATTAAATAAATGTGATTACTAAACCATTTTTTCTCTGAATCATTGATAGGATGATTTATATGAATACATTTCATAAAAACATAAGCAATCTTTAAAGGTATGATAAATAATCCTACTTTGTCAAAGGATTTTTTTTTTTTTACTATACTGCTGGATATTTTATTTGGTATTGGATATCTCTAAAGAGATAGATAGATTTTGGTCTCTGATAGATTTGTGTATCAGTGGTAAGCAAGATTTATAAAATTAACAGAGAAACAACCAATATTTCCTATTTCCTGGAATATTTTATTGACTTTTTATCTAAAATGATCAAAAAGGTTATTTACTAAATGGTGTGTGGACATTGCCTGCTCCAGTTGTAGTTCTTTAACAAACTTTTTATGTATTCCATTATTATTGGTATATTTTGTTGCATCTTCAATTTTGGTCTTTTATGTTTTCCTAGAAAATCACCAATTTGATAAAATCTTAAAATGTATATCAGCATAAAATAGTATTCCTAAAAATGGGCTTTTGGAGATACTGGATCCAGGAATTGATAACAGATATGCCAAGAAATAAGTATTCCTTAGTAAAATACATTTGCATATTATGACAGGGAAATTAGAAATCAGCAATATGCCTTAACCTATCAGATCTTCTGAAAATTCCTAGAGTCAAAATATCTCATTTTTTTTTTAGTTTGGAATTTCCAAAACATACTTGAACATGGATACTTCTACCATCACACAAAAACATACCTATAAATATACTGTAAAACAAGGCTTTGTGGGACAGTGGTTTAGAAACACTAGAATGCAGCAGATATAAAAAGTGATCTCCCATACTCATTCATCTGTTTACTACATATTGCTTTTATAATTGCAAGATAATGAATAGACATTGCAAAATATATACAAACATAAATGTGAATAAAGTTAGTGAAAGTTTTTATTTCTCTACTTCCATTTGTGCTTCCTTCTATGGAATGCTGAATGGACTAATTATTCACATATTTTTCCTTAATTATTCAGTAATATATTAATTTAAACATATATAATTAGTTCCTAACTGCAGATTTTACTACATATTTTGTACATTTTTATTAAAACTTTTTCAAATTCTTTGTTTTGGTTTCTCCTTTGAAACAATAATTGTTTGAGACTTTCTTTTCTTAACAGTAAATGGATGTTTCTTATTTAAACTTTTTTCATTAATACCTAGTTTGTTACACTGTAATTAGATATTATACCTGTATAAATATGACTTTTAGGAGCTGATTGAAATATTCATTAAGCGTAGCCTGGTTTATAATAAGGTTTGTAAATATTTGCAAAAATATGTATTCTTTCCTTACAAAGTAAAATATTTAATTTAAATCAAGTTATTATATTAATAAGTTTTTCATTATACAATATTCTTACAAAATTCATTCAAAAAAGTACATGAAAATGTCATGATTTTGGTTGTTCCAGGTAAATACATGAAAAAAGAGAGGGATGAAAGAATTAAAGAAATTAAAATTATTAAATTAAATTAAAATTATTAAATTAAAAAAATCATTGATAATAATGACATTATTTTAAACATTCATCAATGTATCTGTTTTACTTAATGGGTCTGCCCATGATTTGAATGATATTTTGAACAATTCAACTACCATCACTTTTTCTTCAATTTTTATTGAGTTTATAATGTGTTTGCTTTAAATTGTTGAGTCATTCATTCATTCAACAAATATTTACTGAATATCCATCATATTCCAGGCGTTTTTCTGGGTACTGTGGATATAGTAGTTAATGAAAAAGACAAATCCAAAAGTTCCTGCTCTCACTGAGCTCATTTTGTAGTCCCATGGTACCATCTTTGATGCTCTGACATTTGACACTAAAAGATAATGAAAGGTCTGCATTAATTTTGGCTTTTCCTTTTATTTGTATACCTATTCAGTGTAAGTTCTCAAATTTTAATATTTACACTTCTCCTTCCTTAAGTTTGTACTTTCCTGGTAAAATTTTACCTATACTTTTATTTTTTTTTTTTACTTCTTTCTCCCGTTTCTTTGTTGATTGTCTCTTTTATACAAAATATACTATCCTTTTATATCCTACATTGTTTGTTCTATTTTAACTGTTTATTCTGTTCAGTCACTATCTGTTGGTACACAGCCTGAAGCAGCCAGCTCTCTAGTCTCTGGGGATAGAGTGGTGTGAAATACATCCAAGGTTCTTACTTCCCTGAAATTTACCTTCATGTGGGAGAGGCAGATCATATTTTAGATATTAGTAAGCACTATGAAGACAATTAAAGCCACTGAATGGGATAAAGGGGATATGAGATATTCAGGATAAGTGAGCAGAGAAGTTTTCTCTGAGTAATTGCTAATTTCTGAATGAAGATCCAGTGACGCAAAGATTTAAGAGAATAGTGTTCTAGGAAGAGGAAAGAACAGGTGCGTAACATTTAGGAACTGAAAGAAAGCCATTGTTGCCGGATGGCATGGAGCAGGTGGGAATGAAGTTAGAGGGTATACGGGAGCCAGATAACAAAGGCCTTTGGATTTGCAGAGTAAGTATGTAAGAAAATATTAAAGACTGCTCTGTTTTGAAGTCTGGCCTCAAATCTGAGAACAATCAGTGCAAAGTAACCTGTCATTCTAGGTATAGAACTGTCATGCCGGACATATATGAGAGGTGTTCAAATCTGGTTCTGCCACGGCTAATCTGTATCCCATCACACATTTAATGAGCAAAAGCTAAGCATTCCTTAGAGAGGATAGTTTCTCTGAAGAGAATGAGGAATTCTATGGAGCACTGGTGTCTTCCTCCTTCCCACAGGCATAGACCTGTCACTCCCTCCCAGCCAGGGAAGAAAGCTCCCAAGAGCACGTTCAGAAAGATTGATCCGTGTCCTGGAATTGGAAAGACACTGCGGCCGGTGTCCGTGTCAAGGCTGAGAAACGGCTGAAGGCCAGAGGCTGGCTGGAGGGGCCTGGTGTGACAGAGGGGAGGGAGACGTCCTGGAAACACTGAGGTTCACAGTATGGCTATGGGTTTTCCCGTGGAACGTTCTGGGGAAGGTAGCTGGGTGAGAGTAAGCCTGATGGGAAACAGCCCCAGTGATTGGGTCCATGTGGTGAGGTCCTCCTGAAGGCAAGACAGTGGGAAGGCCAAAACTGATTACCAGAGGCAGCGCCACACATATCAGCCTGCTGCAGGTGAGACAGTCCAGTGACGGGGTCTCCAAAAGGCCCACAAAAGCACCTCACGGGCAGAAAAAGCAAATAAAATGAGATTTAAATTTCTGACACAAGCATGGTTCCAGGTTGCCAGACTACAGTAGCACCTGCCATGTAAGGTTGTGCACTCTTGGGATTTCTCACTCCTGCTGAGGCTGGCCTAGCTTGATGGAGAAGAGGCCAAACCTTGGAACCCACCCCCTTTCCGTGTGGTGGGTTGAGTCAGGCATCAGTGAGGGGAGAAGAAAAGAAGCTTTGAAAGGAAAAAGGAAGTCAGCTTTTGCTTTAGATCAAAGTGGACTTTATAAACTAGAGAATGAGGTTTTTAGTCAATATCTGAGAGCAACTAAAAATCTATGAACTCGAGATGGTATTCAGTAGAGGGAGTATGAAAAAGTCTATTTTAATCATTGCATTCCTACAATTTTATTTTGTTCAGTAAACAGCCTGGCAGGGTTTTAATATACTTACTTACCTATATTTTAAAATCTAGATCCATTTATTTTCATAAGTGACAGTGTTGGTCTTTCTGCATGTTTAGTCTCTATTTTTGTTGATGTTATCTGGGAAGTACATTGCATTCATATTTTTTAAATTATTTACATTCCTACTAATTATTTAATGTTTGATTACTTTTAACCATAGGAATTAATTTTTAAACTAAATCTTGGCTTCTGTGTCTCAACTTAAATCCTTTTAAAATCACAGTCTCTTTATTCTTCCATTCTTCATGTCATTTATCTCTCAGTCAATTGAAGTATCTCTTTGATTATTTTTTAAAAAGAAAGCATATTGGCCTCCTAATATCTGAGAATGGCTTGGCATTTTCTTTGAGAAGAATGACAATTTGGTTGGATAAATATTTTCTGAATGTACAATCATTTTTACTTTAAAACTTTTAAAAATACTCAATATTGCACAGATGCCTGCTTAAAAACTGATTTGTGTTCTAAGGGTATTTGTACAGATTTGTTTTGTTTTGCCTGCATCCTGTACATTGCCAGACTTTGTCTAGGATTTGGTCTCTTTTCCTTAGTTAAAATTGCTTTAGAAAGAAGTTCAAGGACTTTTTTCAGGTTAGCAGTGTTTTCTTCTTACATTTATTTGATCACTGCTAATAATCTATCCTGTTTCTTATTCTGAGAGCTGTATTATATGCAAGTTTAAACTTCTTATATCTTGTATGAACTGGTCTCGAGAACAAGCATCCCCTGCTTCGAATCTGCAGTGGTAATCAAGTTATGAGTGTCTTCCTTATTGCTTCTCCATCGCTTGTGCTTTCATATAAGAAGCTCATTCTGCCGGCATTACTAACTAACATAGATTCACCAAAGCTTCAAAAGACTGGCTTTTTTCCTAACACAAAATTTTCCTCCATTTTCTTCTTCTTTTTGGCTATTTGTGTGGAAATCTGGGAGGGAGTTATATCCATCTGTATTCTAATAACAAGCCTATCCAGACAAAAAGCACTTATTTTATGCAATGTTCTAGTTGCACCCTTGTAGAAATGTCTATATCCACGTTACTGAATGTAATGCCTAAGAAACATTTATAGAAGTACAATTATAGGCTCAAAATTATGCACATTCAATTTTTTTTTCATTTTGATAGGCTAAAATATGCATCTCAACATTTGAATAAATTTTAATTTTCTCTCAGTGAGGTTGAGCATGATTTCATAAAATAACTTGGTGTTAATAAATTGTCTTTTCAGGTCTTCGATCTTTTTTAAAACTAGGTTCCGATATGTCACTTATAAATTTGAAAGAGTTCTTTGTACATTAAGTGTACTAACATCACATTTTATTAGTTACAGTAGCCTCAGCACTATAAAAAATAGACCCTTAAAAGAATTGTCTTCTATTTTATAGAGACTTTTACTTTACATAGTTGAGATTATTTCATATATGATTTTAACAGTGGTCAATAAAGGAACATTTACAGATTGTATCTCGACAAGGATTCCCTTTTTGGAGACAGCAAATAATATTTTTTGTTTGTTTTACTTTCAGCGCAATAATTTTAAGTGGGTTCTTAAAAAGACAGGAAATTACATGTGAATTGTAGGATTAAGGATGTGGCTCAAAAATCACATTTTCCCTTAGGAAAATACAAATTCAGAACCAGTATTTATCCAGTCCACATGAGAAAAATTTAATGAATTGAACGACTTCCTGAAGTCAAGAACCAAACTTTATGAAAACTTAAAAAAGTTCTTTTATCTAAAAGCCCCCCCCCCCGCCTATTTTTTTAAGGTTATGGTTTTTCTTGTGTTTTTCTCTGTAAATCTCCATGAAGACAGGATCCACTTCTGTTTTGATCACCAGCTTATCCCAACTCTTGGCAGAGTTGGCAGAGTATCTGATGCATAGTATCATATTAAAATATTTGTTAAAATATAGCAGAGGGAGGAACACTCTCAAACTCATTTTACGAGGCCACTATCACCCTGATACCAAAATGAGACAAAGATGTCACAAAAAAAGAAAAATACAGGCCAATATCTCTGATAAACATACATGCAAAAATCCTCAACAAAATACTAGCAAACAGAATCCAGCAGCACATTAAAAGGATCATACACCATGATCAAGTGGGGTTTATCCCAGGAATGCAAGTATTCTTCAGTATATGCAAATCAATCAGTGTGATGAACCATATTAAAAAACTGAAGGAGAAAAACCATATGATCATCTCAGTAGATGCAGAAAAAACTTTTGACAAAATTCAACACCCATTTATGAGAAAAACTGTACAGAAAGTAGGCATAGAGGGAACTTACCTGAACATAATAAAGGCCGTAGATGACAAACCCACAGCCAACATCATCCTCAATGGTGAAAAACTGAAACCATTTCCTCTAGGATCAGGAATAAGACAAGGTTGTCCACTCTCACCACTATTATTCAACATAGTTTTGGAAGTTTTAGCGACAGCAATCAGAGAAGAAAAAGAAATAAAAGGAATCCAAATCGGAAAGGAGAAGTAAAGCTGTCAGTGTTTACAGATGACATGATACTATACATAGAGAATCCTAAAGAGGCCACCAGAAAAACCACTAGAGCTAATCAATGAATCTGGTAAAGTAGCAGGATACAAAATTAATGCACAGAAATCTTTTGCATTCCTATACACTAATGATGAAAAATCTGAAAGAGAAATTAAGGAAACACTCCCATTTACCACTGCAGCAAAAAGAATAAAATACCTAGGAATAAACCTACCTAAGGAGACAAAAGACCTGTATGCAAAAAGCTGTAAGACACTAATGAAAGAAATGAAAGATGATACAAACAGATGGAGAGATATACCATGTTCTTGGATTGGAAGAATCAACATTGTGAAATGACTATACTACCCTATGCAATCTACAAATTCAGTGCAATCTCTATCAAACTACCAATGGCATTTTTCACAGAACTAGAGCAAAAAATTTCACAATTTGCATGGAAACACAAAAGACCACGAATAGCCAAAGCAACTTAAGAAAGAAAAATGGAGCTGGAGGAATCAGGCTCTCTGACTTCAGCCTATGCTACAAAGCTACAGTAAGTAAGACAGTATGGTACTGGCACAAAAACGGAAATATAGATCAATAGAACAGGATAGAAAACCCAGAGATAAACCCACGCACATATGGTCACCGTATCTTTGATAAAGGAGGCAAGAGTATACAATAGAGACAAGTCTGCCTCTTCAGCAAGTGGTGCTGCGAAAACTGGACAGCTACATGTAAAAGAATGAAATTAGAACACTTCCTAACACGATACACAGAAATAAACTCAAAATGGATTAAAGAACTAAATGTAAGTCCAGACACTATAAAACTCTTAGAAGAAAACATAGCCAGAACACTCTATGACATAAATCACAGCAAGATCATTTTTTACCCACCTTGCAGAGTAATAGAAATAAAAACAAAATTTTAAAAATGGGACCTGTTGAAACTTAAAAGCTTTTGCACAGCAAAGGAAACCATAAAGAAGATGAAAAGACAACCCTCAGAATGGGAGAAAATATTTGCGAATGAAGCAACTGACAAAGGATTAATCTCCAAAACTTACAAGCAGCTCATGCAGCTCAATATCAAAAAAACAAACAACCAAATCCAAAAATGGGCAGAAGACCTAAACAGACATTTCTCCAAAGAAGATATACAGATTGCCAGCAAACACTTGAAAGGATGCTCAACATCACTAATCATTAGAGAAATTCAAATCAAAACTGCAATGAGGTATCACCTCACACTGTTCAGAATGGCCATCATCAAAAAATCTACAAACAATATATGCGGGAGAGGGTGTGGAGAAAATGGAACCCTCTTGCACTGTTGGTGGGAATGTAAATTGATACAGCCTCTATGGAGAACCCAGCATTCTCACTACTGGGCATATACCCTGAGAAAACCATAATTCAAAAAGAGACATGTACCACAGTGTTCACTGCAGCACTATTTACAATAGCCAGGTCATGGAAACAACCTAAATGTCCATCAACAGATGAATGGATAAAGAAGATGTGGCACATATATACAATGGAATATTACTCAGCCATAAAGAAACAAAATTGAGTTATTTTTAGTAAGGTGGATGGACCTAGAGTCTGTCATACAGAGTGAAGTAAGTCAGAAAGAGAAAAACAAAGTATGTTAACACATACATATATAGAATCTAAAAAAAAGAAAAAAATGGTTTTGAAGAACCTAGGGGCATGACAGGAATAAAGACAGAAACGTAGAGAATGGACTTGAGGACATGGGGAGTGGGGAGGGTAACCTGGGACGAAGTGAGAAAGTGGCATGGACATATATACACCACCAAAAGTAAAATAGATAACTAGTGGGAAGTACCACATAGCACAGGGAGATCAGCTCTGTGCTTTCTGACCACCTACAGGGATGGGATAGGGAGGGTGAGAGGGAGACACAAGAGGGAGGAGTTATGGGAACATATGTATATGTATAGCTGATTCACTTTGTTATAAAGCAGAAACTCACACACCATTGTAAAGCAATTATACTCCAATAAAGATGTTAAAAAATAATTTGTTATAAATAACAAGAAAATCTTAAAGTTGTGTGTATATGTTGTGTGTTTGTTAATGGTATATTCAATAAGAGTACATAGGTGGTATGTTTTCTAAGCCCTTGTATATCTGAGAAATTCATTGTCTTCTGACATGGAAGACTTGGTTGTTTATAAAATTCTTGTGTTTTAAACATGTTTGTTCAATACCTTTAAGTGTTACTCCAGTGCCTTTTTGGCATCTTATTGTGTTTGAGTATAAAATTTACAAGTACTTTTTTGACTAAAGTTTATAGGCTTTTGTTCTCATCTCTTTTTGAAATTTAAACCTTTAGTCAGGACATGTTTTGATTTGGATCTTGTCTAATTTGGGTGGGAGCATAGTGGTTCCCTTTTAACTGTATACTTAATTACTATTTTAATGAAAACTATTTTCCTTATTTCTGTTTTTAAATATTATTTCTGTTATTATTCTTCCTGCACATTTATAATTCTTGGTTTATTCTCCATTTTCCTTCTTTCATATTCACTACTTCTCTCCTTCTAATCATTTCCATTTGTTAACTTTTTCTTTATAATAATATGAATAAGAATAATGAGAAGGAGGGAACTTCCCTGTTGGTCCAGTGGTTAAGACCCCATGCTTCCCCTGTAAGGGGCATGGATTCGATCCTTGGTCACGGAACTATGATATCCTACGTGCCCTAAGGTGTGGCCAAAAAAAAAAAAAGAAGAAGAAGAACGAGGAGATAAAGGAGATGTAGAAGGAGAAGCAGCAGAATCCAAGCTCTGCCACAGGGAAATAAAATAAAAACCCTTTAAAAAGAGCCTCTTATGCCAAGGGGGAAATACAAAATTAAATTGTAAAACTTACCAATACTAATAATTGTTATTTATTATAATCTATGGCATGATGCTAAAGCAGTACTCAGAGCAAAATTCATAGCACTGAATGGCTATATCAATAAACATGAAAATTAAAATTTGTTCCAAGCAGTGGAACACTTATTCCCTTAATTCAGGGGTCCACGGCCTGTTAGGAACAGGGCTGAACAGCAGGAGGTGAGCAGCGAGCTAGCGAAGCTTCATCTGCTGCTCCCCATCGCTCCCCATCGCTCACATTACTGCCTGAACCATCCCCCATCCCATCCGTGGAAAAATTGTCTTCCACAAAACCGGTCCCTGGTGCCAAAATGGTTAGGGACTGCTGCCTTAATTCCTGTTCCTTTAACCTGGATCCTAGCAGGGGGAGACACGTGAAGCAGACCTGAAGTCAACCTACAGAGCTAAGCCGGACTGAGACCAGAGGAGTCAGGCAAAGCCACAATCAACCCATCAAGCTGAGAAGAAGAAAGAAATATTTATTGTGAAAGCCATTTAATTTTAGGGTTGTTTGTAGTAAAAGTTGACTGATATATTGAAAAATTAATATATTGAGAACATATTAGAGGCATTTCTTCAAAGTATAAAACAAGTATGCCACTATTATCATTATTACTTAACATGGTACTGAGGTGTTAGTCACTGCATTTAGATAAAAGAATGCAGTCAGAAGAATAAAATAAAAAATGAAAGGAGTTTTACAGTTTATGTGATTATATAACTGGAAAACCAAAGAAATTTAGTGGAAAAACTATAAAACAATAAGAGAATGTGGTAAAATAACAGGAAGTATACATATAGAAATCAATACAAAGAAACCAGTTATAAGATATGCCAGAGAAAATTCTGTTTTCTGTGGTAAGAATAACAAAAAAGCAAAAAAAATACCTAAGCACAAAAAATTAAAATTGTGCAATAACTATACGAGGAAAAGTTTAAAACCCCAAAAGACACATAATAAACAAAAAATAAAAACATATATTATTCTTGGATATGAAAATTCAACATCATGAAAATGCCATCTCTTCCTAAATTGCAAATGTGCATGATTTCTATAAAAATGTCTATAGGCTTATTTTTCTACATTAACTATAAAATTCATATAGCAAAATGAACAAATAAGAATTACCAGGAAACGTCACCAAAAAAGAACAATATTGGGAGATATAACCCTACCAAATATTAAAACATATTATAAAACCTCTATAATTAAAGCAGTTTATTATTGGTGCAGACCTACAGTGGAACAGGTTCCTAAATCCACAAATAGATACAAATACATGTGGAAAGGCAGTATATGAAGAATGAGGCATCTCAAATATGTGAGGAGATAAGAACTTTCTGCTAAAGATTGTTGCTACTTTGTCATTTGAAAAAATACTGGATTCATGTCACACCGTACTGCACAATAAATTCCAAGTGGATCAGAGATGAAAATGTGGAAACTTAAACCAACGTGTACTTAAAGCATGGGTAAATTGTTTTATAACTAGAGAAAAGGGAACACTTTTAATTATGTCTCAAAACATTACTAAATTTGAGTACATTAAAACTTGCATTCTAGAAAACACTAAAAAATAAAAATTATAATTACATACTGAGAAATAATATTTGAGGCATATAATATACACAAAAGGCTAATTGTTGTAATATATAAACTATTCAGAGAGGAAGATATGAAAATAGCTCTTAAACATGTGAAGAGACAGAAAACCTTATTCATGATAATGAAAATAAACATTAAAATTATATTTCTAAGCTCGTTTGCAAAAATCTACAAATTTGATAACAAGCTCTTGTATGGAAACAGGGAGGTTTAGCCATTGTTGTTGGGAATGCAAAATAGTTCAACACTTACAATGAAGAATGTGGGAAGACCTAGAAAAGTTGCTGGGCATTTACTAATTCATCTGATAGTCCCTCTTCTAGGATTCTATTCCTAAGATGTACCAGCACAAGTATAAAATTACTTAGGCAAAGAGACTTCCCTGGCTGTCCAGTGCTTAAAACTCTGCGCTTCAAATACAGGGGGCTTGGGTTCGATGCCTGGTCAGGGAGCAAAGATCCCACATGCTGTGTGGCTGAGGGTGGGGATGGGGGATTACTTAGGCAAAAAGTTATTCTTTGTAGTCTTATGTGTAGTGGAAATGTATTGGAAATGACCCACATATCCATCAGTTTCGACCTGATTGAATAAATTATTCTCTGCCTACACAATCAAATACAATGCAGCTGCAAAATGGAATGAAGAATATCTTTATAAATTGATATGGAGCAACGTCCAAGACATAATGTGGAATGAAAAAAGGACAATGCCAAACAATATGCATAGTGTGTTATCCTTTGTGCAAGAAATATACTAATATATGTACTCATATTTTCTTACATTTACAAAAATAATCACTAGATGGGTAAATAAAAAAAATAGATACCTGTAGAACTGTGGAGATAGAATAAACGGTTTGGTGAAAAAAAGTCACAATACAGTTACTACTCCAACATTTTTGTTACAAATCTTATATTTATGGGCAAAACGTTAGAATCACTGGGGAAAATAAGGGAAAGGCATCTCTACTTTCGTTAAGGTGAAAATATTTGCATCCTTTTTAGGTCACAGTACCAATTTGTTCTTAATTAAAATTTATGGGCTTTGTGGTTACTGGAAATTCTTCACAGAATCTGTCAGTAGATTGACTTTGAGTCTTTCCTTTTCAACGTGGTAATTTTCTTTTCCTATCTTTTCATGGCATCTTAGAGGAAAAAGTTGGAGAAGCTGTGCATTTTACTACTCACAAAATTTTACACAATAATTAAATTATGAATTTTTATGATATATTTGTAAAATCTGACAAGATAAGTGCTACTCAGTCTCCTTTTTAAAATGGATTGGCTAATCTTGTTTATCTATTTTATATAGTTAATATTCAAAGTGATTCCTGCAAAAAAAGAAACATTTCCCCATTTGAGATTTTGCTTAAAATTTCCTAAACTTATTAGAGAAGACTTTGGAGATTTATATCATTTGTTCTAACTACAGGGACTTTATAAAGTTTCTCTCATAGAGTTTGTTTTTTTTTTTCATAATTTTATAATATAGTTTCATCATATTGTTAAAACATTTCTGAATATTTTATATTTTTTGTTCTAGTTGTTATATAGGGCAGTTATTTATTTTGGTATATTTATTTTGTACCTGGGCACTTTGCTTTCCCATTAGTTCTAATACATAGAAAAGCATGTTGTCTGCAAGTATTTATGACGGTGATGTCAAGTTTCTAAAAGTAATAACCAATACATCTGATTTGTGGCTTATTGACTTAATAAAACATGAGACTGGTAATTCTCCTTTTCTTAAACTAAACTATTGTAAGAAAGCTTTCAGAGTTGCATTTAAACATAATGCTGACTGATCTTCAGAGTAAGAGAGAACCCATCTATTCATAAGTATACTATTGGGGACTTTCTGTGATATCCAGTTATTTGTGCCCACTTTAAAAAGTGGGAATTCCAGCAGAACTCTTAGGAACACCTTCCAGTAACTAATAATACTCATCATCAGGGAATCTCTTTGTATGTCAGTTGAATCCCTAGTGTTTCAATTCAAATCAACTACTTCTTAGACTATCCCTCATTAATTGAGGTAGCTCATTATCAACATTTTGTTATATCTCTCAAGGTTCATTTTTCTTCATATAAAAATTGTTGCTCCTTTTTCAATTATTCTCATATATGCTTCAAAAATGCTCAGTGAAGAGTAGGTTCACCTGAACAAATACATCATGAGATAAGTTTCATTTACTGTTATTACATCCCTATAAAACCATGTTTATCATGCCTGAAAATGTTTCTAGTGGCCCTTCGCCTGATGCTTTAAATCACTTAGTTATCATTTTTAACTTTATCACACAGGAAAAAAATGCTAATCAAAAGAGATTATTCTAATTTTACTCTAAATAATCCTTAAGTAAAATAAAGGAAATTAGGAAATAAGATTTCTGATGAATGTAACTACACATAGAAAACTAGTTTAGTTATGTAAAATTATCTTTTAAAGCAATCTTCATTGGAGGTTATATTTTCTAACAATAAGTTTTTATGGAGCTTAGATAACTAACTAAATAATGTTTGGTGATTTAGGCAAAGGTATATATGAGTACTGGAAAGTATATATGAATTAGTATGGACTTTGTTAAATACATAATATCAGTAGTTAAACACCTAGAAAGGCAATAAAATACTGATAATGTGAACATTTTTCCAACTTACATCAAGGAATATATGGTTTGAAAATTTGACTTTATATAATAAGAGGAAAAAATTTTTATTATATTTCTAGACAAAAATTAGGTAGCCCAACATTGATATCATATGTACATACTTGGAGCATTGCTTTCAGAAACAATTCTAAAGACTTGAAACAGATACATACTTTTGCTTGTTTTAATTGATCACTAGTTTCACTGCAGTATAATAGATTCTGAGTAAAAGTGTGTTGGATTAAAAAATCAATTTATATATTTATTAAAATCAGCAAAGTAGGGCTTCCCTGGTGGCGCAGTAGTTGAGGGTCCGCCTGCCGGTGCAGGGGACATTGGTTCGTGCCCCGGTCCGGGAGGATCCCACATGTCGCAGAGCGGCTGGGCCCATGAGCCATGGCCGCTGAGCCTGCGCGTCCGGGGCCTGTGCTCTGCGATGGGAGAGGCCACAACAGTGAGGGGCCCACATATCGCAAAAAAAATAAACAAAATAAAATAAAATCAGCGAAGTATATTTTTGTTATGAAAAGATTCTGAAGCATACTATATCAATGAAAGATTTACTTTCATATTAATCTTTCATTTATTTAAAAATTAATCAATTTGTTTCTTGAAAAACTAGAAATTACTGATGTCTGGATCACATCATCTGACTATAATTTTCAGTTCAGTGGAAATAAAAATGACTTTTTCTCTTGATAGTCCTCCATTTTGACTATCAAGGACTATTTTGCTTCAGGGACTATCTTTATCAGTGAAAGTATAAGCTGAATATAAACTCTTATTTTATGCAAATACAGCTCTCACTGGGTCTAAATCCGTGAAGGACAACTATTTCTTCTTCACAGATTGCCAGTGACCTAAGAGGGGAGGGGAGGAAAGCTTCCAGCAATCAAGTAGAAGAATTAGTATAAACACTGTGTCCACTGTGATCGCCCATCATGATTAAAATCAGAAATCTTTCAAGTGTCACTAATTTAAATAGGTCTTTTGTTGTTTTATAAAATCCAATGGACCATTCAGAATGGCTGGATCAACTCTTTCCCCTTATCACTGCACCACTGCTGTAGTTCAGTCATTGTAAATCAATTCTTCCCATGTTCCTACAGCCTAAGCAAAACTGAGTTGAAATACAGGGAAAGATGGATATTATTGGTAGAAACCAGAAAGATATTTTATTCATTAGTTTTGCTTTTCATTCTTCTGATTAACTTGGACTTTTCAATGAAAATTGGTTGTGGAGCAGTTGTTAGTGTGATATGGGGGAAATGAAGTATAATTGATGGTTGTCTCTGAAGTTTAAAATCTTCTTTACAAATATTGTGCCATTTCATTTTGGGAACAAGCTAGTGAGAGAGTAAAGACATTTATAGGTAATGAAATCTGATAGTCAGAGAAGATAAATTTAACATGGTTCTTCTGAGTCCCAAATATTTAAAAATTATAGGCACTGGAGAAGAGCTGAGGACTTAATGGACATAATCCCTGAGAAATAAGCAGGTGTAAGATTAAGTAAACCAACATTTTACAGCTCTTTCTTTTTCTTACGATTCTAAACATTAGGCAGAAGACTGAACACAGCATGGACCCGGAGAAAAGGCCTCTTCTAATAGGCAGAGAAAGAGCACAGCTTTAGGCTGCTTTCAGGGGATATAAAGACAAAAAACAAACAAACAAAAAAACATAAGGGGCCAGGATCTCAGTCAGATGGGTGGTGCAGAGAATGATTTCAATACTGTGTCAGTTTGTACTCAAGATATTTGCTAAATTTTAAAGCTGCGTAGGTCAAAATATGAGAAACCAAGTACAAACTCTGAAAAATTGAAAAAAAAAATCAGTAGTGTCTACATGTTAAGAAAACTAGCATTGGGCTTCCCTGGTGGCTCAGTGGTTGAGAGTCTGCCTGCGGATGCAGGGGACACGGGTTTGTACCCCGGTCTGGGAAGATCCCACATGCTGCGGAGCGGCTGGGCCCGTGAGCCATGGCTGCTGAGCCTGCGCGTCCAGAGCCTGTGCTCCGCAACGGGAGAGGCCACAACAGTGAGAGGCCCGCGTACCACACACACACAAAAAAATAAAAATAATACCCTCTTTTTAAGGTCATAATGCTTATGTTCTTCTGCTTCTGCTGTTTGGATTCTAAATTCTCTGCATATTCAAGTTTGATAAAATACAAAGAAATAAAATTTTCTTGTTTCCTACAGAAATTAAGCATGATTAAATGGGATTGCCTAATCATTATGTTGAACTAAGTTTGCAAGTTTTTAGATATTTCATTAGATGTCGCTCCCCCTGCACATACAGACACATACCTGCCTAGTAACATCCTAGTATCAAGTAGATACTTATGAGAAAAACCAGATCAAATACAGATAAATAATTTACTCTTCCCCTGCATATCTGAGATATACTGTGAGTTAAATTTTGCAATTTTAGTGTATAAATATTTGGAATATAACTCATTCATGGCCTACTACCTGTGCCTTAAAAATGTTGTTAAATTGTTTTGCTTAATTAGAAGGATATTTATTTTGATAATAGCTGATAACAGTATTCAAGTATTATTTAGAATAACTCATTACTAATTTTATGACAGATTTTACATTATATTGGTACTTCAGTGAATGTAGCTTTTAAAAATTGTGTTGAGTTTCCTTCAATAGTTATCTAATAATAAATATAATTAAGGTTTTTAAGAAGCATATATAAACTTGAAAAACAGTATTAAAAATGGTGTTTTTATTGCTTTTAAATTAAGGACCTTATTTATAGTTGCTATGATTGAGTTATTCATATGCAACTGAAGAATCAAATTTTATTTTCCTTTACTGTGGTTGTTATAGTCAAACCCACAAAGCTATTATTTTATTTTTAATTGTAGTCTTTTCAGTTTTGTGTGTTTCTTTTTTTTTTGGAAGTTGATAAAGTTAACTGTCAGTTTTCACCCCAGGGTGAGAGTCTCATTTTCTAGGACTTCTGAAAACTCAAGAACCATACTTCTTCATGAATTTTTAAAACATTATTTTCTTTTGACTTGCCATGTAAAAATATTGGAAGTTAGTGATAATAATAAGCCCATTTCTATGGAAATGTTCTATATTATTTAATCAATCTTTCTAGATGCTAAACAATTCATGAACTTCTTTTTGAAATTCAATAAGCAGTTCATGAATACTTGAAAAGAGAGATTCTGTTTAAAAAAATCAGAAACTGGTAAGTTCTATCAGTGACGAATGCTCTCCCATCAAATTCAAACTGGTTATGAAACAACCCAGTTTTTTAACTCATCCTGAGTGCACTCACAGCAGTAAGAATAGACAAGGTACGAAATTCATTTTCTTAGGTGATTTGTAAAAAAAAAGGCTTTCTGAACACAATTCCGGAAGAGAAGTTCCAGAAAGGTTTCAAGCCGTGGTAGCTTCATTGTAATTAACGTACAGTCTCCCAGAGAGATTTCTTAGAAGGTAAACACTCATTGTGGTACTTGTTAGTAATTGTCTTTGTTATTTTACTGTCATACCTTTTAAGTTCGGTAAGGCACTTTGCAACTAAAAGAATGTCTTTCAGAGAACCTTGGAAAGGATGGTGTAAGGGGCCTGGTACATATCTGGAGTGTAGGAAAATAAAGTAAAATCGTATTCTTCATACTATCAGTGTACATTCTTATTCTGCCATGGATGCATTTTTAATCGCTCTCCTTAAAAGCTTGATCCAGCAGCCTTAGAAATAAACAGCTCTCTATCATTATCCTATTATAAGTGAACAGCCTCTCAATCCTATCCTGATTTTCAGAAAGAAAAAAAAAAGACATTTAGAAATCGTTCTGAAATATAGTTTCTACAAACATTTCCGGTGGGTGATCTTACTAGCCTGTTAAACATTTGTAATCACACAGAGCCTAAAATATGGAACTGCAAGCATGTTAGCAAAGTGTGAAATTTCAGTGCTCAGAAGGCATCCAACACTCACAGTGAGCTGATTTCCAGAACTGGAGCTGCACCAGCTCTTCAGAGAGCTAAAGCTGCCAGTCCATTCTCCTATCTCCCTTGGAGGATAATAAGTGGTAGCAACAATCCATGTGGTGGAAAATGAAGAAATAGAGAGATAAAGTAGAGGAGGAGGAGAAGGTGGCACACGCACGGCAGTGATGGAATAAATGACACAGCTTAAATTCAGCGGGTTTCTGTTCCTGGTTTTAGACTGATGATGTGCACAGCTTTTTTTCCCCCTCCTTTTTAAATTATCAAACATAATCCTAACTAAGCACCTGGCTGCCTTGCTCCTAGACTGCATTGGCGGTGTCTGTCTCCTTTCATCTACCATTTTAATGCAAAATCTGAATGCAGTTTCACTGCTCTAAGAGATTTGCTGGGAGCCTACTGATATTTTTCCAAGAACGCTTAAAAATACACTTTGTATCAGAATTTCAAGCACTGGAATAATAAAAGAGTGATGACAAGAATAAGCAAGTGGTTTAGGGAAAAATCATAATCTACTTCCCCAAAGTAATGGTATTAAGAATCCTATTGCTAGCATGAGTCATGGTTAAATTAGTACATAATTAAAATGAAATAATAGATTATGATAACTGTTATGCCTTCAGTTTTTCTCTCTCTTTCTCCAAAGGGGTGACAGTGGTGAAAAATACAGGAAGTAGCATGATTTGTTTGGGATGAGATGAATGGTTCAATTACACAAAGAAATTTTTGGTTGGTTTGGATAAATATTGAAAATTGTGTTATATCAATATATCAGCGTGCCCTTTTCTTCAACAACACAAATATTTAAATCCCCTTTGGCTGTTCATGTGAATTCAGCCCAGCCACCAGTTCTGTACCTGGTTGCAATTAGCTATAAACACATAATTCCCAAGGTAGGTTGTTTAAGGCTAGGTGGAAAGATTTAATACTTCTTAGCCACAGTCAGATAGTTTATTGCTTATATGAAGGCCTGTGAGCCCTACCACACAGGAATGTGTACAGCAGCACTTGTTTCTGACTATGGCTACATTCTTCATAGGACAGTCCACTATTCTGTCATTATTTTAGTTGAGGCTATACACGAAGCAAGATGGGAAGATGTGAAAGCGTTAAAGACTCAGGTTCTTTGGGGTCCTGAAGACAGGCAAGTGGCCACTCAGCCAGGTTCGTGTCTAAGGCCTATACCATGAATCAGAGCCTCCAGTTATTTGATGTGCCCATTTCCCTTTATTATACATGAAAGCTTACATACAAAAAGAGGGGCCATAGCTGTCCAGGAAAGGACAAGGTAAATATAAACATAGAAAAGTAAAAAAGTAAAAAAAGTAAAAAAGGAAAGGTAAATATAAACATAGAAAAGTAGTCATCAAGTTGAATATATACCTAGTTCTGACAGGAGACTTGGTCATGGAAAAAACAATCACAGTGCGAAATTGATGGAATTAAAAAATAATTACATGTGGGAGAAAATGTCCAACTAGCAGCAGAATGCTTTTGGGAATTCTCCATTACAAGTGTGGGTGTAGACACCACCTTATTTCATTTTTGATAAGTGTTTTTACAAGTTCCACATTTCAAGTGTGTTCTGAAGTCTGCTACAGAGCTGATGTGAAAATAGCCTAATTCTAAAATTATACTCCTGTTGCTGTTACTGTATGTATCTACTTTTAAAAATAATTAGACTGCTTAATATCTTGAAAACTTATGTTGAAAAATCTAATGAGTAAAATATTCACCAGGATTTCCATTTGACAATGTGTGAAGTAATGGATCCCAGTACGATATTTATGTTACAAGACTGTAGTCTCACATTTGACAAAGATTTTTCCAAATACAGACTCAAGATCTTTGGTAGACCGTATTATTTTAGCTGTGTTGAACACGGTCAAATCATCACAGAGTCTGATAAAAGTTGATTCAGCTAAAGATCTATCTCTTCATATAAAAGATTACAGTTAATCTAAACTCTTAAAAACTCTCAATGGATTGCCTCAGATTCATAGAAAATATATTTCAGTTTTAGAGAAGTTAACTATTTCAAAGACAGTCTATCTAAATACTTTTGTAGCTTTTAATCTGTACAATTTTTTGTGAAGTAGTATATACTATTGATTAAGATCATGGGACATGGATTCAGACTGACCTAGATTCACTCTGTGGTCTACCACTTACTTGCTTTTTGGGCCTGGATGAATCTCATAAAATCAGAGTCTTTCTTTTCAGATTTATTAAATGGAGATAACAAAAATTTATCTCATAGGAGTTTTTGTGGGGATTGAAATAACATAAAAAGTTATTTAGGACAGTGCCTGGTACATGTGAGATGCTGCTATTCTTATTACAAATCAAAAATAAAAGTTAAGTTACAATGGATTAAGTTGTAATCTCATTAGAGAACATCAGATTAGTTGTAAAATCACTGTAGAAATCCCTTGTACTATGCTGGGAAATTAACATATGCCTCTTAATAACCTGTGCCCAAATTTTCAGGGTGGCCAGGTACCAATAGTAAACGTTGAAGGAACAAATTTCACTGACAATTACATGACTTGAACTAGCTGATCTCTAGTATCAACAGTAGTATTGACCTAAAATCAGGAAATTTAATCAGTTCATATTCAAAAAGAAATTGAGGGAATCTAAGATGTAAAGAAAATCAAGCAAGAGAGAAAAATAATCTCATTTCCATGAACTGAAAATAAAATATCAGAGATATTTAAGATGAGGTCTTACCCTCCACCAATAACAATAGAAAGAGATGGAGAGAAAAGGAGACTAGGTATTACATGAGTCAGCAATTCACATTGGAAGTTTTTCATCTTCAGGTCAGTAGATCAAATATGATCTCAGGCAGTGCAGAAGACTCTAAATATACCGGGTGTTTGTGCTGTGAAAAAGACAAGGTATAATTAAGCTCTCATCCACCCAGGTCCATACCAGACTCGGCTTACCCAGGAATGAGTCACAGCTCTGATGCGCTGATTGCCCTGGGCAGAGCCAAAGCAGTGATTAAATAGCTCAGAGCTTAGGAGCTGGAGGGAACCTCTGCATTAATTCTCCTTCATGCTTAAATTAAGGCTGATTCTGGAGCAATCCCAGTGATTGCTAGGGATTTAAGATGGTCTTCTGTAAACCATCCCCAGGAATTGATGCCAACAGGCTCTCCACTGAGCAGATGAAATGCGGGCTGGGGAGCTCTAGGGCTAATTTGTTTTTCATATATTATGAATGTTTTCAAATATAAATTATTAACTGTACTTTAAAAGTTGACTGAATAAAATGAATTTTCAGTTAACCTACTCTCCAAATGGTCTGCAACATATAAACAACTGAAGATACAAAAACATTTCTTTACTCAACATATGACTAAGTTTATTCCTTTGAATAAAACATTACTTTTTTTTTCTGGACTCTGTATCATAATGCTTAAATCTTATTTTGTCACATGGGAAGACTTTATTGTAACGATAAAAAAAAAAGCCTTTCTAAACTGATCAAAATAATATATTTTTATTTAATTGGCCCAGAAGATTATAGTGGATACTGATTATTTTTCACTGGTTGGGTATGATGCTGCTGCTTGGGTCACTGGCTTAAGTTTCACATATCCAGATTATCTATATATTATCTATGCATTGTGTATCCAGGTTACCTATAAATATCCATGCATCATGAATCCAGCTGTGCACACAGAAAGATTCTATTCCACACTCAAATTTGTGCACAGTTTCACAACTGGTAAGATTTATAAAGCACCTACCGTATTAAATATGTGGGAAGGATTGTACTTAACCCATCACCACTGTTCATTGCTCAAAGCGAATATAGTTGGGGGAGTTATAAGGACAAAATGTGTTTATGTTCAAAGTGACTCAGATATATAGATTTGATTCTGAACCTCCATATACTTTTAATCAAAGATAGATTGAACGACAGACTTTACATGCAGAGTTTATATTATTATCTTAGTAAATAAGTTCATTAAAAAAGCATTTGAACAAGGTGGATTTCATTTTCAGATATAAGGTAACTGGAAATGCCCTTCTTCTGGTAGAAAGAGTATACAATGAAAGAAACTTCATCATGCTTAAGATCTCCCGCTCTGAGGTGGTGCTCCTCTCATATGTTCATAGTTTCTATTTCTCCAATTTGATTAAAGGGTCTTGAATAGTGAACTCAATAATAATAGCCTTGGAGTTCAATTCAGATCCTGGTTCATACTCTGGAGTTGACATTCCAGCTGTCTCATTTGGGGCAAGTGTTTAACTCCTCTGAGCCTTGTTTTTTTATTTGGTAAAATAGTTTGTAAGCTGATAAGTTTATAAGGTATTTTTTTAAAGAAATCAGAAATATTCCCTGAATTCTCTCATAATTCCTAGCAAAGTGTCAGACTTATTTAACTTAGCATAATGCCCTCAAGATCCATCCATGTTGTTGCAAATGGCAGGATATCATTCTTTTTTATGGCTGAGTAATATTCTATCTATCTATCTATATATATATATAAATCTCACATTTTGGGACACAGGTTTTTTTCCATATCTTGGCTATTATAAATACTGTTGCAATGAATGGACATTCTTATATCTTTTTGAGTTAGTGTTGTTTTTTCTTCAGATAAATCCCCAAAGTGGAATTGCTGGATCTTGTTGTAGTTCTATTTTTAACTACTTTTAGGAATCTCCATACTTTTTTCCATAGTGGCTACACCAGTTTACATTCCCACCAACAGTGCACAAGGGTTCTCTTTCCTCCACTTCCTTGCCAACACCTGTGATAATAGCCATTCTGATAGGTGTGAGGTGATATCTCATAGTGGTTTTGATTTGCATTTCTTTGATAATTAGTGATATTGAGCATCTGCTTATGTGTCTGTAGACCATCTGTATGTCTTCTTGGGAAAATGTCTATACAGAGCCTCTGCCCAGTTTTTAATAGGATTGGTTGTTTTGATATTGAGTTGTATGAGTTTTTTTTCTATATTTTGGATACTAATCCCTTATCAGACATATGGATTTGCAAATGTTTTCTCCCACTCAGAAGATTGCCTTTTGATATTGTTGATGGTATCTTTTGCCATCCAGAAACTTTTTAGTTTGATGTAGCCCCACTTTATTTTTGCTTTCATTGCTTTTGGTGTCAAATCCGAAAAAATATATCATCACTAAGACTGACGTCAAGGAGGTTACCACCTATGTTTTCTTCTATGAGTTTCATGGTCTCAAATCTTACATTCAATTTTTTAATCCATTTTGAGTTAATTTTTGTGTATGATATATGACACTGTACCAGTTTCATTCTTTTGCATGTGTCTGTCCAGTTTTTACAACGCCACTTACTGAAGAGACTATCCTTTTCCTCGTGTATTTTCTTGGCTGTTTTTTTTTAAATAAATTAATTGACTATATATGTGTTGGTTTATTTCTGGGCTCTCTATTCTGTTCCACTGATCTATATGTCTGTTTTATGCCAATACCATACTGTTTTGATTACTATAGCTTTGTAAAATAGTTTGAAATCAGGGAGCATGAAGCCTCCAGCTTTGTCCTCCTTTCCCAAGATTGCTTTGGCTACTCAGGATCTTTTGTGGTTCCATACACATTTTGAGATGGTTTGCTCTATTTCTGTGAAAAACGACACTGAGATTTTGATGGGGATTGCATTGAATCTGTAGACTGTGTGGTATGGACTTTTTAACAGTATTAATTCTTCCAACTCCTGAACACCAAACATCATTCCATATATTTGTATTTTCTTCAATTTCTTTTATTGTCTTACAGTTTTTAGTGTATAGATCTTTCACCTCCTTGGATAAATTTTTCCTAGGTTTTTTTTTTTGAAGCAATTGTAAGTAAGATTGCATTCTTAATTTCTCTTTCTAGTTTGTTACTAATGTATAAAAATGCAACAGATATCGGTATACTGATTTGTTATCCTGCAACTTTACTGAATTCATTGATTAGTTTTAACAGTTTTTTTGGTGGAGTCCTTAGGGTTTTCTATATATAATACTATGTTTTCCGCAAATAGTGAAAATTTTACTTCTTCCTTTCTGATTTGGATACCTTCTATTACTTTTTCTTTCCAAGTTGCTCTGTCTAGGACTTCCAATACTGTGTCAATAAAAATGGCAAGAGTGAACATTTTTGTCTTCTTCCTGATCTTAGAGGAAAAACTTTCAGCTTTTTAGCATTGAGTATGAATAACTGTGAGCTTGTCATATATGGTCTATATTATGTTGAGGTATGTTTGTTCCATATCCATTTTATCGAGAGTTTTTTTATCATAAATAGATGTTGAATTTTGTCAAATGCTTTTTCTGCATTTATTGAGATGGTCATGTCATTTTTATTTTTCGTTTTGTTGATGTGGTGTATCATGTTGATTGATCTGCAGATACTGAACTATTCTTGCATCCCTGGAATAAATCCCACTTGATCATAGTGTATGATCCTTTTAATGTATCATTGAATTCAGTTTGCTAATATTTTGTTGAGGATTTTTGAGTCTGTATTCATCAAAGATATTGGCCTATAATTTTCTTTCTTGTGGTATCCTTGTCTGGTTTTGGTATCATAGTAATGTGCATTTGGAAGTGTTCCCTCCTGTTTTTGGAAGAGTTTGAGAAGAATAGGTATTAATTCTTCTTTGAATGTTTGGTAGAATTCATGAGTGAAGCTGTCTGGTCCTGGACTTTTTTTGTTGGGAGATTTTTTAAATTGCTAATTCAATCTCCTTACTAGTAATCAGTCTGTTCAGATTTTCTATTTCTTTATTTTTCAATTGGAAGGCTATAGTTTTCTGGGAATGTATGATTTATTCTACAAAGCTCAATATTGATATATAAATGTTCTTGGTAGTCTCTTATGATCCTTTGTATTTCTGTGGTATCAATTGTAATGTGTCTTTTATTTCTGATTTTATTCATTTAGCCCTTTAACCATCTAGTTAATGGTTTGTCAATTTTGTTTGTTTTCAAAGAAACCAGCTCTTGGTTTCATTGGTCTTTTCTATTATCTTCTTAGTCTCTTTTATTTATTTCTGCTCTGATATTTGCTTTTTCTTTCCTTTTAATTTTGGGCTTTATTTATTCTTCTTTTTCTAGTTCCTTAAGGGGTAAACATAGGTTGTTTATTTGAGATTTTTCTTGTTTCCTGAGCTAAACATGTACTGCTATGAAATTTCCTCTTAGAACTACTTTTGCTACATTCCCATAAATTTTGGTGAGTTGTATTTTCATTTTCTTTTATCTCAAGTTTTTAAAATTTTTCTTTTGATTTCCTCTTTGATCCATGGTTGTTCAGTTTGATGTTGTTTAATCTCTACATATTTGTGAAATTTTCAGTTTTCTTTTTGTAATTTATTTTTAGTTTCACACTATTAAGGTCAGGAAAAATACTTGATATAATTTCAGTCTTCTTAAAATGTTTAAGACTGGTTTTGTGGCCTAGCACATGATCTGTTCTGGAGAATGTTCCATGTGCACTTGAAAATAATATGTATTCTGCCATTTGGGGAGAGAAACATATATATGTATAACTGCTAAGTCTATCTGGTCTAACATGACGCTTAAGCTGATGTTTCCTTGTTAATTATGTCTGAATGATCTATCCATTGGTGTAAGTGAAGCTATATATTCTTTTAAACTACATATTTAAATTTTAAAATTAGTTCTTATATTTGTGCTTACCTTACAAAAAATCAAAGGAGGTGTATATAATTATTTAAGGTTAAAAGTACAAGATATAGGGGTTCCTTGGTGGTGCAGTGGTTGAGAGTCCGCCTGCCGATGCAGGGGACGTGGGTTTGTGCCCTGGTCCGGGAAGATCCCACATGCCGCGGAGCGGCTGGGCCCGTGAGCCATGGCCGCTGGGCCTGCGTGTCTGGAGCCTGTGCTCCGCAAAGGGAGAGGCCACAGCAGTGAGAGGCCTGCGTACCACCAAACAACAACAACAACAACAACAAAAGTGCAAGATATAATAATATCAGTAAGAAAGATAGAGGGAAAAGTACTTCAGTGATTAATGGAAATTATGGATATATTTTCTTCATCTGCTGAATATATATATATATTTTTTTTTTTAAAACTTTATAGTTACTCTTTGACTTTCAGTGATACAATGTATTGACAACCCCAAAAACTAAAAAATAAGAACCAACATCTCATGAAATTTCCAATAAAGTGTATGAACAGATTTTATTCTCTCCTCCTTCTCTCATCAGTACCAGATTAATTTCTTTTCTGTCATATACAGCTATATTTCACATTGCTTTTAGGAGTGAATTTGCATACTTTAGATCAAGTACTGTTTCTATCTCCTTATGTTATTTAACTGAAAAGGCAATCTTAATTGGTAGAAACTTATTTATTAAAAGAAATTATTAATGTTTTCTTAAAATTTTCATCTTTCAATGAGAGCTACAAAATGGAAAATAATACAGAGGTTTTCTCTATTAATGTCTAATTAGATAGTATAGTGTGAAAGTAATTTTAATTTCCATGTCACATCTGGAATGCAATAAAAATTACATAACCATATGGAAGATTTATTATTTGAATAAAAAACACTAATAAATTGAAATACTGAAAATATGTATATATGGCTTAACCTTAGTAAGTTATTTACTTGGGAAATTAAAAGAATATTTAAAAACTCAATTCTAACTCAATTTAGTAAAATAATGCAACATGGGTACATTAATTTCTTTAATTTGGGACTTTTAAATTTATTTCTTTGTAGCCATCATTGATTTCCAATTCTTGTTTTCATATCATGTTTTTTTCATTTTTTTCTGTCATATTATTTATTCAGATGTCTGACTCTCCAGCAAAAGCTGTACCTTTATCAACTGATATTCACATTTAGTTCACTACATTGTGTCTAGTGAAGGAGAATCATGTTTATTATAATAAACAAAGAAATAAATAATGCTATATATATTTCACAGGCTATTATGTGGATCTTAAAATTCTGTGGAAGAATATTTAGTAACAAGGGAAAATATTTTTTAAATCATCTAAAATGGCCAAAAGCAGGATATAAAACTTATGTAATCATAATATAATTCCAATTTTATATATAAATATATACATATAAAATTGCCAGAGATTAATACACCAAAATAATATTCTATATGCTAAGGGTGTTGGGAGCCGGAAAGTGAGATTAGACATAATACTGCTTTACTTCCTTATATATTTCTTTATTTTCCAAAATTTCTATGGTGAATATATATTAATTTTTACAAGTTATATGCATTTAATCATGTTTTAAAATATATTTTGAATAATGAATTTATCTTTGAAACTAAAAGTATTTAGTTTAAATTATTAAAAGTCATTGCCTTACTTCATTCATATCTGATCTGATATTATGCCCTGAGACAATAATGTACCTTTTAGTACTCTACCAAGAATGGAAAATACAGCAAAATACCTTTATTACTATTACAAATTGAGGAAAAACTAATTACTCCATCTTCTCTCAATTATATCCCCACTTGAAAATTGCATATACTGAGTAGAAAAAACAATGGTGGAAAAACTGTAACCAGTCACCTTCAGAGTATTTCAATATGAAGACCATGTTCATAAAATTTTAATCTCTGAAAGAGTTACTGGTTTCCAGTTCTATAGCCAAAAAAAAAAAAAAAAAAATTTTTAAACAAGGTTGACAGAGCACAAGATAGAATAATATTTTGATTTTACCTTTGGAACCTTAGTATGGGCTTTAAATCAGTGCACAGAACTTTTTTCAATTTATATATATATATTTCCCTTTGTGAAAGTAACAAATGTTGAAAGGTTCTGTAAAATATAAGTGCCTTTTGATACATTGATAAAACAAAGCTGCAAAGAATATATCACATAACAAGACCCAACTGAGCATGAGTTTTAACTGTAATCTTAGCTGACATTTATCTAAAATTGTCTCCTACTTTGTCATTGCACTGTTATAGGTACAAGTTTGAGTGGCCCATAAATCAGAGGTCCTCTAATTCTGTCTGAAAAATTAAGGTTGATTTATTTAAATTTATCTGAAATCCCAAGGCCCTTAGAGAATGGATGATTAAATAGAGATGTATGGCTCTCTGCAAGGTAGCCGACATTGCACCAGGGTCTATAAAAGCTCTATACTTGCTCCAGTCTTTTATCAAGGCTCTCTATTTCAGAATAGAAGATTATAAAAAAGAATCTTCACTTTATTGAAAAGCTTCAACCCATCCTGATTTACTCGTACAAAATTCCACGTAAACTGACCTTGAGGAGCCTTTTAAGATAATGCCAACTACTCTCTTAATGAAATCTTCTATTCAAGAATTTTACCCGGGAGGTTTAGAGATGGTTTTATCTCTGCTATGTACATTGAGATTCTGAATGGTTAGGTAAATTCTCTAGTACATTGTATGGCTCATTGCCAGGTTCCTGTCTCCCAACTTACCGTGCTAATAGTATTTTCTCATTCACCATTCATGGATATAAGAGGAAAATGACATATATGCACATATATTGAAGTACTGCCATCCTTTATTACATTTATATTTCTAAATGTTTGATTTTCAAAACAAAGGATTTAGGTCCTTTAAATAGCATCCAAAAGAAACCAAGGGTGAAAAAACTCTTAAGAAACCTTGAACAAATCTGAGTTTGAATAACTATGTGGTTATATGTCTTTATGCCTGATGCACTCCTATTTGAAACTTTGATCCAAATTTAAAATCTCCGGTTAAACAAATTTTTACATAAAGAGTAATAGCAGTTGTTTTGTGGTTCATTTAGTGCCTCAGTAAAACAAAATTTATTAACGTCAAAGTCTCCAAAAAGCATTGTTTTTTCTTACCTCTACTTGTACTTTTAAAACTTCAGTCCATTATTTACTGTAATAAAGGAAAATACAATTTTAAACTTATTTGCCAAGGTAGGTAACTTATTTACCTACTAAGGCAAGTATGTTAGTGAAATAAACATCTTTTTAACCTAAACTCATCTGAAAGATGAAAATTCCAGAATTTATAAGGATCACCTCCATTATGAATTTCTCTTATTAAAAGAAATCCTTATAAATTGTTCTCATAAAAGTTTCAGAATTATGCTAGTTGCAGGAACTCTTCATAAATGTTACAGGGACTCAATGTTTTCACTTTGTAAGAGCACTATTTTAGTATTCATACTTTGGCTGATTCCCTCCCACAAGGTCAATGTGGGGTGATAAGTAGAAAGCACCCATAAATGAAAAAACAGCACCACAAAGTGTCTAGGGTTCTGTTTTGAATTAGTATGTGCATCCTGTGTAAGGACTGGGGGACAAGGCAGGGAGTAGAGTTTTTGGCTTGGGGCATTGCTGTGCTGCAGAATGATAAAATAGTAAAAAGAACTGCTGGGATTATGTTGTTGCTTCTCCTTGCCAATGATTTTGGGCAAACGGTGCCTGCTTCACATTGGTAATGATTCAGAGAACTCTCAGGATTTGTCAGGAATAAAATCGGAAGCCCTATGTATTTAAGAATCTGATAAAATAGATTAAAATAACTAATTTTAGGCAGGGCTTCCCCACCCCTCCTTTCTAAACTTACTGGACTGGTAAACTCTAAAGAGGGTCTCCTCCTAATGTTGTCTTATTGGGGGAAAGGGTAAGTGTAAGCCTTTTCTGATTCTAGGTAGTAAAGAGTGAATAGTGGTTTTCTAATGACTCTGGGTCTTCATCCTAGGGGTTCATTTGCTCTCTATCCCTCAGCTGTTTGGATCTGTCATGTCCTTCCCACATGTCTGACAAATAGCTGATATACGGAGGGCAAATGAGCTCACTGGATAAAATAAAATAAAAAAAACAACCTCTCCCAATACACCATTTATTAAATGAACTGTCCTTCACTCTGAAGGTAATCTTGAACTAATAGATAAAATCACCCAAACTCTTTTATTCTCCATCCACAGAATAATTCATTATTATTGGTCCAGAAAAATATTACCAAGCTTATCAAGAACAGTAAAAGGAACCCATTAGTCATAAAAAACTAGTATGAGAAGAAAAGATAAAGTAAAAATCAAAATTTTTCATCTGAAGAAATACTCCAAACCACAAAGAAGAGAAAAACTGGTACATAACATCAATATGAATTAAACCTAATTAAATTATTGTCACAGGTAAGGTACACCAGATGAATCAGAAATTCAAAAACTGAGAAGTGGAAAACAAATTATTCATTGAAGAAAAACAGAAAATCAACTCAGAAATAAATATGGAGATAAAAAGTATCCAAGGGAGAAAAAAATATGACTCAATACACAGTGATAGATACAGAAAGTAAAAGAACGAAAATGAAATCTGAAAAAAAAAGATTAAATTATGAAAAAAAGAAGGCAGGCACAGAGATCCAACATACATACATACATACAACTGGAATGGGAAGATCTAATAAAAACAAAACAGAACTTTATAACCGAGCTAAATATTAAAAATTTTTCTGACATAAAAGCAGACCTGCCCTTTCTACTGAAAAGGTCTATCTTTGTACCTAGAAAAATGAACCTGGAAGGGTCAAGTCCAAAATATATCAAAGTAAATCTATGCCTCCAGAACAAAACAAACAAACAAACAAACAAAGAAAAAGAGACTAAGTCACTTACAAAAGGAAGAAATTGGTGTGAATAAAAACTTCTTTTGTGAAGTGTTTGTTCAAAACTTCTCCTGTTGTTTAAACTAGGTTGGTTCATTTTTTACTGAGTTATGAGCTATTTATATATTCAATATTAAAATATTTTATCAGATGTTGTTTTCAAATATTTTCTCCCAGTTTATAGTTTGCATTTTTGCATGTGGTTGTTAAGCACTTGAAATGTGGCCAAGTGTGACCAGAAAGCCAATTTTTTTTTAATGTTTTATTTTTAAGTTTTTTTAAAATTGAAGTATAGTTGATTTACAGTGTTGTGTTAGTTTCAGATGTACAGCAAAGTGATTCAGTTATACATATATATGTGTATGTATACTTTTCAGATTCTTTTCCCTCATAGGCTATTATAAAATATTGAGTTTAGTTCCCTGTGCTATATGGTAGGTCCTTGTTGATTGTCTGTTTTATATATAGTAGTATGTATATGTTCATTTCAAACTCCTAATTTATCCCTCTTCCCTTTTCCTGTAACCATAAGTTTGTTTTCTATGTTTGTGGGTCTATTTCTGAGAACACTGAATTTTAAAATTTCATTTTATTTTAGTTAATTTACATATAAATAAAATAGACAAAAGAAGTTATATGAATGTCCAGTCAGCGCATAAAAAGATGTTCAACACCATTAATCATTTGGGAAATGCAAATTAAACTATGAAATGCCACTATAAATACACTAATATGGCTAAAATGAAAGAAACTTATGATAACAAGTATCTGTGAGAATGCAGAACAACTGGAAAGCTCACATATTGCTGGTATGGTTTCCACATTAGAATATACTTTGCCAATTTCTTATAAAGGTAAACACACTTACCATATGACCTAGTAATCCTAGGGTATTTATGCAAGAGAGAGGAAAGTATACGTCCACTCAAAGACTTGTACATGAAAGTTCATTAAATTTTATTCTTAATTCCCACAAACTGTAAACAACCCAAATGTCCATCAACTGGTGAATGGATAAACGAATTGTGCTTAGTTAAAAAAAACCTGAGATAAAAAATCTTGAACTATATAGTTGTGCTTATGTAAAATTCCACAAAAGACACATTTAATAATCAATAATTGCTGGGGTTAGGGTGGATGTGTGGAGAGGATTTAATGCAAAAGGGCATGATATAACTTTTGGGGTGATGGAAATGTTCTCTGCAGTGTTTGCAGTGGTAGTTATATGAGTACATATATTTGCCTCCAAACTTACTGTGCAATTCACTTAAAATTGATGAATTTTACTGTGTGCAGAGTATACCCCAATTAGGCTGATTATAATATTCCTAGAAATGAATGATTGTAAAGACAGTACTTATAAAAACCTGTAGAATTCAGCAAAACCTATGCTTTGTGGAAATCTTATAGCCTTAAATATATGTATTAGAATGGTAGGAAGCATCAGAATGAATGAATTCAACATTCATCAGGAAAAATAATTTTAATTATTACAGAATATACCCAAAAGAAGAGAAACAAAAGAGGTAATGAGGTGGATAGACCTAGAGTCTGTCATACAGAGTGAAGTAAGTCAGAAAGAGAAAGACAAATACCATATGCTAATACATATATATGGAATTTAAGAAAAAAAAATGTCATGAAGAACCTAGGGGTAAGACAGGAATAAAGACACAGACCTATTGGAGAACGGACTTGAGGATATGGGGAGGGGGAAGGGTGAGCTGTGACAGGGCGAGAGAGAGGCATGGACATATATAAACTACCAAACGTAAGGTAGATAGCTAGTGGGAAGCAGCCACATGGCACAGAGATATCGGCTCCGTGCTTTGTGAACACCTGGAGGGGTGGGATAGGGACGGTGGGAGGGAGGGAGACGCAAGAGGGAAGAGACATGGGAACATATGTATATGTATAACTGATTCACTTTGTTATAAAGCAGAAACTAACACACCATGGTAAAGCAATTATACCCCAATAAAGATGTGAAAAAAAAAGAAAAATTATAATATGTTATAAAAACAAATATTAAAAAGGCATTAAAACAGCTAAAAACTAAAACATTGGCAAGATGACTCAGATTTTCATTGATGAGTTTGCTGGTGCTTATTACATTATTAAATTTATTAACATTATTAAAATATAATAAATACCAAACAAAAGTATGCTAAGTACTGACAACGACGAGTATGTTCAGTGAACCAGGGTTTATTACTCATCTCATTCTGTGCATCATAAGTACAATGGAGAAAAATGCAGTTTTCAAAAACCTTGATGTTTTACTTATAGACCCAAATAACAATAACAATAACCTAATATTTTTTAGATGTGTATTTATTTCAAGATGATATTGTATATTTGAATTTTCTATTTCTATTTTCCAAATTTTCAAGAGAATGTCTTTTAAAGAAAATAATAAAATTAATAACCATGTTAAATTTTATTATTTTTATTACTATTTCATGAATTTTTGAAATATGAAGATGAAACAACATGATACATGTTTGTGTGTGATTACGAATAAGTACTGCAAAATATTTCTGCCTAGGGAAGTTCTTGTAGCATGTATACACACACACACACACACATATATATGTGTTTTATTTTGTATGGTATATATACCATAGTATATTCCACATAAATGTACATATGTATTTTTTGCACTTTCATTGCTCATTATAATAGTGGTAAATAATATTTTAAAGTTGCTGATATAAGTACTTATCTCTACCATTGAAGAAAAATGTGGCATATAGAGAATGAGTACAGTTTATGAAGAAAAATAGACTAAAACAGTTATGAAGTAAAACCATTGGCGTATATCAGTGTTAGCCCATTGCTTTTTTAATGCATGTGATTACAAAATGAGAAACGTAATTTTATTGCATCCTTCATTCTTTGTGACATGGAATTAAAGCTCTTCTTCATTTCTTGGCAGACATTCATTGACAGTTTTGTTAAAGTTGACAAGGGCCAAATTTTTAAAAAGATAACTTCATAGATGTACACTGGAACTTCTTATATGAAAGTATGGCTTTAAAACTTCTTAGCTATCAAATTAGTCATAAAATAGTTAATGTCTAAATAGAGCTATCTCTATACTTAAAATTTCACTTATATACTCATTTTTTATATGAAAATCAGTTTTCTTTTCTCACCTAGACTCTCCTTGCAAAAGAGAGAATGAAAGAAACCTGCATGCATTTCCATGGGAATATTCAAATTGGGTGCTTAAATATTCAGATTCCAAGAAATCAGAATCCTTAATGAGGTGGGATGCAAAATCTGCAGAAACAAATCCATCAACAAAATTTTAGCAACTAAAGCTCAAGAGAAGTTTATTTCTTGCTCATTTAGCAGTTCAAGGCGGTGAATCTTGATCTTTAAGCGGTTCTTCTTTAAGTAGTAATTAGGAGACGCAGGGTTCTTTCATCTATGTTCCTACTATAGTGTGGATTCTTGTTATCATTTGCAGCCAGTCAGTGGAGAAAGAAAGAATGGGCAACAGGCCACCCATCTTCTTAACCCTTGTCCCTGATATGGCACGTAGCATTTCCATTTTATCCCATTGCCTATAATTCAGTGACATGTTCACACCTAACTGCAAAGAAGTCTGGGGCATGTACTCAATTTGCGTGCCTAGGAAGAAGAGCAAATGGATTTCAGTAAACCACAGTCTCTGACGTAGAAATCAATTCTGTGCTGTATTTTAACATCTGAATGATGTTAAGTGAAAAAGCTGAGTTTCTGTGGTAGAAAATACCTACATTATGGTGTCATAAGAATAAGATGAATTAAGATTCATTATACCTGGGCCCTATGCTGTCTCCACCTATAACATCTGAGTAAATAGGCAAATCATTAAACTTTAGTGAAATTCCATTTTGAGTTTTGTGACTGAATCATCTCTAAGATTAGCTACAGCTCTAAAATGCTATAATTATACTTTTAACAGTTTTTGAGGTGTTGAGTGAGACTTCAACGTACAGACTTCCAGCAAATTGGAAAAAGGTGATGAGTACTTTATAAAATGAATATTAAGGTTCATGTGGATGATTTTTATCACATATCAGAGGTACGCTATTCTTTTTCTAGGAATTATAGTGCAAGTAAGTATCAATATTAAATATCAATTGATTTTAGTCACAGTTTTTCTTAAAATTCGATATTTTTTCACCACTGTGTGCTGACACCATTACTTCTGGCACATCGCAGGAACTCAGTAAATATGTGCTAAATGAAGAAATGCATGAATAAATAATTAAAATGAATTTAAATAAAATTTAACTCCTATGACCTGAATTTGTATCTAAAGTATCACTTATGCTATATATCTTCTCCATAATTAATCGAAAAAATACATAAATAAAATGCAGATAAGAAAATCCTCCTATAAAACTTAATACTTAAATGGAGTAAGCTCTGCCTTTTTCTTCAGAGCATGTTGTAAATGAATTCAGATGGGTCTAATAATTAAACTAAATCTAGCGAAAATCTGAAAAATTTAACTCAACAACTGGGACTGGTAAGTGCACACACATTACATAGTTCAAATGAAAAAGACTGCATTTTCCATAACAGATTACTTACCAGAATTGACATTTTTAAATGAATTTCCTAAGGGAAAGACCTAGAGAAGAAACATAATATGTAAATGCAAAGAGAGTTAGATTCTGAAGCTGGCAGAAAGCTTCAAGACACTGTGTGATAATTGACACATTTGGTCCTTTCATATTCTTGAATATAACTATCATCCCACTCCCCCACCAACTTAGAGGAGAGTTTTCTTTTCTCAAATGCTTATGGGAAAGAAAATGTTAATTATATTCAAGTAAATACAGGCAAATTTCTCCCACATAGTGGTCTAATTCATTTCTTTTTTAACAACTTCATTGGACTATAATTGCTTTACAATGGTCTGTTAGTTTCTGCTTTATAACAAACTGAATCAGTTATACATATACATATGTTCCCATATCTCTTCCCTCTTGCGTCTCCCTCCCTCCCTCCCACCCTCCCTATCCCACCCCTCTAGGTGGTCACAAAGCACCGAGCTGATCTCCGTGTGCTATGCGGCTGCTTCCCACTATCTATCTATTTCACGTTTGGTAGTGTATATATGTCCATGCCACTCTCTCACTTTGTCCCAGCTTACCTGCCCCCTCCCCATATCTTCAAGTCAATTCTCTAGTAGGTCTGCGTCTTTATTCCCGTCTTGCCTGTACGTTCTTCATGACCTTTTTTTTTTTTTGAGATTCCATATATATATGTAAACATATGGTATTTGTCTCTCTCTTTCTGACTTACTTCACTCTGTATGACACACGCTAGGTCCATCCACCTCACTACAAATAACTCAATTTCGTTTCTTTTTATGGCTAAGTAATATTCCATTGTATATATGTGCCACATCTTCTTTATCCATTCATCTGTTGATGGACACTAAGGTTGCTTCCATGCCCTCGCTATTGTAAATAGAGCTGCAATGAACATTTTGGGACATGACTCTTTTTGAATTATGGTTTTCTCAGGGTATATGCCCAGTAGTGGGATTGCTGGGTTGTATGGTAGTTCTATTTTTAGTCTTTTAACAAACCTCCATACTGTTCTCCATAGTGGCTGTATCAATTTACATTCCCACCAACAATGAAAGAGGGTTCCCTTTTCTCCACACCCTCTCCAGCATTTATTGTTTCTAGATTTTTTGATGATGGCCATTCTGACTGGTGTGAAGTGATATCTCATTGTAGCTTTGATTTGCATTTGTCTAATGATTGATGATGTAGACCATTCTTTCGTGTGTTTGTTGGCAATCTGTATAACTTCTTTGGAGAAATGTCTGTTTAGGTTTTCTGCCCATTTTGGGATTGGGTTGTTTGGTTTTTTGATATTGAGCTGCATGAGCTGCTTATAAATTTTGGAGATTAATCCTTTGTCAGCTGCTTCATTTGCAAATATTTTCTCCCGTTCTGAGGATTCTCTTTTCGTCTTGTTTATGTTTTCCTTTGCTGTGCAAAAGCCTTTAAGTTTCATTAGGTCCCATTTGTTTCTTTTTGTTTTTATTTCCATTTCTCTAGGATGTGGATCAAAAAGGATCTTGCTTTGATTTATGTCATAGAGTGTTCTGCCTATGTTTTCCTCTAAGAGTTTGATAGTTTCTGGCCTTACATTTAGGTCTTTAATCCATTTTGAGTTTATTTTTGTGTATGGTGTTAGGGAGTGTTCTCATTTCATTCTTTTACATGTAGCTGTCCAGTTTTCCCAGCACCACTTATTGAAGAGGCTGTCTTTTCTCCACTGTATATTCTTGCCTCCTTTATGAAAGGCAAGGTGACCATATGTGCATGAGTTAATCTCTGGGTTTTTTATCCTGCTCCATTGATCTATATTTCTGTTTTTGTGCCAGTACCATACTGTCTTGATTATTGTAGCTTTGTAGTATAGTCTGAAGTCAGGGAGCTTGAGTCCTCCAGCTCCTTTTTTCTTTCTCAAGATTACTTTGGCTATTCGGGGTCATTCATGTTTCCATACAAATGGTGAATTTTTTTGTTCTGGTTCTGTGAAAAATGCCAGTGGTAGTTTGATAGGGATTGCATTGAATCTGTAGATTCCTTTGGGTAGTAGAGTCAATTTCATGATGTTGATTCTTCCAACCCAAGGAAATGGTATATCTCTCCATCTGTTTGTATCATCTTTAATTTCTTTCGTCAGTGTCTTATAATGTTGTGCATACAGGTCTTTTGTCTCCTTAGGTAGGTTCATTCCTACATATTTTTCTTTTTAACATCTTTATTGGAGTATAATTGCTTTACACTGGTGTGTTAGTTTCTGCTTTACAACAAAATGAATCAGTTATATATATATACATATGTTCCCATATCTCTTCCCTCTTGTGTCTCCCTCCCTCCCACCCTCCCTATCCCACCCCTCCAGGTGGTCACAAAGCACCGAGCTGATCTCCCTGTGCTATGCGGCTTCTTCCCACTAGCTATCTACCTTACGTTTGGTAGTGTATATATGTCCATGCCTCTCTCTCACTTTGTCACACCTTACCCTTCCCCGTCCCCATATCCTCAAGTCCATTCTCTAGTAGGTCTGTGTCTTTGTTCCTTTCTTACCCCTAGGTTCTTCATGACATTTTTTTTTCTTAAATTCCATATATATGTGTTAGCATATGGTATTTGTCTCTCTCTTTCTGACTTACTTCACTCTGTATGACACACTCTAGGTCTATCCACCTCATTACAAATAGCTCAATTTCGTTTCTTTTTATGGCTGAGTAATATTCCATTGTATATATGTGCCACATCTTCTTTATCCATTCATCCGATGATGGACACTTAGGTTGTTTCCATCTCCGGGCTATTGTAAATAGAGCTGCAGTGAACATTGTGCTACATGACTCTTTTTGAATTATGGTTTTCTCAGGGTATATGCCCAGTAGTGGGATTGCTGGGTCATATGGTAGTTCTATTTGTAGTTTTTTAAGGAACCTCCATACTGTTCTCCACAGTGGCTGTATCAATTTACATTCCCACCAACAGTGAAAGAGGGTTCCCTTTTCTCCACACCCTCTCCAGCATTTATTGTTTCTAGATTTTTTGATGAGGCCATTCTGACTGGTGAGATATGATATCTCATTGTAGTTTTGATTTGCATTTCTCTAACGATTAGTGATGTTGAGCATTCTTTCATGTGTTTGTTGGCAGTCTGTATATCTTCTTTGGAGAAATCTCTATTTAGGTCTTCTGCCCATTTTTGGATTGGGTTCTTCGTTTTCTTGTTACTACGCTGCATGAGCTGCTTATAAATTTTGGAGATTAATCGTTTGTCAGTTGCTTCATTTGCAAATATTTTCTCCCATTCTGAGGGTTGTCTTTTGGTCTTGTTTATGGTTTCCTTTGCTGTGCAAAAGCTTTTAAGTTTCATTAGGTCCCATTTGTTCATTTTTATTTCTATTTCTCTAGGAGGTGGGTCAAAAAGGTCTTGCTGTGATTTATGTCATAGAGTGTTCTTCCTATGTTTTCCTCTAAGAGTTTGATAGTTTCTGGCCTTACATTTAGGTCTTTAATCCATTTTGAGCTTAATTTTGTGTATGGTATTAGAGAGTGATCTAATCTCATACTTTTAAATGTACCTGTCCAGTTTTCCCAGCGCCACTTATTGAAGAGTCTGTCCTTTCTCCACCGTACATTCCTGCCTCCTTTATCAAAGATAAGGTGACCATATGTGCGTGGGTTTCTCTCTGGGCTTTCTATCCTGTTCCATTGATCTATCTTTCTGTTTTTGTGCCAGTACCATACTGTCTTCATTACTGTAGCTTCGTAGTATAGTCTGAAGTCAGGGAGCTTGATCCTTCAGCTCTGTTTTTCGTTCTCAAGATTGCTTTGGCTATTCGGGGTCTTTTGTGTTTCCATACAAATTGTGAAATTTTTTGTTCTAGTTATGTGAAAAATGCCAGTGGTAAGTTGATAGGAATTGCATTGAATCTGTAGATTGCTTTGGATAGTAGAGTCATTTTCACAATGTTGATTCTTCCAATCCAAGAGCATGTTAAATCTCTCCATCTATTTGTATCATCTTTAATTTCTTTCATCAGTGTCTTATAATTTTCTGCATACAGGTCTTTTGTCTCCTTAGGTAGGTTTATTCCTAGATATTTCATTCTTTTTGTTGCAATGGTAAATGGGAGTGTTTTCTTGATTTCACTTTCAGATTTTTCTTCATTAGTGTATAGGAATGCCAGAGATTTCTGTGCATCAATTTTGTATTCTGCTACTTTACCAAATTCATTGATTAGCTTTAGTAGTTTTCTGGTAGCATCTTTAGGATTCTCTCTATATAGTATCATGTCATCTGCAAACAGTGACAACTTTACTTCTTGTTTTCCGATTTGGATTCCTTTTATTTCCTTTTCTTCTCCGATTGCTGTGGCTAAAACTTCCAAAACTGTGTTGAATAAAAGTGGTGAGAGTGGGCAACCTTGTCTTGTTCCTGATCTTAGTGGAAATGCTTTCAGTTTTTCACCACTGAGGACGATGTTGGCTGTAGGTTTGTCATATATGGCCTTTATTATGTTGAGGAAAGTTCCCTCTATGCCTACTTTCTGGAGGGTTTTTATCATAAAATGGTGTTGAATTTTGTCAAATGCTTTCTCTGCATCTATTGAGATGATCATATGGTTTTTCTCCTTCAATTTTTTAATATGGTGTATCATGTTGATTGATTTGCATATATTGAAGAATCCTTGCATTCCTGGAATAAACCCCACTTGACCATGGTGTATGATCCGTTTAATCTGCTGTTGGATTCTGTTTGCTAGTATTTTGTTGAGGAATTTTGCATTTATGTTCATTAGTGATATTGGCCTGTAATTTTCTTTCTTTGTGACATCCTTGTCTGGTTCTGGTATCAGGGTGATGGTGGCCTTGTAGAATGAGTTTGGGAGTGTTCCTCCCTCTGCTATATTTTGGAACAGTTTGAGAAGGGAAGGTATTAGCTCTTCTCTAAATGTTTGATAGAATTCGCCTGTGAAGCCATCTGATCCTGGGCTTTTGTTTGTTGGAAGATTTTTAATCACAGTTTCAGTTTCAGTGCTTGTGACTGGTCTCTTCATATTTTCTACTTCTTCCTGGTTCAATCTTGGACGGCTCTGCATTTCTAAGAATTTGTCCATTTCTTCCAGGTTGTCCATTTTATTGGCATAGAGTTGCTTGTAGTAATCTCTCATGATCCTTTGTGTTTCTGCAGTGTCAGTTGTTACTTCTCCTTTTTATTTCTAATTCTATTGATTTGAGTCTTCTCCCTTTTTTTCTTGATGAGTCTGGTTAATGGTTTATCAATTTTGTTTATCTTGTCAAAGAACCAGCTTTTAATTTTATTGATCTTTGCTATTGTTTCCTTCATTTCTTTTTCATTTATTTCTCATCTGATCTTTATGATTTCTTCTGCTAACTTCGGGGTTTTTTTGTTCTTCTTTCTCTAATTGCTTTAGGTGTAAGGTTAGGTTGTTTATTTGCGTTGTTTTTTGTTTCTTGAGGTAGGATTCAAACTGCTTCTGCTGCATCCCATAGGTTTTGGGTCATTGTGTTTTCATTGTCATTTTTTACTAGGTATTCTTTGATTTTCTCTTTGATTTCTTCTGTGATCTCTTGGTAATTAAGTAGTGTATTGTTTAGCCTCCATGTGTTTTTATTTTTTACGGAGTTTTACCTGTAATTGATATCTAGTCTCATAGCATTGTGGTAGGAAAAGATACTTGATACAATTTCAATTTTTTTTAATTTACCAAGGCTTGATTTGTGCCCCAAGATATGATCTATCCTGGAGAACGTTGCATGAGCACTTGAGAAGAAAGTGTATTCTGTTGTTTTTGTATGCAGTGTCCTATCAATGTCAATTAAGTCCATCTTGTTTAATGTATCATTTAAAGCTTGTGTTTCCTTATTTATTTTCATTTTGGATGATATGTCCATTGGTGAAAGTAGGGTTTTAAAGTCCCCTACTATGATTGTGTTACTGTTGATTTCCCCTTTTATGGCTGTTAGCATTTGCCTTATGTATTGAGGTGCTCCTATGTTGGGTGCATAAATATTTACAGTAGTTATATCTTCTTCTTGGATTGACCCCTTGATCATATGTAGTGTCCTTCTCTGTCTCTTGTAATAGTCTTTATTTTAAAGTCTATTTTGTCTGAAAGGAGAATTGCTACTCCAGCTTTTTTTGATTTACATTTGCATGGAATAACTTTTTCCATCCCCTCCCTTTCAGTCTGTATGTGTCCGTAGGTCTGATGTGGGTGTCTTGTAGACAGCATATATACGCGTCTTGTTTTTGTATCCATTCAGCCAGTGTGTGTCTTTGGTTGGAGCATTTAATCCATGTACATTTAAGGCAATTATTGATATGTATGTTCCTATTACCATTTAATTAATTGTTTTGGGTTTGTTATTATAGGTCATTTCCTTCTCTTGTGTTTCCCACCTAGAGAAGTTCCTTTAGCATTTATTGTAAAGCTGGTTTGGTGGTGCTGAATTCTCTTAGATTTTGCTTGTCTGTAAAGGTTTTTATTTCTCCATCAAATCTGAATGACATCCTTCCTGGGTAGTGTAATCTTGGTTGTAGATTTTTCTCCTTCATTACTTTAAATATGTCCTGCCACTCCCTTCTGGGTTGAAGAGTTTCTGCTGAAAGATCAGCTGTTAATCTTATGGGGATTTCCTTGTATTTTATTTGTTGTTTTTCCCTTGCTGTTTTAATATTTTTTCTTTGTATTTAATTTTTGATAGTTTTATTAATATGTGTCTTGGCATGTTTCTCCTTGGATTTATCCTGTATGGCACGCTCTGTGCTTCCTGGACTTGATTAACTATTTCCTTTCCCATATTAGGGAAGTTTTCAACTATAATCTTCAAATATTTTCTCAGTTCCTTTCTTTTTCTCTTCTTCTTCTGGGACCCCTATAATTCGAATGTTGGTGCTTTTTATGTTGTCCCAGAGGTCTCTGAGACTGTCCTCAATTCTTTTCATTGTTTTTTCTTTATTCTTCTCTGCAGTAGTTATTTCCATTATTTTATCTTCCAGGTCACTTATCTGTTCTTCTGCCTGAGTGTTTCCGTTATTGATCCCTTCTAGAGAACTTTTAATTTCATTTATTGTCTTGTTCATCACTCTTTGTTTGCTCTTTATTTCTTGTAGGTCCTTGTTAACCGTTTCTTGTATTTTCTCCATTCTATTTCCAAGATTTTGGATCATGTTTACTATCATTATTCTGAATTCTTTTTCAGGTAGACTGCCTATTTCCTCTTCATTTGTTATGTCTGGTGGGTTTTTGCCTTGCTCCTTCATCTGCTGTGTATTTCTCTATCTTCTCATTTTGCTTTACTTACTGTGTTTGAGGTCTCCTTTTCGCAGGCTGCAGGTTTGTAGTTCCCATTGTTTTTGGTATCTGTACCCAGTGACTAAGGTTGGTTCAGCAGGTTGTGTAGGCTTCCTGGTGGACGGCACTAGTGCCTCTGTTCTGGTGGATGGAGCTGGATCTTGTCTTTCTAATGGGCAAGTTCACATCTGGTGGTGTGTTTTGGTGTGTCTGTGGCCTTTTAATGATTTTAGGCAGCCTCTCTGCTAATGGATGGGGCTGTGTTCCTGTCTTGTTAGTTTTTTGGCATAGGGTGTCCAGCACTGGAGCTTGCTGGTCCTTGAGTGGAGCTGGGTCTTTTCTTGAGATGGAGATCTCTGGGAGATTTTCAGTGTTTGATATTACATGGTGCTGGGAGGTCTCTTGTGGACCAGTGTCCTGAACTTGGCTCTCCCACCTCAGAGGCACAGCCCTGATGCCTGCCTGGAGCACCAAGAGCCTCTCATCCATACAGTCATGTGGCTGTAGGTAGGAGGCCTCAGTTCCTTGCCACATGGATCTCTCCTTTGTGCTGTTTGAGTGTCCTCATGACATGGCAGCTGACTTACTCCAGGATGAGTGATCCGTCCTGCAGTCCCCAGGACTGTCACGGCTTCAGCTGCTGGGGCCCCTCCAGTACCAGCATCCTCAGTGAGACCTCCCTCCCCTCAGGCTCCGGGGCTGTTCAATGACGGCGTAGGGCAGAGACCCCAAGCCAGCAGTTCCATCTCTGCCTCTAATTCATTTTTACATTTGGTCACTGTTTAAAATATTTTGATTGTATATACTTTATATACCAGGTTTTTGAGATATAATTGATATATAACATTATGTTAGTTTCAGGTGTACAACATAATTGTTCAATATTTGTATACATTGTGAAATGATCAGAATAAGCCTAGTTAACATCTGTCACCGTACATAGTTACAAATTTTTTTCATGTGAAGAAAGTTTTTACAGTCTACTCTCTTACCAACTTTCAAATATAAAATAGAATGTTATTAACTATAGTCCCCATGTTGTATATTACATCTCCTTAACTTATTTATTTCATAACTAGACGTTTGAATCTTTTGAGTCATTCACCCATTTCACTCACACCCCCAACATCCCCCACCTCTCACTACCACCAATTTATTCTTTGTATCCATGAGCTCAGATATTTTGTTTGTTTTTTAGATTCCAAATATAAGTGAGATGATATGGTATTTGTCTCTCTCTGACTTATTTCACTTAGCATAATACCCTCAAAGTCCATCCATGTTAACATAGATGGCAATATTTTATTATTCTTTTTTTAGGCTGAATAATATTCCATTGTCTATATAAAGCACATCTTCATTAGCCATTTATGGACACAGGTTGTTTCCATATCTTGGTCATTATAAATGATGCTACAATTATCATGGGGTGTCTATATCTTTTTGAGATTTTTGTTTGTTTGTTTTCTTTAGATAAGTACTTAAAAGTGGAATTTGCTGAATTATATGGTAGTTCTATTTTTAATTTTTTGAGGAACCTCCATACTGTTTTCTATGATGGCTGTATCAATTTACATTCCTACCAACAGTGCACAAGGGTTCCCTTTTCTCCACATCCTCACCAACACTTGTTATTTCTAGTCTTTTTGATAACAGCCAGGTGTGAGGTGATATCTCATTGTGGTTTTTATTTGCATTTCCTTTATGATTAGTGATATTGAGGATTTTTTCATGCATGTGTTGACCATCTGTATGTCTTCTTTGGAAAAATGTCTGTTCAGATCCTCTGCCCATTTTTTAATCATATTGTTTGGGGTTTTTAAAAATTCTTTCCCTATTTAGTTGTATGAGTCCTTTATATAGTTTGGATATTAACCTCTTATCAGATATATGGTTTCCAAATATTTTCTCTCATTCAGTAGGTTGCCTTTTTATTTTGGTGATGGTTTCCTTTGCTGTCCAGAAGCTTTTCAATTTGATGTAGTACCACTTGTTTATTTTTGCTTTTGTTGCTTTTGCTTTTGGTGTCAAAAAAAAAAAAAAAATATATATATATATATATATATCTTCACTAAGACCAATGTCAAGGAGTTTGCTGCCTATGTTTTCTTCTAGGAGTCTTATGTTCTCAGGTCATACATTTAAGTTTTAATTCATTTTGAGTTAATTTTGTGTTTCGAATAAGATAGTGTTCCAGTTTCATTCTTTTGCATGTGGCTATTCAGTTTTCCCAGCACTATTTACTGAAGAAACTGTCTTTCTCCCATTGTATATTCTCGGGTCCTTTGTCAGAAATCAATTGAATATATATGTGTGTGGATTTATTTCCGGGTTTTCTATTCTGTTGCATTAATCTATGTATCTGTGGTTATGTCAGTATTATACAGTTTTGATTACTATAGCTTTGTAATATAGTTTGAAATCAAAGAGCATGATGCCTCCAGCTTTCTTCTTCTTTCTCAAGATTGATTTGGCTATTCAGGGTCTTTTATGGTTCCAACTTCAACGAATATTTACCAAACATTTTCAGAGCTGTAGGTCTGAATACATACTAGTGACATAGAAACACAAAGATCCTGCTCTCATACAATGTATAATCCCCAATAAAAAACTCTACATTACAGTATTGTATTGAGTAAAGGGAGTAAATAATTTAGCATTCATCAATTATAGAAAAGCAAAATATTAGAAAATTTAAGTTAATATAAAGAAGAGATAAATTTCATGTAAAAGAGTTAAATGATGTGAGGTAATAGAAAGTTTAAACCCCATTTTCTTGGCCTCTTAGTATCCAAAACGGTGTGGAAATGCTAGAAAAAATTACTATAGATCTAAAAATAGAAGCTAATTTGGAATGTAGGTATTGTGAATTCCATTAATTGATTTAATCATTTGGTGAGTATTGATTGGGTCCTTACTATGGGCCAAACATACAAAGGTTAAGATATTGCTTAGAAAAGAAATAAAATAATTACAATACAATGTAATAGAATTATAAAAAGAAGCACAAAACTGTAGAGAATATAGAATGGTCACTTAATATAGGCAAGCCAATGCCATAATTTAAGAGAACTTGGACATGTAAGAGAACATTTCCAGGAGAATCATTGTCTAAAACAGATATGGAGACCTTCAAGATGGCAGAGGTGTAAGATGTGGAGATCACCTTCCTCCCCACAAATACATTAGAAATACATCTACATGTGGAACAACTCCTACAGAACACCTACTAAGTGCTCACAGAAGACCTCAGACTTCCCAAAAGGCAAGAAACTCCCCACGTACCAGGGTAGGGCAAAAGAAAAAAGAAAAAACAGAGACAAAAGAATAGGGATGGGACCTGCACCTCTGGGAGGGAGCTGTCCACACACTAGGAAGCCCCTTTACTGGCAGAGACGGGGTGGGGAGGGTAAGCTTCAGAGCCACGGAGGAGAGCACAACAACAGGGGTGCAGAGGGCAAAGCGGAGAGATTCCCGCACAGAGGATTGGTGCCGACCAGCACTCTCCAGCCTGGGAGGCTTGCCTGCTCACCCGCCGGGGTGGGTGGGGGCTGGGAGCTGGGGCTGGGAGCTGAGGCTCGGGCTTCGGAGGTCAGATCCCAGGGAGAGGACTGGGGTTGGCTGCGTGAACACAGCCTGAAGAGGGGGGGGCTAGTGCACCACAGCTAGCCGGAAGGGGTCTGGTAAAATGTCTGGAACTGCCTGAGAGGCAAGAGACCATTGTTTTGGGGTGCACGAGGAGAGGGGATTCAGAGCACTACTTAAACGAGCTCCAGAGATGGGTGCGAGCACGGCTATCAGCGTGGACACCAGAGACAGGCATGAAACGCTAAGGCTGCTGCTGCAGCCACCAAGAAGCCTGTGTGCAAGCACATGTCACTATCCACACCTCCTCTCCCGGGATCCTGTGCAGCCTGCCACTGCCAGGGTCCTGTGATCCAGGGACAACTTCCCCGGGAGAACACACGGCGTGCCTCAGGGTGTTGCAATATTATGCTGGCCTCTGCCGCTGCAGGCTCGCCCCACATTCAATACCCCTCCCTTCCCCCTAGCCTTAGTGAGCCAGAGCCCCCTAATCAGCTGCTCCTTTAACCCCGTCCTGTCTGAGCGAACAGACGCCCTCCGGCAACCTATTTGCAGAGGCAGGGCCAAATCCAAAGCTGAACCCCAGGAGCTGTGCAAACAAAGAAGAGAAAGGGAAATTCTCTGTGCAGCCTCAGGAGCAGGGGATTAAATCTCCACAGTCAACTTGATGTACCCTGCATCTGTGTAATACCTGGACAGGCAACGAATCATCCCAAGATTGACGTGGTGGACGTTGGGAGCAACTGTAGATCTGGGGTTTGCTTTCTGCATCTAATTTTTTTCTCTTTTTATGTTTATCCTAGTTTAGTATTTAGAGTTTATTATCATTGATAGATTTGTTTATTGATTTGGTTGCTCTCTTCCTTTTTTTTATATATAGATATATATTTTTCCTTTTTCTCTTTTTTGTGAGTGTGTATGTGTATGCTTCTTTGTGTGATTTTGTCTGTATAGCTTTACTTTTACCTTTTGTCCTAGGGTTCTCTCCAGTTTTTTGTTTGTTTGTTTTGTTTGTATATTTTTTTTAGTATGCTTTTTAACACTTGTTTTCATTGGTGGATTTATTTTTTGGTTTGGTTGCTCTCTTTCTTTCTATTTTTTTTATTAAACTTTTTTTATTTTTAATAATTTCTTATTTTTTATTTTAACAACTATTTTATTTTCTTCTTTCTTCCTTCCTTCCTTCCTTCCTTCCTTCCTTCCTTCCTTCCTTCCTTTTTTCTCCCTTTTCTTCTGAGCCATGTGCTTGACAGGGTCTTGGTGCTCCAGCTGGGTGTCAGGCCTGTGACTCTGAGGTGGGAGAGCTGACTTCAGGACACTGGTCCACCAGAGACCTGCTGGCTCCACATAATATCACACTGTGAAATCTCTCCCAGAGATCCCCATCTCAACACTAAGACCCAGCTCCACTCAACGACCAGCAGGCTACAGTGCTGGACACCCTATGCCAAACAACTAGCAAGAGAGGAACACAACCCCACCCATTAGCAGAGAAGCTGCCTAAAATCATAAGGTCAAAGACACACCAAAACACACCACCGGATGAGGTCCAGCCCACCAGAAGGACAAGATCCAGCCTCCTCCACCAGAACACAGGCACCAGTTCCCTCCACCAGGAAGCCTACACAACCCACTGAACCAACCTTAACCACTGTGGGCAGACACCAAAAACAACGGGAACTATGAACCTGCAGGCTGCAAAACGAGACCCCAAACACAGTAAGTTAAGCAAAATGAAAAGACAGAGAAACACCGCAGATGAAGGAACAAGGTAAAACCCCACCAGACCAAACAAATGAAGAGAAAATAAGCAGTCTACCTGAAGAAGAATTCAGAACAATGATAGTAAAGATGATCCAAAATCTTGGAAATAGAATGGAGAAAATACAAGAATCGTTTTACAAGGACCTAGAAGAACTAAACAGCAAACAAACAATGATGAACAACATAATAAATGAAATTAAAAATTCTCTAGAAGGAATGAATAGCAGAATAACTGAGGCAGAAGAACGGATAAGTGACCTGGAAGGTAAAATAGTGGAAATAACTACTGCAGAGTAGAATAAAGAAAAAAGAATGAAAAGAATTGAAGACAGTCTCAGAGACCTCTGGGAAAACATTAAACTCACCAATGTTCAAATTATAGGGGTCCAGAAGAAAAAGAGAAAAAAAAAAAGGACTGAGAAAATATTTGAAGAGTTTATAGTTGAAAACTTCCCTAATATGGGAAAGGAAATAGTTTATCAAGTCCGGGAAGCACAGAGAGTCCAGGATAAGTCCAAGGAGAAACATGCCAAGACACATAGTAATCAAACTACCAAAAATTAAATACAAAGAAAAAAATATTAAAAGCAGCAAGGGAAAAACAACAAATAACGTACAAGAGAATCCCCATAAGGTTAGCAGCTGATCTTTCAGCAGAAACTCTGCAAGCCAGAAGGGAGTGGCAGGACATATTTAAAGTGATGAAAGGGAAAAACCTACAACCAAGATTACTCAACCGAGGAAGGATCTCATTCAGATTCGATGGAGAAATTAAAACCTTTACAGACAAGCAAAAGCTAAGAGAATTCAGCACAAGCAAACCAGCTTTACAACACATGCTAAACGAACTTCTCTGGGAAGGAAACATAAGAGAAGGAAAAGACCTACAATAACAAACCCAAAACAATTAAGAAAATGGGAATAGGAACATATATATTGATAATTACCTTAAATGTAAATGCATTAAATGCTCCAACCAAAAGACATAGATTGGCTTAATATATACAAAAACAAGACCTGTATATATGCTGTCTACAAGAGACCCACATCAGACCTAGGGGCACCTACAGACTAAAAGGGGATGGAAAAAGATATTCCATGCAAATGGAAAACAAAAGAAAGCTGGAGTAGCAATTCTCATATCAGACAAAATAGACTTTAAAATAAAGACTATTACAAGAGACAAAGAAGGACACTACATAATGATCAAGGGATCAATCCAAGAAGAAGATGTAACAATTGTAAATATTTATGCACCCAACATAGGAGCACCTCAATACATAAGGCAAATGCTAACAGCGATAGAAGGGGAAATTGACAGCAACACAATCATAGTAAGAGACTTTAACACCCCACTTTCACCAATGGACAGATCATCCAAAATGAAAATAAATAAGGAAACACAAGCTTTAAATGATACATTAAACAAGATGGACTTAATTGATATTTATAGGACATTCCATCCAAAAATGCAGTAGGATACACTTTCTTCTCAAATGCTCATGCAACGTTCTCCAGGATAGATCATATCTTGGGACACAAATCAAGCCTTGGTAAATTTAAGAAAATTGAAATCGTATCAGGTATCTTTTCTGACCACAACGCTATGAGACTAGATAGCAATTACAGGAAAAATTCTGTAAAAAATAAAACAGATATGGTACAGAAAATGGGCTAAATTTGGAGTAGAGATTCAAATTTGGCAGCTCAGTGTGAAGTTGGATGTGTGACATCAACTCTCTGAGTCTCAATTTCCTCATACATTTCAAGAAGTTATACCTACTGGAATGGTTGTTGCAAGGATTGGCTAATGGTCTGGTATTGGCTAATGGTCTGGTATATGGTATTGGCTAATGGTCTGGTATATGGTAGATATTCTGTAAAACGGCGATCAGTGTTAGGATTATTTGCAGAGTCTTAGGATTATTTGCAGAGTCTTAAACTCAAGTAAGAGTAGTCAAGGATGTTCCAAATAAAGAAAAGTACAAATGGCATAAGCTAGAATAATAGAATGCCTTTATATTAGGTCCCTAGGGAACAGTTGACAAGCTGCTAGTAGGTGGACTGAATAGAGAAAAGAGTACAGAGAATGAATTCGGAGAGGTGAAGTGTTGGAGTTAGATAGTGAAGGACTTGTGTGATATTCTAAGGAATGATGCAGAATCAAATTTCTGTTACAGAAAATTATTCTGGTGGCAACTGGAGGGTGAATTGGAGATGGAGCAGTATGACAGTTATAGAGATCATATAGAAAGCATTTGGAGGCATGCGTCCACTCCTCCTGTGTACCAGGCATGATAGGTTATATTGATGCGTAAATGAAGAGATAGCTACTTTTAAATCCAGGAGAGAAATTGTGAAGCATGAAATAGTGGAAGCAGAGGTAATGAAGATTTGGGAGAGCTTTGGAATCATAATGGACAAGAGTATATGATCAAGTAGGTGTGGGACATGAGAGACAGAGAAAAGTCAGGATGACTCTGGAGCTTCTGAATGAAGCCTGTGGGTAGGCTACAGGCAGGACAGCAGTGGGCGAAAAAACATGGTCTCCAGAGACTGCTTGGGCCCAAATCCTGGCTTCATCACTTTGTAGATGACATACCTTGGGTAAGTAAGTAGCTCCTCCACTTGCTAGCAATATGCCTGGGGTGGAACAGGGGAGACGTCAAGCTCAGTAAAGTGAAGAAATCTTCCTAGAGTAAAACTTTTGATAATATATTGAAGAGCTTGAGACAGAAATACAAACAAGGTATGTGGTTAACAGTTTGGCTGCTTCACTGCTCAAAGCCGTAGCCACTAGCTACATGTGACTATTTAAGCTTAAGTTAAGTTTAGCGCTTTAGTCACACTAGTCATACTTCAAATGCTCAGTAGTTACATGTGTCTAGTAGCTGCCATATTAGTTGTACAAACTATTTTCATCATTACACAAAGATCAACTAGACAGCACTGGGTTACTCCAAGAACTTATAAGGAGCAAGATTAGAGGATTTTAAAGAGAGGTTTGGGGTTCCTGAAACTTTTAGAATAAGCCTACAGTGCAGAAAAATTTGTTCTGTTATTGTTTACTGAAAGCCCCTCTCTGCTGAAGAGACAATCAGGCACATGAGTGTACTTGGTATTTGTATATCCTTCAGTCACATTCTGTTCACCTGATGTTTGTCCAGTGGGTTAATAAACAATATTCATCAGCTCAACATCACAATTCTCCATTCAATCAGTGCTGACCTTGCTGTACTACACATAAGAACCCAATTTTTCAGTAACAACCACCACCCCTGAACCCCCAATTCAATAACATACAACAAAGGGTGCAGCCAGCTAGATACCTGGTATCAAGCTTATGACATTGGACACCTTCCATTTGAAGGAAGCTTGGAAGAGACATGTACTCTAGATTGAGATTTGTTTTCTTTGCTCATTATGTTACGCCAGCACAAACATTCATGGGCTTGCTAAATGCCTTATCCGCTCTCCTGGCATGATGGTATCATTGCTTTAAGGAAATCATGTTATGGAAAAAGTAAAATTCAAAACCTTATCAGTTAACTGATCATCAAAAAGCAGCTGGTATTATAGCATGATAAAATTTCTATTAAAAATACATTTCTCCAGCACAAGGAGTCAAATCATTTTTAGGCTTGGACAGTATCTCATACCTAGAGGATGTGGTAAATGGTTTGTATTTTTGTCATCTTTTTCCCATAACCAGAACTCAAGTGTCAGGTCTCCTAGCATGGAATTTGACATGGAGCCTGCCCTTAGGAAACCAAATGATCCACTTGTGTGCTTTTTTGTTTTTATTTGTATGACTGAACCAATATCTACACCAATTAAAAACTGATACTGCTACTTGGCCTTTTGGGGTTCTTCATGCCACTTACTGAGCAATCCCAAATGGAAGTTTATATAGTTGATATGGGCAGTGGATCTGTTTTAAGAAAAACTGGGTTATAATTCCTACAGTCCAGGAATTCCAACCCTCCTTCTTGTTCTCTACATATTCTCTCTTTCATACTTATTACATTCTAACATTATATAAAATTTACTCATTAGTGTTCAGTGTTTATCATATATCACTTCGTGCTTAAATATAAGTGACTCAAGGACAGAGATCTTTGTCTTCTTTTGTCTACCAAAGATTTCCACTGTATAGAACCGTGCCTAGAATGTATCAGTTATTAAATATATATATATATATATATATATATAGAGAGAGAGAGAGAGAGAGAGAGAGAGAGAGAGAGAGAGGGAGAATTGAAGCACGAATGGAATCAGAGACTCCCCTAGTTTCAACTGTTCCATTATAAAAGAAATGGAAGACTACTGCAATCCATTACAAGTACGATTACTGTAAAGCTCACATCCCACGAGAATATTTTGGGTCATCCTTCAAAGTTGAAACAAACAAACATGGTCAAGTTTCTGGCTAAAGGCAAAAGTAATAATGAATTGGCAAAAGAGTTAAAAACCATGAATATCAACTATGGCCCCATGACAAAAGGGAATCATGCCTGCAGAAAGAGAATAGATTGTTTATGGTTGTATTTTTCATTCTTTTCTCTGTTTTACTAGCATTTATAGATCATTTTTATTGAGATGGGGTAATCATAGACTTAAGGAAATAAAAGGTGCCACCTAAAAATCTTGGGCTTAGGCACCTAAACTCTTACAGCTGTCTGCAATAACTGATGAGATTTGTGGATGGTTTGCCTTTCTGGGGGGAACTGGGTATGTTTGCAGTTTTAAGGTTGATTATGTTATGGGGGAATATTATTTTTAGAAATGTAATATAGTTAGAAGATATATAAGGAAATGAGGTAGCCAAGGGGGTAATTTTGTAAACATTTCATGGTTTGGGGTACCATCAACATTGACCCCTCCTTCAACTGGTAAAAAAGGAAACTTCATGTATAATATCTGTTTCATTTCTCACTATGGAGACTGAGGGAAATGGCACCTAATGGCAGCAAATGTACATAGAAGTATCTACAGCTCAGCCTTGGGTGTTGTATCTGAAATGAATGATGTAAAGGCAGTGAGATGGTTGGTATTTATTAAAGTTAGCTGTGACTGTGTCCAGACACAGAAATACCCTGGCTATTTATTTAGCAAGTATACATATAGGCCTTACTATGTGTCAAGTCCAGCTCTAAGTGTTTTACAAATATTAACTCATTTAGAAACTTCTATTAGTCTCTGCCAAATATTCTGGACTTGTAGTAGGATTGTACTCTCTGATGTCCTTCTGGTGTAGCCAAGTGACCAGTTTGCGCCAGGGAGTTTTAAGTAGAAGGGATGTGTGTCATTTTTAGGCCTACCAACTAGTTGTCAATAAGATACCCTCCTGTCCTCTTTCACCTTTGTTGTGGCCATTGATAATAATCCAGAGAATGGCTCTTCCTTCAGCCTGGATTTAAGAGTGCAGATGATGGAGCTGTCAGTTAGCCAAACCATAATGAACATGTTCCATGAGCATGAAATGAATATTTTAAAGTCAGTGAGATTTGGGGGGTTGTTTGTTACCAGAGCATAGCTTTCCCTAGTCTAATACAAATTCCTGTGTGGTAGGTACTGTTATTCCCATTCATAGGGAAAACCGACCACAGAGTGGTTAAGTAATTTACACAAGGTCATACAGTAGGAAGCAGGATTCAAGTTCAGCTAAGTTAGCTTCAGAGTCCATATTCTTAACTAGTAGGCTCTGCATCCTCTATAGGCTGTCATTTATAAAAGATGGTTTCTGTCCTTTCTGATTTTTGTACTTCCAGCCTTGCCTTTTACCTGTGTTCCTTCCAAGTCTTTCCATTAGCTCCCCATTATTAGCATGGGTACTTCAACAAATAAAACTTTTCTTTCTTAAAATAGAGTTGTTTTGGTGCTTATAACCAAGAACCCCAAAAGAAATATGTGAATGCTTTTTACCTATTAAAAGCAATAGGTATTCACTGAAGGAGTTTAAGCTGATGAAATACATGATCCAATTGTATTAAAATAAGCCAAATAACCTGTTTTAAAAAACTAAAATTAGAAGTGTATTTTACAAATTAGAAGTGTATGGAAACAAATTGATTAAATATATTGATAGAATGTCTCAAAATTTCCCATAAATCTCAGAGAATTTTAGATATTAGAAAAACACAGTATAGTGATACTGTGTTCTCATTATGATGCTAACCTCAAATAATCCCAACTCAGGCATAATATATAGTCTCTCCAATCCTGAGAAATGGTTTTTATAATGGTGTGACTAAGGAAATATATTCTGAAAGCCCCACAGAACTACTTTTCTATTCACTGTTGATTTTGACAGTGTTTTCACAAGTTCTGGTTATATGTTTGGAACTCTATTTTTAAGGTAACAAAATAAGTTCTGAAAAAGCAAGACTGGATTTAACATCTAGCAAAACTGCCAATTGCTTTTCAATTTGTTAGTTGAAAAAAATATCTAGATAGTAAATTGAAAGTTTTTATATCTATCATTGAAAAGTGGTATTTGTCTCCAGACTAAGATAGAAGTTTGTGATGCAGAAGCCTAAGAAAATTTTTATTTACAATGGCTCACTCTCAGTACCTATCTCTTAGAAGTGAGACAGTACATCAATACATATTGCCAATTCTGTCTTTTATTGTTTCCATAATTGTCAGACTCCTTGTCAGATTTTTAATATCTGAAAATAATCAAAGCAAGATAGCAGTTTCACCTATTATACTTGAAAATTTCAGCAAGAGTTCCTTGTTATTTGTATATATTGAGCCCTTCCTCGAGAATCTAGGTCTAGATGTTATCACATAAAACCAACAATAATTTTTAGGTTTTAGGGTTCCCAAGATAATAAAAGAATACGCAGATAATAGAGTACAAGGAAGATAAATTTCTTTTAGGCCATATAAAAGACAGAAACTATGCTTATAATGCTTGGTTCTTCTTTTTTGTAGAAGAGTTGGATATATTCATTTTTATGTGTGTATGTTTATTGTGATTTGCTATTATGGGTTTTTTTTTCAATCATCCCAATTGCAATGATTTCTCCTTTCTAAGTGAACAGAGAATATTAATAAATCTAGGGCCATTGTTCCTAAGTGAGTTTTGCCAGAAGGTCAGTGCGTTTTTTTCTGTAAAAATACATTTACATGTTTGCACTAAGGAAGGATGAGTTAACATATGCAAATCCTATGGGGATTTTTTGGGGGTTTTTTTGTAGATCTTGCTGCAGGACCCTGTTGTCTTAATCTACTTAAAGTGAGGTTTGTCCCTTTGTTTCACGTCTAATAAGATTGCTAAGCAAGGACCTTTGTCTAGCAAGTACTGTTGGGAATAAAATCTAGGGATGCTGTGAATAAATTTGGGTCATTAACATAACCTAGTCATGCTATAAATTTTTATCATAACCTCTCTTCAGTGATGAGTGGAATGGTCTGAGGTCTGCCTGCTGAGGTATAACTGTAAGCTAGAGGCTACCTCAGTTTGCCCCTGTACACTCAGGCCTGACAGCTAAGATGCTCAGGACCACTTAGACCTTGAAGGTGTCGACTATCAGAAAGAGGCCTGAAAACAATCATGGAATAACTAAGTATGGTCTGGATATTACTTGGAGCAGAAAGAAGTAGTTTGGAGGCCCCCAAACAATGAATTGACAGTGTCTATTTAGAATCCAGTAATAAGCACTTGAAATATAAGCACTTAAGGTGATTTTAATACTTTTTACTATATTTCTCCAATAGTGAATATGAAAGGACTGGGCTTTTATTGTTTGTGTTGGGAATTTTATTGTTCTCATTAATTTCACCATCTGTCTACATTCGTGTTGTGTGATTATTACATGGACAAGAATGTAACAATGAAAAGAACAAGCATTAATTCAACTAAGGTTATCTTTGAAGTCTGTCGACTGTACATTGTCTTAGTCTCCTAATAAGGAGATAATATGTTTATAATTATATTGTTTATTTACCTAAAGAACAGGAAGATCTAAACATATGGCTCAAACTCACAATTAGATGATTCCTTGCAGTGAGCTCAGTAATCCTTGATAATTTTATACAAAGTGACATTTGGCTAAACCTGTGACAAGGAAAAAAGCAAATTTTCTTTGGAAAATAAGTGAATAATCTCCTAGAATCTAGAAACTGGGAAAAATAGGAAGTACAGGCTAAAAATTAAGACTTTCTGTCTGCATATCAGCTCATAAGTTTTATAGCACTTGCCTTCCTCCAGATTTTCAGCAAGCCTATAATCTACAACAGCCCTTAGATCCCATTCACTTTGCCTTATGCACTTGTTTATTTTTCTTGAAAATTCCCCAGACATTTTTCTTAACAGGTGATTTTTCAATGAAATGTCATTTTGGTTTTTTGTGAGTATCCTTAGTGGCATGTACCAAATGACTCATTTCATTTGTGACCAGAGCCAAATTCAAATTTAATTTTCCAGAGGGGACAAGTTAATGTATAACCTATTGTGCCACCTGGCATCCTAAATTCAATTTCCTGAACTGTTTTCACTGAGAACAGAATCGGGTTTATTGTTTTGTAAAGACATTTCCAGCTGTCAGCTGTGACTTCAGTCACTTTTTTAGTTATATAATTAACCCATTTGTTATAATTAATAAGTAATAAATACTCAGAATTCTAAATTTTGAAAATGAAAATTTGGGTTATTTAGATCTATGGAACTGCCGTGGCCTATATTCTGAACTAGAGAAATACTAAAACCTCTTAATTGAACTTCCATTATTCATCCTATACTGAGTTTTGTGCCTCATGAATACTATCCTAATTTGTTCTTTTGAGGTTCAAACCCAAACCAATTTAATTCCAAAGCTCATATATTTTTCTATTACATGATGTTTGAGTTAAAGGTGTTTTTTTAATGTTTATAGAAAGCATGAACATTATAAAGTTAAAAATAGGAAGAAGAATTTTCAGACCACTTCAAAATGGCATGTAGATACAAAGTCGTAATAGTATTGTATGTTAAAAAAGTGAGACTTAATAAAGTTTCTTTACATAAAGATTTCTGAGTTATTAAGGCCACTTGCTGTTCATAGTAGCCTGGTATGTTACCAAAAGACTCTAATTATAATATATAATATGTGTCTTGTAACTCACCAGTTTACATTCATGCAGCAGCTTGCTCATTTATGTCCAAATATTCAAGATTGTTCTATATGTTTGACTAAACCCTGAATGAGCCATTTTAAATAGTAAACAACATATTTTACACTGCATTATTTTGAAAAAAAAATAAGATGAGAATTTATGAATTAAATGATATTTTGTTCTTTATTCTTATTTTAGAATCAGTTATTCCCTTTCTTATTCTTCATCTAAAACTACAGACCCTGACTTTAAATTCCAGGCCCACAATCTCTTAGCTGAATAACTTTGGGAAGTAGTGTAACCTCTCTGGGTTATAGTTATACAAATGGGAATAATAATAATAATAGTAATGACCTCATTTGGTAATTAGGAGTATTAGGCAATTTTTATTTATGTAAAGACTTCAAACAATATCTGAGTACTTAAAAAACATCATGTACTATTATTAGTTGTTAAAGTTTTCATATTACAGTGCCTTAGCATATTAGCTAATCTATCAATCTCTAATGCTCAATTCTCAATCACTACTATGTTCTTTCTTCCGTTTTACCTCATTTCTTCTGAGCACAGGTAATAAATAATAATACCAAAATATACCAAATAATAATACCAAATATACCAATAATAATATACCAATACCCATATACCAATAATAATACCAAAATATTTGCAAAATATTTTGAAATAAGGAAAATACATGATGTCTTCATCCAAAAACATGTTCTAGAAATACTTGAGGTGTTTCTTCTCAGTCTTTTCCCCCCTAGGTATAATTTACACTGTGATGATCGTATTGCATATAAAATTCTAGTTCCTGTTTATTAATATAATGTTACCAAAGAAATCTCTTTACTATAAAATATACATCATGTTAATGGTTTAAGTTATGAATATATACTAGGTTATTCAACAGTCTTTCTATTGTGAATCATTTAGTTTACTTTCATCTCTCTCTCTCTCTTATTTTTATCATCATAGCTAGTGCTATGGTTTGTTCATTCACCAAGTAAGAGTCCTTTCTAGCCAGAGGAAACAGTAGGGACCAAAGGAGGCAGAATCCCTACCTTTGTGGAGCTAATGTCCTAGCTGGGAAAGGAGCAATAAACAGATAACTCTACATACATTTAAAGGAATGATGTGTACTTTAAAGAACACTAAGACAAGATATGGGTATAAATATTGATGGGGAAGTTCTCTTTAAGACAAACTGAATTTGCAAAGCCTCTCTGAGGATATATTTGAATAGAAGCCTAAATGAAATGATGATTAAATTATAAAGTTTAGTGCATAAAACTTTTTATTGCAGGTCTTTTTGAATATTTTTAGTTTTATATGGGGAAGGGAAGGAAAATCAATAAACTAAAAAACCTAAATAATTTCATGTCACATCCTAAAGTCACTCCCCAGCAAGCATTTAGCATAAAGAATTTATAACATTATTCCTTATTAACAGTAGCAAAATAAGCATATTTAACTCACTGGTTGACATATGAGAGGTTTGAAGTATGACTCAGAGAGTTACATGATTACTCAGGCCAGTTTTCTTGTCTGGTAGGTTAGAGATCATGGATCTAAAAACCAATTTTGGTTATATATTTGTTAGCAAAATCCTCATAATCTGTTTATAAAAGAAAATCAACATCAATGGGTATGATTCAAACATGTGCATCTCTTTGGGTTCAAATTATTGGCAACAGCATACCTCTATATTTTTATACTTATAAAACAATCCAAATTCTCCTGTGGAATTCCAATAGAGAGAAACCTATTATATTCAACAATATGTAACCTGCAAAGGATTTCTGAAAGTCAGGGTGCATGATGGAGATTGCCTTTGCTTAGACCTTTACATAATCACTTACAGTCAGCCTTCCTGGAGAAGTTCCCATATTTAGCTTTTTGATCATAATGCAGTAGGACAAATGTCAGGAAATACATTCCCATAAAGTGAAATAAATCTTGTTCTTTAACCCAGAAATGACTATAAACATTACCTTCATGGAAATTCCACTCATTTGCATATTTTCAGCTTCTGTAAGGAGAACAGAACGAATGATAATTAGGTGGTGGTATTTTTAATTGAGGACAAGATTAAACCTTACTTATCAGATTCTCACATAGTGCAGGCTAATTTTGGTCTGTATACTATAGTGAAAACATGACACATTGACCTCAAAGCATTTGAGGGCTGTTTAATTTTCTTTCACTGAAAGGAAAAATAAAATAGATTTTGGTAAGTTGTCTTGATGAGAAAAATTCATACAATATTTACATATCTTTTTTTGTAGCATGTTTATATATTTTGAGATCAAACAGCATTTTTCCTTTAGTTTTCTTTTTAAATAATATAGCATTGTAAGTTTCAATCTCACATAGATGGGAAGATTCAGAGCTTAAAACAACTAAACAAAGACTTAGGTACATGTACAAGCCTCAAATTGGAAACACATCAGATTCAAGAATGGAAAATGGTGAGTAAAAAAAGGGAAGGAAAACAATGAAATGAGAACAGACCTAGAAACGATAGAGGAGAATTATGTTAAGAACGGGCAGAAAAGTGTCAGAAGTACCATGAGGAGGAAAACACAGAGAGAGAAGTAGAAGAAGAGACATAAATACTGAATAGAAAGAAGTAACAAGGCAACAGGGAAAGGAAGAGAAAAATAAATGTCAGTAGAGAGGATTATCTCAGTCCTCCAAAAACAAAAAAATCAGAAATGACAAAGAGGGGAAGTAAAAAGAAAGCTAGAAGAACAGGCAAAAGAAAAAGAAATTCCTAGTTAAGATTCTTTTGACTGAAAGTTATACACTCACCACAACTATGTTGCAATTAATTAATTAAGAAGAAAATATCTCATAAAGATACAAAAGTATCTCAGAGAACACAAGACATGGAAGTTCAAGCAGGTTTTCCCAAGGACTAGCACCCGAAACTGGAAAGCTGACAGTGTCAAGGGCTCTTTCTTCCATTCTTCCCTTTTTTCATTCTTTGCTTTCTGCAGACTGGTTTCTGGTTAGAAGTTTGGTTTTCTTGCAGCTTCCACTTTCTCATCTACTCAGTATAATCAGCATCAGAGACTGGCTAGGATTTCTGAATTTTAATCTCAAATTATCATAGGAGTTTGTTTAACCCAATTGGATCAAGGATCTACCCCTAGTATAATAGGTTTAATCAGCCTTCACCAGGGAATGATAATTAAATTGAGATTAGTCAGTCTTCTCCCTATGAATTGTGGAACAATTCTCAGGAAAGGAAGCAGTGGGATAGGTTGAAAAGTTCAAAGATATCAACTTCTTAGAAATAAAGAAGATTAACTAAAGGAGTGATGGAAAAAGAACGCTTATAGGTCAGTAAAGTAAAAGGAATATTGAAAGGAAAGCAAACAGAGGAAGAGAGAGTAGTAGAGATGATTACTATGTTAAAGAAGAATCAACCCAATACAATTATAGTACTTCATATTGGTTTCAGCATTTACAAAAGTTTCATAACACCCCAAAAAATGGTTTCTAGCTCTACATGTATAGGGAGAATGGAATATCTTCTCTTGAGTTCACATAATTTGTCCTTTATGACTGACATCTCTTGAGGGCAAGGATTGACTCTTTTTTTAAGAAGTTTATTGTGGTAAAAACAATTTAACAAGAGATCTGTCCTCTTAATAGACTTTTACATGTATAATACAGTACATGTAAAGTATTGATTACAGGCACAATGTTGAATAGCAGATCTCTAGAACTTATTCAACTTGAATAACTGAAACCATATACCCCTTAGTTAGCAACTCCCCAATTATTCATCCCTTCAGCCTTTGGCAACCACCATTCTTCTCTTGCTTCTATGAATTTGACTATTTTAGATACCTCATGTAAGTGAAATCATGCGGTATTTGTCCTTCTGTGACTGACTTATTTCACTTAGCATAATGGCCTCAAGGTTCATCCATGCTGTCACATATTGCAGGATTTCTTTTTAAAGTTGAATAATATTCATTGAATGTATGTATATACCACATTTTGTTTATTCATTCATCTGTTGATGGACACCTAGATTGTTTGCACATGTTGACTATTGTAATAGTGCTGCAATTAACATAGGAGTACTAATATCTCTTCAGGATACTGATTTCAATTATTTTAGATAAGTACCCAGAAGTAGGACTGCCGGATAATATGGTAGTTCTATTTTTAACTTTTTAAGGACGTTCCATACTGTTTTCCATAGAAGTTGTATTATTTTGAATTCCCATCAAAAGTGTAGAGGGTTCCAATTTCTTCATATCCTCATCAACACTTTTTGTCTTTTTTTTTTTTGGAGGGGAGAATAATAGCCATCCCAACAAATGTGAGGTAATAACTCATTGTGGTTTCAATTTGCATTTCCCTGATAATTAGTGATGTTGAGCATCTTTTCATATGTCTGTTGGCCATCTGTATATCTTCTTCAGAGAAATGTATTTTCAAATCTTTAGTCTATTTTTAAATCAGGTTATTAGGTTATTAATATTGCTGTTGAGTTGCAGGAGTTGACTATATATTTTAGAAACTAATCCCTTATCAGATATATGGTTTGCAAATATTTTCTCCCATTATATAGGTTACCTTTTTGTTTTGTTTATTGTTTTCATTGCTCTGCATCTTTTTAGTTTGATATAGTCTCACTTGTCTATTTTTGCTTTTGTTGCCTGTACTTTTAGTATCATATCAAACAAATAATTGCCAAGACCAATGTCATGAAGCTTTTTTCTGTTATTTCTTTTAGGAATTTTACAGTTTCAGGTCTTATATTTAAGTCTTTAATTCATTTTAAGTTGATTTGGGAGTATGGTGTAATATATAGATCCAATTTTATTCTTTTCATGTGGCTTTCCAGTTTTCCCAACACCTTTGTTGAATAGACTATCATTTCCCCATTTTGTATTCTTGGTACCCTTGTTGAAGATCAGTTGGCCATATATGTGTGGGTTTATTTCTGGGATCGCTATTCTGTTCCATTGGTCTATATGTCCTTTTGCCAGTACCATACAGTTTAATTACTGTAGCTTTGTAATATAGTTTGAAATCAGAAAGTGAGATGCCTCCAGCATTGTTGTTCTTTCTTAAGATTGTTTTGGCTATTTTGGTTCCTTTGTTTTTCCATGTTAATTTAAGAATTGTTTTTTCTTTTTCTGTAAAAGAATTCCATTGGGATTTTGATAGATATTGCATTGAATCTGTAGATTGTTTTGAATAGTATGAACATCTTAACAATATTATCTTCCAGTCCCTGAACATGAGATGTCTTTCCATTTGTTTGTATTTTCTCTAATTTCTTTATCAATGTTTTGTAGTTTCAGTGTACAACTCTTTCACTTCCTTTTGTTTATTTTTAGGTATTTTATTATTTTAAAGCTATTGTAAATGGTACTGTTTCCCTAATTTACTTTTCAGATAATTCACTGTTAGTGTATTATCACAACTGATTTTTGTATGGAAACACAACTGATTTTTTTGGTTGTTGTTGATTTTGTATCCTGCAACTTAACTGAATATAGTTATTAGTTATAATAGGGGTCTTTTTGAAGTCTTTAAGGTTTTCTATATATAAGATTATGTCATCTGCAAAAAGGGGTGATTTTACTTCTTTTTTTCTGATTTGGGTGCCTTACATTTCTACTTGGTCTGGATAGGACATCTAGTACAGTGCTGAATAGAATTGCCTAGAGTGGGCACCCTTGCCTGTGCCTGATCTTAGAGGAACAAATTTGTTTTTCACCAGTAAGTATGACAATGACTATGGGCTCTTCATATATGGCCTTTATTATTTTGAGGTAATTTCCTTCTGTTCCTAGTTTGTTGAGTGTTTATGATGAAAAAGTGTTGAATTTCGTAAAACATTTTATCTGTTGACAATATCATGTCATTTTTATCTTTCTATCTATTAATGTGGTATATCACATTAATTGATATTCATATATTGAATCATCCTTGCATCCCAGGGATAAATCCCACTAGGTCCTGGTGTATGAAATTTTTAATATGCTTTTAATTTGGTTTGCTGCAATTTTATTGAAGATTTTTGCATCCTTGCATTTATCGGTGATACTGGCCTGTAATTTTCTTATGTTTTGTTGTCTTTATCTGGCTTTAGTACCAAGGTACTGCTGGCCTCATGATATGGGTTTGGAAGTATTTGCCCCTCTTTAATTTTTTGGAAGAGTTTGAAAAGGGTTAGCCTTAATTCTTATAGAATTCACCAGTGGAGTGTTCTGGTCCTGGGCTTTTCTTGTTGTAAGGTTTCTGATAACTTTTTCAATCTCATTGCTATCTATAGGTCTGTTTAGACTTTCTTTTTCTTCATGACTAAGTTCCAATAAGTTCTATATTTCTAGGGATTTATCCATTCCTTTTAAGTTATCCACTTTGTTGATGTATAACTGTTTATAATAGTCTTTTATGATCCTTTTTATTTCTGTGACATCAGTTGTAATCTCTTCTTTATAAGCAGGTTTAGGTTTACAGAAAAATTGTGCAGAGTACAGAGAATTCCTGTAAATTGCCTTCCCTCCCCTTCCTTCCAGTTTCCCTAATTATTAAGACCTTGCATTAATGTGGTCCATTTGCTACAATTGATGAGCCAATATTGATGCATTATTATCAACTAAAGTCTATAGTTTATATTAAGGTTCACTCTTGTTGTACATTCTATGGGTTGTGATAAATGTATACTGGCATGTATCCGCCATTATCATGTCATACAGAATAGTTTCATTGTCCTAAGAGTCCTTTGTTCTCCCCCTATTCATCTCTCCTCCATTCCAACCCCTGGCAATAACTGATCTTTTTACCTTCTCCATAGATTTGCCTTTTCCAGAATGCCATATAATTGAATTTATGCAGTATCTAGCCTTTCAAATTCACTTCTTTCACTTAGCAATATGCATTTATGATTTCCTCATGTCTTTAGTGGCGTGATGGGTCATTTTGTTTTATTCCTGAATGATATTCCATTGTATGATGTACTACAGTTTGTATATCTGTTCATCTATTGAAGGACATCTTCCAAATTTTGGAAATTATGAATAAAGCTGCAGTAAATATTCATGTGTAAGGTTTTTGTGGACCTAAGTTTTGTGGACCTAAGTTTTCTCATTTTGGTAAAAACCAAGCAGCACAATTGCCCTTCTTTTTCAGTACAGTTTTTATACCTGGTAGTCCTACCTTGATAAATTATAATTTCTCCTTCATAGCTAAGTCCTGTGCCTGTGATCCTAATTTCTTTTTTTTTTCTTTTTTTTTTTTTTTGCGGCACATGGGCCTCTCACTATTGTGGCCTCTCCCATTGCAGAGCACAGTCTCCGGACACGCAGGCTCAGCGGCCATGGCTCACGGGCCCAGCCGCTCCGCGGCATGTGGGATCTTCCCGGACCGGGGCACAAACCTGTGTCCCCTGCATCGGCAGGTGGACTCTCAACCACTGCACGACCAGGGAAGCCCCTAATTTCTTTTTTTAACACATTAAAATATGGATATTTTACTGAAGATTTATCTCATGGGTAGATGGGGAAGAAAAGGTATAACATATAGCCCAGACTTAAAATCCTTATTAGACATATTCATTCTTTAATCCTCAAAGTTCTTAAAATGAGCAAACCACCTCTTCTTTTCATTTCTCATTTTACTTTTTTGAGTATTTCTTTCCTTAGGTTATCTAGCTAAAGTTTGTGAATATTGTTTATCTTTTCAAAAAATCAACTATTTTGTTGATTTTTTTTCTTTTATATTCTTTATTTATTTCTGCTCCAATCTTTTTTATTTCTTTCCTTCTGCCAATTTTGGACTCAGTTTTTTCTTCTTTATCTAGTTCTTTGAGGTGTAAAGTTAGGTTGTTTTTTTAAGATCTTTGTTTTTTTTCTTTTTTATTCTTTTAAAGGTTTATCACTAAAAACTTCCCTCTTGGTGCTGTTTTGGCTGCAACCCATAAATTTTGGTATGTTGTATTGTTTGGTTTTTTTTTTGCGGTACCCGGGCCTCTCACTGCTGTGGCCTCTCCCGTTGCGGAGCACAGGCTCCGGACACGCAGACTCAGCAGCCATGGCTCATGGGCCCAGCCGCTCCACGGCATGTGGGATCTTCCCGGACCAGGGCATGAACCCGTGTCCCTTGCATCGGCAGGCAGACTCTCAACCACTGCGCCACCAGGGAAGCCCTGGTATGTTGTATTTTCACTTCATTTTCTCAGGATATTTTCTAATTTCTCCTTGATTTCTTCTTTGACCCATTGGTTGTTGAAAAGTATTGTTTAATTTCCACATGTTTTTTTGATTTTCCATTTTTCCCTCTGCTATTGATTTATCATTTCATTCCATTGTGTTTGGAAAAGGTACTTTGTATGATTTCAGTCTTACTGAATTTGATCAGACTTGTTTTGTGACAAACTAGTGACTTATCCTGAATAATGTTCCACATGTGATTGAGAAGATTGTTATTCTGATGAATGTTCTGTGTATGACTATTAAGTTCAGTTGGTCTATAGTGTTGTTCAAGTTTGCTGTTTCTCTGTTGATATTTTGTCTGGGTGTTTTATCCATTATTGAAAGTGTGGTATTGAATTCTCCTACTATTACTGTGTTGCTCTGTATCCTCACTTTAATTCAGGAATATTTGCTAATGTATTTAGATGGGTACATATATATTTATAATGGTTATATCTTCCTGTTGAATTGACCCTTTTATCATTATTTAATATACTTTGTCCCTTACAATTTTTGACTTAAGTCTATTTTGTGTGATATAAGTGTAACTACCCCTGCTTTCTTTTGGTTTTTATTTGCATGGAATAAATTTTTCCATTCTTCTTTTTTTTTTTCCAGCCTATGCATGTCCATAAATGTAAAGTGAGTCTCTCGTAGTCATCTATATGTTCATTTTCTTTCCCAGATTTGGAAAGTTTTTGGTCATTGTTGCTTTGAATTAGATTTTGGTTGTTTCTCTCTATGTTCTTCTTCTGGGACTTACATAATGCATATATTGATCTTCTTTTTGGTATCCCATATATCCCTTAAACATTCTTCACTCTTTTTGCTTTTTGCTCCTCTGACTGGATACTTTCAAATAACCTGTCTTCAAGTTGCTAATTCTTTCTTCTGCTTGCTGTAGTTTGTTGTTGAACTCCTCTATTGAAATTTTCAGTTTAGTTGTTGTATTCTTAAGTTCCAAAATTACTGTTTGGCTATTTTTATAAATTTCTGTCTTTTTGTTGACATTCTCACTTTATTCATGCATTACTCTCCTGAGCATTTTTAGCATTCTTATAATAATTATTTTAATTCTCTGTCAGGTGATTCATATATCTTCACTTCATTAGGGCTAGTTCTGGAATTTTACCTTGCTCCATTTTTTAAAATCATATTTCCATATTTCTTCATTTCCTTTAACTCATTGTGTTGTTAGCTACACAGAAGAAAAAGACCAGCTCTCTCAGTCTTTGCACATTGGCCTTGTACAAGAGATGATATTCACCAGTCAAGCCAGTTAGAGCTTCTGTAGTGCTCTCAAACATTTGTGTCAGTCCAAATCACCATTTTTGTTTTTAGGTGCCCCTAGACAGAAGTGACAGAAGTCAATCCCTTTGGTGGTAACTGGAGAAATTGTAACACTGAATGTGTGATCCAAATCTTTTCCTCCCTAGGGAGAAGCTTGGAGTTAGGGTGGCTTTTTCTTTCTCCCCACTAGCTCTGTGTTAGGCTTGAGTAGCTGTGCTGAGTGCATGAATTTTAGTTTAAATTGCTGCCTTTGTTCTCTGTGGTCCCAGGAGTCTAGCATATGTTGATCCTGTCAAGCACTCTGCAAGAGATGAGATAGAAGCCAGTCCTGTGGGCAGCATGCAAAAAGTTGGGATACTATATGTGTGGTCTAATTCTTTCTCTCCTCATTGATAAGCTGGCAGCTGGGGGTTTCCTGTCAACAGCATGGCACTGTTTCAGGGAAGGGATTATGGCAAGAGGATGTCTCCAATTTTACTACCAGTTTTTTTTTGTACCTGGTTTTTGTACTTGTCCAGACTGCAGGAGCCCTTCAACTAGTTTCTGGATTTCTCACAAAGGGAATTTATCTGTGTATTTCTGTTGAATTTATATGCTGGTGGTGGGTGAGTCCAGGGGTTCCTCTTCTGCCTTCTTGCTGATGTCACTTAAGTCTTATTTGTTTTTATGCTAGCACTTCACAGAATGCCAAGCACTTAATCAATGCTTATGGATTGATGATAGGAAATCATATACTATTGCCTTTTGTGCTGTTAGCTGATTCATTGAATGATATACTCATTCAAAAAATAATTGAGTTTCTCCTGTTTACTAATCATTTTTTTCCTAAATATGAAATATTCACCACTGGAAAGATGAAGATAAAATGGCTTACTTGACACACTCAACGCATAAAATGCTCTAGGTTAGATTCCTTGATGAAACCAAATAAAGAGTGTCCTTCTTTACTGCCTGTATCCTAGATGAATTGGGAGGCAAGATAACAGGCCAGCAGATGGAGAACCAAAGTATCTCCTTTACTGCTGATAAAGGTTAAGAGGAAGGACATAATGGAGGAATCAAAATTGCTTTGCTCACTGAACCCATAGAAATAGAGAGATATACCAACTGGGAAGTTTTGCATTGAGCCAGCCACCCCTACAAAAGAGTCTGCCACCAGAGGAATAAGGACAAAATGTGATATCTTATGAACACATTCAGAAGGAAGGAAACAGGAATGGTTTACCCCTACAGTACTTCAGATTAGTGTATACAAGTCTAAGTTATAATGAGTGAGATGCATTATCTAACACTGAAGTCAAAATATCAATGAATTACAAGAAAAAAATAAATGAGAACCAAAAATTTTACTAAATTTTGTCTTAGATAAAGATTTAATTTCACTCATTAATGATATTGATTTCTGCTTGTAATTAATACATCATTAGAGTTTTTATTTCTTAATGACAGCACCTAAGGCTGTGGTTATAATTCTCCTACATTAGTGGAAGCTATCCAATGGCCAATGGCATTCTATTAGATTTTCCCAGTTAAATTAATATGATGGACTTTTAATGGATGTTTTAATAAACATGATCAAGAATATTGTGAAATCACAGTCACTCTCAATGACATTTTTGACTTTGTGTAGTAATAGAGTTTTCAGTCATTGATTCTGGTCCTCTGAGAAACAATTCAAAATGAATTATTAATATATTTTTCTAGTGTTAGTAAGAAAAGTGACAAAGGGAACATAGACTAGACCAGATTTAACAAGATTTTTTTAAAGATAAGCTATTTAATTAGCTAATCTAAAGTTTCCGTTTCATGTCATTGTGATTATCCAGGTCTGTGATCTTTCCAAATAGAATACAGGTAGAAGGGGTGAGATTTGATTTGGGATTGAAAGAGTAATAGATAGGCCATCTATGCTTATTTATAAATTTCCTGTCTTAGGGTCATGTGTTCAGATCACTCACAAAGACAGATTTTGAGCTTAGCTTAACCTAACTCAAAACAGTGTTTCCTCCAAGATATAGATTCTTAAAACCTTCAAGTCCAATGGGTGGCTATTTCTCTTCACTCTGTGAAAACACACATTTAAAGAGAAAGCTGCTAAGTTGCATGCTGAGATTCTCCTAGGACATATTTTAAAGAAATTTTTGCAGGTGGTTGAGAGTTGTCCTCTATGTATCTGTGGTAAGGGAATGAAAATTGCTTACTCTGGGAACATTGACTCTATCATTCTTAAATTATCTGTGTACTACTTAAATAGTTTACATTGATATAGGGATAGAAAGGCTCACGGTTATGTTTCCATCCTGCCACCATCATTGCCTATAAACACTGGGTACTCGGTGCAAGCAAAGCAAATTGTGTCATATTTTTTGTTTTAAATTTTCATTACATTTTTATTGCTTATGTAACAATATTGTTACTAAAGAAAAAATAAAGTGTACATATAAAAGATAAGAAAGAATTTAGGAGAATTATTCCTGTAACCTAGCATTTAAATATAAAGCCTATTAATATTTTAATATTAATGACCATTCAGATATATTTATATGAGTATATGTGTTTTTCTTTGTTTTATTTTTCCTCAAACACTCATGTAGTTATTCTCCAATACATTAAAAATCTTATATTTTCTAATTGAATACAAATAGTATAGAAAATTAAGAAAGAAAAATATAATAAATTGGAATTACTATAAATCATTGCTCTCAGACATAACTACTGGAAATACTTTAAGATATAGCTGTATATTTCATTTTCCCAGTCTTTATCCTGAATAATTGGTATAATTAAGTAAAATATTAAGAATATATTCCATGTCAATAAGTGTAGAGAGACTTCAGTAGTCTAGTGATCAAAATCATTTTCCCGATTCAGGGAATGGCCTGACTGCCATTTAGTTGTTACGGAACATAGAACAATTTCATAACTCTGTGGAAACTCATGTCTGTATCGGAAAATAATAGCACCATCTACCTCATATAGCTGTTGTAAAGCAACTAATACATAGTATTTTATGTAACATAGTATACTATAATATCTCATAATTTTATTTTATACTATTACTGTGTATTTTGTCATGTGTACATATACCAGAGTCTATTTAACCAACTCTATTTTGATAAACTTTCAAAGCACCTCAGATTTTTCACTATGAAAGAGAATGTCTATGATGAAGATTCTTACACATATATCCTTATACATATATCAAATTATTTTCTTAGAATACTTTGCATGTAATGGAAAGTTAAGTCAAAGATTATTCATTTGAAAGAATTTTAGGACTACTGAAATTTTCTACTTAAAAACGTTTTTATTACATCTATTATGAATAAAAAGAAAACTATGAACAAGCACATAAAGTACCAGAATTCTTCTTAATAATAACAGATGCCATTCCTTATACTTGCATAGAAGAAAAGAACTTGTTCAATTTGTTCACCTTTTATTGTTCATAGTAGTTTTTTAAGATCTTTGTATTTCTGTGATGTCAGTTGTAACATATCTGTAATTTCTGAATTTTACTTGAGTACTTTCTCTTTTTTTTTCCTTGGGGAATCTAGCTAAAGGTTTGTTTATTCTTTTTTTAAAAAAACAAAAGCTCTTAATTTCATTGCATTTTTAGACTCTACTTATTTCCACTATGGTTTCTATTATTTTCTTCCTTCTACTAATTTTGAGCTTAGTTTGTTCTTCTTTTTCTAGTTCCTTGAGGTGTAAAGTTATATTGTTTTATGAGATCTTTCTTGTTTCTTCATGTATGAATTTTTTGCTAAGAGCTTCCCTCTTAGAACTGCTTTTGCTGCATCCCATAAGTTTTGGTATGTTGTATTTCCATTTTCATTTGTCTCAAGATTTTTTTTTTTAATTTCCCATTTGATTTCTTCTTTGACCCATTGGTTCTTCAGTAGCATGTTGTTTAATCTTCACATTTTTTTTCAATTTTCCAGTTTTCTTCATGTAATTGATTTCTAGTTTTTTACCGTTGTGTTTGAAAAGATGCTTGATATGATTTTAGTCTCCTTATATGTTATGAACTAACATTTAATTTAACTTCTCACTTATTTCTAACTCCAGATAACTTTAGAAAATTACTTTCTACACTGTGACATTTTCTTCTGAGTTGCTTCTTAAAAGGCTTAATAATAAAAGTCAGTAATGGAGTTCAGAATTCTATCCATGAAATTTATTCTCTTGTCCTTGATATCGCCTAAAAACTTTGTTGACATTCAGGCACCTTAATTTTAGTTCCTTGGAGCATTGTCTTTATGTCCAAAGGAATGTTATCCATTATCTAAAAGTGAATTCCTTCTCTTACATATAGAGGGGGGAAAACGTCTTGATTTTATGAGGTAATCATTTTGTTTGATTATTTATGCAATTTCTAAATAATCAAAACTGTCTAAATAACATTGGTTAAACTATTTTAGAGAAAACCAAAATGCTATATGAGACAAATGAGTTATTCCAATTGCTATATGGAAGTATGATTTTCTTTTCCCTATACAACATCCATTTAATCTTTTATTGAAATGTCTAGAGTGGTATATCCCTTTAAAATCTAAAATTACATTATTTATATTTGAAGTGTTTCTGCTATTACTATTCTTCCTGAAAATGTTTTTTTTTTATTTTTATCTTTTCTAACCTAGCTCCTTTCCTCATCTTGTGTTGCAACTTAAAAAGTATCTCTTTTAAAAAATTCTAAGTAGAAGAACATGTTTATCAAAGGGTTTTTAATTGTCATGCTTTAGATTTTACCAATTTATACCAATTCCATAAATTTTTTATTGTAAGTGAAGTTTTCCACACTCAAATAAAAGTACCCACTAGAAGACCATGGCTTTATTACTCTATTTTTATAATTCTTAAATAATTTACAATATCAATATCTTCCACTTTAGGTTATACTAATATTTTATTAAGTGAAATAATGTATTAAAAGTACATAGTATCATCACTTAATAATGCTAAGTTGTAAATTTACTATTGCTGCTAGATGATTAAATACTGAAGCTCTGTTTATTTGGGAGCCTAAATAAAAAGTGCACAGTTTCAAGTATCATAATTACACAGAATTTTATTTTCTATGAAATGAGGTGGAAATAGAAGTTAATCGTATTATTGATATCATTTTAAAACTCTGACACATACCGGAAAGGCATTTATGTGAAATGTGCAGTGAAGAAATGAGAAAGTTTATCAATATTTTTAACAACAGAAGTTTCTCTAGTGTACAAAGAAAAACAACTTGTTAAAGAACATGCCTGAAAATCTTACACTAGGAAATACTTTCATAATGACTTTGAATTGGAAAACTTTCTACAATCCATTGGAATGAAAGCAAGAGAAGTGAACTCCAGCAGTAGTATATGTTTGAGAGCAATGAAATCTCTTCAGTACAAACATTCATATGCATTTTGAAAGACTATAGAAAAGACATTATTGTCATGCTTTAAAAATGAACCTATAGTTACACAGGGAAATTGGCATATGTATGTTCCTCCATCTTTTCCTGAATCTCGCCGAATACAAAATTCCCATCTCTATCGTCCTGTAAAGCTGGAACCTATAAATCTAGAGAATTTGCAACAGTTTAAGTTAAAAATGACTTTAAAACAACCCAGAAGCAAATGTTCTAAACTGACTTGGATTTAGGAGCTACTTAGCTGTAGTCAGAGCTTGCACAGGTGCTGGACCCTACAATTCTGAAAGCACATAGAAAATTTAGAGGACTCTGTGATTAAGGGATTTTAAGAGGAAGCTAAAGAAACAGAGTTATAATGTAAAACAAACAAACAAAAAAACAAAAACAGAATAAAAAGACCTCAGTGTTCCTCCTCAGACTTAATTGTTTAATATCGTAGAGACTGAAGGAATACACTGATATTTTATTGAGGAGGGGCATCTCTACTGTGATTCCTGAAAATGGCTCAGGTTTAACTACAGGGTCAGAGGAGTTAGATTCAGTATAAAAATGAATCAGTAAATTTCCTATGTAGATGCTAAAGTGCAAACAGCTCTCTTAACGAAAAAACTTCAGGCCAGCTCCTCATCAATATTCAGTTAGAATGCATATTCCAGAAGTATTCCTTGATCCCTCTTAAACATACTACACACAGCCATCAAAAGTGACTTTCTTAACACATAAAACATATAGTGTCATTCTCTTATCTCACACTCTCCCTCTTGGCACATGGGATCATCTGTATTTTTTTCACTGATTTTTAAAATGTGGCAAAATATATATAACAACATAAACATATAACATAACATTCACCATCTTAACCACTTTAAAGTGTACAATTCAGTGGCACTTAGTACCTTCACAATGTTATTCAATCATTTCCACTATTTAGTTCCCGAAAGTTTTCATTGCTCTGAAAGGAAACCCTATACTTATTAAGCTGTAACTCTCTACTCATCTCTCTCCTCAGCCTCCGGCAATGACTAATGTGCTTTGTATCTGTATGGATTTAAGTATTCTGGATATTTCATATAAATAGCATCATAAAATATGTGGCCTTTTCTGTCTAGTTTCTTTCACTTAGCCTAATGTCTTCAAGGTTTATTCATGTCACAGCATATATCAGTACTATAATACTTTTCATGGATGAACAATATTCCATTGTATGTATATACCACAATATTCATTCATCAGTTGATGGAAATGCAAATCAGTTGAGTTGTATGCACATCTTGGCAATTGTGAATAATGCTGCTTTGAATAGTTTTGTGCAAGTCTTTATTTGAATATCTGTGCTCAATGTGGAATTGCCGGGTCATATGTTTTACCTATGAGAAACTGACAAACTGTTTCCACAGCAGATGCACCATTTGATATTTCCCCCAGAAGTGTGTGAAGGTTAAAACTTTTCCACACTCTTGCCAACGCTTATTATCACTTTTTTTTTTTATGATAGCCATCCTAATGGGTATGAAGTGGTGTGTCATTGTGGTTTTTAATTTCCTAAATGACCGATGATATTGAAGACTTCTCATGTGCTTTTTGGCAGTTTGTATATCTTCTTTGGAAAAATGTCCATTGAATTTTTTTTTTTTTTTTTTTTTGTATGCGGGTCTCTCACTGTTGTGGCCTCTCCCGTTGCCGAGCACAGGCTCCGGACGTGCAGGCTCAGTGGGCATGGCTCACGGGCCCAGCTGCTCCACGGCATGTGGGATCTTCCTGAACCGGGGCATGAACCCATGTCCCCTGCATCGGCAGGTGGACTCTCAACCACTGTGCCACCAGGGAAGCCCTGTCCATTGAATTTTTTTGTCCATATTTTAATTGGGTTGCTTGTCTTTTTGTTGGTAAGTTGTAAATATTGTTTATATATTTTGGATACTAAACACCCTGATCAGATACATGATTTGAAAATATTTTCTACCCATTTGTGGGTTGTCTTAACTCTCTTGATAGTGTCTTTTAATGCACAAAACTTTAAATTTTGAGAAAATCTGATTTATCTGTTATCTTTTGTTGTTTATGCTTTTTTTGTCGTAACTAAGAAATTATTGGCAAGTCCAAGGTCATGAAAATTTACCTCTTTTCTTCTAAGAGATTTAGCTCTTAACGTTAGGCCTTTGAAACATTTTGAGTTAATTTATATATGGTGGGAGGTAAAGGTACAACTTCATTCTTCTGCAAATGGCTATACAGCTGTCCCAGCACCATTCATTGAAAAGACTGTCCTTTCTCTTATTGAATGGTCTTGGCACCCTTGTCAAAAATTAGTTGGCCATAGGTATTTAATTTATTTCTGTACTCTCAAGTCTGTTTCATTGGTTTATATGTTACCCTTATGCCAGTGCAATTGTTTTGATTACTGTAGCTTTGTAGTTAGTTTTGCAGTCAGGAAGTATGATTACTATTTTGGCTGTTCAGGGTTCCTTGCAGTCCCATGATAATTTTACGGTCAGGTTTTCCTTTCTGCAATATGGTCATTGGACTTTGATAAAGATTTCATTGATTCTATAGATCACTTTGGGAAGTACTGCCATTTTAACAAAATTAAATCTTCCAATGCATGAACATGAGACGCCTTTCCATTTATTTAAGTCTTTTCTATTTTTCAGCAGGGTTTATCATTTCCGATGTGCGAGTTTTCTAATCTTTGTTAAAATTATTCCTAAGAATTTTATTCTTTTTGTTACTTTTATAAATGGAATTGTTTGCTAAATTTTTTGATTGTTCATTGATAATGTATAGAAATACAAATAATATTTGTGTGTTTATATAGTATCTTCCAACTTTTGTTGAATTTGTTTATTCTTTTTAAAATTTAATATAATTAATTAATTTTTATACAGCAGGTTCTTATTAGTTACCTATTTTACACATAATAGTGTATATATGTCGATCCCAATCTGCCAGTTCATCCCACCACCACCAACCGCACCCACCCCACCCCTTTTTCCCCTTGGCATCCATATATTTATTCTCTGCATCTGTGTCACTATCTCTGCTTTGCAAACCAGTTCATCTCTAACATTTTTCTAGATTCTACATATATGTGTTAATATAGGATATTTGTTTTTCTCTTTCTGACTTACTTCACTCTGTATGACAGTCTCTAGGTCCATCCACATCTCGACAAATGACCCAATTTCATTCCTTTTTATGGCTGAGTAATATTCCATTGTATATATGTACCACAGCTTCTTTTTCCATCTTCTTTATTCATCTGTCCATGGGCATTTAGGTTGCTTCCATGACCTGGCTATTGTGAATAGTGCTGCAATGACCATTGGCGTGCATGTGTCTTTTTGAATTATGGTTTCTCTGGGTATATGCTGAGTAGTGGGATTGCTGGGTCATGTGGTAATTCTGTTTTTAGTTTTTTAAGGAACCTCCATACTGTTCTCCATAGTGGCTCTATCAATTTACATTCCCACCAATAGTACAAGACGGTTCCCTTTTCTCTACAACCCCTCTAGCATTTGCTGTTTGTAGATTTTCTTATGATCCCCATTCTAACTGGTGTGAGGTGATACCTCATTGTAGTTTTGATTTCTCTAATAATTAGTGATGTTGAGCAGCTTTTCATGTGTCTCTTGGCCATCTGTCTGTCTTCTTTGGAGAAATGTCTATTTAGGTCTCCTGCCCATTTTTGGATTCGGTTGATGGGTTTTTTTAATATTGAGCTGCATGAGCTGTTTAAATATTTTGCAGATAAATCCTTTGTCCATGATTCATTTACAAATATTTTCTCCCATCCTGAGGGTTGTCTTTCCATCTTGTTTGTAGTTTCCTTTGCTGTGCAAAAGCTTTTAAGTTTCATTAGGTCCCATTTGTTTATTTTTGGTTTTATTTCCATTTCTCTAGGAGGTAGGTCAAAAAGATCTTGCTGTGATTTATGTCATTGAGTGTTCTGTCTATGTTTTCCCCTAAGAGTTTGATAGTGTCTGGCCTTTCATTTAGGTCTTTAATCCATTTTGAGTTTATTTTTGTGTATGGTGTTAGGAAGTGTTCTAATTTCATTCTTTTACATGTAGCTGTCCAGTTTTCCCAGCACCACTTATTGAAGAGGCTATCTTTTCTCCATTGTATATCCTTGCCTCCTTTGTCATAGATTAGTTGACCATAGGTGCGTGGGTTTATCTCTGGGCTTTCTCTCCTTTCTATTGATCTATATTTCTGTTTTTGTGCCAGTACCATATTGTCTTGATTACTGTAGCTTTATAGTATAATCTGAAGTCAGGAAGTCTGATTCCTCCAGCTCTGTTATTTTCCCTCAAGATTGCTTTGGCTATTCGGGGTCTTTTGTGTCTCCATACAAATATTAATATTTTTTGTTCTAGTTCTGTAAAAAAATGCCATTGGTAATTTGATAGGGATTGCAGTGAATCTGTAGATTGCTTTGGGTAGTGTAGTCATTTTCACAATATTGAATCTTCCAATCCAAGAACATGGTATATCTCTCTAACTGTTTGTGTCATCCTTGATTTCTTTCATCAGTATCTCATAATTTTCTGAATACAGGTCTTTTCCTCCTTCAGTAGGTTTATTCCTAGGTATTTTATTATTTTTGTTGCAATGGTGAATGGGATTGTTTCCTTAATTTCTCTTTCTGAACTTTCAATGTTAGTGTATAGGAATGCAAGAGATTTCTGTGCATTAATTTTGTATACTGCTACTTCACCAAATTCATTGATTAGCGCTAGTAGTTTTTTTGGTGGCATCTTTAGGATTCTCTATGTATAGTATCATGTCATCTGCAAACAGTGACAGTTTTACTTCTTCTTTTCCAATTTGTATTCTTTTTATTTCTTTTTCTTCTCTGATTGCCATGGCTAGGACTTCCAAAACTATGTTGAAAAATAGTGGCGAGAGTGGACATCGTTGTCTTGTTCCTGATCTTAGAGGAAACACTTTCAGTTTTTCACCATTGAGAATGATATTTGCTGTGGGTTTGTTGTATATGGCCTTTATTATGTTGAGGTAGGTTCCCTCTATCCCCACTTTCTGGAGAGTTTTTTTAATCATAAATGGGTGTTGAATTTTGTCAAAAGCTTTTTCTACATCTATGGAGGTGATCATATGGTTTTTGCTCTTCTATTTGTTAATATGGTGTATCACATCGATTGATTTGCATATATTGAAGAATCCTTGCCTCCCTGGGATAAATCCCACTTGATCATGGTGTATGGTCCTTTTAATGTGTTGTTGGATTCTATTTGCTAGTATTTTGTTGAGGATTTTTGCATCGATATTCATCAGTGATACTGGTCTGTAATTTTCTTTTTTTGTAGTATCTTTGTCTGCTTTTGTTATCAGGGTGATGGTGACCTTGTAGAATGAGTTTGGGAGTGTTCCTCCTTATGAAATTTTTTGGAAGAGTTTGGAAAGGATGAGTGTTAGCTCTTCTCTAAATGTTTGATAGAATTCACCTGTGAAGCCATCTGGTCCTGGACTTTTGTTTGTTGCAAGATTTTTTTTTTTGAATTTTATTTATTTTTATACAGCAGGTTCTTATTAGTTGTCTATTTTATACATATTAGTTTATATATGTCCATCGCAATCTGCCAGTTAATGCCACCACTACCACCCACTTCCCCACCCTGTGGTGTCCATATGTTTGTTCTCTACGTCTTTGTCTCTATTTCTGCCTTGCAAACTGTTTCATCTGTACCATTTTTCTAGATTCCACATATATGCATTAATATACGGTATTTGTTTTTCTCTTTCTGACTTACTTCTTTCTGTATGACAGTCCCTAGGTCCACTCATGTCTCTACAAATGACCCAATTTCTTTCCTTTTTATGGCTGAGTAATATTCCATTGTATATATGTACCACATCTTCTTTATCCATTTGCCACAGTTGCAATTTCATTACTTGTGATTGGTCTGTTCATATTTTCTATTTCTTCCTGGTTCAGTCTTATACCTTTTTAAGAATTATACCTTCCTAAGAATTTGTCCATTTCTTCCAGGTTGTCCATTTTATTGGCATAGAGTTGCTTGTAGTAGTCTCTTATGATGCTTTGTATTTCTGCAGTGTCCATTGTAACTTCACCCTTTTCATTTCTAATTTTATTGATTTGAGTCCTCTCCAGCTTTTTCTTGAGCAGTCTGGCTACACTCTAACCTTTAGGTGTAAGGTTAGCTTTTATTGTTTTTTGTTGTTTTGTTTTGTTAAAAGGTAGCTTTTTAAAAATTTATTTATTTATTCATTTATTTTTGGCTGCTTTGAGTCTTTGTTGCTCCGTGCAGCCTTTCTCTAGTTGCAGAGAGTGGGGGCTACTCTTCGTTGAGGTGCATGGGCTTCTCATTGTGATGTCTTCTCTTGTTGCGGAGCACGGGCTTTAGGCACTCGGGTTTCAGTAGTTGTGGCATTCAGGCTCAGTAGTTGTGGCACATGGGCTTAGTTGCTCCGTGCCATGTGGGATCTTCCTTGACCAGGACTGAAACCCATGTCCCCTGCATTGACAGGTGAATTCTTTTTTTTTTTTTTTTTGGTACGCAGGCCTCTCACTATTGTGGCCTCTCCCGCTGCGGAGCACAGGCTCCGGACACGCAGGCTCAGCGGCCATGGCTCACGGGCCCAGCCGCTCCGCGGCATGTGGGATCCTCCCAGACCGGGGCACGAACCTGCGTCCCCCGCATTGGCAGGCGGACCCCCAACCCCTGCGCCACCAGGGAAGCCCGACAGGTGAATTCTTAACCACTGCACCACCAAGGAAGTCCCTAGATTGCTTATTTGAGACTTTCCTTCTCTATTGAGGTAGGATTCTATTGCTATAGACTTCCCTCTTAGAATTGTCATGTTTTCATTGTCATTTTTCTGTAGATATTTTTTGATTTCCTCTTTGATTTCTTCAGTGATCTCTTGGTTATTTAGTAATGTATTGCTTAGCCTCCATGTGTTTGTGTTTTTTTACGTTGTTTTCCCTGTAATTGATTTCTAATCTCATAGCATTGTGGTTGGAAAAGATGCTTGATATGATTTCAATTTTCTTAAATTTACTGAGGCTTGATTTGGGACCCAAGATGTGATATATCCTGGAGAATGTTCCATGTGCACTTGAGAAGAAAGTGTAATCTGCTGTTTTCGGATGGAATGTCCTATAAATATCAATGATATCTATCTGGTCTATTGTGTCATTTAAAGCTTGTGTTTCTTTATTAATTTTCTGTCTGGATGATCTGTCCATTGGTGTAAGTGAGGTGTTAAAGTCCCCCACCATTATTTTGTTACTGTTGATTTCCTCTTTTATTGCTGTTAACATTGAGGTGCTCCAATGTTGGGTGCATATATATTTATAATTGTTGCATTTTCTTCTTGGATTGATCCCTTGATCATTATGTAGTGTCCTTTCTTGTCTATTTTATCTGATATGACTATTGCTACTCCAGCATTCTTTTGATTTCCATTGGCATGGAATATCTTTTTCCATCCCCTCACTTTCAGTCTGTATGTGTCCCTAGGTCTGAGGTGGGTGTCTTGTAGACAGCATAAATATGTATCTTGTTTTTGTATCCATTCATCTAGTCTATGTCTTTTGGTTGGAGCATTTAAGCCATTCACATTTAAGGTAATTATCAATATGTATGTTCCTATTACCATTTTCTTAATTGTTTTGGGTCTGTTTTTGTAGGTCCTTTTCTTCTCTTGTGTTTCCCACTTAAAGAGGTTCCTTTACCGTTTGTTGTAGAGCTGGTTTGGTGGTGCTGAATTCTCTTAACTTTTGCTTGTCTATAAAGCTTTTGATTTCCCTATCGAATCTGAATGAGATCCTTTCCAGGTAGAGTAATCTTGGTTGTAGGTTCTTTCCTTTCATCACTTTAAGTATATCATGCCACTCCCTTCTGGCTTGTAGAGTTTCTGCTGAGAAATCAGCTTTTAACCTTATGGGAGCTCCCTTGTATGTTATTTGTCATTTTTCCTTTGTTGCTTTTAATACTTTTTTTGTCTTTAATTTTTGTCAATTTGATTACTGTGTGTCTCAGCATATTTCTCCTTGGGTTTATCCTGCCTGGGATTCTCTGCACTTCCTGGACTTAGGTGGCTATTTCCTTTCCAGTGTTAGGGAAATTTTCGACTATAATCTTTTCAAATATTTTCTCTGGTCCTTTCTCTCTCTATTTTCCTTCTGGGACCCCTATAATGCGATTGTTGATGCATTTATTTTGTCCCAGATGTCTCTTAGGCTGTCTTCATTTCTTTTCATTCTTTTTTCTTTATTCTGTTCCACAGCAGTGAATCCCACCATTCTGTCTTCCAAGTCACCTATCCATTCTTCTGCCTCAGTTATTCTGCTATTGATTCCTTCTAGTATATTTTTCATTCCAGTTATTGTATTGTTCATCTCTGTTTGTTTGATATTTAATTCTTCTAGGTCTTTGTTAAACATTTCTTGTTAAACATTCTAGGTCTTTGTTAAACATTCTTTTTTCCGAGGTCCTGGATCATCTTCACTATCATTATTCTGAATTCTTTTTCTGGAAGGTTGCCTATCTCCACTTCATTTAGTTGTTTTTCTGGGATTTTGTCTTGTTCCTTCATCTAGTACATAGTCCTCTGCCTTTTCATGTTGTCTCTCTTCCTGTGTATGTGGCTTTCCTCCGACAGGCTGCAGGATTGTAGTTCTTCTTGCTTCTGCTGTCTGCCCTCTGAATTGGTTTATTCTTCTAATAGTTGTATTGTGCATTCTTTCAGATTTTCCATACATAAGATCCTGTTATCTGAGAATATAGTTTTTGTTATTTCTTCTTTTCCAGTTTGGATGACTTTTAGTTATTTTCCTTGCCTAATTTCTCTAGCTATAACTTCCAGTACAGTGTTCAATAGCAGTGCAAAAGTGGAATCACTTTCTTTTTCCTCATCTTAAGGGGAAAGCTTTCAGTATTTCATTATTGAGATGTGGGTTCTTCATAAATGCCCTTTATCTTGAGTAAGACCCCTTTATGTTGAGTAAGACCCCTTCTATTCCTAGTTTGTTGAATGTTATCATCATGAAATGGGGTTGGCTTTTGTGAAATGCTGTTTCTGCTCAATTGAGATGAACATTTTTTTTTTAACCTTCCATCATTAGTTGGTTATATTATATTGATTTTTGCATGTTTAGTTACTCTTGGATTTGTGGAATAAATCCCACTTGGTCATGGTGTTTAATCCTTTATATAGGCTATTAGATTCAGTTTGCTAGTATATTATCCAGGATTTTTGCATCTATGTTCATAAGAGATATTGGTCAGTACTTTTCTTGTGATATCTTTGGCTTTTTGCCAGGCTAGCCTCAAAGAATGTGTGAAAATAGTGTTTCCTCCTCTTTTGATTTTCGAAAGAATTTGAGAAGGATTTGAGAGAATCCTTTAAAAATTTGGTAAAATTAACCAGTAAAGTGATCTGCTCTTGCACTTTTCTTTGTCGGCAGGTTTTGTTGGGATATTTCATGTGCTTTTAATTTTATGAACACTAATGATCTGAGCACTTTTTCATGTTCTTATTAGCCATTCACACTATGTGAATCATGTGTTGAACTCTTCCACCGTTTTTTAATTGTTTAGCAGTCTTTATTATTGTGCTCTAAGAATTGTTAATATATCCTGGACACAAACAGGATATACGTTTGTGAATAATATTTCCCAATACGTGGCTTGCCTATTCAGTTTCTTAAGTTTCTTTTGAAGAGATTTTTAATGTTGATCAACTTTAATTTATATTTTCCTTTATAGTTATTAGTTTGTTCTAAGAGCCTAGGAATTCTTTAATTGTTCTGGATTTAAGTCCTTTGTCAGATATATGCATTACAAATGATTTCTCTCAGTTTGTGTTCTGTCTTTTCATTCTTTGAATGTTGTCTTTGATGGTCAGAAATTCTTAATCTAATGAAGTCCATTATGTCAGTCTTTCCATTAATGGCTAGCTATTTCTGTGTTGCATTTAAGAATTATTTGCCTACCTCAGGCTGATGAAGATGTTCTTCTATGCTTTATTCCAGAAGCTTTACTGTTTTTCTTTTCACATTTAGGTCTATGATCTATTTCCAATTATTCCATTGGATAAATGTATCTAATTGGTTTAATGTCATTTGTTGAAAATAAATCCTTTCCCCCACTGAATTAGCGATGTGCCTTTGGTACAGATCAGGTGACTATATATATGTGAGAGTGTTTCTGGACTCTACTTTCAGATCTGTTGGACTATTTGTCTATTCTTGTACCAGTAACGCACAGTTTTGAATATGAGTCTTTGTAATAAGTTTCATATCTACTATTGTAAGACTCTCAACTCTGTTAAATGTATTTGAGACTTTCACAGAAAGTATAAGCCTTTTTACCTCCATATAAATATTTAATCAGCTTGTCAGTTTACATTAAAATTGATATTGAATTTTATCTATAAATTTATATGGGAGATTTTGGCATCCTATTATTTATTTCTCCAATATAAGAATATGATATTTTTTCATTTATTTGTTTTCTTAAATTTTTCTCATCAATATTTATAATATTTAATGTAGACATCATAACCATATTTTCCTAGATTTATTTCTAGGTATTTAATATCCATTGATGTTATTGTAAATGATGTAATATTAAATATCACTTCTAATTATTTGTTTCTAATAGTTACAGAAATTAGTTTTGTATATTGATCATTTATGAAGAAAACTTGGTAAATTTATTTATTAATTCTAAGACTAGATTTTTTCATAGTTTCTGCATATAGAAGCATGTAATTTGCAAATAATGATATTGATTTTTAAATTTCATATGTAATTTAAATTTCATATATATGATTTTAAAATTTCATAATATATAATCTTTCTCACATATTTCTGTGTCAGTGTGGTTAGATGAGAAGTCCATTTTCCAGAATCTTCTTCTATGTATAATGCCTAAATAGAGTTGGTCCAGAGGTACTTGTGTACGTATGGAAGACATAAGTGAAGCTGTATCTATTGTTCTCGGAAGGTCCTCATGCTTAGATGTGGTATCAGATAGAACCTGGCAGATTACATGTAACAGAAAGAACCTGGCAGTTTCTAGTTTGTTCTGTCTATTCCATGTCCAGTTCTTCTTCTCAATAATGCTCACAGACCCATAACCAGGCCCTTGGCTGCAAACCTACAGAAATAATAAGTAGGCAACAACTTTCCATCAGTCTCTCCATAAACTTCATCTGTTAAATCCTTCTGAAATCCTAAGCTTGTAATTATAAAGGATAAGTAACTTAAACCACTAACAAGTTTTCAAAAAACAAACAACAAAAAATATTGTGAGGCATTCAGAGGAAGACATTTTTAATCGAGAAAGGGTAGGAAATAAGTTTCTAACTTATGATGGGTTGCCTGAAAGTATCAGAATTGAGACTTGAGTCAGTTGATAAAGAAATACTTAAGACATTTATTTAAAGAAAAAAACCACTATAATTAAACCATGAACAGTTTATTTTGTATTTAGAAGTTAAACTTCTTTCCATTTCTGGGGATATTAACAATGTAGATTGCTTAATCATTTTTTATTTTAGCAGTGTTCAATATGTGCTTTGCAAACAGATAAATGCTACAAAAATTTAAAGTACTGTATAAAACTTAAGATCCTATATGTTAAATTTGAGATTAAATACATCTATTCTAATTGAGATTAATTTAAAATTCCAGTTCATTTTTTTTAATGTTTTGAAAACTCTGCAGTTTAAGGGAAAGTATAAACACCTGGATTGCTCAGCTGAGAAACCCATACTTAAGCAGGGAAATGGAGACATTTTAAAAAGAATAAGACAATTATAAGCAATAATCACTGAATAGATTGTATGAAGTTCATAATTCTTTCACCATTATTTAAACAAACTCAAATCATAGAAATATCAATTTTGTATACTTTAATTTTTACTACAGTCTCTCTTATGATCAAATATCTAACATTGCCTTAGGAACAGGCAGCACAGCAAAGTTAATTTCCCAAACTTTAGGTCAATTCAAGCTTGGTTAAATTGCCATTATTTACTGGCTCTTTGCTACCTGTTTTCAAAGCAGTCCATGTTCTTTCCCTTTCACCTTCTGTTAGTCAGTTTCAAAATCTTCTGATCTATTAGACATGCACAGAATCTGCTTCCCATCTGCTCATCTCAACACCACTGATGTTAAATTCTTAATCTTTAACCCAACATCACCACAGTACTTTCATCTCTTGGGAAAAACTTTTTTGATCGTTGAATGAAAATGGCTACCTTCACCTAGTTGCTCCATGTTTTGTTCATGCTTACTGATATACCCTGAAACTAGCCCTAGACATTCCATTCTAGATTTGCCTGGTTTCAATGTGTGCTCTGCCACTACCAATGCAGAAAGTAAAGAGGGAGACTGGGTAAAACAAAAGACATTGCATTGGTAGAACCAGGTTATACTCCCTATTACCTTTAATTGCAAGCCTTTTAAACAATCTGACCCTCTTTCATCCTCTGTTAAGTGGGAACAATAGGAATGACATCAGAGGACTATTACACTGAAATGATATGGGTAAAAAGTATACTATAAAACCCAACATATTACTATTATAAAATATGCTAATTTTGAAAATATCTTTTTAATATTCTGAGATACAGCACTGATGTTTTTTTCCTTTAGAAACCATATTTAAAGTGGCAGTTAGGAATACTAAACATGGGATTAATATTACTAAACTTTGAGCTTGTAATAGATTTTACAAGTTTTGTGAATTCTCTAGAGGAGTATTTTGAGAGTGTTTCCACTTAAATATATATATTTAACTTCCAAACAATTGCCTTACAAATAAACTTTTTACTTATTCAGTATTTTTTTGTTTATTATAAATAAAGGTATCTCTTCATGGTATTCTTTATATGAAATTAAGATCTAAGGAACTTTTTATTATTTTATTTTATTTATTTATTTTTTTACGGTACGTGGACCTCTTACTGTTGTGGCCTCTCCCGTTGCGGAGCACAGGCTCCGGACGCGCAGGCCCAGTGGCCATGGCTCACAGGCCCAGCTGCTCCGCAGCATGTGGGATCTTCCTGGACCAGGGCACGAACCCGTGTCCCCTGCATCGACAGGTGGACTCTCAACCTTTGTGCCACCAGGGAAGCCCCCAGGAACTTTTTAAACAGGGTTAAAGTTGTTGTGATATCAGTATGCTTGCTTATTCCCTTGTTTAAAAGCATATGCTAGCAAAATAATAGAAATGGTGAGAATTTTTCTTATTTCTATGAATTCAATCATAAATCGACAATAACTGTTCCCAAATTGTTATCTCTAACCTTGACCAAATTCCCAGACCTGAGAATTACTGACTTAAGTGACATCACCAGATCTCCTTTCCATAGGCAACTTAAACTCTAAAACCCCACACTGAACTCACATCCTTTTTAAAGCATACTTTTCTCTGTATTTTCTCTCCAGTCAATGACTCTAATATTTCAATTAACCAGCTCAGATATCTAGACTTTTGTCTAAATTCCTCCCTCTCTACCACCTTTGACCTGGAAAACCTTTAAATACATGTTTTTAAACATCTCCCAAATGTGTCTCATCTTAAACATGTCATTATTACTGACTTCACTCAGGTCCACATACTTGCCTAAGACAGGAATCAGCAAACTTGTCTTTGTAAAATACTAGATCACAAATATTTTAGGCTTTGTAGGTCATATAACATCTATGAGTACCAAACGCTTATCTCTGCTATGTGAAAGCAGCCATGGACAACAGACAAACAAATGGGTGTAGCTGGATTCTAATAAAATTTTATTTACAAAAAGCAGTTGTACCTTGGGTTGTAAATAAACCTTAACATGAACAAATTGGTCTAAGAGAAATTAGTCTGCATGCCAAAATAAACTTCAGCACACTTTAAAGGAAGACAGTAGTATTCAGACATTTGACAATGTAATATTCACAATGTCCTGTATCCAATAAAAAAATACTAGAAAGAAGAAGGAAGCAACTTTGACACATAATCATGAGGGAAATCAATCAATAAGCAAAAATACAGAAATAATAGATGATAGAGTTAACAAGGATTTCAAATGAGATAAGTTCATGCTTAAAGCTAAATATAAACATAACAGAGGGAGAAACAGAAGATATAAAACAAATGACATTCTGAAGCTGAAAGCACAATATTCAAAATGAGAATTGATAGACTAAATAACAGATGAGATACCGAGGGGTGGGGAAAAAAAAGTGTGTATAAGGACATAGCAATAGAACTATTAACACAGAAGCAAAAAGAGTAAAAGGGAGGGAAAACCCCTGAGTTTTGGATACCTGTGGAAAAATATTAAGCAGTCTAACATATACAGACGTGGAATCCTAGAAAAGAGGAAATGTGGTTGGAATGAGAAGAAATATTTTAAAAATTTTCAGAATTTTCCCTAATTCATTTGAAACTCTGTTTACAGATTAAAGAAGCTCAATGACCCCAAGCAAAATAAACACACAAAAAAACTGAAACCAAACAAATCATATTGAAATTGATTTGAAAAATGAAAATCCCAAAAGCAGTCAGAGAAAATGAACATATTTTATGCAGGCCGAGAAAGAAAAAAAAAAATCATTCTCATCAAAACCATTGCAAACTAGAAGATAATTCAATAATGTTTCTAAAGTCCTGGGGAAAAAACACATATTTTATCAGCCTATATTTCTATGTTCAATGAAAATATACTTCAAAAATTAAGATGAAATTAAAGACATTTTTAAACAAACTAAAGTTCAGAGAATTTGTGAATAGCTGTCTTGTACCACAACATAAGTTATAAGATGTTTTTCAGGCTGGAGGAAAACCCAGATAAAAATAGAAATGCACGAAACAATGAAAAACAGCAAAAGTTTGTGGGTAAAGATAAGTGAATATTGTACAAAACTAATGATAATGTAGATTTAAAATATTTGTATAATTAGAATAAATTGTCAGATTTATGCTACTCGTGGTATAGGAATAAATGGAATTACATGTTCCTAAATTATAGCATTATTGAGAAAGTGGTAAATAATGTGTATGCGATTGCAATAAGTAAAGGGTATATGTTATATAAACACTAAAAGAATAGTAAAAATAATGAGTTGAATCCACCATATATTCACATAGAAAAAAAATGAATACTGACCCCCAGTCTGACACCATGCATAGAAATCAATTCCAGATGGCTTACTTATTTAAATGTTAAAAGTAACAAGCAAATCTCTTAGATGAATGCACAGGAAACTGTCTTCATAACTTTAGAGTGAGCAAACATTTCATATATAGGGCATAAAACAAGCTATCCATAAAGGTGTGATGTGAAAGGTTGTGCTACACAGAAAAAAGAACACAGACCCAATACACGTTATTTGATGCTTTAGTAACCTTGATACCAAAACCAGGAAGTACAGCTCAAGGGGAAAATTATAACTGAATCTTAGTCAACAACAGAAATCCAAACATCTTGACAGAATATCATGAAACCAAATCCAGCCATTTATTTAAAAAATAGGTTTATATTAGAGTTAATTTATGTCAAAAGTGCAAGATTAATTCAATATTAAAATACATATTAGTGTAAATGACATTAACGTATTAAGAGGAAATTGCCCTCTCAGTAGATGCAAAAAACAAATTAAAACCTAGAGAAAATTCAACATCTGTCCATGATTAAAAAATAAAAATGTAAACCAGAAATAGGAGAGAACTTCTTTGCCTTATAAAGACTTTGTCAAATACTCTACAACAAACAAATACTTATTGGTAACATATTAAAAGTGTTTTCCTTAAAGTTAAAATAATAAGGATCTTTACTTAAGTGGATCATCTACCCAATGCAATAATCAGGCAAAAGAAGTGAAAATGATAGCTGTTGAGAAAATTGTCATTATTCATAGATTTTTGTCTCCAGAGAAAATCTAAATAATATCCAAATTATCATTATTAATTAGTTTAGCAGCTTTGCTACAAAAGCCAACTTCATTTTTTATGAGGAAATGTAAGTTTTAAGTGGTAGAATTTGCCTCAAACAATAAAAACTGGTACTTAAATCTGGGGAAAAAGTGTATAATGTCTTTGATAGAGTCAAAGTCATAGTGCTACCAATTTTTTCCCAAATTAGTAAAATATGTAATAAATGTTATCAATAATATTAACAGAGTTTTTTTAATGGAAATTTACAGGGGAATTCTAAATTATATGAGCATGCTTAAGGTAAGCAGTCAAGACACTTGGGGAATAGAAGAAGGAAGAAACAGTGGAGGAGGAGGAGTGGGGAATGCTTTTAGATATCAAAATCTATTATAAAGTTACATAATTAAAACAGTGTACTGTTGATGCAGAGATAGATAAGAAACATATATGCAAAAATGAAAAAGTGATCTAGACAAAGCTAGCATTGCAGGTTGATGGGGGAAAGGACAGGCACTCAATAACTGTGCTGGGACAACTGGTCATCAGTAGGAAAAAAATAAATTCTATCTCAAGGTATATACAAAAATTATTTTAGTTATATTGATGACTCAAAAGTTAAAATATTTTTAATTTTATAAATATAGAGAATATGAAGTGAAAGAATCATAGAATTGGGCTACACTAAAATTAAGCATTTGTCTTCATTAAAAAAAAACAGAAAAAGATGAAAATACAAGCCACAAGTTGAGAAAAGATATATGCAATACATATAACCAACAAAATATTAATACAAAGAATATATAATGAACTCCAGTGAATCAAAGACCAAAAATAAAACATGGGGAAATGATTTAGAAAAGGCATTTCACAGAAAAGGAAATATGAATGGCCAATAACATATGATATTATTCTCAACAAATTTCTCAGTAATCAGAAAAATACAAGTTAAAAATTCAAAAATATATCATTGATCTCCACCAAATAAGAAAAATTGTTTTTAAAATTTGTTGTGATTTCTTTTCTCATTCCAAATAAATATACACTTCCATTCCTATTTTGAGGCTATTTTTAAATAGCAGATGACATGATATTATACACTGAAAATCCTAAAGACAGCACCAAAGTAAACAACTAGAACTCATCAATGAATTCAGTAAAGTTACAGAGTACAAAATTAATATACATAAGTTTGTTGCATTTCTAAACACTAACAATGAACTATCAGAAATAGAAATTAAGAAAACAGTCCCACTTACAATCACTTCAAAAAGAATAAAATACCTAGGAATAAATCTAACTAAGGACATAAAGAACCTGCCCTTGGAAAACTATAAAACACTGATGAAAGAAACAAAAAAGGACACAAACAAATGGAAAGCTATACCGTGTGCATGGGTTTGAAGAATTAATATTGTTAAAATGACCATACTACCTAAGGCAATCTACAGATTCAGTGTGATCCCTATCAAAATGTTGATGGCATTTTTCATGGAACTAGAACAAATAATTCTAAAATTTGTATGGAAACACACACACACAAAAACCCTGAATAACCAAAACAACGTTGAGGAAGAACAAAGCTAAAAGTATCAGATTCCCTGATTTCAAACTATGCTACAAAGCTACAGTCATCAAAACAGTATGGTACTGGCACAAAAACAGAAACATAGATCAATGGAACAGAATAAAGAGCCCAGAAATGAACCCACATTTATGTGATTAATTAATCTACAACAAAGGAGGCAAGAATATACAATGGGGAAAAGACAACCTCTTCAACAGCTGGGAAAACTGGACAGCTACATGCAAAAGAACCAAACTGGACTAATTCCTCATACCATACACACACACACACACACACACACACACACACACACACACAAAGAAAACAAACTCAAAATGGATTAAAGTTCTGAATGTAAGACCTGAAACCATACTCCTATAGGAAAACATAGACAGTATACTCTTTGACATCAGTCAGCAATATTTTTTTGGATCTGTCTCCTCAGGCAAAAGAAACAACAAAAGCAAAAATAAACATATGGGACTACATCTAGCAACAAAATGAAAAGACCACCTACTGAATGGAAGAAGATGTTAATTATATTTGCAAATGATGTATCTAATAAGGAGTTAATATCCAAAATATACAAAGAACACATAAAATTCAACATCAAAAAAAACAAACAACCCAATTAAAAAATGGGCAGGTGAAAAAAAAATGGGTAGGGGACCTGAGTAGACATTTTTTTCCAAATAAGACATACATATGGCCAACAGGCACATGAAAAGGTGCTCAACATCATCAATCATCAAGGAAATGCCAATCAAAACCACAATGAGATATCACCTCACACCTGTCAAAATGGCTACTATCAAAAAGACAACAAGTAACAAGTGTTGGCAAGAATATGGAGAAAAAGGAATCCTCATGCACTGTTGGTGGGAATGTAAATTGGTTCAGCCACTGTGGAAAACAAAGTATAGAGCTTCCTTAAAAAAATTAAAAGTAGAATTATCGTATGATCCAGCAATTCCACTCCTGGGTATTTATCTGAGGAAAACAAAGACACTAATTCAAAAAATATGTGTACCCTTATGTTCATTGCAGCTTTAATTACAGTAGCCAAGATAGGAAAGCAACCTAAGGGTGTCCATCAATAAATGAATGGATGAAGAAGATGTGGTATACATACAATACAATATTACTCAGCCATAAAAAAGGAGTGAAATCTTGCCATTTTTGACAACATGGATAGACATGTAGGGTATTATACTAAGTGAAATAAGTCAGACAGAGAAAGACAAATACTGTATGATTTCACTTATATGGGGGATCTAAAAAATAAAGCAAATGAGTAAATATAACAAGAGAAACAGAGTCACAGATTTAGAGAACAGACAGGTGGTTGGCAGAGCAGAGGAGAGTGGTGGGGATGAGAGAAATAGTTGAGGTAGATTAAGAGGTACAGATATCTAGTTAAAAAATGAGTCACAGCTATGAAATATACAGTGTGGGACATATTGTCAATAAAAAAGATTTGTTGTGACTTTTTTCATTCCAAATAAATATACACTTCAATTCCTAATTTGGGGCTATATTTTAAAATAAGGTCCCTAAATTGTAAAAACCTCAGATCTATAAAACCTGGGTCCATTTCTTATTCTAGGTGTATACCCAAGAGAAACTCATGCACATGCAGAACAAAAGACATGTTTGAAATTAATTATAGCAGTACCATATGTAATAGCAAAACAATACAATTATCTATAGACAAAAGAACAATGGTAAAAAACAATGATGGGGACTTCCCTGGTGGCGCAGTGGTTAAGAATCCGCCTGCCAGTGCAGGGGACACGGGCTTGGGAAGATCCTACATGCCACGTAGCAACTAAGCCCATGCACCACAACAACTGAGCCTGTGCTCTAGAGTCCGTGAGCCATAGCTACTGAAGCCCGAGTGCCACAACTACTGAAGCCCACACATGTAGAGCCTGTGCTCCCAACAAGAGAAGCCACCGCAATTGAGAAGCCCGCACACAGCGATGAAGAGTAGCCGCCGCTCACCACAACTAGAGAAAGCCTGCACACAGCAATGAAGACCTAATGCAGCCATAAATAAATAAATAAATAAATATTTTTTAAAATGATGTATTCATACAATTGAATACAATCTATGAGTTATAATGAATAAACTTCAGCTACATGGATGAATCCCAAAATGTACTCAAACTAAGTGTGTTGAAGGAATATATATTACTGCATAAGTCCATTTATAAAAATCCAAAAAAAGGAAAAACTGAAAATGACAATTTTTAGAGTTACTTACATATGTGGTAAAATTATAAAGAGTAGCAAGATAATGGTAAACACAAAATATAGGATAGTGGTTACCTTGGTGGTGCAGGTAGGAGAGTATCAGATGAGGAAGAGCAAATGAATGATGGCAAAGGTAATTTTCAATACTTAATTTCTGAAGCTGGATGGTGCATATACTGGTGTCTTTATTAATAACATTTAAACTATTCATACTATTTCCTAATGAACATTTCTAAGAGTTCTAAAGCCAACAGCTAAAACTCAGTAACCTTATTCATTAAGAAGAGTGGCTGGCAAAATATCCCTTTTCTGGTTCCATGCATTTCCCTTGGTGATGATGAGACAGTTATATTAATGTGTTATTTAAGCTATTCCTTAATCCATAAATCTTTCAATTTACTCTGTATTTTTGGAGCCTAGTAGAAAAGGATTGGAATTCTTGAAGTAGTCACAGTTATTTTGAATATATCTTAAATTTCTCTTGATTGTCATGTGTTGGGGATTGAGATGTGCTGTGTGATGTTGGAGAAATTAACATTTCTGTTTCAATTTTCTCAAAAATATTTTTAATATTTATATCCCATTGACTTCCTGATACTCAAATCTATTCCTCTACTCTTAAGATAGAAAACACGGGGACATACAAAATGGACAACCATGGTCCAGGAGATGTCATCATCATGGCATCCACAATAGGTTTCAACTACAGTGGGGTTTAAGCATGCTCACAGACCAAGAGACCAATCACTCAGGCTCCTGTTACCTCTGTCAAAAGTCTTCAATATCCAAAAGGGAAGCATGCCCAGATCTATGAGAGACTTTTATTCTGGGGTTAGAAGTAGAGAACCTTGGGTCTTTCTTATCTTTCCTCTTTGTTCAGTATCCAGTAAATGAACTTTTCCTTCAAAAGCCTGCCAGTTTTGATGCTTAATTTAGTATTAGGTGAATTAGAAACAAATGGACCAGGTTGCATATAAATTGTTGAAGCACACACAGATAGTCGGTTCTACAAAAACCCTCCCAGGAGTGTACTAGAATGAATCAAACGTATTTGTGTTTTTCCTGCCTTCTATCAAAGCACTGAGCACCATTCCAGAATCAAATTTTGAAGTCTTGAATGTCTGCCCTGCTTCTCTCCTAAACATTATTAAAACATTTTAGCTTGTTGAAAGCACAGACTATTTCTCCCCTTCCACAGCCTCAACCTACCTTAACTCTCTCTATGGCTTTTGATAAGTAATTAATCCCTCTGGACACACATTTTTTTTTTTTTACATAAATTGAAGGCAGTAGTTGAGCTATGATTCTCTTATGTATTCAGTTAAATAGAATTCTCCCTCTGATTTTAAAGGGAATTAATATAAAATTTAATGTTCCTCTTGATTTATTAGCAAAATTGCTTTTGCTACAGTATATTCCTGGTGTGATAGGGTATTTGAAAAATATATCACTTGTTTTCCTTCTAAAACCTTTGGCTAACACTAACTCAAACTACTTTTTATTTTGCTCTTGAGATAGATTCACTTAAATATTATTTTCCTTTTGCTAACCTCAACAGCCTGACACAGTATATTACTTTTTGAGTCACTGTTCTCCTTTTCATTTTCAATATTTTCTTAGCCATAACTTTAAGAAAAGCCTTTTGTAAAGCCACATTGAATACTTCTAGCTCTTTATTTTCTTTTCTGTGAAAATTGTAAGGTATTGTAGTTCAATTATAGAACTCTTACTCTCTGCCCTAGAGACTAAGACTTGACTTGACTCCCATGTATTCATTTTATTTTTTTCCTCTTTCAATTCTAGATTCTCTTTATTTAAAACTTTGGGTGTCCAGTTAAAAAATCCATGTGGTTAATTTCTTTTTATCTAATTCTAAAACAGCTCTGATGTGTTCTCCTTACCAGGTGGCTATAATATCATTAGCAGTACTATCAGGCCAAATGATTATGAGAGAAAGGAAACCAAAATGGATGACTCCACTGTCTTTAAGTGTTTTGAAAACATGTGGTTGGTTCCACTGGCCTCCTAAAAACCAAAAACACCAGTGTTCATATTTTTAACACTAGAATAGATTTTTCTTAAAGAGTAATATAAACTAAATGTTAACAGCAAAACGATACTTAAGTGCATATTCTCTAAAAATTATTCATCTCCTAGAAGCTTACAGTCTAAGACCAACACATGCAAGATAGAAGACTGTTGATGCTTTATGTATAAACAAATTTTTATAACACGGATTAACTCTCTTCTAACTTCAATGTTCATACGTAGAGTGTCCAACTCACTGTTGGCTTAAATGGATTGGATTATGGGAGGAAGTCCCACCTCCTAGAAATCTGAAAAACAAAAACAATGGCAAGAGGAACGATAATGATAAAATAATAATAATGGCTAATGTCATTAATCCTTGCTATGTGCTTGGAACTAGCACTTTATATACATTGCATTACTTAATCCTCGCAAAAAACCCTAAGATATATGCTGTGTCCTTTTGTACATATTATAGATGAGAAAACTGAGGCTTGGAGGGGTTTTGTACATTTTTCGAGATCACATAGACAATTAGTGTGGAAGCTGGAATTCTATACAGATTTTTGCTCCAGAAAACAAACACTTAATCAATCCTGTATCCTGGAAAGAGGGGAGAAAAAAGGCTGTATCTTGAAAGGCAATGACAGAAAATGTATAACTATAAAAGAAAATATGAATTTATAGAAACAAAATAAATCTATACAGGCAAAATATGGAAAGGTTGGTTATTTTTTCATTTTTTCACAACCTTGAGAAATGATACTTATGAATAGATTTTACCAATTAGTGTGGTTATTAAAGATACAAACTTTAATGATATATGAGTGTGTTAATTCAATGGAACTCTTCAGTACCATTGATCAACTAGCATATACAAGCCTTTTCAGCAATGTGGAGAATTCTCTTGATACCTCTCTTGTGTGTTCTTTCTGTGGTCTATACAAAACCTTGGCTAGGTTTGCACTTAATGAATTTCTAGTTTCTAAAGTCTCTAATTCCCACTCTTGCCCTAAGACACACTCTTCTCCTCAGTGCCCCAATCCAATTTAATTTCTATTCTGATCCTGTAGCCTATTAAAATAGATGGCAAAGGGAACATTAAAGTAGTAAATAGATGAATCCATTGAAAAAGGAATAAAGAAAATGATGATGAGATCTCAGAGCAAAAAATGTGAAGAAAAAAATGAACAAAGGTTTTTTTTTTTTAAGCAAAGAATGGGGAAGCAAAATGTTGAACAAAATAGATAAACACAGTTCTGAAAATAGCAAATATTTTTTAAAAATACAGGATAACCAAGGGATGAGTTCAATCTCAGTAGCATAAGACATAGACATTTCTAGATTTTAAAAGTACCTGAGGAACTGGATAAAGACAAAAGCCTATTGACCTGATCTTTCTTTTAATGGAGGTGAGTCTACTATAAAGTCAAAGAGATGATATATACTCTCTGCAACAGAATAGCATGATATGTGAGCCCAGGTGGAGGTCTTTAGATCATTCCCAGAGTTTGGAGAGAACATAGGAATAGGAGAGAGAATTAAAAATCTTAGTTCTGTAAAAATTACAGCGTATATATATCCAGTATGTAAGTGCAGTCTTCCTAATATTCATGATCAGAAATGCTGTTTATTCCAAAGTTAATCACAATATACCTGTGAAACCCATTCATATCTTAGCCAGCAGTCTCCTGCAAGGAACTTTGGGATGTAAACATCTAACACCATTCCTGTTGTTTAGGATTCTGACCACTGAGAGAGAGTTGATTATTGGGTAGCATATGAGGTAGACAGGAAGAGAAATTGGCTAAAACGCTGATAATAGGATCAGAGTCTGGAACAGAGATTAATATGGAATCATATTCTACTTACTAATTTCTTCTAAAATAAGTTTACTTGTTTCTACATGCAGCTATTGGACACAGCTTTTAAAAACAAGCAGCTTTTAATTATTGGAATCTAGAGAATGTGCTAGGAGTATTTTTTAGAATAAAGATCTCTATTAGGTGGATAATATAATGATCCTCATGTGAGGACGTTTACTAGGAAACAGTGTTAGGTAATTGATTCTTTTTCTCCTCCTCCTCCCCCCTCAACCTCCTCATTCTTTTTCTTCGTCATCAAATACTTAAGTTGATTTTAAACTAACATCTATTATCTTTCTCCATCTATGAAATTATTCTAAGATTTGAGGAATATTTTTAAACAATGGGAGATCCATATAGTTACAATTTTGGAGAATACACAGGTATTTGTCATTAAAAGGATTAGTTTATATCAAGTTGTCTTCTTTTCCCGTATACTTAGAATAAGGATCTTAATCTTAAACATTACATAAATTGGAGAGATTTAATTAAAACTTGAAGAAATGTGTTACTGTTAATTGAATTCTTGATACAGTTACCTTTGCAAACCAATGTTAATGAAACTCCAGTTCAAAGTGGATGGGTTTGGGGAATTGAGATAGCTATTTATTTCCTTAACTGAGATGCCGTGATCATCTTCTCAGTAAAATAAAGAACCCAGTTAGGAGAGTTCTCATTTGTAGCTATTGATCAAGTTTACACAAACTGGAAGTATTTCTAAGCAAAACAAATCAGAGATTCAAAGTCCGGTAAACAAGGTCAGTGAGTGAGAGATGGAAATGCTTCTATGCGTTTTGAAAGACTTGCACCTGTGGAGCAGAGCCAGGACTTGGTCCGACCCCGAGCCAGGTTCCGCTCCGCCCCTTGCCTCGCTTGCTCTCCCTGCCCCCACACGCTGAACCTCCCAGTTTGGTATCTCTCGGTATTACCAAGCTATAAATTGCCCTAGAGCTTAGAGGCAATCAGGTCAGCACCGCTGTCACAGGGGAAAAGCTTCTTACTCCCGAGCAGAATCGTTCGGGGGAAAGAGAGGAAGGAGGGAGGGAACCCACGCTTTAGTCGTCACTGCGCTGGCAGGGGGTGGAGAGATGGGGGAGGGGGCTGGCAGAAACTGCATCCTCAACAACGTCGCCCTTGACCCAAGTCTACAAACTTATTGGTCGCCACAGTGGAAACTCCCAGTGCACTCTCCGCTGCCTGACAGCCCCGGCTGCTGGGTGGAGTCGCGCTTCCCGGCCCCACCTATGGGAAGGAGCTTCCCCTGCATCTCCGATCCACCGCACCCTTTACGAAAAGTCTCCAGGTACCTAGCAAGGCTCAGATTGTTCTACCCCCGCTTCCACCCCTGCACCCACACGATAATATTATCAGCCTCCGACAGCCCAGAGGGCCACCTTCCTGTGTCCTCAGTTTGAGGACACTCTTGCGGAATCCTTTCTTTTCCCCGCCCTGCTTTGCTTTCACAACTCCAGCGGGTTGAATGGCCAAAGACAAACTTCTGCCTCTCCTTCCCGGCTCCCACATTTTCAAAACCCCACAGCCTGCAAACCCACACACATCGGAACTCCAAGGGTGCTGTTGCAGTCCGGGCATGCTCAGTATCAAGGCAGATTTTGATTGAAAGTAAAAAAAAAAAAAAGAAAGAAAGAAAGAAAATAGCTTTGTATTATGCAGTCTCCCTCTCATGTGCTTACAGCTTGCTGAACAGGTTGCGGGGCATTCCTGCGACTACCCAGAGGGTTTATCTGGTGCCCTTGATTACGTCTCCTTGGCATCTGTACCCCTCGTAGTTCCCCCCCCCCAACCCTTCTCAACCCCCCCTCCTCAGGTCCCTGTCCGCTGTGGGGATGGAGAGACACTAACAGAACTGGGATGGGCGCTGTTGGCTGAGCGGATCCACCTATTATTAGTGCGCCAGGATTGGCTCCTCGGCGCAGCGTACCCCAGGTGGAACCAATCAGGAGGCCGGGGCTGGGAGCTGATGGGCGGCCGCCTCCTCACTGGAGGGATTCCTCGAGAAGCTGCAGTGTGGGGATGCTCTAGACCGAGTACTGCCCCCAGTGTCTTTCCACCTCTTCTTCCTGCAGCGGCGGCAGCAGCGCTTGGCAGCGGCAACTTGAGACTGCGCCCAGGGCAAGCCCCCCCCAGGGTGGTGCTCAACTGAGAGGGGGGGCTCAGTGCCCGAAGGTGTGTGTGTAGGGTGGGGGCGGCCAGCTGGGACCAGCTGGTGGCCCTGGAAAACCTCCCACACACCCACACCCACACACCCCTTTTGTGTTGCAGGCTGCCCCTCCAAGAGCAGAGGCAGCAAGAGGACGTGTGTGCACCGGTCCGCACGGGGAAGCAGTAGGGACGGAGCCCGGCACCACCTCCTGGTTCTCCCTCCAGGTAAGACAGCGGGACTGGCGGCACAGCAGCCTCAGCTGTGCCTGTTTGCTTGAATCCGTTCGTAAGATTTTGTTCTCGGTACACTTAGGTTTTGGCGGTGGGAGACTGAGACCTGGGCAGGGAGCCCCGGGTGGCCTATTGTGAGCTATGTAATGAGACCACATGTGCCTCTCCTGGAGAAGCACTTTGCACAGCGCCCGTGATTTAGAGCCTGGAGTTGATGATGTTGGTCATCCCCCATCTTCTTCTTTCCCTCTTTCATTTCCTCTCCTCCGTCCCCCACCCCCAATCTCTATCCTTCACCTCCCCCCCCCCAACCCCTTTCAAATCTCTCATCTTCTCCCTCCTCCCATCCAAAGCACGCACAGTGTTTCTTTCTCTTCCTGGAAAGGATTGCCTTTTCTGAGAGGAAAGAGGGGGGTAGTGATGAAAGGAGAAAGATTTCTTTCTGCCCAGGGGGAAAAGAACAAGATAGAATACACGATAGAAAATTAGAGTACCAAAAGCAATTAAACTGAATAAAGGAAGTAGACAAGCCATGCAGCCCCAGCTGCCAGAGAGGGGAAGTGTCAAGTTTGACTTGATCTTCTGCTTGCAAGGGGCTGTGTCTCTCACTAGATTGCTTCAAATGGAACAAAAATAAACCACCGATCCAACCCACTTTCAATTGCTTAATTGCTGTTGCTTTTAAGTGCCCACCATCTGACTTTTCCTGGTTCCATTTGTCCTGCGGGGCTGACTATTTGGTCTTATCCATCACTGGTAATGTCTGAACTTGGAGAGGTTTCTCGAGTGGAGAAAAAAATTTAAAAACAGATTATTACTTTCCTGAGGTTCTTTGGCATGGCCTTTATGTTGAGGGGCAAAAGAAAAAAAAGTAAAGTTTCAAAACATGTTAGTGACACCAGTATTATTAGGAGGCTTGGATTTCTACTTTGAGAAAGCAAATCTGGTTAGCTTTGTATACATGGTGATTTTGACTTTCTTGAATATTAAGCTTCTGAAATAATGCAAACATTTAACTTTTGTGTTAAAGCTGCATTTGCATATGAATTGTGATTTCATTCTACCTTTCTGCTGTTTGCGTTTTGCTGCCCAGATATCGAATTCATGCCTTGCCTTATTTTCTTTTAATAAGTATATTTAATAGATGTACACATGATGCTTATACAGTTTCAGTACTCGATTTAGAAGGTGCATGGAAGCTCAGTTGGCCAAGAATCCTCTTGTACTGGAACAAAGTTTAGGAAGTAATGGTAGGAAGATAGCGTCAAATTAAAAAACCTTGAAGGGGAAAATGCTTTTACTTTCATGTCTTATTATAATACAGAGAAAGGTATCAAAACAACTATGTGCCCTGGCTGCCTGCATGATAGGTCAAGTGAAAGGGACTTGCTGGACAGAGCCTTGACAGCAGCCTCAGAAATTTCTAATTCCATCATCAATGGTATAAGCTTTCCTTTCCTATTATTCAGCTAAGTGATGACCGTCAGATGGGAGGAGATAGAAGTGCTTAGCTGAATGTAATGGGAAAGCATCCCAAGTGGGTGCTACATGAGTGCAGAGAAATCAGCAGATGTTAGTGTCCAGATAAATCTTTTCCTTTGATTTATCAGGGGAAATGCCAAGTCTTACATTTTTTTCTTTTCCTACGTGTCCACTTCGGATAAGAAAAGGGAGCCTTCTTAACTCTGCCTGATCTTCCACACTAATCTGTGTACCCCAGAAAGTATTTTTTTCACCACATATCTTCAGTGGACAAGTTTATACACTGACCTAAAGAAGAGCTGCTTTCATTTACCATCAACGTAATATATGTTATTTTCTAAACCATTTTCCATTTGAGACACTTATCTTTCCTATCTAAGTAGAATTGCCTCGAGTCACAAAAACAAGATCTTCTTTCTAGGCCTTTGACATTTAAATGCCTTTTTTTTTTTTCTTTTTAATGTAGTATCTCTGTTGAAAGCTAAAACTTATTTTTTAGTGGTGCCACCTTTTGGTTATAAGGACAAAAGGACAATCGTTTAATTGCCTTATGTGTGTACAACTGAATTAACAAGTTTAGACATGAAAAGATATAGAAAAAGGAAACCAACTGCTTTTCACTGCGAGCAAAATATTTTACTTGCTTATTTCTCCACTGTCTTAGGAAGGGTAAAAGTTTGGTCTTGGTTTGTGACATTTATGTTCAGGACTCTTAACAAATGCTAATTATAACAATGACAAGTAAAAGACATGCATATGAGTATTGAGTTTCTCACATACAAAAAAATTAAGCCTTTATATACCGGAAGTCAGAACTAATTCCAATATATATTGAGTGGATTAAAGTGAGACTTTAAATGATATATTATGGGAAATTATTACCCTGTCTTTCCACAAAATGTTCTAGTGTAACAGTTTCATACAACCTTCATCTTTTCTCCTTTTAAAAGAATATCTTAGTAAATCTTATTAATGTTTTAGAGCAAATATGGTAATTAGACTTTAATGTATTTTTATCAGAACTAAAGGTTGCTACCCTACAGAGGAAATGCTAAAATGCTAATTTCATAAAATACCACATGATAGAGAGTTGTTACCGAGTAGTTTTGAACTTTATTTCATAATGGAGAATATTAGTTATTCTGTCTGGTCAAATTGTCAGAGAGTTCTAATTCAGAAATATGAAAATGGTTAGCATGGTATGTACAAGATTTGCACATTAGACTTGGTGCTAACTGAAAATAAAACTAGAATATAGTAGCTTCTCTTAATTGTACTTGCAAAATGAACTGGATGATTAATAAATAAAATACAGAATGTGTTAGATCTAAAAGCTAATTCGAACTTCCTGTTTGCCTAATGACACCATGGACATAATATCAATTCATTCTTTTGAGTTCAGTATACTAAATCAATTTATAGCGAATTCCCAAAACAGATTTTTACAGTCATCTAATCTTAAAAAAACTCACACTTAACACAGACAATTATGTGAGCCTGAAATACTTATACCTCTTAGGATTTCCAGTTTGTGTAATAGCTAGGAAGAGATACCATTAACTCCAAATTGGAACATCATAATTGTTTTCCTAATGGTAGTGATTAAATGATTTGGGGAAGGGAAAGTAAAAGTAAACAGTTTGATTACATAATGGAGCAAATTTGGTCTCCTATTACAGAAAACCAAGACCAAAGTTAGACTTTCTGGCATTAGAATAACATAGGTGTGGGTTTTACAAGTGTTTTGCTAAAAACTAATGCTTTCTAAAATGAAATACCTGGAACACTTGTGATTTAAAATAATTTTTTTTTTTTTTTTTTTGTGGTACGCGGGCCTCTCATTGCTGTGGTCTCTCCCGTTGCGGAGCGCAGGCTCCGGACGCGCAGGCTCAGCGGCCATGGCTCACGGGCCCAGCCGCTCCGCGGCATGTGGGATCTTCCCGGACCGGGGCACGAACCCGCGTCCCCTGCATCGGCAGGCAGACTCTCAACCACTGCGCCACCAGGGAAGCCCCTAAAATAATTTTTAATGATTTTCTTGTCATAAATACATCCGTATCAAAAGTTTAATATATGATATTCTTCCTAACTGAATTTGTTTGCCATCGAAATTGATCAAAGCTATTTAAATAGGGATAAAGTATATGGCTGTGTAAAACATAATTTCAATTAGCATTTAAGGATATATATATACACGTATGTGTGTGTATATATATGTGTACGTGTGTACATATATATACATATTATGTAACATTTTCTAAAAGGATTTGAGACTAATGGACAGTAGCATGTAATCTGCTGAAACTAGGGAGTACTCCTGTAAAAAGTACCATTTAAAGAAAGATGACAATGTCTTGGGGATGCTTTTAATATTTCTTTGGTTGAAAAGACCAGGAGTACTCAGAGGCAAAATTAATGGAGGTCTAGATCTTTTCCTTTATACAGCCCTTCTGTGGCTTAGGGAAGAAGTGATTTTTATATGAATCATGTATTAAAAAAAAAAAACAAAACACCTCTCAGTGCAAGATGCACTTTTATATACAGGTAACAAACTGAAGTCACATTTTCACATGATTTGGACATAACAGGGCATTAAAGTTTTTATCTTTCTAAGATTTCTTCAGTGTTTCTTTCAGCATTTGCACAAAGGTAAACGTGTTCTTAATCTTTTACATAATCGACATGATTATCATTGCTTTTTCAGATAAGGGGGTTTAGATTGGTATCTTAAATAATTCCTTTAGGAGTGATCAATATTTTTCCTAATAGTTTTATAAATTTGATTCAAATCTCTCCATTCAGTGTGGTCACTTTTTTTAAAGCAGGAATTTAATCTTTCCAATCTGAAGAAAACAGTGTCTTTCCTTTAGCTTCTCTGTCATTTTAGGAGAGTTCTTGAAGAGCCACTTTTATATTGACTATAAGATGAACTGTGATAGCAGGGCATATGAACATCGTTCTACTCATATGTGTTAGTATAAAAGAAATGTATTTTAAATAATATTGCAAGTATAGTCATGCTATCTATTGGAAATAAGAGAGCACCCAGTCCTTTCTTGCTATGTATGAATAAAACTTCAACCTTTGCTATATTGTTTAAAAAAGAAAAGCTCTTATTTTAAAGTGTACAACGTGAAATTATTGCTATGTTATAGAAGGAGTAAGCACCGGGGATGTTATTTCCGCAGTTTTAAAAATAATTATAGAGGTCCTATTGCAAAGAAGCCTCCTTTTAAAATATCCACTTTCTAAATCTAAAAACAATATTTAAAAGAGTTCTAAAACAAACTGAAACCTAGGTTAGCATAACAATAGCACATTTATGACTGTGTTAGAAAGAAGTATTCTGCTGTCTTTGAAAAATGCAAAGCAGATTAAAAAATGTTTCTGTAATTTCTGTAATTGTATTTAGTTAAACCACAACTTCTAGTTGTTTAGAACTAATTCTGATTCTCTTTGGCTTTGTTTTGTCTCTACAAATACACTCAGTGCTTGGAAGGGATGTGACACACTGGTTTCCTTAACTTACCAGTAATGTAAATGAGAGGAGGTCAGAGTTCATCATTTTTGGTTACTGCTATTGTGGAGATAAAAAGAAAAGATACCGATCGTTCCTATACTGGTCTCACATGTAGTATGTTGAACATATTAGTTATACACATAGGGCGTCATTTTGTTGAAGAGGAGCTCTGGAAAATTGGAAAGCTTATGAAGATAATAAACGCCTTCTGTATTTTAGCTGTCTGTACAAAATGGGAGCTGGAAACTTTCCATGTAGATTGAGAATGGCCTTTCTCAGCTAGTATGAGAATCTGGTGAAATACTGTAGTTTCTGAAATAATTTGGTTAAAATACCATTTCCTAGCAGCGCTGTCAGACAACATTTCATTGGAAATACTGGATTACAACCCCCCTACCGCAGCCCCCAAAACTACGCCTAAGACAGTTAGCTAAGTGCCTCAGTCAAGAACGAATTTTGGTCGAAATAGCCATTTAATCAAATCCAGCTATGGATGGTACTGAAACTTGGTCTTGCCTCATCCCATTAAACCTGTTGTTTCTCTATTTGCTCAATGTAGTTTTGCTTATAATTAAAAAGAGTTAAGTGTTTCCTGCAATAGATGAATGTTTTCCTTTTCTTTCTAAATCATTCACCTGATCAAGGATAAAATGCACATAGGAACTTAAACACAAATAGAATCGGAGAGTTACTTAAATATGAGAACTTCTGATACTGCAGTTGTTTAAATGAGACATACTATCTCTTGTCCTCCTCCTACACCCTCCCAGACTACAGCCAACTTTTCTGTCGCAAGCAAATGAAGGAGAGAGCAGGCAAACCCACCTCACACCTCTGGGCACAGTTCCTTGGGTGTGGCCTCCAGGGGACAGCCTCCTGTTTTTACCTGAGGTCTCCTTGCGTATCAGCCCAGGCCCTACTCTAGCTGAAAGCAGATAACTGAATTTAGGAATTGCTACTTTGAGATTTATTGGCATATTTTCGTCAACGTGAGGGCAAAAGCACACGGAAATACTCAGACAGAACATACTCAGCTGTAACAAACTTGGTGCTAACACTTTTCAAATGTGATGCTGAATCTTATATACGATTTAGATAATTGATAACATAGTTTTCTTTCATGGAATTTCTTTTGATTACTCACAAGTGATCCAAGCAAAAGGTGAGATTGTTAAACCGTGAAGCCTCGTATAACTTAACTTATTAGCACCAGTGGACAAAGCTGAGATAATTATTTAAAAGAATTTCAAATCCTTCGATTGGCTTTAATACTTCCAAAATCCACCTGTGTCTTGTTATGGAGACCCTTAAACATTTACATACCTCGTCCTGCTCATCACAGATAATTGAGAACTGGTTTGTACATCTACAGACTGGATATTATTGTGAAACGTCACATAGGGTTGCTTTTAGGATGGATTATTGCTAATCTTCTTTCAGGCATAATTTTATGTGAATATAACTAAGTGTAAACAGCATGTAGCATCACAGCAGCAGACTACACTCACTACAATGTCAAGTTAGAATTGTTTGCTCTTTCCTTGAGAAGGAGAAAGAGTCGATTAAGTATATTTTTTCCTGATGATGTTCTGCCCCCCAGCATTCTATGTATTATAAACAGCGAAATAGGTCCTTGTTCTCCACCTATGAAATATGGAAGCTGCTTATTTTTGTGGGGAAAGTCATTAACAAATGTTTTTTTGGACAAATGACTTAATGGCTTTTGAAACAAGGACAAATGATATAACACAGGTTACTAAGGCCTAGCTAAGCTCCTCTAGCAAGCAGGCTCTGCGTTAGCAAGATTATTAAGAAAAGTTGACACAGCTTCTCAGGAGAAAGGCAAGGTAGCAAAGCTCTGAATCTCTGTCTCACTTGGAGTGTCTGCAGATCCTTGTTTACAAGGCTGGCTTTCTGCCTAATCCCTAGCATTTTTATCAGATTTGAGGAATGAATAAAGTGAACCATTGGGCCTTAGACCATATTTCTAGAGCACTAGCATCTTTTTATAAATAGAATAACATCACTATCCTATTTTAGCCAGTGTCCAGAATCCAAGGCCACTAAAAGTTTTATATATAAATATAAACCAGACCATTAAATGCCTAAAAATGCTTGAGTTTTATCTGTCTGTGTACAGGAAATTCTTGTGTTGAAAGCTTAGTTAACAACATGACTGTACAAGTAATTTACCTATTTTTCGTGTTTTTATTAAATTATAATATTAAATTTAAAATGCCAAACAATCACTTTGAGATACAGTTGACTTTAATAATTCAAGAAAGTGACATTTCAACAAAAAGCCAACATATTCCTAAATTCTCCAACACCACCCTGCTTTTAAATTGTGGGAGGAAAAAAGTACTTCATATGCAAGTTTCCAGTTTTGTTTTGTTTTTTTTTTTTTCCTGTGGAATCATAGATACTTTCGGAACCATTCCTAGATACCACAAAATGAATATTAATGATAGGACAGAGCCTACTCCTTCAGGACAGAGTGGAGTAGACAAGTTGTTAGCCTTGGAGAATCTGTTTCATCATTTAGATATTGAACACATAGCAACAGTTTGATTTCTTTGACTTCTGGACTTTTAGACCCGTATGTGTTGGAGCGTGTTACTACTCACTGCCAGGGTAGAAGAGATTTGTTCAGCTCTCCAGCTAAGAGCGTGATATAGCAATTCTCTTGCATTCTCTTCCTTCCCCACCATTTTGTTCCTTTCTCATCTCTTGTTTGCCTGCCCTCTTCTGCCTTCCTTCCTTTTTTTCTTTCTTATTCACCTCCTAACGAATCATCTTCCCCTAGAATCACTGGGAGCTTCGTACTCTAGGCCCCATACTAATCTCCACATGCTGAATTTATTTTTTGTCAGTAACCAAGAAATTTCACTCTTAGTTTGTATACATTTCAGGTTAGTTTCACAAAAGGTTTGTATAGATAGATAAGGGAGCATCCTCTTAATTTGTTTAAGTAGTTGGTACACTTAAATGGATTGTGCCACGATTTGAATGTTTTTAAGACCTTACATGTAAAGACTAGCCCACTGGTAATTTTTAGAACAAAATTGATTGAAGAGAGATAAAACAATAATGTTTAAAATTCCAAACGGCATGTACTTTTAGGCACCTTTTTTTCTCTGTTTTGTTCTTCCAGTGGTAACTTTTACATCATTGTTTTCACAACAGTTGTATCTCACCGTATGTAAAAAATATTATGTTGCCTTATTTGATTTTGATAATAGAGAGATTCTCCATTTTACAGAGGCAATAAAGGAGACTCAGAAGTTAAGTTACCTGGCTGTAATTACACACTTAGGAAGGCTTTTATAATTTTCACCTGCTGAATCATACTGCCTCAGCAGTTAATCAAGAAAAAAGTCAAGTATATTTTTAAACTTCCTCGCTATATAAGAACTAGTTTGCTATTTCTTATCAAAAATAAAAACAAAAATATAACATCTTCACTGAATATTGGATATACAGTTGTTATTCTTCCCATTGAAAAGAGAAGGACAGTTTAATATACTGTCATTACTTCTGTGACTCTAACTTTGGATTAAATTGTATTTTAAAATTATTCAAGGAACAGTTCTCTAATCCATAAGACAGTTCACCAATCCTGAGTCACTAGGCTTAGTTGGCCTTTACTCATTGCTGTATCACTGTGGTATTAGATGTTACCTCATTTGTTTCCTTATTTGGAAACTATGGAGTCATAAGCCACCTCCTAGAGTACACAGAGATGTGATGAGAAAATGAACGTTGTAGCTTTACTAGAAGCTTTACAACCTCATCTCTCATTATTTTTCTCATTGGTACTTACACATAAAACTTCTCACTGTTTCCAGAACCTGACATTAATGGAAGTTGTTGAATCTACTGGTGCTTTTTCTCTCCTATTTCAAGATAGAAAGGGCTAAGCAGGGAACATACTCAAGCCCCAATTATTATCCAGCCCTAATGTGAAATCCATCAATTGGCAATTCTTTATGTTAAGAATCAAACACGTTTGGAAATGATTGCCAGTAAGTATACACATTGCAATGTGGATCATCATAATTGACTTTCTAGCTGATCTGATAGAAGGAAACAGAAGTTTTAATTGGGAAAGGCTTATAGAAAGAATGCAAGATTAATTGGAACAGAAGACAGGTATTTATGGGGATTTTTGGACAAACACAAGTTAATCATATTCTCGTGTTCTTACTACGATTCCATTTAATATTCCCAAGAATTTTTTGAGACTGGTACTAATTTATCTATAATTTTTAGATGAGAAAAATGTGGAAAAGTAACTTGCCAAGGTCATACAACTGTTATGTAGAGGGAATTGGATTCAAACCCAAGCAGTCTATTTCTAGAGCCAACACTCAACCATAAGAAATCATAATCATTAAACTCCTCAGTGGTAGAAGATGCAGAACAGTTGGAAGCAAACAGAAGTGATCAAAAGAAATTGAACAGTCATAAGCAAACTGTACTTCATAGTTTGAGTCAATATGACCATCATGGCAATGTGCTAAAAGATTGAAACTTGAGTCTCATAGGTCTGGGTGTAAAGACCTACTCTGGCATGGTGAGCTTCAGTAATATATTTCACTACTAAAAGCTTCATTTCACCAGGAATGGAAATGTTTGCAAATTGTCTGGTACTCTGTTAATAAATGGCAGATCTGACCACTCTTGCCCCCTTTTTTATTAGTCAGGAACTCTTTCACTTTCAAAAATGCCACCTAACTCAAAATGGTTTAGAGAGAAAAGGGATTTTAGAGCTCATGTTACCATAAAATCCAGGAATATTCTGGATTTCATCATAGCTGGAAATAGGAAATCAAGCTATATGATCAAGACCAGGCCTATCGCCCCCCACCCTCCCACCCATCCCTACCTCCTTAATTTTACTTTTCCTGCCATTGCTTTATTTAGAATCAGGCTCTTTCTTTACAGTGGTAAGAATGTTCCCAGGGAACAGGCTTACATAAGAAATCTCCATGTAAAGAGAGCATCTTTTTTTCCAAAAATTTCTAGGATAATCTTGACTGGAACAACTTGAGTCACTTGCCCCAAACTCATCACTATGGTGAAGGCTGTGAAATACCATATTTTTCTAAGCTGAGCCTTGTGTCATCCCTGGATTTGAGAGTTGTACAAAGCATCACTCAACTACACAGAAAGAGAGTTCTGCTGTTAAAAGAAGGGAAATGATTAGATTTAGAGCAGGCAAAACAACAAATGCCTAGCTCATAAGGTATGGGCACTGACCGGTCGAGAGGATGCCTGCTGGCATTAATGCTGGAGCAGGCTCCTGGAGGGCCCTTATTTTTCCTGGCACTAACCCCTTAGTTGATGGGGTAAGATCCAGGGAATTCTAGGGGAAGGGCCATAGTAGTTGAGGATGTGGAAAGGAGTGGCCCTCAGAAGGCTTGAAGCAATGCCATTTACAAACAGGTGTGGATGTAGTCAATAATTAAACAACTGGTATGACTATAGCAGTGTGAAAAGGCTGCCTATCAGGGGCTGAGGGCTGAGTTGAGTGTCGTTTAACTCTAGTTGGGTCCTTGCCTTATTGCTTTGGCCTCCTCTTTTTTAATGCAGTGGGAAAATACTTATAGGATTTGAGGATTCTTAGATTCAGAGCTCAGTAGGTCTGAGAACTGCCAACTAAAGATATGTACAAGGCCACCTGTGTATATGTCAATACCTCACATTTTTGTTGGTTTTGAGTAAGGCTGGTTATTTTCAGGAGTTTATAGAGTTTTATTTTATGATTACCCTAACTACCTATGTATTGCTACAGATACAATAAAATAAATTTGCACAAAAACACTATACATTTTTCCTTGCTATACCCTGAACTGAAAGGGAATTATTTAGGAATGATGCACTTCCTCCGTAAGCACCAGGGCATGCCTGTTATATGCCAGGTGCTATTTTAGTGCTGGGAATATAGAAACAAATGTAGTAGATAAGTTCCTTGCTTTTAGGGAGCTGGCATTCTAGGGAAGGAGACAAAATAGTTAAAAACAACAACAAAAGATAACTAAGGTAGTTTTCAAATAGTGAGAAATGCTACTACATAATAAAACAACCTAATAAAACAGTAAAATCAAGGACTCTGGTAAACCAAAGCTATGTAAGTTGAGGCATGAAAGGAGAAGGATCCGGCTATGTAAACACCAGGGGAAGAGCACAGTAGACAGCAGAAATCCTAAGTGCAGAGGCTTGGCAGTGAGGGTGAGTTTGTTCTACTTACGGAAGAGAAAATAGCAAATGTAGCTGAAGTTGTAAAGATGCTGGCTTCATGAGTGTAACCCTGCTTTAATATTTTAACTAAAAGCAAACTACAAACATTATTAAGGAAATTTTCCAAACAAGACGATCACGTCACCTCAACATTATTTAAATATATGTAGTATCTTATTTCTGTGTAATACATTTCCAGTCTATGTAATCATGCTTACACATTTTATGATTACAGTCATGGAATACATACTATTTCCACCCTGACTTTCAAAATGCACTCTCAGGTGACTTACAGGCATATATTTTTATCTTCCAATTTCTCTAGAAAGGTAACTTCTTTTCTTTTATGACATAGATTCCTTAGACACGTTCCGTTATCTTTTGTTAAATCTTAATAACCTTTCTCCTTTTGCCCTCCTTTCTAAGGGAATTGAACACACAGCCTACCCTCAATTTTATTGTTTCTCAAAATTTAAGTGAACACCTTGGTTTTTTATCACAATAACGTTTTTTTCCTCAATTTAATTTCCTTTTGAGTATATGTTTGATTATATCCAACAAAATTCAAATTTAGATTTTGAAACAAAAGTAAATAAACACTGAAAGCATAATGAAACAACTCATTTTGTGTCGATTATCATTTAGACAACACGGGTCTCAGAGCATTAACCGGAAATTATTTTTCCTCTGTCTGGTTTCATATCCTGGTTTTAAGAACTCAGTAACCCAAGTCTACCTAGGTCACTCTGTGACAGTAAACTAGGTGCTTACAGAGGCATATTAACATTGCGAGTGGTGCTGCAGTACCACTCCCTATGCTGCAGCAGTAATGAAGTAATAATTACAGTGTCAATCTTAAATGGCCCTCTTTTTTCCCCTAAGACTCCCATAGACATTATATGCTGATAGTAACATATTTTGTAAAGAGAGTATTCTTTGCTGAATTCACCCAAAATCATCTATATGTGAATATAGCAAGAGTGTTATAATGGACCATTCTCATCAGTAAGTGATAAACTCTGTTTTCCTTATCTGTGGAAATCAGGCTCTTTTGTATCCTAAATATCTTATGTTTTTCTACATCTGTATATATATATATATACTTGCATATATAGTATATTTGAATTTTTTAATTATGTGATCACTCCACTAAGTGCAAGTTTTTCAGGATTTTGCAATGATGTATGTATATTTTTTATCATCTTTTGACTCTGCAGTGCCTGACAAACATTAGGAAGAGAGCATTCCATAGAATATTTATTGAATGAGTGAATGAATTCACTAAATCTATATTTTCTAATGTTTTTGAATGACATCCAAACACAGTATGCTTTCAAACACACATACACACTACATGAACAAAAGTTCTATGAAGTATTTCTTACTGGTGGTGTATTCTGATACCTCCTTTTCAATTCTCTTTTTTACCTAATTTATTTTTTTATTTTTATTTATTTATTATTATTTTTTTTTTGCAGTACGCCGGCCTCTCACTGCCGTGGCCTCTCCCATTGCGGAGCACAGGCTCCGGATGCGCAGGCCCAGCGGCCATGGCTCACGGGCTCAGCCGTTCCGCGGCATGTGGGATCTTCCCGGACCGGGGCACGAACCCGTGTCCCCTGCATTGGCAGGCGTACTTTCAACCACTGCGCCACCAGGGAAGCCCTACCTAATTTATTAAAAAAAATACTGGTCATGACCAACAAAGTTAATGTAACAGCATACCAATGGATAACAATCTGTAGTTTTAAAAACAGTTTCCTAAAAAAGTATTATCAATTTCAAAAAAGTATATTTAAGATCCCATTAAGCATACATAAGTATAATATAATGGATATACAGGAACTTGCAGTGCCTTATTTGGAACATAAAGTATCATCATACTGTAAATGAATGAAAGTTAATAGAATTCCCAGACCAAAATGCTCTTGCTGTATTCACATATAGGTGATGCTCTTGCTGTATTCACATATAGGTGATGCTCTTGCTGTATTCACATACAGGTGATTTCGTGTGAACTTACACTGTATTTTTTTAAACCCACAATGAATCTGGCGCCAGTGCTGTTATTGGTCATTCTCAACCAAGCAGATTTATGTTGGTCTGCTGCCTTCTGAGGAATTCAGTTAATAGCCATTAGTTAAAATAAACTTTTTTATAGACTAGAGGAAAATACAGAGATGTGATAGGAGATTATTTCTGTTTCTTTAAAGTAGTGAATACAGAACTAGTCTATGGAACCAACAGATGATGAAGACTGAGCATAAATATTTAGATTTTTGTGTTCAAATATAAAAACAAGCAAATAATATAAAAACCCTCAATCTGTCACTAAGTTTATGATATGGTGATTTTACAGTGTGATCTCTCTGAAACCCTTCTGTGCTAACTGGAGAGGATCTGTAATTGATCATGATATTTCTCTGCAAGGTAGTAGACATTCAAGTGGCTCAGCACAGTAATGCTTCTTTGGCTTTCCTACTATCCAGGTGAGTTTTCTCATGATAGTGGATAAGGTGGAGATTATGTCCTCAATCTTTCAGTCATTCATCAAGCTGCTCAAAAATATTTGAGAGTACAAACTCTCAGGCACTGTCAGCCACTTATGGAAAAGTGTAGTTCAGTTAAGAGAGACATCATAAGCAAGTAGTGGTAATATATTCAGATGTGAGCTGTGAAATAATCAGGATAGGGTAGGAAATGCTATGGTAACAAACAATAGGAAAACCTCAGTGGCCTAAACATCTAAGCCTTATTTCTTGCTTATACTATGTAACCATTGTGGAAAAGTGTGTGTGTATTTGGGGGGAAGGGTGGCAGAAGACCCTCTGATTTGAAGTCATTCAGGGACCCAGAATGTTGAGAGCTTCAATGAGTTATAATACTGTCATCTCAACATAATGACATTAATGATACAATGACATTAAGGATTCATTGCAGTTGGGAGGAAAGCGCTGGACAGTTTCTCACCATCCAGTGAGAAAATTAACTACTTTGACCCTATAAGAGGCATATACAATTTCTGGTCAGAGACCATTTGCCAGATCCAGCCAACGTGGCCTGTAACTACAAGGGCATAGGAAGTATAACACCCTCCACCCCAACTTGGGCCTCGAAAGGAGAGGATATTGCCAAGATCTTGAAGCCTCTTTTATTAGCTGCCACAGAAAAGTGAAAGCACATGAGAGTGAATGATCAGTTAGTCAAGCCAGCTACGGCTTCACAGAGGAGGTGATGCACGGGCTGCACTCTGAGGGACTTTTCTATTATCATGAAAGATGCTTAATTCATTCTTTAATGAAATCTTCTCTCTCTCTCTCTCTTTTTTTAACCTGAATCTCAAACACGGGATATGTGTTTTATTAAGAATGCCAGCACTCCTGGTAAATTTGGTGGATGAACTAAATCATTTCTCTCGTACTAGGAGTGCTGATATATAATACAACTGTCAATTTAACAAATCTATTTGGATGTCTCAAAGACACCTCATATTTACCATGGAAAAACTGAACTTTCAGTGTCTTTGATCCTAATGAATGATTCCATCATCCATCTAGTTGTGTTATCTAGAAACCTGGGAGTCATCTTTGTTTTCGTGTCTCTCATTCTTTTTTTTTTCGTGTCTCTCATTCTTAACCCGAAGTCTAAAATATATGATATCTTTATTATTTTTAGTTTATAAATATCCTTTACATCTCATTATTTTTCTTTATCTCCATTGCCATACCATAATCAAACCAACCTTGCCTTCTCAATTCTACTCTTCTTACTTTGACTTTCAAGTGCATGCATTATCTGGCGCCTCCTACTCACCAGCCTAATTTCTCATATTGTTTCTCTCATTCTCATGCTCAGGCCACACGGGCCTTCTGTCAAGTTTTAATATTCCAAACTCCTTCCTGCTTCAGGGCCCTAGTACATGCTCTTCCTATGCTTGGGTTACTGTGGACTGTATTTACTATTGGCAGACACTAAGGATGTAAACCCAGCAATAAAGTTTGGCCAGCTTTTTAAAAATAAATGTTTATTCTTTATATACAAGAGTAAGTATTCGGTTTTTTTCATATTATGAGTATGAATATGTCACTTTTCAAAATTACTGCAGAATTGTCAAGAATTGGCAATCACCGTGTGGTAGAAAGGGATCTGAACAGTAATTGAAACTTTTTTATGGTTTGGGAAACCCTGAGTATAAGTTTGAAGATGTTGAATAGTTAGCTGCTTTTAAAGAAGAAATGTATTTATAAATTCAAATCTTACAGGTGAGGATACTGATGAAACGAAATTTAATTGAAGGAAATCTTCAGTGGGATATAGAACAGTGCTTTAAATATATCTTGCTAAAATTTTAACCTTAGGATTTTTTCCAATTATTTTGAGAACATGTTTCTTCCAAATCATGCCATCGTAGAGTTTTTTCTTGTTTGTTTCTTTTCTTTGTAATGGGAACACTCTGATCTCACATCCTCTGGGTGTGAAAACACACTTTCAGAAAATACTTGAAAAAATGCAGTGAAAAATAAATCTAGCTAAAGATAAAATAGCAAGACTATAAGAGAAATTTTAAAATAAAGATTTTAAAAATCTTTAAAATCTCTGATTACTGAGACTGAAAAATCTCTGAGATTGACTGTGTTAAGAAATCTCTTATATTTATGTGTATATTTCTGTACTTTAGTTCAAACAGTAATTCATTGTTATAAAATTATAGCAATGAAGATTAATGTTTATCATCTTGTTTCCAATTATATCTTCAATGTCAACTGACCTAGCAGTGCTTAGCACTTTACTAAGTAGGAACCTAAAAATCTTTGGTGGACATTGCTGGATGGATCATCCTTGTTGGTGTTTTTTTCATTTGTTTCTCACGCATTTCTATTTTTCTTCCAACTTAATGTTTAGCCTTGGCAATGAATCTTCATGAACTGGAATTAGTTATAGTTGACTCTTACTTCATCCAAGGTGAAATATGACTTACTTTCTTTAATCAGCCTTTACTTCTCTATAATAAATCATCCCAGTAGTTCACTACTAAGTTGCAAATGAATGTGTGCTAATTTAAATGTATAGATCATTAAGAGTAAAAACATATAATTTATTCCAGTTCCACTTTAATGGAGCCACTATTGTGGATTATTTGGGTCAATGCTAACTATCTTTGAAATAGATAGTCAGTCTTTTGCTTTACTTTTTCCCTTTCATCTCTTCTCCACCTTTTCTTCCTTCTCTCTTTTTAACCATTTCCTCAATTTTATCATAAATATCTATTGCATTCGAAGCACAGAAGAATTCTACTACTAAGCAAAAAAAATATTCTTTCTGTATGGATTTTAAATATATGTTTAATATTCTACATTGGAAACTGGTATTTTTTAGAAAATTATGGTTTATTGCTAGTAAAGAGCAATGTTTTTAAAGAAATATTTTAACTTGATTTTTTTTAAATTGAAGTTGGTTGATTTACAATGTTGTGTTAGTTTCTGGTATACACCAACAAAGTGATTTAGTTATACATATATATACATATTTCTTTTTCATATTATTTTCCATTATGGTTTATTACAGGATGTTGAATATAGTTCCCTGTGCCATACAGTAGGACCTTGTTGTTTATCTGTTTCATATATAGTATTAACTTGATTTTTAAATGAAAAAGTATTCCCTAAAAATATTTATAATATTAAAATAATCCAAAAATATGTGAATTGAAAAGTAAGTCTCCTTTCAAACCACTTGTTGTCTTCCCACAGGCAACCATGGTTAATAACCTCTTATATCCCCTAGCAGAAATATTATCTCTGTATGCAAACATACATCACATTTAAAATTAATGTTCCATTATATACACAATGCTCTGTACATTTTAAGTTATTATATAATTTTATTTATGTTGGATAATATTTTATTTTATACAAACTACAATTATTTCATAATGTACATAATATATTTTACATGTTAGTAAGAGTTATAGCTAACACTTTTGGTTAATGTAACAGGAACTAATTCTATAAAATATGTTAATTGCAAGTGATTCAGTTTAACTTTAAGCTAAATCAGTTTTATAATTTTAAGTATTTTCTGGTATAATTTGTGATGATTGTGACAATTTACTTTAGATATATTAAATGATTTTATAGATTTGATCATATTTAAGGATTTTTATAAAGTTTTACTTTTCTCATATTGCAAAGTATCTGTCAACAGATATTATAATATCTTGTTTCAAATGAATAATTATCATTAGAGAGCATACTCTTCTGTAGTATTTTTAATGTTCAGACACTATTATAAATAACATTTTATAATCACGTTTATTATGTCTTTGTTTGGGGGCTTCAATATGTTAATCTTAAGGATTTTAAAATATTTCAAAATGTAAAACATTAAGAATGATCTTGCTTGTTTTGGGTGCATGACAAGTATTTTACAACAGAAAGGAGATGGAAAATATTTGAAGGAATATGAAGTTTTTAGGGGTCTTTACAGAATATGTTGACTTAATAATAGTAGCTTACGTGTAGAGAGCTTTAATTACATGCCAGTTGCTATTCTAAGTATTTACTCATTTAATACTACTTCAAACTCTTTGTGAGGTGTGTACCATTATTACCATTTTGGAAATGAGAAAGCTAAGGGTAGAGAAATGATGCTGTCTGCTTACAGTCACATAGCTGTTAGGTGTTATAGCTGGGACTCAGTTCCATGTGAGGGGAGGGTGGCTTTAAAGCCAATAGAATCTAGATTATTTATTCTGTCATTAATCCAAAAACCTCTGAGCATTAGTTCAAAATTATTCAGTATCAATAACTTTCAGCCCTCCAAGAGCTTATCTTTTAGGGGGAGCAGAAAAGAAGTTAAGTGGAGAAAAGAAAGAAAGGAGAAAGGAGAGAGGAAGGGAAGAAGGAAGAGAGGGATTTGTTGGTAGTATGTTTTATCTTGGTAAGTACTATCAAAATAGTCAAGATAAAAAAACAAGGAGAGAGAGCAGAGAGTGCCAGGTTGTGGTGGGTGGGGGAAGATGAAGGCAGAATGCATTTTTAAATAGGGTCCTCAGTGAAGGTCATAATTGAGCACAGATCTGAAGGAGGTGAGGAATTAAGCTTTGGTAAGAGGTGGGACCATGCCAGGTGATTCAAGGAAAGCAAAGGAGACAATTGTGGCCCAGGTGAAACAGGCTGAGAAAGCACCAAAAGATTATTTCAGAGAGGTGACTTGAGGGCAGATGGTGTAGAGCGCTGGGTCAACTTTGGCTTTTATGCTGAATGAGATGGAAAAACCATTGGAGGGTTTTGAGCATAAGGGTAACATGTTCCAACTTGGATTTTTAATGATCTTTTTGAATAGAATGTTTTTGTTAGAATAGGCTGAGTGGGTTAAGGGTGGAAGCAAGGAGAAAATATGCTCTTTGTAGGTTTATATTTGAAATGAAATTGCCTGCACCTTCTCTCTCTGTTCCCTAGACGTTGTGGCCTTTAAGTACATTAAGAGAGCGGTGGAAAGCTCAGGAATATGTTACCACAGAATGTTTATGAAAAAAATGGGTTTAATTTCCATCATAGAAGGTTATCATAACACTGTTTTTTTTGTTTGTTTGTGGGTTTGTTTGTTTGTTTTAACATTTTATACATGCATTTCCCAGCCATCTTTATTTTGAGGCAAGCAGATAAAAGGTGGTCTAACTTCAAGGCATCTGGGAAAGTGGCAGAGAAAATCTTTTTTTATTCTTTCTATGCTTGAAAGACTTACTAATGCACTCTCAAACATTAGAGGAAGAGAAGCATTAAGGGTTCATGAATATAGAGTGCGTGCAATTAGTTCTAAAAGCCGTCTTCCATAAGATTGGATTGGCATTGCTTTTCAAGAAAATTTTTTCTAGACAAAATTCTTTTGCCTTTCAGTATTTTACATTTAATTTCATTTTAAACAAAAATAAATCAATATCAACATTGCAAATGATACCCACCCTACTGAAGGCCGATTTTGAGACTTAGAAGACATTTGATATAATTCTCTAAAATTAGCCATCATCCAAATAGTGCTTATCATAGTCAAATTCATAGCAACAAATTCAGAATTAAAAGATATCTATAACGCTTATAGCTAAGTTGATTTGTGTTTTAGTCAGTACATACTCCTTATGTTTCAGTGCACCATCAGCAAATAGTTTTCCTTTGCTTGCTTACTATGAGATGAGCCTTCAGCCAGCTATTCTAGATTTTTTTAAAGGCTTTTTTAAAAGGAGACTATAATATAGTTAAAAAGCTACAAAAGACCCAGAAAATACTTTCAGGGAAAAATATAAAACAGTATATTATTTTTTGCTGAAGTGGAGAAAATGAATATTTAAATAAAAGACATGGTGGATAAACAGATATAAGCTATTTAAAGTTAAGTCATTCAACAAGACTCCATTATCTATAAGTGCTATTTAGTCGTGTGGTCTGGGAATGCCAAGGGGTGGAATTGAGGAGGTATCTCCAATGACACTTGTACTTTATACCTTATAATATAGTTGTTTGTGTACATTATTTCCCTTCCCTATTACAATATAAGCTCCTTGATAGTTGAGAAGATATCTTAATTATCTTTATATCCCAAACAATATCTCACACATAGTTGATATTCAATAGAAGTTTACTAATTGAATGAAGTATGTGCTTTCCCCTAAGATGCTAAAACATAATTTCAATATCTAGGACTTTCATTGGGAGAAATAGATTATTGCTTGCTTGAGAGCACTGATCATGTTTCCCAAATGTGATATTCTTGGCTTATTGAGAAAAAGCTTACCTTTTTGGATGGAATATTTAAAATTAACTAAATTTTATTTCCAAAGAGGCATGCTTAAATTTTACCCCCCCCACACAAATTATTATTAGTAGAGTATTTAAACTAAGTTATGTTGAGATTATAGTTAGTAATCAAACTTACTTCATATAAAAAGTGAAATATTAATTAGTATCATTAGTAGTAGTAATAAAAAGTATAAATTAGTGCAATTTCCAATATAAAAGTATTTTTAAATCATTTTTTTTAAATAGAGGGTTTTTGTTTCAATTTTTATGATTTACAAAGATTACATATTGCCCTTGTATGTAGAAGACTACATATCTGACTATAAAGTAGGTGTAAGTAAGTAGGTTTAATAAACATATTCAAGCTGCTGAGATAATAAAACATTCAACTTAATAATAATGCATGTAAAGTGATTAGTATGGCAAAATCATATTAGTGATTCTTTGACACAAATGTTCAGTAAATGATAATGATATCTATAATTGCCATTATTATTCTTACTAATCTTGTTGGAGTTGTTCACTTTTGAAATGCTTTGGAGAACACTTTTTGCATTTACCTTCTGAACTCTTCTTCACTTTACATTGTTCAGTATACCTCTGCCTGGTGATTGGTTCATATCTTTGGTAGCTTCTGAGTCATGCTTTATCAGGAAACCAAGGCTGTGATTTGCATCCCAGAATATCCTCCTCCTTCCTCCTTCTCACTGTCACTTCTATTTTTACTTCGGAGCACAAGGTTCTTTAAGGCTTATCTTGTATTCTGAGGTTTCCCGCATCCACAGATTTACTACCTGCTTCTCTATAAGAAATGTGTACTTGGTAACAAATCCTTACTAGAAAAAGACCGCTGTAGCTAGGTTAATACCTAAGGACAAAGCTTTTCTTTTTTCCTAAATCTCCCATTCTTTCCCCTCCTTGAGCTGACTGTTAGCATTTTTCTGCCCCAGTTCTCCCCGAGTGCCTGGTCCAGTTAATCTTGTTAAACCAATAAAAAATGATTTGGTTACCTGTAGTTAATCTGTTGAAAAGCATATATTGAATTCCTACTTTGTCCAGGGACGTTTGTTAAACACTAATTCAGGATATCTTATCTTGGCATCCATGTTGCCTCAAGGGTTTCAGAATATTTTCCTTGAAATTATGTGGAAAACGTGGTGTGCATGTTTGCAGGTATGTTTTTTCTGGGGAATAAGCTCATAGTTTCCATCAGATTGTCAAAGGGTGAAGATGCCAAAAAGATCAAGATTCACCCACAACAGAGGCAAAAATGCATAAAGCACATTTCTCTGGTTGAGGAGCTTACAATACAGGTGAAATTAACAGGTAAATGACAGTATAAAAATAAGGGTGAAGAGTATATAGTACAATAGGTAAGAAGAGAAAAATCACTTAGAAATAAATTGGTGGGAAGAACTGGGACTTCATCTGGGTTTAGAAATAAGTTATTTAAAGTTTTATGGGACTTCCAACCTGAGGGAAAAGAGTGAACAAGTCCTTGGAATTAGTAGTATTGATTAGAGTGTCTGGGAAGATAATGAAGAGCCTACTTGAATTATATTTGTTTATAAATAAAAGTGTTGTTGAGTACATGATATATTAATAATTGCCATGGTTTAAAATGTTGAATAGTAAAAATATTCATGGCAGATCATCTTTTAGCTAATCTTCCTTTAGATTTAAAAACTTTCAGATTCTGAAAACCTTAAATATTCATCAAGATATTTTTCTGTAAAATAACAATGATCTGCATGATATTTCATTAAGAAAGACACTATGGTCCATTTCACAAAGACATGAGGTACAGTTCTTCAGTAGTAAATTATATTACAGCAGCTTACACTGACCTAGACTGAATATTTTAGTTTTCTTAAATATATCCAGTGCATTTTGTTTCTAAGCTTCTGTTTTATCCAATTAGAAGGAAAAAAAGTTCAAATTTCATGGCTTAAGAGTGTAGACATCTGTACTCAAATATTACGTACTATCTCAAAATTAAGCATCTTAAACTGGACCGCTCATGACCCTCTTCTTCCTTCAACTCACGTCCTCTTCATCCTCCTTTTCTTTCCCCTCCCTTCCAAACTTTGCAGTGTCTCAATTGTAATCAGTCTTTCATCTTCCAGGTCACTCATTCTTCCCAAAATTGATCCCTTCTTCCCAGAAAACTTTCTTCATCTTCTTCTTATACCATATTTTTCATCTTCATTCTCCACTCACTAACATTTTCATTGCCTCGGATCTCCTATCCAGAGTCAGACTCTTTTTCCTTTCCATCAAGGTAAATATTGTCCTACCTTCAAGGCTTAACTGAGAAACCATCAGCTAGAGTGTTTCTAAATAAGAACTATACAATAGTAATCATGCTCCTAACATGAATACTTCTAGATTTTAGGTATGTAGATAGTACCCTGTTTTATACTATATTTTCTGTTTGGATTTATGTAGAATTAACCCTGCTGATTTTTCACATATACATATGTTACTTATCTTTCCACCTTAACTAAAATCTTTTTGCTGGCTGGATCAGGTTTCCTATTCCTGGTTTTCTTGTTTGTTTGCTTTGTTGTATTTTTCATCTGTCAGATCATTAGGCACAAAATGGGCTCTTTACGTACAGCTATTTTTAAAACACAGGCAAGATTTTAGGAGAGAATGGCACGTAATCAACACATACATTGTAATTTACACTGTACATACAAAGTATCTCATTTACTAACACTATTATGTTAGTGTTAACACTATAACACTATTATGTATTATCATCTTCATTTTGCAGATAAGGAAACAGACTTGGTCAGGAATAGGAAACTAGTCAATACCTGACCTGAGCATTAACTCAAAATGTCTGCTCTATACCCAGCTTTCCATGTTAGCATAGCTGCCTTCTAGGGCTGCATTTTATAAAAGAAAGTTAAAAGACTGAATAGTTTCTAATATTCAAAGGGCAATAGATCTGGAACAAATTTGTCAAGATAACTAACAGAAGTTCTAGATGTTGCTGAATTGTAAAGTATCCACCATGAAATGACAGTTAATTGAAATTTACTTAAATACGGAAGGAGGCATTTTTGACAGCTTTTTAATGTGTAAAACTTGTAAGATAATCTCAGAACATGTAGGATAAAAGGAAACTTTGTCAGTATTATCACCAGAAACCTGTGACAATTTGAATTGTGCCCAGGAGGAAGGTCACAAATCACTCCTTTAGGGATGTCCATTAAGTAGTCTTTCCTCTCTTTAAAAGCTAGGTAGTGGGTACCAAAATAAACCAACCTCAAACTTAGATGCATGTCATTTCATGTGTGTCTTCTTAGGTCCGCAAAGCCAGCACTGTTAAGCTCAAGTGCTGAGAATTGTTTAAATAAATCCTCCTATGTGTGACAAATAATCAAGAGGTAAAAGTCTAAGAAAACTACAAAAGGTTACTACTAATAATTTTATATATTGGCAGTTTTCCATTCTATTTCTCTTGACGTGTATTCTTTAGTCTTAGTGTTTATGAATCAAGCGTATTTGGTATTTGTAGGATACAAATGCATATTTGATTTAGCAACATGTTTTCTCTCCAAAAATTATACCAAGGAAAAGAATTTGATGACAAATATATATACCAATTAGGGTGAAAATTATTTTTGAGAATTCTGCGATATTTTAAAGATAACTACATATGAATCTTAGTTTGAGAAAATCACTTTGAGAAAAAACAAAGTCAAATTCTAAAATTGAAAAAATAGTTCATATAAGTATCATCGTGATGCTCTTATTATGATTTGTGTTCCCTAGTAACTTAGTTGCCTAACAAGGTTATTCTGCTGATGACCTTTGCCATCAAAAATGGTTATCAAGATCTATGAGGATTGTGCAGACAAATGGATGCCCGCCATGATTGTAGCCAGTATGAGCGCACCGAGCATGAGCATACAAATGGAAACCATTCCACATTATTCGCAGACAGTTGCAACATCAAAAGCAAGTGTGATTAATAGTTAATGACAGGTTACTTCTTTCAGTCTACTAATAATGATTCTTGCCTTAATTTTTTTGACTTTCCATTGGCTAATTTATCAAAACTTACAGATTAACACTGACAATAAAGTTGTTAGCATCTAGACCAATAACATGATTTCTGAATAGAATACATATTTCTAAATTAAACTTTTTTAAAGTTTGCAAGGTTTGTTTTCAATACTAAGCATAATTTTCAAAGCCAGGTCATCTAGGTACATACATTTCTCTTCATTTTATCGAAGAGGAAGCAAATCTAAGTACCAACATTCACTGAATACCTGAAAAATAAAAAGACAGTTAATTTTGATACTCATGAAATCCAAGCTTTTAAAAGCGGATATTATAGAAAAGTTGAGTCAAAAATATTTAGCCTTCTACCTGAGTAAAATTTAATATATTGATCCTATGATTTCTGCTGTAACTTGACCAGTGGATGATGATGTGTTGCAGAGAACAAACTTCTCTGAAGTGAAACTAAACCTAACCTTAAAGGTAGCTAAAGACTGGATTTATCTCCTGTTATATAGATAATCAAAACAAACAGATAAACAAAAACCATGATGCATTAAGTTAATAAATTAGAAATGAGTTTAAATGCATACTATGTAGATACCCATTTCTGTCATCACCAAAGTAACGATACAAAACATAGTAAAATGTCCTCTATGTTTCTTCTTCAGATCTCAGTTTTCAGGGCCTCTCATGCACACAGACCCTTCCGAGATCCCGGGGGAATAGGGAGGTTAGCAGTGGATATGTTTTGTTTGTAAAATTTGTAAAAATAAAATATTTTAACCATAATTAATGAGATAACTCTGTCCTTTCCACCTAACTTTGTATTCCTATTGCTTTTGTGATTTTTTTTCTTCAAAAGGGCCCTCAGAATTGTATAAGTGTCAGGAAACTCAATGTCTGGAACTGCTCCTATATGCTTTACCTCTGCCTAGATCTCTCTCCCCTTCATCCCTACTTGTTAGAATCCTACCTAACATTCAAAGCCTATTCCACATACCTCTTCTTCTATGCGAGTGTTCTGATTTGTTTATAGAACTTTGAGCCTATTTATTTTCAGTGTTAGTTTTAATTTATGGCTTGTGTATGGTTCTTCTTGCTTTTCACCACCCACATAATCTAGTAACAATTGGCTCCAGCCTAATAGACTCTTGGAGACTCACTCCCAAGCCTCATGACTTCCTAGTTGTGTGACACCAGGCAAGTCACTCATTCTCTTGCTCCCTCTGGGACTCAGTCCCGCACTATCAAATGGACATCAAAATAATAATATTCTCCTCATAGACTTGTTGTCAGGAGTAAATGAGATGATTACTATTAAGTGCTTATTAGAAAGCTTGGACAATAGTAAAAACTCATGAGTTAGTTCTTACAATTATGATTATTTAAGTAAAAATTTTAGGTTTCCATAGCATCCCGTAAAATACTGTGAAAATAAATATGTACTGACATGAATTATTGATAACAGACTTGATTATTTCAGGCTATAGGATCATTTTGAAATACAAAATGAGAAAAGACAAAAAATGTTTCTTCGTAAAACTACTTTATGACATTTAGGATTAAGTAATCAACGTGGTAAGTAAAACAATCAAAAATCCTTTGATGTAATATTTATTCTAAGTGCTTAATGTAAAATAATGTTAGTTTTAGCAATTACTAAAGAGTTGGCATTTGTGTACTTCCCACATAATAAACAGACTCTAAAAAAACACATTTGGTGGTTTGAACTATGGCATTTTCATTTGAAAAATAAAATATGTTATCACAGAAACATTTTCATTTCTCTGTGATTGACTTATTTAAAAAATATTTTTGAAGGTATTCTATAAAAATACTCCTTTTTTTGTTAATCCATGTTTTTGATTCCAAAATATTTTAAATAAGGCATATATTTGAAGTCACAGGACACAATAATGAATGATTGTGATATGTGCAAAGTATTTGAATAATGAAAGCTAATTCTAGTCTATTAAGGACAAAAAAAGATGCAACACTATCTGCGTCAAATGTTTTCTTAAGTTTACTCTGTATTTGGATCTATGGACACCACTGCAGTTTATAGCCTCTTTGACTGTTTGGAGTTGCAAGGTAAAGAAATCAGGCCTCCTGCTATAATGGGGACCTTGTGAAAAATGTAATGGTATAGGAGAAAGAAAATGGCCAAAAGAAACCTAAGGACAGGAGGCAAGCTCAGCTATTTGGTTGCCATGCAACGGGCAATTTCTTTACCCTTGAGCCTTTTCCTCATATATAAAATGGAAATCATTATACTGACTTCAAAGGTAGATGTACATAAAGCACCTAGATCAATTTCTGGAGTGTAGTCTGTGACTTTACCATATACATAGATGAAAGAAAGAATTTGTTTCTAGAAGTCCAACTCTAAGTATCACAAAACCCCTTTCTTCTTCTTTTTTCCTAAGCATTTAGTGTAAAGTTAGAACTGCATTTATTCTTTTCTAACTTTAATTGCTACTTGCCCTGTTTGCATAAAGAATTGGCTATTTCAACAGTCGTGCTAACTAGTGAATGAGTATTGTCTTCACAGGAATTATAAGATAAATACATTGAGAAAATGTGCTTGAGAGAAAAGAGATATGGAAACACACGATAAATAACTAGGGAAATGTCTCAGGGTAAATGATGAAGAAGAACATTTTAGCTTTTTTTGTTAAATAAGAAAATGTGGTCAATGGAACAAGTATAAATCTCCTGGAAGAAGAAATTTATCTGAGACAACCCAAAATTTTATCTGAAACATATGCTTAATATAGGAGATAAAAACATTCTGAAACACAGATGGGGGGAACTTAATTTGAAATGAACAGCAATCACTCTCCCTGAGGGGCAAATGTCCCCAAACTGTATATCCTCTAAATACTGTAAATAGAGAATTTACAGTATTTAGAAGTCAATGATATTTCTTTTTTTTAATTTTTATTGGAGTATAGTTGATTTACAATGTTGTGTTAGTTTCAGGTGTACAGCAAAATGAATCAGTTATACATATACATATAGCCACTCTTTTTTAGATTCTTTCCCATATAAGTCATTACAGAGTATTGAGTAGAGTTCCCTGTGCTATACAATAGGTCATTATTAGTTCTCTGTTTCCTATATAGTAGCATGTACCTGTCAATCCCAGTCTCCCAACTTCTATTAATTGTTTATAATGTAGATACCAAACTCATTTAATTCTGTTTTAATTTAAAACAGTATAAAATATATTACATACTAAAAATTATTTGAAAAGAAGGTATTTTTTAATTAGCTTCATTTCTCCTTGATGAACACAAAAAGGAAAAAAAGAGTGATTTTATATATTTTACAAAGGATAATAGGAATTTTAGAGTTCAATATATAAAAAATATTTTCTACAAAATATTAGTTTCAATTAACAGAAATATATAATTAGAAAATTTACCTTCCTTAAATCTTAGCTCACAATAATGCACTTTAGTCTTTTTGACCTATGTATAATATCTAGATTTATGACAATATCTATATGTAATATCTAAATAGATTTGTGACAGTGTCAGCAGTCAACTAAAAGACAAGATGTTTAAAATTTTATTTTAAACTTTTCTTAAATTTGTTACATATAGACTACAGAAGTAGCAGACCATGCATTTAAGTATGTAATACCTTCATACTGATTAATCTAAAATGTACCATAAAATAGCTTTTGTACTTTGTTTCTATGAAATACCATTTGAAAAATATTCAGGCTAATTTATTTTTATCAAATGTCAAATATCAGGATATTATTAATGATTTTTGAGCTTAAGAGAAAAGCTACTTTCCTTTCTCTGTATTTCAGTGGTATCAACATAGAAATACTACTTAATAAACCATCCTCAGAGTACTTCGGGCAGGATTAAATGTTTAGTGACTAGAAGTTAAACTCTTTTTTATTAGACCAGGTCTTAAATGCTGTTCAATCCCAGAGGTGGATCTTCATCATTGCATAAAACTTGGTAAACCTGAAAAAAATGACAGTTCAAGACTGTCGTCTACAGGCATATGAAGGAGTTTGTCTTGATCGTTTAAAAGGAGTAGACAGTTGGGCTTCCCTGGTGGCGCAGTGGTTGAGAGTCCACCTGCCGATGCAGGGGACACGGGTTCGTGCCCCGGTCTGGGAAGATCCCACATGCCGCGGAGCGGCTGGGCCCGTGAGCCATGGCCGCTGAGCCTGCGCATCCGAATCCTGTGCTCCGCAACGGGAGAGGCCCCAACAGTGAGAGGCCCGCGTACCGCAAAAAAAAGTAGTAGACAGTTGATGCTTTATTAATGATTTTACTAGATCCCATCCACTGATTTGCTCTGTATAACTAATAAGGATCCATATAATTTATCAAGTGCCACAAGGTAAAACTTATACTAGGGCTTTTCATCTATCATCTCACGAAGATCATACTTAACCTGTGGATAAGTGTGTACTACAAAATAAATATTTGGTAGGGGGAAGGTTTATCTTCTCAATTGTTTTGGAGTATTACGTTGATCAGAGAATATAGTGCTGAGGCTCTGGTATTTTTTTCTTTTTTGCAAATTATTTCTCCCATTGATATTTTTTAAAGTGAATATGAAATCTTTTTGATTTTCCATAGGCTCCTTGGAAAATCTTAAAGATAGTTTTAGAGGTAAAAGATATCATGAATTTATTTTTTATTTTTTATTTATTATTTTTATTTTTTTAACATCTTTATTGGAGTATAATTGCTTTACAATGGTGTGTTAGTTTCTGCTTAATAACAAAGTGAATCAGTTATACATATACATATGTTCCCATATCTCTTCCCTCTTGCATCTTCTTCCCTCCCACCCTCCCTATCCCACCCCTCTAGGTGGTCACAAAGCCCCGAGCCGATCTCCCTGTGCTATGCGGCTGCTTCCCACTAGCTATCTATTTTACGTTTGGTAGTGTATATATGTCCATGCCACTCAATCACTTTGTCACAGCTTACCCTTCCCCCTCCCCATATGCTCAAGTACATTCTCTACTAGGTCTGTGTCTTTATTCCCGTCTAACCTCTAGGTTCTTCATGACCATTTTTTTTTTCTTAAGTTCCATATATATGTGTTAGCATACGGTATTTGTATTTCTCTTTCTGACTTACTTCACTCTGTATGACAGACTCTAGGTCCATCCTACAAATAACTCAATTTCGTTTCTTTTCTGGCTGAGTAATATTCCACTGTATATATGTACCACATCTTCTTTATCCATTCATCCGATGATGGACACTTAAGTTGCTTCCATACCCTGGCTATTGTAAATAGAGCTGCAATGAACATTTTGGGACATGACTCTTTTTGAATTATGGTTTTCTCAGGGAATATGCCCAGTAGTGGGATTGCTGGGTCGTATGGTAGTTCTATTTGTAGTTTTATAAGGAACCTCCATACTGTTCTCCATAGTGGCTGTATCAATTCACATTCCCACCAGCAGTGCAAGAGGATTCCCTTTTCTCCACACCCTCTCCAGCATTTATTGTTTCTAGATTTTTTGATGATGGCCATTCTGACTGATGTGAGTTGATATCTCGTTGTTCTGATTTGCATTTCACTAATGATTAATGATGTTGAGCATTCTTTCATGTGTTTGTTGGCAATCTGTATATCTTCTTTGGAGAAATGTCTATTTAGGTCTTCTGCCCATTTTTGGATTGGGTTGTTTGTTTTTTTGTTATTGAGCTGCATGAGCTGCTTGTAAATTTTGGAGATTAATCCTTTGTCAGTTGCTTCATTTGCAAATATTTTCTCCCATTCTGAGGGTTGTCATTTTGTCTTCTTTATGGTTTCCTTTGCTGTGCAAAAGCTTTTAAGTTTCATTAGGTCCCATTTGTTTATTTTTGTTTTTATTTCCATTTCTCTAGGAGGTGGGTCAAAAAGGATCTAGCTGTGGTTTATGTCATAGAGTGTTCTGCGTATGTTTTCCTCTAAGAGTTTGATAGTGTCTGGCCTTACATTTAGATCTTTAATCCATTTTGAGTTTGTTTATTTATTTATTTATTTATTATTTATTTATTCTTCGGTATGCAGACCTCTCATTGTTGTGGCCTCTCCCATTGCAGAGCACAGGCTCTGGATGCGCAGGCTCAGCAGCCATGGCTCACGGGCCTAGACGCTCCGCGGCATGTGGGATCTTCCCGGACCAGGGCACAAACCCGTGTCCCCTGCATCAGCAGGTGGATTAGGTGTTCTAATTTCATACTTTTACATATACCTCTCCAGTTTTCCCAGCACCACTTATTGAAGGGGCTGTCTTTTCTGCACTGCATATTCTTGCCTCCTTTATCAAAGATAAGGTGACCATATGTGCGTGGGTTTATCTCTGGGCTTTCTATCCTGTTCCGTTGATCTATCTTTCTGTTTTTGTGCCAGTACCATACTGTCTTGATAACTGTAGCTTGTAGTATAGTCTGAAATCAGGGAGCCTGATTCCTCCAGCTCTGTTTTTCGTTCTCAAGATTGCTTTGGCTATTCGGGGTCTTTTGTGTTTCCATACAAATTGTGAAATTTTTTGTTCCAGTTCTGTGAAAAATACCAGTGGTAGTTTGAAAGGGATTGTATTGAATCTGTAGATTGCCTTGGGTAGTATAGTCATTATCACAATGTTGACTCTTCCAATCCAAGAACATGTTATATCTCTCCATCTATATGTATCATCTCTAATTTCTTTCATCAGTGTCTTATAATTTTCTGCATACAGGTGTTTTGTCTCCTTAGGTAGGTTTATTCCTAGATATTTTGGTTGCAGTGGTAAATGGGAGTATTTTCTTAATTTCACTTTCAGATTTTTCATCATTAGTGTATAAAATGCCAGAGATTTCTGTGCATTAATTTTGTATTCTGCTACTTTACCAAATTCATTGATTAGCTCTAGTAGTTTTCTGGTAGCATCTTTAGGATTCTCTATGTAGAGTATCATGTCATCTGCAAACAGTGACAGCTTTACTTCTTGTTTTCCGATTTGGATTCCTTTTATTTCTTTTTCTTCTCTGAGTGCTGTGGCTAACATTTCCAAAACTATGTTGAATAATAGTGGTGAGAGTGGGCAACCTTGTGTTGTTCCTGATCTTATTGGAAATGGTTTCAGTTTTTCACCATTGAGGACAATGTTGGCTGTAGATTTGTCATATATGGCCTTTATCATGTTGAGGAAAGTTCCCTTTATGCCTACTTTCTGCAGAGTTTTTATCATAAATGGGTGTTGAATTTTGTTGAAAGCTTTCTCTGTATCTATTGAGATGATCATATGGTTTTTCTCCTTCAATTTGTTAATATGGTGTATCACGTTTATTGATATGTGTATATTGAAGAATCTTTGCATTCCTGGAATAAACCCCACTTGATCATGATGTATGATCCTTTTAATGTGCTGTTGGATTCTGTTTGCTAGTATTTTGTTGAGGATTTTTGCATCTATGTTCATCAGTGATATTGGCCTGTAATTTTCTTTCTTTGTGACATCTTTGTCTGGTTTTGGTTTCAGGGTGATGGTGGCCTCTTAGAATGAGTTTGGGAGTGTCCCTGCCTCTGCTGTATTTTGGAAGAGTTTGAGAAGTATAGGTGTTAGCTCTTCTCTAAATATTTGATAGAATTCACCTGTGAAGCCATCGGGTCCTGGGCTTTAGTTTGTTGGAAGACTTTTAATCACAGTTTCAATTTCAGTGCTTGTGATTGGTCTGTTCATATTTTCTGTTTCTTCCTGGTTCAGGCTTGGAAGGTTGTGCATTTCTAAGAATTTGTCCATTTCTTCCAGGTTGTCCATTTTATTGGCATAGAGTTGGTTGTAGTAATCTCTCATGATCCTTTGTATTTCTGCAGTGTCAGTTGTTACTTCTCCTTTTTCATTTCTAATTCTATTGATTTGAGTCTTCTCCCTTTTTTTCTTGATGAGTCTGGTTAATGGTTTATCAATTTTGTTTATCTTGTCAAAGAACCAGCTTTTAGTTTTATTGATCTTTGCTATTGTTTCCTTCATTTCTTTTTCATTCATTTATTTCTCATCTGATCTTTATGATTTCTTTCCTTCTTCTAACTGTGGGGATTTTTTGTTCTTCTTTCTCTAATTGCTTTAAGTTCAAGGTTAGGTTGTTTATTTTAGATGTTTCCCATTTCTTGAGGTAGGATTGTATTGCTATAAACTTCCCCCTTAGAACTGCTTTTGCTGCATCCCATAGGTTTTGGATCATCATGTGTGCATTTTCATTTGTTTCTAGGTATTTTTTGATTTCCTCTTTGATTTCTTCCGTGATCACTTCGTTATTAAGTAGTCTATTGTTCAGCCTCCATGTGTTTGTAGTTTTTACAGATCTTTTCCTGTAATTGATATCTAGTCTCATAGCGTTGTGGTCAGAAAAGATACTTGATACAATTTCAGTTTTCTTAAATTTACCAAGGCTTAATTTGTGACCCAAGATATGATCTATCCTGGAGAATGTTCCAGGAGCACTTGAGAAAAATGTGTATTCTGTTGTTTTCGGATGGAATGTCCTATAAATATCTGTTAGGTCCATCTTGTTTAATGTATCATTTAAAGACTGTGTTTCCTTATTTATTTTCATTTTGGATGATCTGTCCATTGGTGAAAGTGGGGTGTTAAAGTGTCCTACTATGATTGTGTTACTGTCAATTTCCCCTTTTATGGCTGTTAATATTTGCCTTATGTATTGAGGTGCTCCTATGTTGGGTGCATAAATATTTACAATTGTTTTATCTTCTTGGTTCGATCCCTTGATCATTATGTAGTGTCCTTGTTTGTCTCTTGTAATAGGCTTTATTTTAAAGTCTATTTTGTCTGGTATGAGAATTGCTACTCCAGCTTTCTTTTGATTTCCATTTGCATGGAATATCTTTTTCCATCTCATCACTTTCAGTCTGTATCTGTCCCTAGGTCTGAAGTGGGTCTCTTGTAGACAGTATATATACTGGTCTTGTTTTTGTATCCATTTAGTCAGTCTGTGTCTTTTGGTTGTAGCATTTAATCCATGTACATTTAAGGTAATTATTGATATGTATGTTCCTATTCCCATTTTCTTAATTGTTTTGGGTTTGTTATTGTAGATCTTTTCCTTCTCTTGTGTTTCTTGCCTAGAGAAGTTCCTTTAGCATTTGTTGTAAAGCTGGTTTGGTGGTGCTGAACTCTCTTAGCTGGTATTTTTAATTTATTTACATTTTTATTGAAGTATAGTTGATTTACAATATTTTGTTAGTTTCAGATGTACAGCATACTGATTCAGTATTTTTGTAGATTATATTCCATTTATAGGTAATTTCAAGATGATGGGTATAGTTCCTTGTACTATACAGTAAATCCTTGTTGCATATCTATTTTATATATAGTAGTTTGTATCTGTTAATCCCACACCCCTCATTTGTCCGTCCATTCTTCCCTCTCCTGTTTGGTAACCACGTTTGTTTTCTGTATCAGTGAGTCTGCTTCTGTTTTGTATATACATTCATTTGTATTATTTTTTAGATTCCACATATAAGTGATGTTATTTTATTTTATAGAGTTAGTCCCCAAAACACTTCTGCATGGGCAGAGATGAAATTCCAGAGTTAGGAAATGAACTACATATAATATGAAAGTTCATTTGTACCTTGTGCTGGGTATCCTTCCTCATCTTTAGCTCCCAAAGGGGTGGAACACCTCAGACTGAAAAATCTTACTAACCTAACTCCTAACCTTACTAACCAAGAATTTCTTAAGGCATTCATGAATGCTTGAATGTCAGTGATTATAGTTCATAAATCTTCTACCCTGTCTGTATGGTTAAAAAATGTTATATGGAGTAAAATTCTTATACTAAAACTGTACTTAATAACTATACAACCTTGAGTAAATTACTTAACTTTCCTGTCTCATATTTCTTACCTGTAAAATGTGCATAAGAATAGTACTACCTATAGGCTTGTCTGGAGGATTTAAGTGAGTTAATAAACACCAATAATCTTGGAACAATGCCTCGAAAAAGGTAACAATAACTGTCAATTACTGTGATTGTTATTGTTTTGTTATTTTCTCATATACAGGCTGATCCTATACCAGGCCAGGAGAATTCGGTCAACTTGAGGGGGGAAATGTTAGTCAAATAATGATTTGGTGCCAGAATTCATTTTACTTTCTGTTTGGCTGTTTAATCATTTTGTTAAAGAATAACAAACAGCATAATCTCTATTCTCAAAACGTCCTCAGCCTTCTGATCTTCACAGAGTCACAGAAAGTAGGATTTAAATGGCTTTCATCTAGTTTGTCTTAGTAATAGACCCACAGTCCATCAAGAAACAAATGTCTTTCTATGGCCCTAGTTAAACAGAATTCATGATTGTTTTTCCCCCTAGGACTGCATTGCAACTGCAGATGAGAATGGCATCATGCCAGTGGGCCCTGCCAGATGGCTTTCCACTGCATTCTGAGTTTTGGAGAACAGGAGCACAGATATTTTTGATTCTGCAGGTCCATTCGAGCACAATTTACAATAAGGAAGAAAATATTTAACAGCAATTTCATATGCAGTGAAGTTATAACTTTAACATTGAAAAAATGCAGTTTTTAAATATATATCCTTTCCAAATGGATACTAGCAAATTATCAGCTAAAAAACCTGGGTATCTATAACAGAGCATGTTTTCCAATAGTTAACTGCAGATTCAGTAATGATACAAAATGATATAGTTGTTGATATTGAAATGTTTCAGTCATTCCTTTCATTCATCTCTTCAGTACATAGTGCCTACTCTGTGCCCAGCACTTAACGTGAGACGCCTTCACTTCATTGTTGCTGGTTTTGAGTTGGCAAATTCTGATGTGATATTGTTTCTTATACTAGACTAGTTCTAGATAATAATGCTCACTAAATATCTCCATGTTCATATAAAATATGAGATTATATTTCTCATTTAACTCTATGTTTAAGGCTATCAATGAATTCCTCATGAGTGTCTCTAGTGTAGGGCTTTGCTTTATCCTCCAGTGTATTCCTGGAGCTAGAGCGGTGTCTGGCACAAGTTAAAATATACAATGCAGTAAATAATTGAGTTAATAAATATGAAAATCTAAATAATCCCGAATGTCAGTTAGGAGAATTGTGGTAATGATGAAAAGCTACAAACCCTGGGAAAAACTGTTTTAATTTCAAAATCTATGTGATATTCTCCAGATAAATTTTTTTTTCATTTATTATATATTAAACATATATTAATGTATTATTTGGTTAAAAAAATGTGTTTCTATAAGTGTAGATGGATACAACCTACACCATTTTAAAGTTTTTACGATATACTTGTGAAATATTAACACTTTTCCCCAAAAGAGATTTTTCTGTTTTTTTTAATCCAAGGTGGTTTTTGTCTTTGAAATTTAATGTAGCTCTTAAAAATGTTCTGTTCTCTCTATTTAATCTGCAAACTTAACATAAGTGGATTTTTTTGAACCTGGTTTTTAAAACACTATGTGAAAACTTTCTCTCTAATATACTTAATTCAATATGCTTTATATTTTTTATTGATTTTTTTAACGAGGCTCAAATAATTTTATACTTAGATTATTTTATAGGTAAAACAGAATATTCTTGCAATAGGAAGACCTTTTGAAGGAAGTCATTAATTTTGTTACCTAATTGAATTTAGCTCCTAGTTTTTTATCTGATACCTTTAGAAACACAAATTAAGAAAATTATATGAATAGACAGGCTCCTTATTTAAATTAAAAATGTCATTACCTTGTAATTATAGTATGGTAAGACCAAACACAAATATGACAAAACAGGTTAATCGAATAATTGGTCATTGAAAATTGCTAATAGACCCTTTGGTGGTGATTAAGAGAGGCAGTAGATAAGAATAGCTGTATTTTGGTAGTTTTCTGGTAAAATGTTTTGATGGTGAAAAATAACTGAAAAGATGGTTATTTACTTATTTTATTCTTTCATTCAACAAATATTAGTCTGGACATTTTGCCAGGCACCCTTCTATGACCAGGGCTACACTAGGGAACAAGCTAGACAACATACTGTTCTCATGAAACTTACATTCAAGAGGACAGGACATATATATGTGTTAGTATACGGTATTTGTTTTTCTCTTTCTGACTTAATTCACTCTGTATGACAGACTCTAGGTCCATCCAGCTCACTACAAATAACTCAATTTCGTTTTGTTTTATGGTTGTATATATGTGCCACATCTTCTTTATCCATTCATCTGTCGATGGACACTTAGGTTGCTTCCACGTCTTGGCTATTGTAAACAGTGCTGCAATGAACATTGTGGTACGTGACTCTTTGAATTATGGTTTTCTCAGGGTATATGCCCAGTAGTGGGTTTGCTGGGTCATATGGTAGTTTTCTATTTTTACTTTTTTAAGGAACGTCCATACTCTTCTCTATAGTGGCTGTATCAATTTACATTCCCACCAGCAGTGCAAGCAGGTTCCCTTTCTCCACACCTTCTCCAGCATTTATTGTTTGTAGATTTTTTGATGATGGCCATTCTGACTGGTGTGAGGGTGGGAGGGAGATGCAAGAGGAAGGAGATATGGGGATATATGTATACGTACAGCTGATTCACTTTGTTATAAAGCAGAAACCAACATACCATTGTAAAGCAATTATACTCCAATAAAGATGTTTAAAAAAAAAAAGAGGACAGGACAGATATTATTAAGTACATAAGTAAATACATATGGTGAAATCTGGTAGCTTTAAGTGCAAAAGAAGATAAAACAGGCTAGAGAGTGACTGTGGAGAGATGCAGCTAATTTTGAATGAGTAGTCAAGAAAGTCTCATTTGAACTGAGACGAGGAGATGCCAGCCCTGTGTCAGATGCTCTAGGCAGAGGAGCTAAAGGCCCTAAGGGAGTGTTTGAGAGATGGAAAGAAGGCACATTTGACAGGAGCATGTAGAACTAGGGAAAGGAGGGGAGAGGATGCTAGATATCTCTAAGTAACACCCTGTGGAAACTATGAAAAGAGTTGGGCTGTACTCCAAGTGCAGTGGAGTATTGTAAACAGCATAGTGTCAGGCTCTTCTTTATAATTTTAGAAAAAAAACTTATGTGAAAGAATATTTGTTCTATACTTTTTAAAGTCACATACATTTGGATCCCTGTTGGCAATGCAGTCTTGTTTCTTAATTTAAACACTCAATGCTGTCAAAATGCACATAATTTTTAATTTAATGTGGTTTGTCAGAACACTAGAAGGCAATTAAAATCATTTGACATACTATTTTCCTTTTTGTCCATTTTCACAAATGCATTTTAAGTTTTTTATAATATTTCAATTAAACAATATCTAATCCATTTATTTAACTATATCCTTCCTACATAGAAACGTCACACATTATTTTTAAAGGTATATGCATAAGTGTGTCTATCTGGCTGGCATGATATTAATTCATTGCTTCTCTAGGAAGGATAGTCATGAACAGTGTTTTTCTATTCAACCATTTAACCATCAACATTTTTCATGATGATAAAATTTATGTATTTTCCAGCAACAGAAACTTTGAATTGCATTTGGACCTCTTAAAAGAATTTTTGCCCAATGGCAATAATCTTCTTCCCTGATTGATAAAGATTAGAATTGGTTACTGAGTTTTTGAGATTTTATTTTGGTATAGCATTTTTCCTTTTCTTTATTTTCCAGACATGAATAACTGCCAAGCAAACACTGTATTTAAACCCCTGAGAAGTTCAAAAGGGTTTGGAGACAGCAAAGGGAGTTCTTTTATATTTCATTATCCTCTATAATTAACATTTCTGCCTCAGCATTAATAGAACTAAGCTTTTGTCTCCTTTTGATTTTCATTTTAGTGGTTGAGGCCATTATTATTTGTGCAAAAGGACAAGCTAGCTGTTAAAAGTAGCCCAAGTGCAAATTGGAGGGTAATTGAAGGAGATAATTTGCTGTTGTGAAAATATGTCCAAATATTTGTTCATGTCATTGTCAACAAAATGGTGATCATCAGACCAAGCTAATTCCCTTTCCCAGGCACCAACTGGTTGTTGTTGAGTGTTTGGCCTTCACAACACTCATGTGATCACATCCCATCATATGTGCTTGAGACAGTGTCTTTAAAACAGCAGAAATGTGGGTGCTGCTTCTTTACCTCTTCATCTTAAGAATTATTTTATGTTTTAGCTGTATGCTATAACCAATCTTTAACTTTGATCATATAAGGATACTTTATCTTAACGTTACATATGTAACTATGCCCATTGATTCTTGGAAAAAGAAAATTCATTTCTTTACATAGATTTTTAAGGACCCAGTTGAAGATAAGCTCAACATATAACAGTAGGCAAACCATATAGAGTACTTTAGGGATATCTCTGTAACTTCTATATACATCAAGCAAATAGCTCATAAGACTATATACAGGGTGTTATTTATTTATGAACTGTGAAGAAAAATGACATAGATAATACAAGTTGGTAGACAAACTGAAATTATGAAAGTAAAAATAATTTCTTAGTTATAATAGCTGTCACTTACTGAATATTAGCAGTATCATTAATGAATATTGCTATTTATTTTTTCCCCAGGAATTTTCTGTTTTTCTAAAAGGTAGAAGACCATGAGTTAGTTAACAACCAAATAAACATCATTGAGTAGATATCAAATAAAGGTATATGAGAAATTTAAATTTATTTTTCATCCATTTCATCTCCAAATACTTGATTATTTCACTGGTAGTTATGTGATTTTGCTTCATCTTGACCCTTTGGAGAAATAATATTCTGTCCTCTGATGGTCATGGAATTTGTAGCCTGCTTTGAAAGACTCATCACAAGATGTTATTGACAATCTGAAGTCTCAAAAAAACATTGGATGTATCCAGTATACAGCATTTGGTGTTTCCAGTTTCCTGAAAGTAATTGGTGGGACTGTACGATAAAGCAGGGGTCTTGAAATTCAGATCTTACTATTTAAACCCTAGTAATATATGTTGCTAGGAGCTGAATTGGGGTTAAAATATTGTCAGCTGAATTTAGCCACAATTGTACAGAATCAATTTTAAACTCAAAGAACCGATAATAGTCATTTATATTACACCTTGTATTAGTTCAAAGCTGGAAGTATAATATAAAGTTATTAAATCTCAAATCAATCATTCAAGGTAAAGATGGATATATCTTTGGCATTTTATGTCAAAAAGGTAGGAAAGCGTCTCTAAATATCTAATATTTTATTTGTGATATTTATGCTGCAGAATAAATAGGATATAGTGCTTTTTAAATACTTCTGCATTTGTTAAATTTTTTAATTGGTTAAAAGGATACACAAATATAACAATTTCAAAAATTGCCGAGTGAAAATGATATTTAGGATATTCTGAACTACAGGTATATGTTTACATGTAGATTATGGGTATATATTTATATAAACATATACATTTACAGTTCTCATAATCTTGTATGATAAATAGCCTATCATTTTATATGTTTTAACTTAATGAAATATATAATGTAAATAGTTATACATATATTTACATATAAAAATGTCATGAATTTTTTAGAGTCTCCAAACCGTACAGTTCTTTGTATTCTTTAAGCCGGGAGTCAATAAAGATACCAATTTATCTTTATTCCTGTTAAAGGATCACAAGATATACCCTCTGAATCTATATGATACAAAACTTGATCTATCTGATTAATGGAACCAATAACTAGTGTATTCAGAAAATAACAATAAATTAAATAATTATGCATCATAAGAGTATCAGAATCCCAATTATTAAAACTGTTATAAATCAAATTTATCAATCTTTATTTTTTACGTTACAATTTGAAAAGCAAACTAGAAATACTAGTGTGTATTACATTTTAATTTATCTTTTCTTAGAGAAATTTGCCATTAAGTATTATAAAATATCAAATCAGTCATTATCTGTAGGTGACTGAGCCCTTAAGATAATTGTATATTAATTTTCATACGTGATTCATCCATTAGAAAGCTTATGCAAAGTTAGATGTATTGAAGACAGCCACCATTACCCCATAAAAAATATAAAAATTAATTGCTCTCTAAGGATTTAATGTCCACCTATTCTGGGGAAGTCAATATATTGGATCTGTAGTAAATAGACTCAGTGAATCTAAATGTGGACATGCTGAATTTCTTTAATAGTATGCATTAGTCTAAAGAACTGTAAGTGAAAGGAGGTAGTGTGTGCAATGCTATGATAAGGAACTACAACTACTCAATTTTAATTCTCATCTGAAAAGCATACAGAATTTCACAAATATTGGGGAATGTTGGAAGAAAAGAGTTTTAGCTTAAATGGAACTGTCTTTTAACTCTTTTAGTTTTTATTTGTTTTAAGTAAGGAAGATAATAAGAGTATTGCTGGCTCATTGAGCACTTTCCATGAGCAGGTGCTGAACTAAACTCACTACTGCACAGAACTTTTTATAAGACAGATATATATCTATATCTATATCTATATAGATATATACACATATACACGAGACAAATAAACACATGAGACAAATAAAGCATGCAGAAGTAAAGTTGAACCAGTTTTCGAAATTAGGGTGATATTCATACATTGCAATTAATTAAATTTGTATATGTTAATCTAAAGAATATTTCCACCAGATTGGCTAAATGTTTTATAAATAATTTCTTATTGGACATTTGAAAATTATTTACATTCTTAAATTTGGAACAAATCTTTCTGTAAATCTCCTTGAATACTAATGAAATCTTGCAAAATATAGTATGTATATTAAGTAGTTTATTAAAGGGAGATTACGGGTTATTCAGATTTTTTTACATTATTAAAATGGAAGAATCAGTGGAACAATTTTCATTTTTTCTTTCTCTACAAGAAAGAAAAACGTGAGATAATGCAAATACGTAGCAAAATAAGGCTAAAAATAATAGAAAAGATGGTAATTGTCTTATTTCTCTACAAAGTGAATAACTTAAGTACCATAATAGAGGAAGCAATTGCTCTCTATTTTCAATTTAAAAACAGATTAAATAAAGTGTTAATTATAGGAATAGTAAGTAAAACAAATCTACTTTCAATATTTAAAGGTAAAACATAATGGAGATTTCAAAGAAATTTGTTATCACTAATTTATGGTGGTTTAGGTTCAGCATGACCTTGAATCTATTAGTTAGGCATTAAATTTCTTTTCTGTCCTGTGAATTCTGGAAAAACTTTAAGCCTTAGGGCAGGTAAAATATGAACAATAGTTTTCTCAAAGGTAGTTACTTTTTAAGTACCACAAATATTTGTTTAGCTTCTCCTGGGAAACTAGAGCCATCATTCAGCATCCCCTATTTCTGAATCTTCTTAATTTAAAAAACATGTCAAGTTTTAGCTGATGAAGGTAAGAGTGTTGGATATTTTGATAGTTTCTTTTTTTTTTGACATTTAAAAAAATTTATTTTACTTGCCTTTATAATCAAGATTTTTGAATAATACCTTCTAAGCTAATGCATTTTAAGCCCAAAAATTTTGTATTGTCATCAGTGATGAAATTTAGAGTAAATATAAAAGTATTATTTTCACAGGTTTTTAAGTACTTTTAAAAAATATTTAAATGACAAAACAAAACACAAATTATACTAAATTTTCATTAAAAGATACTTGGATAGCTTCTTAATACAGAACGTTGCACAGGCCACTTGTTCATACAAGGCGATAAATTCTGTAACCATTCACATGGCCCCGGAAAACTGCTCTATAGATCAGCTTTTAGCATCAAATTCTTTGGAAGTTTGCTTACCTGAAATTATAATTGTCAAAAAATAAATTAAATTATATCTATGTTATTAAAATTTGTTAATGAAGAAAATGCAAGAATATTCAATATGCTTGCTTAAAAATATGCTTTTTGAGACTTGCAAGATAAAACTTGTATATAAGTAATTTTTATTGTTGATATTTGCTCACTTCCACAGCAGCAGTATTATCTGGCAGGACCTAAATGAAATCTAAAGTTAACCTACCTGTTAAGTTAACTTTTACAAAGCCTACAATAAGGTTTCACACAGAGGTTGTTTAATTCAAAAAGCAAAACCTGAGTCGCCATTGTATTGGAGTAGATGCTCTGCTGTAGCAGAAGTGGCTTAAAAATATAAAGTAGGATTAGGAAGGGAAACTTATCTGGATAGAAAATTGTTAATGGTGGGGTCCCTGAGTGAAACAATTGTGCTCACAGAAAAATATCTGTTCTTTTAAAGTGGACTTAAAGTATTTTTTTAAGATAAAAGGCAACTTTTTTAATGCAGAGAGTTTAGTTAGACTTATGGTACATGTAAATGTTAATTCAGAACCTCCAAAGATTAGGGATCCATCCTGGAAACACAAAAGTTGGAAGGAGATATTATGAATATTTAGAAAATGATTAAGATTATGTAACATAAATAGAGACATTATTCACTCTCATCCCCATATTGAGATGAGGCCATAAGAAAATAATTTTGGATAATTGAAGAAATTATATTTGTATATAGTAATACATATTTAATATATATGTAAAATTATAATTATATTTTACACAAGTAAATAGTTAAGTTATGGAACGAAGAGACAAAAAGGCTGAAAGTGTTCAATAGACTTCAAAGTTTTGTAGTTAAAATGGTCTGTCAAACTATCGTCACCATGCTGTACATTATGGCTCCAGAACTTATTTATCTTATAAGTGGAATTTGTACCTTTTGACCCCCTTCACCCACTTCGCCCACCTAACCACTCCCCCACCAACTCCTGCCATCTCTGGCAACTACCAATCTGTTCTCTGTATCCATGAGCTTGCTTTTGTTGTTGTTGTCTTAGATTCCACATATAAGTGAGATCATACAGTATTCGTCTTTATCTGACCTATTTTACCTAAGTATAATGCCCTCAGGGTCCAACCATATTGTCACCAATGGCAAAATTTCCTTCTTTTATATGGCTGAATAATATTCCTCTTTGTGTGTGTGTGTATATCACATTTTCTGTATCCATTCATCCATTGATAGACACAGGTTGTTTTCCATTCCATACTATTTTAAACAATGCTGCAGTGAACATGGGAGTGCGTATATCTCTTTGAGTGAGTGTTTTTGTTTTCTTTGGATAAATATCCATATGTGGAATTGCTGGATCATATGGTAGTTCTATTTTTAATATTTTGAGGGCCCTCCATACTGTTTTCCAAAGTGACTGCACCAGTTTGCATTCTCACCAACAATGCACAAGTGTTCCCTTTTCTTCCTTGCTGACACTTATTATTTCTGGTCTTTTTGATAATATCCATTTTTACCGGTGTGAAGTGATATCTCATTGTGGTTTTGCTATGCATTTCCTTGATTATTAGTGATGTTGAGCATGTTGTAATGTGCTTGTTGGCCATCTCTGTATGTCTTCCTTGGAAAAATGTCTATTCAGACTCTCTGCCCACTTTTTAATCGGATTATTTTTTTGTTTTGCTATTGAGCTGGATGAGTTATTTATATATTTTGAATATTAACCCCTTACAGATATATGATTTGTAAATATTTTCTCCCATTTGGTAGGTTGTGTTTTCACTTTGTTCGTTGTTTCCTCTGCTGTGGAGAAGCTTTTTAGTTTGATGTCCCACTTGTTTGTTTTTGCTTTTGTTGCCTTTGCTTTTGGTGTCAAACCCAAAAAATCATTGCTAAAACCAGTGTCAAGGAGCTTGAAAATTGTTTTTCAAGTTTTCTAGACTTCATATGTTATACTTAAGCATAAAATGCCTCAAGCCCTATACTTGTATTTTCTAAACAAACTGCAAATGTTATTGTCGGTTACTACTTACTGAAATCTTTTTAAAGAACGACTTGTGCATTAAAAATCTTCAAAGCAGGAACAATTTGGAAAAGGATAAACCACTCATTTTTATACCTCTGACCTTTTAATATATATATCTTCTACCGTACATTAGCTTTGCTCTGCTTACTGTTTATTTTAATTTCAGTTTCAGTAAAATAAATAAATACCTGAATGTAGGAATCCTAAGGGAAATAACCTTGGAAAAGGAAAAATAGATTCTTTGATCTATTTAAGTGATTCAAAAATTACAGCACATTACAGTGCTATTAAATGTTGTAAATAACATAAAACCTTACTTAACTCTCTAATATGGAGAAAAATAGTTCTGATTATATGAGATGTAGCATCAAGGAAGTTTGTTTTTTTTCCTCCAGAGAGGTTTGTCATATTTTGTAAACACTGATGAGGTTTTCCTTTATTGAGGTAAGATAAAAATATTCATAATTGAGGAGTACTCCTCCTTCTCATGTATTCAAGGAATCTGAAGAAATCAAAGCAGTATTTTTAGCGTACTTTCAGTCAAGCCAGTGAATAAAGATATGAATTAAATAAAGAAATTTGTATATTTAGAATGTACAATTATAGAACATGTTTCTTTTAATAGAAGGAGGGGATGGATTCAGTTATGTTCAGTAATATTAAGAAAGTCTTTAAACTCTAGAAAAAAATATTACTCATATTAAGTGCTGATAACTGATTTTATTCTAGGCACTTACGTATATATCCCAAAGAAAAGGAAGGAGCTACCATGTAAAAATACATTTCCTCATGAGGAATGGAAGTTCATTCAAACATTCAGCCAGTAGCTCTGGGTGCCTGCAAAGTGCCAGGCTGAGTGCTGAAGATATAGCAGTAAATAAAACAGATAAAAATGTCTGTCCTCATGGAGTTTATATTCCAATGTGGAAGGCAGACAGATATAATAAAAAATAAAATACTGAGCATGTCAGATGGCAAAAGTGCTATTGAGAAAGACATAGGGGGAAGGGCCTACCAGCAGCAGGAGTGTGAGTTGTCCCGGGCCACCTACTAGTAACTAAGAGGAATGACACAGAAGTGAAATTAGAGCAAACAGAATTAGTTCTGCCTGTCTTCACGCAGGGAGTGATCAGACTGGGAGTGTTCTTGAAGAGAGTCTCACCAGGAGAAAGCAGTGTTCTGGGCTCCGTCTTCTCTCTGCCAGAGCACACAGTATCCCTAGGTCACATGGATCATTCTGCCATTTCATTCCATGTCATCACTGAAACGTCGATTTGAGCACCTGCTGTGCCAGGAGCGTGTTGTGTCTTGTGAACACAAAAATGATGAAGACCTCATAACTGCACGTGAGAAGCTCAAACCCTGGCACTTCAATAAAACTACTGGTATAACTCTTTGATTTAAATTATTTAGAGACTAGATTTTCATGTTTTGATTCATTAGAGTTGTATTTATGGTAAAGTGCTCTCAGAATGGGAATTTAACCTTTTCGTGTTCAGGTTCTGGAGTAGGGGCTTCATAAAATCAAAAAAATATTCCCAGGAGTTGGATATTATGATTCTTATTTTAAGAAAAGGAAAAAAGAAAAGGTATCCAAGTTCATGGGGTAAGCAAGAAGCAGGAAAGACTATTGAATCCGAAGTCTCCATACTTTCTGTCAGAACATGATGTAGACAAAAGCCACCCCAAGAAAGAGATTCATTTGGTAGTTTGTTATCATCATGATTGAATGTATAATATGGAAAAAAAAGTATGTGAAGATGTGTTAAATCAAAAGATAATGCCGTGTATATATATTCAGAACATTTCTCTAATAAAGGACCAAGGGATGGAGCTCCTCCAAGCAAAGTGATCAAGTCCAGGTGATGATGCTTACAGATTTACATCCTCAAAGCAGTCCTCCTTTCCAGAAGTTCCATACTTATTAGAGCATTAACTACTAAATTCTCCTTTTATGTACCGATGGAAGTCTCAAAAGACGAGCTGTCTGAAGCCAAAATATAAAATGCCCTGTGTAGTTAGGTCAAAAACTCTGATCTACCTCCCAGTTATTACTGTCATGAAGCTACGTTTTATTTTGTCAAATGAAATAAAAATGTGAGTTTGCATATGGCTTACAACCTGAAAAGCGTTATCAAAACCACAAGTTCTTGGGACTTAACAGAAGCAAAATGATCAAGATGGTTGCTTACGTAAAACGTTGATTTAGTTCTCTGATGCTTTGAAAGGAAGGCATAATTTGAATTACCGCTCAGGTATAGAGGGGAGAAAGTCTTTTCTCCTACCATTTCCTGAAGTCTGACTCTGCAATATTTGGAGCTGCTCAGCCAGCCAGCAGCCACGTCGTTGCATAGAAAATATGCAAATTACATTTTGTGCCCAGAAGGTGTAAATAATTGGGTTTATTAGAAATAGAAATTTTTAGATCACACTAGTCTTTTTTTTCTAGTTTCTTCATCTCCTTGTTTACACAAAGACACATACCCTTTTGTATAAATCACTCTCTCTCTTTATATATTTATATACTCACTGTGTCCCGGGCAAGTGATAGAAAGCCAGAGTTTTCAGAAACTCAAGGAAAAGAATCTGTCAAAGGTTCTCTGGATTGACCTTCACAGGCTAGTGGCTCAGTCTTGAGTAAATCACTTCACCCCACTTAGCCTCAGTTTCCTCATATCCACAGTATCCAAAATTCTTTAAAAATTCTGTTTACTCATTAATATTCATGGAATTTATAATTTCCAAGCCCATGGGATCTTTCTTATTCCATTATTCTAATCAAAATGTTATATTTAAACTTGCAGAATTTGAAGATCAGTGAGATGTTTTTGAGTACCGGTTATATTGTTTCTAAATATAATGTTACCGTAAGGGCCATGTGGTACAGCTTCAGAGATAACATAAACTCACACCACCATGACTGCCAGTTTTGATGATTACATATCTTAACAGTAGAAAGCTGAACAGAACTCAACAGTTCATTTTTAGACCAGAATTTGTGTTAATCATTTTGGTCTACTGATAAGAATTTAAAGCCATATTTTTTCCCCCTAATCTCTAAAGCATAACCGTGCCATGTTCCAATCATGATTTGATGTTTCCAGTTTACCCTATTTTACTCCTTATTTCTGTAAATAAAATAGGCTTAAGAAAATGTTGGAACTCTAATGGATAAAGAAGGACTCATGGACAGGTTGAGGGCAGATCTACTATTTTGGCCTTTAGAAAAATCTCTACGTATCTGGGTTGAATCTCTTACCTGGCATTTCTAGGAAATCAGTTTTGATACTTCACTTAGGAATGATCAGTTTCTAGTACACTGATCAATATTGAACATTTTCACAAAGAATTGATTTAAAATCAGAACACAATTTATTAATATATAATTAATGCCATTTCAATCAACCAAAATGTTCATAATCTCTGCAGGACAAAGAAAACTTGGGAACTACATTTTATTACAGAGAAATGTTTATCTTACTTGACTAAATGTTCATTTATTCAAGTGGTGTTTATTGATTTCTTGCTCTCTGCTGGCCATTTGGGACACAAAGAGGAGCAAAAACAAGTACAGCCTTTGCCTTCATGAAAATTTCAGTCTAGAAAAGGAGAAAGAGTAATTACACCATGATCACAGAAAATGTTAAGTTACAACTCTGAAAAATGCTACAAGAGAAAGTAAGATATACCGTGTTCTGAGAGCTTATAGTAAGGACATTTTGCCTTACTGGGTAAGCCAGGCTTTCCTGAATAAGGTACACATGAGCTGATATCTAGAGGACAAACTGGAAATTAACTTGGTGATGCATACGGGGCAAAGAATGCAGGCAAATTCTTGACAAAGGGCAGACATGGGACTGAAAAGGCCACTCTGCTAAAGTACAGGGAATGCCTAAGAGTATGCTCTAAGAAAAGATTAAAAAAGCAGAGAGAGATCATATTGGGTTTATAGGACATGCCAAGATTTGTCCACGAGTGATGGGAGGCCACTGAGAGGTGTTGAACAAGGGAGGGAAGTGATCAGATTTTCATTTTTAAATGACCTTCCAAGCTGCAGTGTTGTGAGTGAACTAAAGGGACACTGAGCTGGGTGTGCATAAATTAGTTTGTTGTCAAGATGAGTTGTACAACTTGTACAACTAGATGGGTGTGGGTGTTATTTATCAAGATAGAAAATGCACCTAGTGGGTGGGAAGATTGTGAATTTTATTTTGGACATGAATGTGTGTTTGGAAATAAATCCTGGAAGAGATGTCATAGGAAATTGAATATATTGGCTTCGAGCTCAGAAGAAGTCATTTGTGTTTAGGTCATATTGCAAACTGTGGAAGTGGAAGAAAGCATAGAATAGGGCAAGCCTAAGTCTGAACTTCGAGGTACTCCACTGTTATAAATGTTATAAGTGTCTATGTACACACAAATGAACCCACAAGTAACAAAGAACTGGCACAGAGGAAGGAGTATGATAAGACAAATGTGGCAGATGACCAGGGAAGAATATGTTTTGAAAGGGCGGGAGACATCGTCTATGTCAAAAACTGCTGTGACATCATCTAAAATCTGAAAAATGTTTATTAGATTTACTGACATTGGAAGTCACTAGGAATCTCAGCAAGAACTGTTTCAATGGACTCAGGAGACCAGATGCCAGAATGATGGGTGAGGAGTAAGTGAAAGTTAAAATGGACATAAGTATAGACAGCTTTAGCCTCTCTAATGCTTTGTGATGATGATGTTGGTGACTTCCTGGGGAAGTGAGGTGACTTAATTCCCAGGAAACACTTTTGCCATTGCCTTATTTCCTGTTCTCTCTTTATTCTAAACAAGTCAGTAATGGAGTCCTAGAGTGTATCCCCACTTTGTTAAATTACTGAAAGCAATGAATATTTGCTCACTATACTAATTGTATTAATAGAATCATAAAGTCTTCCCCAAGGCTCAAAGCACAACATAATTGATGACATCTATGTCTGACTTCCTATTTCCATGAATATCTGGGTGAGTTTCTATGATATTTCTGTAAGTTTCCTCTGTAGAATGTATGCAATGGAATTTAGAATTGGGGTACATAAGACAGGTAATATCAGGGATGGAATATTTGGTATGGGTCAGTTGTGATATCTCAGAAAATGAAAATGGATTTATTATTATACATTTACTCCATTCCCTCCCTCCCTCCTTTCCTTCCTTTCTTCTTTACTTCCCTCTTTACTTCCTTCTTTCTTTCCTTCTCTTTAAGGAATGAACACCTAATGATTCTTCTGTAATATGCAAAGTACTAGCTGATAAATAGTAAAGGTAAATGAAGAGTTAAATGATAAGTACACTGAAATTGCTAAAACAGAATAGCTATGTCAAAATAAACAAAGATAAGATTGAAGAGAATGGGATTAAGAGAATGGGAGTGATAAATACTTTTGAATGCAAGCCTGTGATATAGTGATGAATAGAACGTTATTAAGAAAATAAAACTTAGAGATTATCCTAGAAGTTCTGCACAGGTCTAAAAATAAAGAGACATTGGTTATCGTAATAATCCTAGACATCAATTTTGGGAAATGAATATAAACAAGATGCATTATGCCATGGAAGTATTCTCAAGTCTCAGTAATCCCTGAGAACATGTCACAGAGAAAGGCAGTCAATTTGGAGTCAAAAGGAGCTTTACATTCAAGATATATTGTGAGGGAGATATTTTTAATAAATAAAAGTATAATTTGGGGCTTATTAGGTATCAGGTGTTGGTAGGACATCCAAGCACACATATACTGAGGCAGAAGAAAATAAAACACATGTAGAATTACTGTTCAGGTATCTAAACATTTTCTCAAATACTTCTTGGGAAGGCCCACTCAGTAACCGGAATTTTCTAACATATGCCATAGATTGATAAAGACAAGTGAGAAAGTTGATTGGTTGAAAATATGTTACAAATCTATTTAGTTATATTTACTTACATCAGAATGGAAAGTTAAATTTTACTTTTAATTGTAAGTGAAATCCTTTTAAGTTTATTCATTGCCAGTATGTGCTGTTGAGTCTGTTCTCAGAAGACATAAGTAAAACATCTCAACTTTGTCATAAGCACATGTACACAGTACTCTTGATTTCCCATAGAAATCTTAGAGAGATAGCTTATTTTTAAGGAACCCAATTCTAAATTTCTTTATCCTTTAAAGATACGTTTTATTTATTTATTGTATTTCCTTTTGTTTTTTTCTAATATAATTTTTAATCATACTCACTTTTGATCAGTCTCTACTTACTGTGAGATCTAACAGTGATAATTTTAGACTAGGGAATTCCCTGGCAGTCCAGTGGTTAGGACTCCACGCTTCCACTACAGGGGTCACAGGTTCAATCCCTGGTTGGGGAACTAAGATCCTGCACGTCGCATGGTGCGTCCAAAGAAAAGAAAAAAAAGTTAGACTAAGCCAAACACACTCTTTTTTTCTATATTAGTTGAGTAAACACTTGAGTAGAGCCTTAAAGTTTGAAGAATGATATTTCTTCAAAAAAGTATCAAATTTCTACTTAATATAATATTACTTTATTGATATTTAAGAAACTTTTTGTACTTTCTCTCTAGATCTCATAATAATTTCAAGTGCATACATGCTTGCAGAATGCTCTATTATGCTCATTTTCCAGATTATTTGAAAAGTTTCCTCAGCTGATGATAGTTATGATTTTTATGAAATACAGAATTCTTCCTTCATTCCTTGCTCCGAAGAAATCTTTAAATTTTACCAATATGTGAGTTGTTAGGGGTTTTTGTTGCTGTTGTTGCTGTTTGGTTTTTTGCTTTCATTGAATAATAATCAAATCTTTTGCAATATTTACTTGATCCAGTAAAATAGATAATTTATTTGACTCACAATGATGTAAATAGGAAATGATTAAACCCACAATAATTGAAATTAATTATTAATCAGTGATCTAGATGATGAACAAATTAGCCTTCTGCATCGCTGGTCACATAAGTGGGGAGATTGAAAGGGTGTAATATATTCCTATTAAAAAATTTTAATTGTGTCTCTAGGAGTCCCCTAAAACTTTAAATATCTTTGGGAAAACTGGGTATTTTGGAAAGGGCACTAAATTGGACTTACCTTGGGAAAATCAGTTTTTCATCTTATTTAGTTTTTCATATGCAAAATGCAGATAATAATTTTTACTTATTATATAGATTGTTCTGACTCAAGTAAGATAACATATGTGATTTTTTTAAACATAGAAAAATGGCATTAATCTTCAATTAATTATTCTTTTGCTCACCTATCAAATCCATCCCTTAGTAAAATTCTGAGGAAATAGATATGGGTCAGTTTTCAAAAAGGTTTTGGGAAAATGATTGTGGGACTTTGACATTGGAGAAATGGGGACTTCAGTAGAATACCCTGGAAAGTACTTCTGTGGGTGGGAAGAAAGAAGTTGTGCTAATACTGGAGAGAGAGGTGCATAATTGGGGACTAGAAACACAGTGAAAAGGAACTTCTATTTCCTGGTTTTGTCCCTGGAATCTATTCTGATAATAGCCTGTGACCGTCTACAGCAGATGTTTTCATGTGTTTAGCCACCAAGTAGTTTAATGAGTTAAGCCTACTTTAACAGCAACAAATTATAGAGTAATTTGTTTTCTTTTATTGATGCACATATTATATATACGTTTCCACTTTAATGTCCTCATTTGCATAAGTTTAAATAGGCATATGAATTACAGCTCTGAGCCTGATGTGCAATAGTGTATGGGTCCCTACAGCTTGTGATGTCTGCTAAAGAAGTATAGAGCTCAAATGCTGTACCAGAAACATTTCTTATTTTTCTCCTTATAAAACCTCTGAATTTAACTCTGAGTCAAGAATGCTATTTTCTACGTCTTTTCGTGCATTAATTCATACAAATGATTATCTACTTTCGTGAGAGATGTGTGCATAATACATTGTACCTATCCTCAATTTACATGCCATCTAATGTAAAAGTAAAACATGTACAGATATTTATAATACAAAAATGAAGGTTATAACTACCACGTGGTTAATACAGAATGAATGGGGGGTCCAAATAGAGAGTGATGACTTATCGCAAGTTGTGAAGGAGTGCCTTTTGAGCTGTATGTTGAAAGATGACTGATAATCTCTTGAAAAAGGCAGACTGGACAACAGTATGAGCTATTGAAAGTTTTAGAATCAGAAGGTACTATCATTAAAGAAATGCTTTAAGAAGATTGAAGTGGTGGTTTGAGCCATATTGGTTAGAACACAGGGGATGATTCTGCAGATAAAAGCACAGTTAGGGGACTATTTTAATATTCGGTCCATGATTCCCAAACACCGGTTCCCAAGCACCCCTGCTACAGAAGCATCTGCAGAGATTTTCTAAACAGCAAACTTCCAGGTCCCTCCTGAGACTCTGATTCAGTGCGTCTTAGTTAGGACCCCAGAAACAATATTGAAAACCCATCAGTGATTCTGATGTATAGCCAAGGTTAAGAATCACAGGTTGCAATGATAAACCCTCTGGCCTTATTAGTAGAAACTAGAATTAAGGTAATGGGAGAAAAAAGAAACAAATGTAGGAATGCCATAGAAGGTATTTTAGCTGTTAATAATTGCCCAACATTCAAAATGACAAGTTTTACTATTTGCAGTTTGTGAATTGCACTTGTGGAAATTTTTCTGTCTTGTTTTGTTACTATATTTATAGAGCATTTTTAATCTATTTTCCTACCATTTTGTTCCTCATTTGACATCACAACAAATTCTGTCAAAATAAGTTTCAAAAGTGTTTCTTCCTTCTACTCATGCTGACAATAATTCTGAAGTTATTTTAAGATTTTAAGCCTTTTGCAACTGCACCGAATATTTTAAATTGCTACCATAGATACTTTTAGAAAGAATGATATCAGCTGATTATGAAAGAAAACATTATATTTGAAACAGTTTTCTAGGCTTTGCTAGCCACTTTCAAATTCTCTATATTTTTATTAAGATTCCCAAATACATAACAATAGAAACTGATTTATTTTTAAATGTACGTTTAACATATTGGTATTTAATTATGCCATTTTATGGGGATGTTTTATTGTAGAGTTTAATTAGATGTTTCTGGGTCTAAATGAAATCCAGTCTTATTTTAATTAAATGGTACATGGTGCTAAAAATGATAGGAAAAGCTAAAAGAAAAGAACCCCAATGGAAGACTTGGGTTTCAGTTGTTGGTTTTTTTTAAACATAAAGTAGCTCAGCTCTCTAGCTGAACTAGCCAGACAAGATTTGAAATCACGTATAGGACCCATTTGTTGAGCCAGGATTTTCTCTTATTTAGTTTCACTGATATGTCTGAATAAATTACTTAGCCAAATGTATGGTTTACTATTAAATCATATTGGAATCATGGCAAGACCAAAAATCTTATATGAAATAAGTGATGTACAGGTAATGCAAATAAGCTCATTCAAAACATTTTTTTTAACAAATACTTGAGGAGGGCTCAGATTGCTTATTGAAACAACATTTTTTTTTTTACATCTTTATTGGAGTATAATTGCTTTACAATGGTGTGTTAGTTTCTGCTTTATAACAAAGTGAATCAGTTATACATATACATATGTTCCCATATCTCTTCCCTCTTGCGTCTCCCTCTCTCCCACCCTCCCTATCCCACCCCTCTAGGCGGTCACAAAGCACCGAGCTGATCTCCCTGTGCTATGTGCCTGCTTCCCACTAGCTATCTATTTTATGTTTGATAATGTATATATGTCCATGCCACTCTCTCACTTTGTCACAGTTTACCCTTCCCTCTCCCCATATCCTAAAGTCCATTCTCTAGTAGGTCTGTTCTTTATTCCCATCTTACCCCTAGGTTCTTCATGACCTTTTTTTTTTTCTTAGATTCCATATATATGTGTTAGCATACGGTATTTGTCTTTCTCTTTCTGATTTACTTCACTCTTCATGACAGACTCTAGGTCCATCCACCTCATTACAAATAGCTCAATTTCGTTTCTTTTTATGGCTGAGTAATATTCCACTGTATATATGTGCCACATCTTCTTTATCCATTCATCCGATGATGGACACTTAGGTTGCTTCCATGCCCTGGCTATTGTAAATAGAGCTGCAATGAACATTTTGGTACATGACTCTTTTTGAATTATGGTTTTCTCAGGCTATATACCCAGTAGTGGGATTGCTGGGTCATATGGTAGTTCTATTTGTAGTTTTCTAAGGAACCTCCATACTGTTCTCCATAGTGGCTGTACCAATTCACATTCCCACCAGCAGTGCAAGAGTGTTCCCTTTTCTTCACACCCTCTCCAGCATTTATTGTTTCTAGATTTTTTTTTTAACATCTTTATTGGGGTATAATTGCTTTACAATGGTGTGTTAGTTTCTGCTTTATAACAAAGTGAATCAGTCATACATAAACATATGTTCCCATATGTCTTCCCTCTTGCGTCTCCCTCCCTCCCACCCTCCCCATCCCACCCCTCCAGGCTGTCACAAAGCACCGAGCCAATATCCCTGTGCCATGTGGCTGCTTCCCACTAGCTATCTACCTTACTACGTTTGTTAGTGTGTATATGCCCATGACTCTCTCTCGCCCTGTCACAGCTCACCCTTCTCCCTCCCCATAACCTCAAGTCCGTTCTCTAGGAGGTCTGCGTCTTTATTCCTGCTTTACCCCTAGGTTCTTCATGACATTTTTTTTCTTAAATTCCATATATATGTGTTAGCATATGGTATTTTGTCTTTTTCTTTTTTTTTTTTTAACATCTTTATTGGGGTATAATTGCTTTACAATGGTGTGTTAGTTTCTGCTTTATAACAAAGTGAATCAGTCATACATAAACATATGTTCCCATATGTCTTCCCTGTTGCGTCTCCCTCCCTCCCACCCTCCCCATCCCACCCCTCCAGGCTGTCACAAAGCACCGAACCAATATCCCTGTGCCATGCGGCTGCTTCCCACTAGCTATCTACCTTACTGCGTTTGTTAGTGTGTATATGCCCATGACTCTCTCTCGCCCTGTCACAGCTCACCCTTCCCCCTCCCCATAACCTCAAGTCCGTTCTCTAGGAGGTCTGCGTCTTTATTCCTGCTTTACCCCTAGGTTCTTCATGACATTTTTTTTCTTAAATTCCATATATATGTGTTAGCATACGGTATTTGTCTTTTTCTTTCTGACTTACTTCACTCTGTATGACAGACTCTAGGTCTATCCACCTCATTACAAATAGCTCAATTTCGTTTCTTTTTATGGCTGAGTAATATTCCACTGTATATATGTGCCACATCTTCTTTATCCATTCATCCAATGATGGGCACTTAGGTTGTTTCCATCTCCGGGCTATTGTAAATAGAGCTGCGATGAACATTTTGGTACATGACTCTTTTTGAATTTTGGTTTTCTCAGGGTATATGCCCAGTAGTGGGATTGCTGGGTCATATGGTAGTTCTATTTGTAGTTTTTTAAGGAACCTCCATACTGTTCTCCATAGTGGCTGAACCAATTCACATTCCCACCAGCAGTGCAAGAGTGTTCCCTTTTCTCCACACCCTCTCCAGCATTTATTGTTTCTAGATTTTTTCATGATGGCCATTCTGACTGGTGTGAGATGATATCTCATTGTACTTTTGATTTGCATTTCTCTAATGATTAGTGATGTTGAGCATCCTTTCATGTGTTTGTTGGCAATCTGTATATCTTCTTTGGAGAAATGTCTATTTAGTCTTCTGCCCATTTTTGGATTGGGTTGTTTGTTTTTTTGTTATTGAGCTGCATGAGCTGCTTGTAAATTTTGGAGATTAATCCTTTGTCAGTTGCTTCATTTGCAAATATTTTCTCCCATTCTGAGGGTTGTCTTTTGGTCTTGTTTATGGTTTCCTTTGCTGTGCAAAAGCTTTTAAGTTTTATTAGGTCCCATTAGTTTGTTTTTATTTCCATTTCTCTAGGTGGTGGATCAAAAAGGATCTTGCTGTGATTTATGTCATGAGTGTTCTGCCTATGTTTTCCTCTAAGAGTTTGATAGTTTCTGGCCTTACATCTAGGTCTTTAATCCATTTTGAGCTTATTTTTGTGTATGGTGTTAGGGAGTGTTCTAATTTCATACTTTTACATGTAGCTGTCCAGTTTTCCCAGCACCACTTATTGAAAAGGCTGTCCTTTCTCCACTGTACATTCCTTCCTCCTTTATCAAAGATAAGGTGACCATATGTGCATGGGTTTATCTCTGGGCTTCCAATCCTGTTCCATTGATCTATCTTTCTGTTTTTGTGCCAGTACCATACTGTCCTGATTACTGTAGCTCCTCCAGCTCCGTTTTTCGTCCTCAAGATTGCTTTGGCTATTCGGGGTCTTTTGTGTTTCCATACAAATTGCAAAATTTTTTGTTCTAGTTCTGTGAAAAATGCCAGTGGTAGTTTGATAGGGATTGCATTGAATCTGTAGATTGCTTTGGGTAGTAGAGTCATTTTCACAATGTTGATTCTTCCAATCCAAGAACATGGTATATCTCTCCATCTATTTGTGTCATCTTTAATTTCTTTCATCAGTGTCTTATAATTCTCTGCATACAGGTCTTTTGTCTCCTTAGGTAGGTTTATTCCTAGATTTTTTTTTGTTGCAATGGTAAATGGGAGTGTTGTCTTAATTTCACTTTCAGATTTTTCATCATTAGTGTATAGGAATGCCAGAAAAATCCTCAACAAAATACTAGCAAACAGAATCCAACAGCGCATTAAATGGATCATACAACATGATCAAGTGGGGTTTATTCCAGGAATGCAAGGATTCTTCAATATACACAAATCAATCAACATGATACACCATATTAACAAATTGAAGGAGAGAAACCATACGCTCATCTCAATAGATGCAGAGAAAGCTTTCGACGAAATTCAACACCCATTTATGATAAGAACCCTGTAGAAAGTAGGCATAGAGGGGACTTTCCTCAACATGATAAAGGCCATATATGACAAACCCACAGCCAGCATTGTCCTCAATGGTAAAAAACTGAAACCATTTCCACTAAGATCAGGAACAACACAAGGTTGCCCACTCTCACCACTCTTATTCAACATAGTTTTGGAAGTTTTAGCCACAGCAATCAGAGAAGAAAAGGAGATTAAAGGAATCCAAATCGGAAAAGAAAAAGTAAAGCTGTCACTGTTTGCAGATGACATGATACTCTACATAGAGAATCTTAAAGATGCTACCAATAAACTACTAGAGCTAATCAATGAATTTGGTAAATTAGCAGGATACAAAATTAATGCACAGAAATCAACATTCTTCTGATGACATTTCTCCTTTTTTTATTCCAAAGTTCAGCCCAGTTAAATCCATTTATTTCCCTGCTATCTTACCTTTTCATTTATGGGCCAGCAAATATAGTTAGTTTATTGCTTAGTATTGAACTGTCTCTTTGATCTATACAGTTTTATTTTACTCTTGATATACCTAGAAAAGGAGCATAGTATTCTTTATTTATAAGTACCTCAGTTAGTTGTATCTATTGAAACTATGAAAACCCCTTTTTAATTACAACTAGAACTCTATTCTCTGTCTAAGTCTCTGGCTTTACTATTTATGAAAACATAGTGTTTAATTACTGTTTTGCCACCTCATTTCTTTTCTAGTAATTTAAACTTGAAAACCTTTTCACAGTCTCAGTATAAATTCTGAAAGCAGTTGTAACTGACCCCGTGCTTTATTAGAAACTTCTTTCCTATATTGAGTTGAAATGTCTTCTTATATTTCTACCTATCGCTCAACCCCTTGTGGCTAGACAGAACAAATCATATTCCATGCAACAGCCTTTCAAGTATCTGAAGATGGTTATATTCATACTTCTATACCATCTCTGCTCCAGGCAGTTTTTCATGAGTCATGTCTTTGATTTCTTTACCATCCTGTCTTCTGAATATTATCCCAATTAATCTTTATAATCAAAGCTGACTGTAGGACCCTGGCATCACAGAATAAAATTGGACCAACACTAACTTTGTTCTTGCGAATGTATTTGCATTAACACCCCTAGATACCCAGCCACACATACCCTTACCCATCTGATCAGATTAGTTTCCAAAATGATTGTTTCATCATGTTGGCTCATATTAAATTTAAAATAAACTAGAATGTGGGCCTGAGATAGAACACAAGCATCAACTGTTGGATAGATCAAAGAAAGAGTAGCTACATCTTAAGAACTCATGTTCATATTAAACAAATCTTTTAGAACTTTTAAAAGCCATACATTAAGAGATTTTTAAGTCTTCTGTAAGGTTTTTAAGTACTCCCATATCAAATCCTATAAAAAATAATTTATCTCAGAAAGGTACAATAGTAACATGGATTTTTTTTTTGCTTAAGTAAGACAGTGATGCCATAGGTGCTCAGAGTGGGCTTGATTCTTCCAGGGAAGAGACTGAGAAATCGTTGATGTGAGAAGAGCCTCTCGCTTGCTGTTCTCTCCTTTCCGGGCTGGTTGCCTGCCAAAGCCTCATTCCTACCTGTAAAACTGCCAACATCGGTTCATGCAGCAAGCCTATGTAATTTGCTTTTCTGGGGAGCTATATTAGGGCAGGGTTGACTGATTGAGAGAACTGAAAGCTACAGGCTCTGGGACAAGAGGGCTTTCCTGTGGCCTTATGAGCTGGTTGGTCCTTTTTCAAGCTTGAGAGATAAAACTCTTGGTAACATAGAAAAGGCCTTACTGGCTAAACTGACAGTACTTTACTGAACAGTGCAAATGGCCCTCATAGCAGGTGCGTTATTCATGGAGCATTATTCATCAGAGCACCACCTGGACAAAAGCAAACAAACAAAACAATATAGAGAGAGATTAGTTGGGAACAAATTTTATATAAAGGATGTTCCTTGTCGAATTATTTATAATGGAAAGGAAAAACTATTCAGTCTGAATGGCCAGAAATTATAGTATTAATTATAGGGCATCCATACCAGGAAATGTTATGCATCCTGTGTGATGTTAAAGAAGAACCTTCAATTTCTATAAAAGTTGATGAGATACTTAATCAAAACTCAAATTTCAAGGCAGTATTATGGTGGCAGCTTGTTAAAATGCATAAGTGATGTACTGGGAGAGCGATACTAATTGAGAATGAGATGTGGAAACAGAAGATAGGAAGGATTATCAAACAAAATTTTAGAATATTATTGTTAGATGGTAGAGAGTTATTGATGACTTGTTGATTATTTTAGTTTCACTATTTGTGCTTATATGTGTTATGCAAACACACAGACAATAAAGTTACTGCTTTTGTAATAAAAGCATGGATAATTTAAAAACAATTTTGATGGGTATAAAAATAATGTTTCCAGGTTCTAAACAACAGAACCCAGCTCTAGGGAACTTGAAAAAAAAAAAAAGAATGTGTTGGAAGATTATCAGAGAACTCTCCAAATCTGCTGAATCCAAGATTGGGAAAGATGTCAAGGGAAGCAGGATACCAAGCGAAGCCCGGACAGCTGAATGCAGAAAGGGATCAGGCAGAACAAGGGGATGGTCTGCTTATAATTCTTCCATTGGTACCTTTGTCACTGGACTGTGATATGTGCCATAGTCTCTTGACACCTCTGTTCCTGTGCCCAGAATAATCACTAACTCTCCTTACATCTTTGCCTTGCTTTGTTAAGATACCAAAGTCCAAGTTGGGATGGTGTATATTAGTGGCCCATAACCCATAGTATGTGTCCATGCCCAAGCTTCCAGGGCCCTGCATGGCTATTCTCTGCTTCCCTTGGCTTCAGGTGGAGACCCACCTCTTATTTTGAGGTTTCTGTCACCTCCCTCCAGTAGAAAGCTTCTTGGATGCTAAGTAGTAGCAAATGTTCTGTACATCAAATGTTGGAAGAGTTAGTAAAACATTGTGTTAATATTTCTCTGGAGATGCTTAAAAGCCTTAAATAGGATCCTTCAGATAGATTTTTATCTGTACAAGTAAGTCCAATTGTGTATGCCACAATTCCTAAGACTCTGGAATATTTCAGTAATGTGTATTATGTAGCTCAGGCATAATAGAAATGCATTCTCCTGGAGACCAACACATGAAACGATTTGTGTATGCATTGCCAGCGTCAGACACCATATATTAGTGTCAATATACTGTAGAGTACCATCAGGATGTTTTTTGCTCAAGAGAGCTATGAAATTTAGTCCTTTTGAAATACTAAGGCAGAGTGAACTACTAAGCTAACTGCCAAAATCCAAATTTAAAAATATATACAAATACTTTTATTTTTTGAGGGATATGTAGGAGCCTGTCTTCTGATTAACAGACTCAAAAGAAAAATGTCAGTTAAATTAAAGTCATGGGAATCTATGATTAGGTTAATAATGTAGTGACCACGTCTTGCTAGTAAAACAATAATATTTAATAAGAGTGTTCACTGCACTTTTATAAGATGGTTTACAAGGTCACAAAGAAAGTTATAGTTGTAGTACCTGCCACTGAGTTGTTTTATGAGCTAATAGATGACATTCAACAGATGAAAATGAAAAGGCAGAATATACATCATAGATAAATGTATGACTATATTATTTATAAATGTGTGCTAAGGGATATTGGAATGGCTTAAACACATTGAGATTATTTTAATACAAATTCAAGAAGCAGTTGAGTTTTCAAAAATTCAGATGCTTTTCATTTCTTAATTTTATGCAGTCAGATGTATTTTTGTAAACTTTGCAACCGAAAGATCTCTGAATAAGCATTTTTAATTAAAAGTCCCACATAACCACTTTGAGAATATTTTTTTCATTGAGGAAAGGGGGAAAGAGCCCATTAAATATTGCTGTTATTTTGTATGTATAAAAGAAGTCTCAACTGGCAATTCAAAGCCTTCTATGATTTGTTCAGTTGAAATTAATTCTCTTCCTTCTCCTCCATGTTTCCCCTGAACTTTGCTTTTACCTGTATTATCTCATTTAAGTTTGCATCATATGACGATGAGCATAACGATAATAATGAACCCTTAGTGATTAGGAAATCAAAGTTTAGACAGATAGCTAATTTGTTCAAAGTCGTGCTGCTTATAAATAAAGTACTAAGATTCATTCTTAAGCAATCTGACTCTAGAGTCCGTACTTTCAATCCCTGCACTATTAATTGAATATATATTTTCTTCTCTGGATCTTTAATTTTTAAAAGGAAAGGCATCCATCTTACTTACCAATATAACTTTCATGGTACTTAAGACCATGATGACCACAAAATAAGATTAAAAGGAAACAAATCAAAATGTTCAGTATAGTTGTTATATAGTGTGATTATAAGTAATTAATTTCATTCTTTTACTACTTTAATGTTTTCCTAATATGCTGTAATAATAGAAGTCAGCATAAGAGATAGTTAAGAGTAGGAATTCTGGTCAAACATACCTGATTTCAAATTATTTCTCCCTCACTTTATGACTCTGTTTATTTATGGCTTCAGTTATCCAATCATAAAATGGGAATATTACAATGGAAATGGTATTTAAGACTGTTGTAACAAAAATACACTTGTCAGAGTATCTGGTAGAAAGCAATCAATAGAAGCTAGCTATTATTTTTAATCAAAAAATACTTAAGGAGAGAATACTAATATATCATAAATAAAGAATACTGAAATTTATGGTCATTGATGAGTCTTTGAATCCTTAAAATGGATTTTTATCCATACAATAAATTCTAATTTTGTGCACTAAAATTCCTAAGACTCTGAAACATTTCAGTAATGTGTTTTGTACAGCTCAGGTCATGATTCTAATGCTCAGGGTGGATAGAATAAGTAAAAATGCTACTTACAAAGATGTACCTGACCAGACTTCCTCCTTTTGGGTATTCTACCATGGTACAGTCATATTTAACAATGAACGGTGTTTGGAATCAATTTATATGTATACACAGTATGTTTACATGGTATTTCTGAGATTATTACAATGTTATTTAATTAATTTTATTTGGAATTTCTGCTATGGCTTGAATCACAAAGTATTGCAGAGACAGGGTCAGGAAAAAATAAAAGATGGTGAGAATGAGGTGAAAACTTTAAATAAATAATGCTTGGATTTTATAAATAAGCAAAAGAACATCTTTTTTACATGTCTCTGTAGTTCATGAAAACTGTATTAGAACAAGTTTAGGTCTAAGAGAAGATAAGGGGTAATATTTTGAAATCAACACATTTTTTACTATCACTGAAGAAATTTCAATATATTTTATCTTGCATCAAAAAATTACATCTAAATATTTCTTTATAAAAGTTTCCTTAGGGCTACACAAACCCAGAGAGGTACAGAATTACTTGACTTTTCTCTGTGCAATCCTAAATCAAATGAAGTTCTCTCAACTGAGATTCTGTGATCAGTTTGGAGGTCTTGAACTAGACTGTCCCTTATACTGACCGTAGGAAACAGTTCTCCATATTCGTTATCATTTTCCCAGTATGTACCAGCATGTCCAGTACATACTATGTTCTCAACAAATATATAATGAATGCATAACTAATGGAGTTACATGGCATAAAGATCTTGGAATTACCAGTCCTGTCTTCAGTCCTGGGCTTTGCCACTTGCTGATTATTTAGCTTTGGGCAAGTGATTTAACTTTTTAGAATGTAAATTTATGTATCTGTAAAATTTTAAAAACAATTCTCCTAGTCTCTGTGAAGGAGATACATGTAAATTATCTTTGAAAATTATAAATGCTAACCATTATAAAGCCATTTCTAAGGCAGAATGACAATGGCTTAATATCGTGGAATCATAGAGTCTCTGTATTGAAAGAGACCTTAAAAGTCATTAAGTTCAACCACACCACTGGTACTTGATTTTCTTCCTAAACAGGGATGTAATGGATATGAAATGCATATTTTATTTTATACATAAGGGGTTTTTCATTCTGCCCCTGATATGACCCAAAACATTCCCTTTGAGTTATAAAGGAGTGATATTTTCAGTACTTTACTCCACACTTTTAAACCGCACACAATTCCATGAGGTAGACACTACATTTATCCCCATTTTAGAGATGAGGCAACCTAAAAAAAGAATTGTAATGTTACTTGCCCAGTGACTCACAGTTGGTAAGTTGTAGAGCCTGGACTTGAACCTAGACAGTCAGGATGGAGACAGTCTTGAGTCCATACTCCTAACCAGCACAGTGCACCCTCCCCAGGTGAAGTGGAATGTGGGAATCTTCTCTGCTCCCTGCATGCAACAGTGGATGGTTGTAAGGCGCATCCTATCAAATTCCATAACAGTCTGGAGTCTAGACCAGCAGAGTTCCATAGAACTTTCTGAGATGAAGGAAATAATCTATATCTATACAGTCCAGTATGGTAGCTAGTAGCCACCTTTGGCTTTTGAGCAATTGATACGTGAATGGTGTGATTGAGGAACCAAATTTTTAATTTTGATAATTTAAGTTTAAATAGGTAGATGTAGATAGTGATTACACGGTGACCACATGTTGAACAATGCAGTTTCAGGTTCTAGAGCAATGCTTCTCTTTTTTTTTTCCTCCTTGGTATATATGACAGCTGGCATTTATTTGTGAGACACTCTCCCATGAATGGAGCCTGGCAGGACAGAACCAAGTAGTGGCTAAGAATTTAGAGGCTGAAGTTAAGCCGACTTAAGCTCAAATGTCGGCTGTCGTGCTGAATGTGTGACTCGGAGTGTGGAGTTGACTTACCCTTAAATCAGGGCAGTAATTAAATTACATCACTGAGCTTTTTAAAAACTGAAAAAAAATTATTTGACATAATTTCAGAGTTACAGGGGGAAATGCAAGAATAGTACAAAGAATTCCTGTGTACACTTCACTTGGAATCCCCAAAGTTTATTACTTTTTCTCTCTGTCTCTGTCTGTCTCTGTCTGTCTCCCTTCCTCTCTGTCTCTCTCTCCTCTTCCCTCCCTCTCTCTTTTTCTCCCTTTCTCTCTCTGTCTCTCTCTGTGTATGATTATTGCCCTGAACCATTTGAGAAAAAGTTGCAGGCATGACTCCCCTTTCCTTTTACTAAATACTTGTGTGCATTTCCTAAAAATAAAGACATTATCTTAGACAAGGCAGGAAATTAACAGTTACTAGTCATAATACTATTATCTAATCCACAGACCTTATTCAGTTTTCAGCTGTCGTCCCAATAATGTCTTTTATATCCAAAGCAAATACCATCTTATGCTGTGCATTCAATTTTCATGTCTCTTTAATCTCTTTTACTGTAAAACAGTTTCTCAATCTTGATATTGTTTCATGACATAGATGTTTTTTAAATGATGTAGGCCAGTTAGTTTGCAGACTGTCTCTCTGTTTAGGTTTGTCCTTTGTTTCCTCATAATTTGATGTACTTGTGCACTTTCGTTAGGGATAAGAAAGCTATGGCATGTCCTTTGCTGTGCATCATATCAGGAGAAATATGATGTCCATTTGTCCCATTATGTTGGCCCATTATGGTGATAATAACTTAGATCACTTGGTCACTTAAGTAAGTTTCTATCTACCAAGAACATGTTTTCGAGTTAAGCTTATAAATTCATATAATTATTTTTTTTGACACTGTAGCTCCACATTTGAGTAGAGAGAGCCCCCCTCCAGCTGACCCTTATATCCTTTTGACATGACTCCATCATTATTTGAATACATCCCTAATTTCTGGCATAAGAAGTCACTTCAGACTCAGGTCTTATCTTCCCTGACTACCTCCTGGAATCATTAATTTCATCAAAATGCTTCGGTTTATAGGAGTAAAAGAAAGGTATTTCGAAAGCAAGATCTTAGAGCCTGGTGGACTTGTTGTTGCTACTGAATGTCAGTACTTCTAGGCTTTTTAGCAGTTAGAACTAGGCTACACACACAGAGATGGGTGTATGTACCACCACATATATACATACATACATATATATATATGTAATTTCTTCCTCCCTTCCTACCCTCCTTCCTTCTATCTATGTCATAAAAGTTGTAAGTTCAAACTGGTTCAAGTTCAAACAAGTTCAAGTTGGTTTCAATTCCAACCAGCATCATCTTTCATCTTTCCCACATTTGTAACTCCCTTCTCTGACAGTACAAGACCTAGATCTCATTATCCACAATATATTTATTTATTTGTTCAGTCCGAGAATACATAGAAAGTAGTTTCAGAAGTATTAACCAATAAATCTGAAAAAAGATACCTGCTATGTAGAATTCAATAATTGTTTAGAGTTCTTTGTGTCTTCAGACTGAGGGTATATAGTCCAAATATGCAAAGTCCAAATAGTCTAAAAGTTACCTGAATTCTCCCCCTCTGCCACCATGCCCAATGTGGCTATGTTATTCATTTGATATAAAAACATGACTCTGTTCATGTTTCTGTTTTGGGTTTTTAGATTTGGGTCCCTCCCCAAAGTGTTGTCCATTTTCTTTTTTTAAGTATGTAAAACATTAACCATTTCCAAAAATTAGAACTTTACCAGAAATTCTATTCAGAGAAGTGTTATCCCAACCCCCTCTTCCTTCATAGAAGTTTTTTGAGGAATAAATAAGATTATAAGTGTTTAGATTTTTACACACGACCTGGTACCTATTTAGATTCCAGGAAGTCCCATCTAGCTATTCACTTAATAATATTGCTTTACCTTTGTTCATTTACACACTCCTCAAATACTTCATGCATTTTCCTCCCATCTATGAAACCAAACTGGAAAGCAATTGTGTGAATAAAATTCTTCTCAACCTTTGATATTTTAGATCTTACTAGGAACAGATTATGTTGATATCCTTATCACAACTGATCACAAAACGCTATTGTATTTAGTTACCCAGTTAATCAGTGGCCTATTTTGTTCCTTAAAAGAGAAGAATATGCTTACTGTCTGTGGGATAACCATAATGTTATTGCAGGAATTATGTAGAAAACATATCACAGTAAGACCTCATTTCAGTGATGCCCTAAACAAAGCTGTAATTCTGTATGAAGGTAATAATTGTTAGATTGGACTGAAACAAATAAAGAATCCTGAGACATGTCTCAAGAAATAAGTGAGTTAAGTGGAACTTCCAAGAATCATCACCAGGTTGCATTCGGGTTCTAGCTGCATGCTGAACCCCAGGAATTTCTTGGGATGCTTTAGAGACCCAATCTTTGTGTAAGGTTATTTTTATAATAAATTGGTTTCATTGTCCTCAATAATACAACTATAGGTTTTGCTCTAAGACTATTGCAGGTCATGATTTTTCTTAAATTTTGTATCTTGCATTCATTGTGAGCCATGTCCCATTCCATAATTCTGACCATGGGATCATGCCTAAATTTTCTTTGCCTTTTTGAAATGCCCTTTCCAAATGCCTACAGTATGTTTCTAACTAGTTGCTATCTTTCCCCTTCTTGCTGGTCTGAATTAAGCATTGAAGAGAAATTATCCTAACAACTTTCTTTTCCTTCTCTAGATAAAATTGTTAGCAGGGCGAGGAAAATATTTGTTAGCTTTTCCACTTTCATTACAATAAGATTTGTAGTAGATGGCAGAATTTAAGCCCCCCATTGCTACAAAGCTTGCCTTTCTCTCACCTCATCTCGTGGTTATCATTAGGAATAAGGCATCCATAGCCTCCAGCCAACCAGGCATCTCTAGCACCGTGCACCTCCTTAATAGGATGCTTCTGTCTGCCTTTGTGTTCATTTATGCCAATACTATTCTGCATGCTTCTGCTCAGAAATCTACAGATTTCTCAATACCTCATTTTTCAGTATTTCTCCCTATTTCCCCTCACTGGGATTCGAAAGTATGCCTTTGAACTTGAAGTAAATAATACTAATTGGCACACGATTTTTAAAAAATTCTGTTGTTATAAGATGGGGACAAAGTGATAGCTTAGAAAGATGTAACTTATCATAGCAATGAAGGAGTTTGGGATATTTTCTCTTCTTAGCTCATCTCATTAGTAACTACTGCAGGAGTCATTTGTATTCCATTTTAAAGTATAAATATTTGATTCATATCCAATTGGGAATAATTTGTGTAAGATATAGCATACAATGTTTTACCTCTGTGTATAAATCATTACCCCTGCATTTAATCATTGCTAAGAGATCGTATAATTTAGCAATATAGATGATTTTATATTTGTTTCTAGGCTTCTTTTACCTTTGGATCAATTAAATAATTTAATATATTCACCACTTAATGCAGCTTTTTAAAAAACTGAAGTAAAGATCATAGAGGAACAACTATGACCTTAGAAAAGTTTGTGACTTCATTAAACAGCAAAAACAAAAAACAGCAGGAAACGTAAGTTTTTTAAAAATCCAGAATTTGTGACATAGAAGTGATACCACAAATAGGGCAATTGCAGGAAATCTGAGACTATCCTTAAGACATGTCATGTTGTTACTGACAGTTATACTATATAGTGAATTCTAACACATTCTGAATCATGAATCCAATCACTTGGGTTTGGCTGACCGGAATTATCCCAATATAGCACATGCATTCATTTTGAGAACAAAGAATATGAAAGCTAGTATTTGATTTCTCTTGTAATCATCTGGAAATATGGTAGATAGTTTTAATCCAAAATTTCCTGTATGAGAAGGGAATAAAATGGAAATAATGCTGTTGAAGTTGAAGGTCAAATTCTATCAGCATGAACAAGGAACCTAACATCAGACCAAAGTTCTCCTTCAGAATCCCAGAGTTTGAAGATGCTATGAAGTCCTGCACTGCAGGAAGAATAATTAAACAATGTTATCAGTTGGATTCTGTCAAACAGTCTGGTGCTATTTTACCATAATAGTTCTAATTGATCTTTCCATAATCTGAACATTGTAACTTGAATGTGACACTGCCTTAAATGCCCAATAAAGTGCCAACACAGAGGGACCATTTGGGGCCAGATCCCAACCTATTTCTAATTCAGTTCTATTCTATTCTATTCTATTCTATTCTGTTCTATTCTATTCTATTCTATTCTATCCTATCCTATTCCATTCCATTCTATTGATTCAAGTGAGTATCTGCTAGTTACAGGGGAGTTTTAAGGTGAAGTTTAAGATTTTTAACTAAAAAAAGTGTTAAAATAGGGTTGTAGAAAATAATATATACTTTGATCCTATATCTGATATAACTAATAATAATAATAAATAAAAGAATCTATAAATACACAAAAAGTTATTAACAGCAATTATTTTGGGAGAGGGTAGGAAGACTTTTTATTCAGTAATTTTACTTTCTAATTTAACAACTTTGTAGTGCGTGATTATCAATTAGCAGTTATTACCATCTGATTAGGAAAAGATAGTTTTTCAAAAGCTAAACTTTATAGAAAAGTCAAATGATGTAATGAAAAGTCATAGAATTTATAGTCAGAAAACATGGCAACTGTCTAGCCATGTGACTCGGTAGATGTCATATATTTCTTCTGAGCCTCAGTATTCTTATCTGTAAAATGTGATTGATAATAAAATTACCAAGGTAAAAGGTGGTTGAAAATATCAAAATGCAATGTATGAAAAAGTACTTTATAAGGTCAAGTATCAAGATACCTTTGGTAGTTATATATGTACAGTTTTATGCTGACTTATAGGTACTTATTGATAATTCAGAGAGAGACATATTGGGTAGACCTATTTGTAAAAAAGAGCAAAATCCTATAAAGAAAACTGACAGTGAAAAACTGAAGGCAGAGGTGAAAGGAAAAATACAATGGAAATATATCAGAACACATTTTCAAAACAGACAGAATGCAGCCCTGGGAATAGGGAGGAGAGAATTAAAGAAAAATTAACATGGTAAACGAAAAAGTCAGAAATTGGGGGAAAAAATAGAGCCAATGACGAAGAGACTTTTAGAAATAGCACTAAGCTGTGAAGCCTAGGATGGTCATTAGATTTGGGAAGGGTGATTGAGGCTCTGGCACTCTTACATGCTAAAAATGACTAAAGGACAGAATGAAAATCTTTTCTAGGACTGTCAAGTTAGTTATGCTATATAGCTGGAGGTTGGAGAGTGGTTAAGGTTTGAAAATAATTAAGTGATATAACCAGGATTTGATCTACTGAATTCGATTTATGTCTTCAATGGCCGAAGGTTAAAATGATCAACACGTAAAGCTGAGGCATAAGTTGTCACATGAGACATCTAAACTCAGATCCCGGTTCGAGCTTGCTTCTGCCCATAGAATTGAGGACTTCAATCCACGTCTTGAGAATTCCAGTTGGTTACTTAGGAGTGAGTGAACGCGTGTGTGGCCATGATGGATTTATTTATTTCTGTCTTAGGAGTTATTTTCATAGTTTTCCTTTGAGAATTCTAACAGACTTCTACCAGCTTCAATTGTTCTGTGTCTCTGGATGCTGCCTACGTTCTGTCAACAGAGGTGGGCCAATTTATCTGATATTGCCTCTGCAGAAAAGACAGGAGCTTTGGGGGGCAAAGTGTGCCTATCATGCAGGTAAACTTCCCTGATCTAACCAGGTAGAGAACTAAGCAGTCAGGAGAGGTAGTGTTGGGAAAAGCAGAATCTTTTCTGTAGCCACCTCTCCTGTCCACGTAGGAATAGCTAGCACAAGAGCCACTTTCTATAAGAATTCCTAACATTTGACATGGCTCGACAAGGATGACTCTGATAGACATCATCATGTCAGAATCTGTGCATGGCTGAGTCTACCGGTGTGTTTGGACAGCCACTTTCCCTCGCTGCAAAGTATGTCTCCTTTTCATCCTTAGTGGTATTTTTGGTTTATGCCCTTGTTTGTGAAATTATGAGAGGCTAAATTTGGTTCTTCCTCCAAATCTAAATATCTTCAGAATATAATCTGAATATCCAAATTTAGGGTTGGGTTGGGTTTCCTCTTATATTTATTTTGTTTGTTTATTACCATAATGACTTCCCTAATAATTGTAGTTTGTACCCTAGCCTGAGAGCGGCAACTAGGAGAATATATGCCTGCTGCCTCTATGCTCTCTGTACCTCAGTTTCTTCCTATATGTTCGTGGGAGGTATGTCAGTGTTTTTTATTTATCTCGTAGGATTATATTGAATGCCAATTAGGTGTATTTTTAAACACTTACAAAGCTATTTGTGTCCCCCAAATTATCTACTCATAAAAATACTAATTTTAAAAGGATCCCTGTGGTAATGAGGTTTATAATTAAGCTGTCAGTTTAAAATATTTTGATTTCAGTTTTATTTAAAAAGGAAAATCTAGAGAATGGACTTGAGGACACGGGGAGGGGGAAGGGTAAGCTGGGACGAAGTGAGAGAGTGGCATGGACATATATACACTACCAAATGTAAAATAGATAGCTAGTGGGAAGCAGCTGCATAACACAGGGAAATCAGCTCGGTACTTTGTGATCACCCAGAGGGGTGGGATCGGGAGGGTGGGAAGGAGATGTAACGAGATATGGGGATATATGTATATGTATAGCTGATTCACTTTGTTATAAAGCAGAAATTAATACACCATTGTAAGGCAATTATACTCCAATAAAGATGTTAAAAAATAAAATTAAACAAATAAAGTTTATCATACTAGCAAAAAAAAGGAAAATCCACTTCAAGTTTGCTATGTGAAGTTTTGAAATTTTGTGTAAATGCTAACATCACATGGAAATCACATTTTGTACAATTTTATAGCCACCATTTTTTTTTATCTGACGGTTCTTGTAATTTTCTTTTTAGTTGCCTTCAGGGAACAATATGAGAGCTCTACTTAGAGCTTATTTAACTCCTATCAATTCTTATCAATAAAAATCAAAGATTATACAAAATTATACAAACATTCATTTGGATAAGAGGCAGTCCATTGAATTCTGCTAAAACAGTTTTTATATTAAAACTGATTCATTTTATTTCCTCACTTCAGTTATAGGCTACTAAACTCTTACAGCCTTCTGAAACACAAAAATTGAAAAAGTCTTATTCATGTAAAAAATTTTTTAAATTCTACGTAAAGCAAATGTCTGTCATACCAAGATGTCCAAAATTATAAAGGTTATCAGGCATCACTCGTGGTAGCCTTGGAAATTATTTGTTTGATTTTTGAGAAAATCCTTTAACCAGTCAAGTTCAGTAATATTTTTAACTTACTTTTCTCTGCATTAAAAGGATATGCCTGTTAAGATATACCTAGGTCATACATAATATATTCATCTGTCTTCTACCACCTCTGTGGGTTGAGATGCACATGGTTTAAGTGAATCTGTGTGACGAATATTAGAACCATCTTGACCCCAGTGTGTCAACTTCTGTGAGTCTGGCGGTTCTCAAAGAATTTGTTGGCTGAGCTATAGAGTCTCTAAGAAACTCTGATTTGAAGAAGGAAGACTAAAGTTTGGGGAGGGAAAGTGAAAAAGGTTGATAAATACATATAACTTCCTAAATAAAAATTTTGTCATATATTATCAAGAGTAGCCCAGGAAAACCATTCTTATGGCTTCTAAATCCTTGAATCCAGCAATATAAAAAATTTTTATTTTGATTTAGGTTTAAATGTCCAGTATCTTGAGATGCCAGTTTCTTTACAACCTAAACCACTTGTCAAGTTCAGACCACGGGGAAGAATATGACTAGTTTTCAAATACAGATTATTAAATCCATTCCATTTGAAAGACTAGAGATGCAGGTCAAACATCCTCTACTTCATGTTTTGGATCCCCTGGGAGATAATCCATTTTAGGAGTTGTTTAATACTTTCTGAATACTTGTCATAAACTTCCATCACAGATACTTGTTCTTAAATCTGCAAGGCAAGTTGTCTTTTTATATGCTTGTTTTGCCTCTTTAAGAGAGAAAAGGGAAGAGAGAGGGAATGGAATTAAGCTTTAAAGAAACATGCCTGGTTTGTGTGTTTGGTGCTTTCCAGAAACAGGAAATTTATTAGAAGAAATTGAGGGTAATCTATAGTTAAGGGAAGCAGTTTATATGTCTTATGGGCCATGGTTTCCCCAATGAAAGAATGTTTAATACATCTTTATTGAGTAAAGAGGCTTGAATAAAATCTATAAATTTATAAAATATTTTTGTTTGATCTTTATGGCAATCCTTTGGGATGAGTAAAAGCAATATTATATCTCTTTCTGGTGTTGTTGCTAACTTGGCTTCCTGACCCAAAGTCAGTATCAATCCATTCCAATTGTGAAAGACCTAGGAGTGTCATCTGAACAAGCAGGAGTGGAGATGTTAAAACCACTGGTTTTATCGCACATCTGCAAGTGAGAAGACCTGTCAAAACATGCGTTAATTGTTTATATGGTAAAAAACTAGATGTTGAAGTGAAAAATCTAAAGTGCTAAATATGTTAATTATAATTAAATATGAGCTGTTTTCGGAAAAGGTACACTGAAATTTACTACAGAAAGAATCCAAGACTCTCTCTGATGAAGTTGGTATACAACCTCTTTCTTTAGAGAATAGTACAAGCACAGGGAGCAGCTGCAGGACCCCCAAATTCTTGGAGGTAAAGAATATCTAGAATTTAGATAGATATTATTATTAGATCTATTCATAATAAAATATAATTATTCTATTATTCTATTTAGAATAATAGAATTTGCAGATTCTAACAGGTCACATCACATGTTGGTAACTGAGGTGTGAAAAAACAAAGGACCATACTCTGGCTTGTACTCCACAGAAATCACACCTTACTTGTAACTTTAGATTTGGTTGGATCCTTTTCCAATGAATTAAGGGCAGCAAGCATTAAAAAAAAAAGACTAAAATTGAACTCAGACAAATTTAAAATGTAAGATCTAAAGGTGGCACATTGTGGGCCTAGATAATTTGAATTCTGTCTTTGAACAGAAGGGCAGCTATGGGGAAATTAGGCTTCTTGTGATGACATCAGAGACATCTCATCCCCTGGGTGTCAATGGTCACATTTAGAACGTTGCTCTAAAGTCCGATGCAGACTCTCTGCTGATAAGTTTCTGAGAGGCAAGTTTTTGGGTCTCATTGATTTACTGAAACATTCATTCAATTAAGAAATTTTTGAGTTCCTGGAAGGAGCCAGTGGTATGCTAGGCCATACAGCTACGACATAGGCATGGCTCATTTGTGGTGCAACCTAAATTTTGTTGCTTTGGTAAAGATAACATTACTTCCGAGAAGGGAGGCTAAATATTATAGAAAAGAACAGAACAGAAGTAGGATGCCTCCATAAAAGGAGGCAAATACATAAGATTGGAAATTGAAGTGTGCGTTCAGTCTGGGTAAATAAAAATATGAGATTAATTGCTCTTATATGGGTAATTAAATGGGGGGTGGGGGAGGTGTTCCCATGATGTTAATCCTTTCTGAGATTAACATGCTTTTATATACTGGTTTCAGTTAGTCATTTGCCAATGAAGGCTTTTAGATAGTATTTAAGAGAAATCTGTACAGGTCAAAACAAAAAAAGAGACAATCTTTCCTAGCAGAGCAAATTGTTAGAGATAAGAGTATACATGAGTTATGAAATTTGCTGTAAAGTCATTCGAAATGGGTGTATTCTTCTGTGGCCACCTTAGCTATATATGTATCTCAGAGCAGAGGAAGCCCATCTAGATCATATCATCTAGAAACCAGTATTTGAGCAGCCTCATAAAATATTTCAAAGTATAAAGTCTCAAATTTCCTTTGATGTTAAAGAAGAGAGACACAGTAAATAAGTAAGGTTTTGGATATAAGATAAAGAAAAGTTGGAAGAAAATTATTTCATTATCATCAAAATCAATTATTGAGTTTCACTGTATTTATATCACTTCTTTTAGAGTGGTAAAGTTAGGAGAAAATTTAAACATTTTCTTCTAAGAATGTACAATTTAAAAGGATAATTTTAATATAGAAAAGGTTAACTGATGAATAGAATATATTCTATTTAGGAATGTTTACTTAGATAACGACAAAGTATTCATGTTTCCTTCAATGGTAGTTGAATCAGCAGTATCTCTAAGTTTGCTAATAACTTGAACACTATGATTTTGGACTTGAACCCTAAGGAGTCAAGTTCAAATGATGACTTGTATGTTCTCTATTATTTAGTTGGGAAATTAGACCTGGCTATTTAAGGTTTCTTAAATCATTACATATATGTTACATATTTTAAACAGCTTTCAGTATAATTCTTGTGAATTGGCTTTGCAGATATGCCTGTTTATTTTTTTAGATTATTTAGGAGATTATTTAGCATTAGAAGATATGTTTAATTACAGTTTTTCCTTATAAAGTAGGCAAACTTTCATGTTTACTAAATAATAAGAAATATAAATTCTTTATTTATTAGTGAATGTGGAAAATAATTTTCTCTGAATGTAACCCAGTCTGGTAACTTTGCATAAACAAGCCCTAATTCAAAGCTATTGCAACAGGAGGGAGAGACCGGAACTCAATCTGAGCTCTACTCCAGGGGGAAAAAAAGGGCAGGAGAGTTTTCAATTAGCAATAATCACGCCTCGGATAAACCTCATTGGCTAGGATACTGCCACTGCGCAAAGCTGGGCAGGAGAGTTTTAAGAGGTGCGTGGAGGCCTTTGTTTGCTAAGTCCGCCTTTGTTTGCTAATTGGATTTACCTACAGGAAAAGGAAGATAGTTTTACAACTTGGAGCAAGGCACCTATCAAATTTAGGCTTCTACCTTCCTACAGACACTGAAAGATAGAGGTACTGTCTTCCTGGATGGTTACATTTCAAAGGAATGACTTCCAGGTCTTTGAGAAAGACATCTGTGGGTTGTAAAACTGGCTAGGGCCTTTGAGAGATATTTACATTTCAAAGGAGCAGAGAAGGATTTTACAATGATATGTTTTCTAAAGTAAATGCGCTAAGAAAAGAGAGATCAAGGGCTGAGTCAGGAAGATAACTAAAGTTTAGTCAAGCAGAGGGGGACCAACTTGAGCAATATATTATGTCGTGATTATGTTATAATTTGGACTTCTTCTCCAAGGTTCTTTGACTGTGGACCTCTGGGTGTGACTCATTTGGACTTCTGGAAAGGGGAAGGAACAATAGGGATGATGCTTTGGTAGTCTTCTTTACTCTGTTACCAACTATTTATGTCTTGAGAAGCTGCCTTTGGGGCCTTTAAATTTTGTAAGTTGAGAAGAAATTAGATATTTATTCTAGTAACAAACAATAATGAAATAAATTATTGGAATTGCATAGATTATCATAGAAATACGATTAGTAGTAGTATTTTTAATACTTGTGTTGAACTTAGCCATCATGATGCATAGAAAAGAGATGTTGTTATACTATAAAGATAAGTAAATTTAGGTAAGTTATGCTGAACAATTAAGCAGAATAGCCTTATTCTTATACTAGCAGCTTCTTACCTTCAAACTGGAATTAAAAGAGAAAGTTTATATGTCATCCTGTTAAGGAGACAGTGATAATTATAAATTCTCGTCCTCCTTCAGAATCTTAAACAAAAAGCCTTACTTTCTGGAAAATTCTATAGTCCTATAATGCGGAAACATTATTTAGAATAAAACAACTCGTAAAATGTTGATAAAAAAGAACTACCTAGCTAATTCTTAATTCTCTGAAAACTAAAGCTCTCTAATACCTATTTTTTGAATGCTGTTGTGGGTAATTAGATATGATTTTCCAGTTATTGGGGAAAGAGCAGATGTGACTGGGATTGCTGAGATCATAATTTCATGGTGTAATGTGATGCTGACCGTGTGAGGGGATGTGAAGATGAGGCAGTTAACAGTAGATGTAAGAATTTGGAACTGGGAGTCTTTGAACTATATTTGAAAGAATCAGAGCAAGGGCTTAAAGTCATTTTACTTTTCTTCTTTCTTTGTTTCCTTCTGCCATTCTTATAGCAGATGAATTCTTGGGGCCTCTCTCCTCACTCTTCCTTTCCAACGTTTTCCTTCTATTTCCTTCTCCTTTAGCACTGCTCTTTAAGTAAATAGGACACTGAAAGAATATATAACGTCAAACAACCATCAGACAGCAGGTCCTAATCATGCCAGTATTCAGTAAGCCATGTCTGAAGACTCTACCTTTCCTCTGGGTTTGATAGGATAAAGCTAGTCGTGGAAAAGGAATTGAGAAGTGTGGCTCTACTGATAAGGAAACATCACCATAAACTATGAATTAGCAGCAGGTCACTGGATTTACACCTGGAGTGTTTCACTGCTATTAATAATGCCTTTTTTACTCTTTGACTTCTGTGGACATATCACCTAGGATAATGACCCTCCATCTATTTGCACAGGTGCAAGGAAATAAAAAAAGGTCCTAAAATGTACATACAGACTCACACACACGTAAGCATGCTGGGCATACTAAATTATAGAAAAGAATAATTCATCAATAAAGTAAATGTTGTGAAGTCCTGTGATTCATCATTCATGATTCATTCATAACACAAATTAAAAAATAATTTTGAAAGAAGCTGACAGATTGGACCAGAGGCATAAATCTAAGCTATCCAGGCAGTATAACTCTGCACAGTAACATTACGGGAACAGCTGCTATCTTTGTGTAGCTCACACCTAGGTTGTTTTTGTAGACCCTACTGATGACAAAACCAATTAGCAGATTAGAAATTGCCAAAAATCAGGGATGCCTTGCTGAAGAATCTCTAAAACTGAATAGTATTTTGGCTAATGCTGTTCTTTGTTCATCTCAGGATTTATAGAATAAGAATGTTTTGTGTGTAAACATCTGTTGCTTCAGGGGAGCACCCATCATGCAGTTGCCAAATGAGGTAGACATATGTGCATATGGAAGGCCTTAAGACCTGTGGTACTGCTGAATTTCTTAACATAGATTAAAACTTCTAATCAGGTTTTTTTTTTTTAAGTAAACCTACTTTATAAAATGAACTGTTGAATAGTTTGATGTAAAAGAAAGCATTTCAAAGGATATTTCATTTAAATGTAAATGTAGACTATGCATTATTAAAGAGAACGTGGCTTTTCATATTCTTGTTTTTCTAGACACCTGGGATCAAAGTCACCTTTTGAACTTACACAGTAAGCTTCTAAACTTAAATCTTACTGTTAAGGATTTAAGTTCCTTATTTTCACTGTTAAGAGACAAATGCTACCTAAAGCTTTATCTGCAGCATTAATTTTCCTGTAAAGACAGGGGAACTGAATTAGCAGGGGAAAGGGTAGGACTCTGGAACACTTCGGTCGTAGCTTTGGAATCAGAGCTCTCAGCAGTTTCATGCTTTGTGGATAATTAAAATCGATACAAAATAATTACACAGCTGGAAGGATCTCCAGATAGTTAATCCAGTCCCTTTCCTCCAGGAGAAACTAACTCTAGTCTAAACCAACGTCCACACAGGCATTCAGGTTACATGAAAGAATTAGGAACCCTAGATTTACTTTCTGCACTTACTATGAACATTGCAAATGTGGCCTGGTAATAAGTGTTCAGAAGGAGATTATTATTATTATTATAAAGACGATGTAAGCATCATACAATAGCCTTCTGCAATCGCAAGATAATCAATGGAAGGCAGTGATGGCTAAAATGACTGTCATTTTTAGTGTTTCTCATGTCATATCTTAAAAGTCCAGATCAAGTGCTATTCCTCCCTAAAATCTTACTAATCTCCATATCCATTGGTTATTTAACTTTTGGTACCTATATTTAGTAAGGCTTTAGGATATATACATAAATCTATAATATGAATATAGATAGCTGTATAAAGTAACTTTTGACATCTCTGCACCTTAATGAGAAGTCCTTGAATGCTAGTTGCCAGAGCCTAGCACAATGCTCTGTACTTAGTCATTACTCAGCAAATGCTGGTTTTTAATATTTTTCTTCTAAATCCGGTTGAAGCTAGTTTTTCTTTATTGTTCTGTCCTCAGGGCAGGTGAGGACAATCATGAGAAGTGTTGAGTCTCCTGGCTGATTTCAGTTCTCTATTCCAACATTCTCTTTATTTCTTTTTTAAGGCGTCTTTGTTTTTTTTATTTTATAGAGATCAAATATTGTAAGAACAAAATAAAACAAATATTTCCAAGTTCCATTAATGTTCCACATTTTTCAAGTAAAATTTAACGTGACGAAGTTAGTCTACAACAAAAGATTTTTAGATGATCTCTTGGAGTTCAATTTTATTTTTTAGGTACACTTTTCCTAAAGAAAAAGGCCATGGTTCTTGAAGCTTTTGGTAAATCAGTAGAATTCAAAAATTGTAAAGTAACGTGTCAAGTTAGATTAGTGGATTAGTCCAAGGCATCTACAAAGTTTTAGGGAAACAATGTATTACACTCACTACATGCTTTGAAAAAAATAAATAAAAGGGAACTTTTCATCAGTATTCAATATTGGGCCACCATATGGAACTGCACCCTATTCACACTTTTTATGTTTCCTTTAATCCTGCTGTCTTTGACTGGTGGTCAAAACACAAGATTTCTATTACAGAAAATATTTCCCATCAATTGTTATTTCTACATCCAGCTGCCTTCACAATCTCTTTTCTTTATTCTGTGACCTACATTCCACATTTCTTTACAGTATATTCTTTCTTCTTCCTTTAGCTAATAAACTTCCAGTTTCTTCACTTGACAAGAAACAAAGGCAACTCAAATGGAGGCTGTACATTCCACTACAGCCAGAAGGGGATGGGGGAGTGGGGAGGTGAGGGCTGAAAATGGGAATAACATTCTAAATTTCCATGCATTCAAATACCATCACTTTCTTTGTCTGCAAGACCCTTACTCTGCATACACATCCCAGACACACTGTCTTCTAATCATTGAGGACACTGGAATCTGGCTCCCTATCTTCCTTTTGACCCCCAAACCCAAGCATCCTTGTGTATAGCTTCAGTGTCATTATGGTGAACCCATCAATTTATCCCAAGAAATTTTACCGACACTTCACTCAACAAACATCATCAAAGCTCAAGTCCAAAGAAAAGAATGAATCTCTCTCTCTTTCTCTCTCTCCCCCATTCCCTCCATTCAACCTCCATGCTCTTCAACCCTATAATTATCTATTTAATTTTCCTAAAGCACCGCATTAATCCATGCAGTCACTGATTCCTATTGCCACATGTTCAGTCTTCCTACTTCTGGTGTTCAAAGACCATCAAAATTGGCCCTCAACCTTTGTCTCTAGACAATTTTTGTTACTTGGGCAAGATTATAACTGATCCAGCAATTCTCCAAATACGCCTAATTTTCTAGAATTCTAAGCTATTCTCATGGCCTCTGTCAATTGTGTCCTACCCTCCCCCACAAAAAAAACTACTTTCCTTTAAGATCCAAATGGCCAGTAGTCTGTGACCACTCCATGTGAAAGTGTCTGTGTTCTTCTCAGAAGTTCTGTGGATTGGGTTCCACTGTTTGAAAGCATTTATTTCTTTGTTTTGGGGTTAACTGTAAATTTATCTGTCTCCTTAATTGCCTAAAAGGTAGAACCAGCTTACTGTGTTAGTAAAATAGGGTATTAGTTCCGTGTCTACCTCTAATGAGCTCTTTCTGACTTACCACTTCACCCTACTGAACTACAATTGTATATGTATGTAACAGGAGAATGAGGACATCGATTAAAATGATGTGTTATATTTTGTATGTGTTCTATGAAATTATCAGAGAAGTGGCCAGGGCGTTCTATGTTTATTATTTCCATATCACTCTCTTTATAGTAGGCTAAAACTAGTAGATATTCAATAAATATTCATTAATATTCATTGAATAAGGAGATATTTACTAATTTCTTTTTAACAGAGCACAATAAGTTTTAAGGAGTCAATAATCCACTTAAGGATACAGTTCTCAGTCATCTACCCCTTCTTTTCATCACATCCGTGATTAGATTTCTCCACTAGCTCTGTCTTCTGGACCACATCTTTAGCCTATGGCAAATACTAAAACTAGTATAAAAAACATGGCATATCAGGTTTGAAAAAACAGACTTCTAAGTTTTAGTGGCAAGTTGTGCAATGCCACAGTTTCTTTGAAAAGCCTTTGCAAAGCACCTCAATTACACCTCATCATTATGGTTCTTGTGACTTCCTGGATATTTCTCTAATAAACTCTGTAAAACTCACCTTGTTAATCACCATTGACAAAGCTCCATCACATGGTTCATCTTGTTTGAACCGCATAAGAAATCAGAAGTTGTACCTTCTTCCTGTCTCATTGGTTGCCTCAAGTTGTAAGTTTTGCATAATTATATAGATTTTTCTTCAAATGATGGTATCTTATAAACATGGCGAGTTATGTCTTCTAGAAGCCCGTATCTTTGGGGGGTTTTACATTGATAAGAAACATTGAAAACTTAGTTCATTTTTACAAAGATTTCAGAATTTTAAATATCTCTGAGAAGGGTCATATGCCAACAGATGCTTAATTTTCAGTGTAGCCCACATTATCCAATGCCCAGAGGGTGTTTTTTCTTTTTTAAATATTTAAATAACAGTAATATTGGCAAACACCGTCTTCTCCCCCCAGATGTGGAATACAGGAATGACTTGTTGGCTACTAAAGAGATTAAATTTCATTTGTCTTTGCCCTAGAGATAAACACCAAGTAAAAGATGGAAATATTTTTGATAAGTAAGTTATCACAAACAGCATAGTTTCTACTTAAGAAGTAAAAAAAACTAACTCGGCCTCGGGGCTCTAATTCTATTTGTGTGCCATCTAATATTTGTAAGTGGGCTTCACTTTAAGCTTGTCTATCCTGGCAGTTCAGAATGCAAATATAATAACAAAATTCCCTGAAAACAAATTTCAGCTGATCAAAACCCCTTAAAGAATTGTTTAAAAGATAAGTTATTTTCTTTACTACAGTAAGTAAAGTATTATGGTGATCAACGTGTGAGAGAAATGAAGTTAATTTATATTAAATACAGAAAGGAATAAAAATAACTCATAATACATTCAAAACAAGACTGTACCGTATTTATAACTAGCTTACCTTATCTCAGTAGTTGAATTTTCCTTTGAATATAATTTTGGAGGAATTGCGCTTTTTTTGGCTAAGGTTCTATTTTAAAACACACACATATATGTTGTTGACAATGTAGCCCTCCATCCTAATAACCGAGATTAATATCCAGTGACATAAAAACACTACCAAATGTAAAATAGCTAGTGGGAAGCGGCTGCATGGCACAGGGAGATCAGCTCGGTGCTTTGCAACCACCTAGAGGGGTGGGATAAGGAGGGTGGGAGGGAGATGCAAGAGGGAGGGGATATGGGGATATACGTATGCATATAGCTGATTCATTTGGTTATACAGCAGAAACTAACACAACACTGTAAAGCAATTACACTCCAAAAAAGATGTTAAAAAAAAAGTACTTGAGATTAAAATAGAATAATTGTGAAGTAAATGTGTTTTTTTCCCCCTTAGACTTGGGACATGATTCAGCATTTAAAACTTATAATTCCCCAAAAGATGTTACAGAGACAATTCAGCTGTTGGATTTGTTTCAGAATAAATAAGGGACTTAATATAATATGCATATAATATCCATATGTGTACATACATATAGAGTCTTACATATCTAACCTATGTATCATGTGTTGATATATTTTTTCTTCTTTAATGTGAACAATTTCAGTTCATTCAGTGATATACTTAGGCAAATGTTACCAAGCCTCCCTCCTCTGTTCAGGAAATGAGATCAGCAGTGCTTATGGGAAACGCACATGGAATCATCAGTCTTTGGTGCTCATCTAGTCACATTAGCATTGTACTTCACTAATAATGTGGGATTTGGCACAAATCTAATGATATTAATGGGGAATGACTTCTGTTTGTATAGAGAGAGTAAATGGTGGATAATTGTGCTCTTTCTGCCCTTATTCAATCCTTTGTTCACTCTCCCACAGCCAACATGCCTCCCACATCCCACCTGAAACTGGAGGCAGCCTTTCTTGGCTTTTCTACTTTTTCTAATATTTCTTAGCCTTGTGGGAGAAGATAGGAGGAGGAGGAGGAATAGAAGAAGTCTAGTTCAAAATATGCAGTTTCCTCTTTAATGTCACCACTGGACTTGTTCAAAGAGAAACTCAGATCCTTTTTTTTTCTTTTTTTAAAGTAGTATCCAGACAAAAGTTTTAGGCTGTAACTCGGGTATGTAATGTTACAGCAGCTTTATATTTACATATTAGAGAAATCTGTATATTTATATGTTAGAGAATTCTAACATAAAAACCTTTTTATTTATATTTCAGTAAAATGTCCTTTTAAAAATATTTAAAATCTGAAAAAAATATTTCCCAAAAGATAATCTCTCTTACAAGGAGGGAACACATTTATTCGTTCCACAGGAATTTGCTGGGTGTCTTGTATGTGCCAGGCATCTCCTCACTGGAGATACAGTAGGAAAAGGAGGACAAAGTTCCTTTATCCAGTAATACTTAAAGGGTTAAAGCTTGTATTTATAAGAACTGGAGCTACCCTTAAAACCACTAGACTCAGTAATTCTATAGTGCCCATAACATCTTACACTAAACATGTAGTAAGTACTTTAATGATACATTTCCTCACCAAACTGGAAAGCCATTGCATGTTTAGCTAAAATATCTCCACTTTGGAGTGAACAAACAAAAGCACTGGGTTTGATCAAAATGTAGAAGAGAAATACCTATTTGTTATGAATCTGCCTCTTAGTATAAAGGGTATAAGAATTATTTACATCTACTGGAAAAAAAAAAAAACTTTGCAAGTTTTGTTTCCAAAATGTTTCGTGACATTTATTTATTAACTACGAATTGTTTGTATATTGTGATGGACTACCACTTAAGGTGTTTTAGTTGTTGTTGTTTTTACTATTCCTGAAAGATTTGCAACTAGTTTACCCCATCAGCTTGGTTTCTTTCTCCTCTCTCCTGGAGCCCTAGTTTCCTGGCAAACAGCAGGAATGTTATAGATTTAGGAATTAACCTTCAAGAAGGCGCTTTAGATGGCGATGTCTCCATGAACTGCTCAGTTCTTTAGTCTCTCTTTTGGGCACAACTTGGCAAAGTGAAAATAAGCCAAAAGACGGAGAGGAAAGTATTTTGCATTGGAAATTTTTTCTTTTCTTGAAAGAAACATCACTCACATTTAGGCTAGATTATACACCACGACCTGGAATTGGAAACCTAGCAGCTGATGAATTGGAACTTTTCTGTGAAACAAGCCAATTTAAGTTAGAGTCATGGACTGTTCACACAGGCTATCAAATTCAAACGGATGAAACAGTGCCTGGCAAGAGTTTGACTGAATCTAGAAAAGAAAAACAGATTCACTTAACAGAAAACGGCTGGTAAGAGATTACAATTTTTAAATATGTACTAAAATTACTGTTGTTCAGGCTGATAATTTCTCAGTGCTAGTAGGCCACGGAAAGGCTTGATACAGCCAGTGTAGCTTTGGAGACAGGGATTTTGTTTGGTTTTTGTTTCTATGTTTTATTCAAATTATTGTTGTTCTTTATAAAACTGCTTGGGTCATTTTTATTAACGTAGGAGAGCCTGGACTTGTTGCAAGAGATATTGTCTAAAGAGTGATGGCACTAAAGACCTTTAGTCCCTATATGGACAAGAGAAAAATAACTAAATTAGGGTAGATCTTTTTATATAAACCAATTTTAACAAAACAATCTTAGTAAATACTTTAATAAAATATCTTCATAGTCAAGTAGTGTTTTAAAATACCAGCTATACATTTTCAAGTTCATTTTTTTTCAGAGCTTTTAAAGAACCATAGAAATACTGTATGTAAAAAATGAATAAATCCAACAGCAGTGATAGAAAAGGATACAAATATAATACATGAAAGGTCCTGCAACTTACTTTAACCACCTAACTAAGAAAAGTAAGAACACTATTTCTCAGATAATTTTTTTAAGTCAATATTACTACAACTCACTATATTAAAGGCTCTCAAAATGAGGGAATTAGTCATGGAATAACATTTTCTACAATTAATGGCATATTTAATTTTCTTATTTAGTCATATTGCTTTCTTTACTCATAATCAAAATATAATTTAGAGAATGTATTATTTCATCTAGAAATTAACAGCTGGCTTGTAAGAAAGACTTATGTCAGATTAATTACTGCCTTTTTAAATTTTATAATATACTGTGACAGAAAATTAATGATGCCTGCAGTATTTAGCATAGTTCGTAACCCACATTTCAATGAAAATATACTGTTATTAATGATAAACATTGCACAGATATAATATACATGAATTGCTGTCCATTTTATGTCTGTTCTGTATAATTCTATGAAATGAAGCTATATTCATTCTGTTTATTAATTTAGGCTTCATGGATTAAAATTTGCATTCATTATATTCATGTGTATATAGGATTATATGAATTTAATCAACTCAAGGCATGACAAGTAGCGTTTGACTGACAGTTTCTTCACGATTCTAATCTGGTCAAGAATTTATTTCCCGTTCATTTTATCATAGACATATGAGCATTTTAAATTAGACTGAACACGTTAGCATTTTAGGTAGTATCCATTCCCTTCATGCTCCCTGTGCCAAAAGCAAGGTAGTGTCCACAGGCAGACATAGACTTGTATAGTGTCCACAGAGAGATGCTTCCATAGCATGCATGCCCTGACATTTAAAGCATGATATCTCCAGTTTGGTGTCTCAAATTTAAGTTTCTTGCACAGTTTTAGTTAAAATCTCTTTTTCCTGTAATGGATAGCAGGGCCCCTTACATTATAGTGTAGCAGGTGTAAAATTCCAGTTTCTCAAATAGGGTCACCTCTTTCGTTTTTAGTCCTACTGAATTCAGTCATTTTCTTTATACCAGTGGCTAGTGATTGGCTATGACGTCTCCAAACCAAGGACTATAGTAATAAGAAAGACATGGTATATCCCTGGACAAATATGGGAACAGTTATTTTTGGAACCATAGGCATAAAAATACTAAAAAGAATGCTTAATAGTTTTCCTGTAGAGGATCCTTTCGGAAATACAGAATTGCTATGGAATACTTAGAGGAATATTCATAAATAGATTGAATGAATAGTCGAGATTTCTACATTAATAATGAATGTGAAGTAAAGTTATTTCCATAAAATAACACCAAGTAATATTTGCAGAGCTATGATAATGAGTAAAATGTATCCACTGGTTTCAAGATTGTTCCAAGTGAGTTTAGAAGGTGTGAGTTGTCACAAAATAATACAGCGAAGTTTTCAAAACCTTAAGTAATACCCAGTCTGAGAGACTTCAATCACAACACCATTTCATTTATAATTCACTTTTAAGTGTCTGTGTTCCAGAGATTGACTGACAATGGCAGGTGTTTCTGAGTGATTGCTGAAGAAAATATCTAAAATGAGATACAGCAGAAATAAGTCTCTCTAAAAGAAGAGAATTAAAAGCAACCAGGTAGGGAAATGCATTTCTGAGAAAATACAAGAGACTTTCAGATCTCTCTTTGAGGCATATGCCTCACATTGAAAAGGAAGCATTTGAGGAAAACAGAGATGCCAGAGAGAATAGATAGGGAGTTTCCCTCCCATTAGCCTGAACAGGGTACAGAGGTAGAACTGGGCAACCTAAATTACATTGAATAATCTGAACTATAAAAACCTTTGGGATATGAATTTGCCTCTACTTTCATAGGAACAGAGTAGATGTACATGAAGATTATAATCAATATTTGTGCATAGTGGCAGAATAAAATTATGTTTTCAAAAGTTAGAAATGTTTTAGCATTTTTCTGGGAAGTCATAATTCTCAAAATTTTCAAAAACACAAAGAAAAAAGTAAAGCCTTTCTGGAATGGTAGCTCCTAAAAGTAACTAAAATTGTCAGTTTGGTGTGAATCCTTTCAAACTTTTGACAATATGCAAATATATACGTTTACATTAATGGGTTTTTCTGTAATATCCTTCTGTAGATTAATTTTTTACTCAATCATATAAGGTATAAATTAATGTGTGAATACATAGGAACCTACTTTATAGTTTTGACACTACCATGTTTCATTAAATGGATGTACCATAATTCACTGAAGCTATCCCTTTCTGAAGTATATTCATAATATGATAATATAAGTAATCATAAATTCTAGTGTAATTTAGGTTTTAACACAGTTTCTGATCAACCCCAGCGATGAGAAGGGACTTCCTTCAGTGGAAAACATTCAAAGTGCCAGCCAGTTTCTCATAGTATTTTATGAAATCACAACCACCTTTGGACGTAGAAATCATAAGCTTCATTTCACAGCACAAAACAATGTGTTTCTGAGAAGTTAAAAAGTTTATTGCAAGACATAGCTGGTTTGGTAAAGAATCTGAAAAAGAATGAATATATGTATATGCATAACTGAATCACTTTGCTGTACACCTGAAACTAACACAACATTGTAAATCAACTATACTCCAATAAAATTTTAAAAATATATATAACTTACCCAGTCGTTCAACCAGAAAACTGGTGGGTATGCAGTTATCGCCCAGCTCCTGGGGTACAGGCATGCCAAATACAGAAGAACTCTGTCAAGAAAAGATATCCAAAAAGTATGGGTAGTGTGTCCCTCCCATGTCATACAGGAATGAAGGCCTGCCCAGAGATGAACTTTTTGGTTTCAGGATCCATTTACATCTTAAAAATTATTGAGAATTCTAAGGATATTTTGTTTGTGTGGGTTGTAATCTAATACATCAATATTTATGTATTAGAAACTAAACTGAGAAATTTATTTACTGATTCATTTTTAAATGACAATAATAATAAACCCACAGCCAACATTTTTAATTAAAATATGTTTTGTAAAACAAACAAGACACAGAGCTAGTAAATGACAAAGCTAATATTCAAAACCAGTTATGTCTGACTGATTCCCTGTCCTTGACATGCCAACAAACTGTGAGAAAACTGTGAGAAAAATATGTTATTTCATCATGACCTTTTAGTGAGAGAGTTTCATTCTCAAGTTGTTTTCCTTAACTACAGAGCCCTGGATTTAAGAGAATTATTGAACAAAATTGTGCCATTCTTTTTTTTTCCTCTAACATCTGTACCAGGAAACCTTGTTGCTTAGACCAAAATGGAGGAGCCATTGCACTGTCACCAAAGTACCAACCTACAAATAGTGTCATGAGGATTGATGGGTTTCTGTATCTTTATATTTTAAATATAAAGCAACGCCACTCATGGACATCAAAGGACAAAGTTTTTTCATCTAATACAATTTTATACTAATTTGGAGGTGGCTGTTTTTAATGGGATATGAGATAATCCTCTATGTAAATAGGTAGTGTATTTCATCCAGAATAATAGTGAAGTCCAGACGCTCGATATATGGATTACCTCTTTGCCCTAATTCAGTATAATTCTGCTGGTGTCATAAAGCCTCAAATATACTTTTTTTTTTATACAAAACAAAGATTTTTCTTTTGGATAAAAAGTTGTCTCCTAATTATCTACAGGTCATTCTATTATGGAACCAGGAACTTCATTCATTGGTTTATTAAGCAATTGTTACTGGATTTGTGCTGAATTCTAGTGATATCAAAATAAATTAGAAAGAGAGTTCATGTCTCCATTCCTCCAGCAACCACCAGTGTGATAAGTAGGGAAGGGACATGAGCAAGGAATTGATACAAAGTATGATATAAAGTAAAATGAGAGCCCAGTGCTAATTTTGGGTCCTAATACAGAAGACACATGAGAAATAGGGTTAAATAAGGTTTCAGGACAACAACATTGTGGGATTTAATATTATAAAATTTTTAAAGTAATTAGGATAATCCCAGGGAAGGGGGGAACGACTAGTTTAAAAAGTACTGTTTAATATGTGATGTCAGTTTGTAACTACATAAATAAAACGTCTGGTTAACGTTAAAATAAGACTCTCTTAGTCTGTGTTATGAGTCAGTGCAGTGAACAAGTTAGTCAACCCCCTTTTTGGCATCGTGTTCAAAACCAAATGAATGACCAGATCTTTTGTTCACCTGAGTGGACCTTTTGCCATCATCTGGTCACAGCCGCCATTGCAGCCCCTAGTGGTTTGGCTACTAGAGCGCTTGCCAGAGCTCATGTGTCATTTAGGATGTCCCCAGCCTCTGCACGTCTGTTTGTTCTAATGACCACCCTCAGCAAGCCCCAGCTTCCGAAGGAGACTCCACTAATTAACTTAGTCAATACAGCATCTGATAACTGGTTGGTGGGATAAACAAAAAAGACTCCTAAAGTGAAGGAAGGAAAAATGAATTCTCCAGGCCACGAAGACCAAAATGAAATTACGAGCCATCAACCCAAAGCCATAGAAGCTTGATCATGTACATCAGCCTTGTCTTTGGCATTGCCTGGCACTCCATCCTGGGCCAAAATGTAGATAACTGCAGTTATACCATGCTCAGCACTTCAGTTTGGTGGCAGTTTCATAATATAATAAAATTTATCATTTGTAAGCCCGTCTGCTTTTTTTTTTTGAAAAAAGCCCGAGAACAATTTGATCTGTCCTGCTAACAGCAGACGCTGATGCAGGTGGTTTAAAAACAAAGCATTTAATCGGGCAGGGTTTTACTTAAACTACTTGATGATTCATCATCCAGCCTCTGCTCATTGTCAATTGTGCCTCTCTGAGCTATTATTTATAGAATATTTAAAGAGCCGGGACTACATGTGCCTCTGTCTTGGGTTCTGTTGTGCTATAAATTGTAGTTCCAATTTGTTTCAAATGTGGCATGGATTGTCAGGATGCCATGACTCATGCTTGGTTCAGATGAATACTGTATAGTAGTTATAGCGAAAAGAACAGTTTTCACTATTTATTGGCAGTTCTAGAATATTCCTAGACTACAGTTTTCTCAGGTTTTAGCCCCGTAAAATCATTCTACTCCTACATTTCCTCATGTTCATTTTCTTCACAGGGCAAAATTCAATCAATGGCTTAAGGAACACTGTGTAGGTTCTGGCCCCCTAAAATGGCCGTTGCCATATGAGGTTGCTCAGCATGACGCAACCCTTTATCTATCAAGAAAAGAGACCAACATTTGTGGTTTTCCCAAAGGAGACACTATAGATTTCTTGAATCACATTCTGTCTCCTTAGGTACTTTTTTTTCCTTTAAGCTAACTATTAAAAACAAAAATCAGAATCAGATGAAAGAAAGAAAAATTTAACTTTAAATGACAAAACCAGGAGGATAGAAACTTTTACTTGTCATGCTTAGTCCTTAATAATTGCAATTAAATAGATATTAAGTTTAATTCACCCCCTAGGCTCCCTAAAAGCAGAACAGTCTTTCCTCTCTGCACCCTCCACCTTTAACTATGTCCCATAGTAGGGACATAATAAAGATTAGTGGCAGGAATGAATGATTCTGGAAGACAAGTTATGTGACTCTATCATTGGGAGGCTGGAGAAAGTTAGAAAAGATAGTAAAGTATAAGAATAGGACTGAAATAGGATGATTTAGAGAAGAGTTGAAAAGGATACATAATTATCCAGCCTAAGAGTCCGCCTCTATCTTATTCCATTCGGGCTGCTACAACAAATCACCAGATGGTAGCCTTTTCACTGTCCTCACATGGTGGATGGGGCCAGGGAGCTCTCTGTGGTCTCTTTTATAAGGGCACTAATCCCATACATGTGGGTTCTACCCTCATGACCTAATCACCTATCCAAAGGGTGCATCTCCAAAGACCATCCCATTGGTGGTTAGGAATTCAAAATGTGAATTTTGGGGGACAGAAACATTCAATCTGTAGCAACGTCCGAATGAACAACCCCTCCTCAGAGCACATATTGCTCATGTGCGGCTATGGCACCTGGCACATTTCATTGTTATAGCTCCTAGGGGTGCTTCGATTGAGTGTGTTCATCTTCTCATTCCTAGCACAGGGTGTGGCACGTGAACGAGTATTCAGAGAGCATTTATGGATGGACTGAACCAGTGCACACCCAATATCATTATCATCAAATGCTAAAGGCTTTCCCATTTTAAAGAGAATTGAGGTGTTGTGTTGAGAAGTTAGACAAATTGTATAATCCACCAGAAGCAGTGTCTAAAAGAATAGGCATCCAGCAAACACAAATTTTGATGAAATTTGAAAATTCGAACCACAGTATGTAGTTAAAAAAAACTCAAATAGGCTTTGCCAGAAGAAAAAAAGGGTTTTGAAATTTTTCATTAAAAATTCAAGAAGAAAAGAAGGTGGGGCATGGAGAGGGAGAAAAAGCAGTAGGGAATGTGAGGGAAGAACCAGAAAGAGTGAAGACAGTGGATCAGAGTTTTCATTAGGTCTAGCCTGGTTTGCTTTGGACCCCTAACCAGGGATGATTTTTACCTATTCAATTTTCAAAAGCAATCCTTAATGATATTTCAATGCCCAATAATATTTCAGTTATATTTTAGCGTCAGTGCTATCCAGGAGGATTATTCAGATTTACATGGCAAACAAAGGTACTTAATAAAAGTCTTGGACTACTTGGAGAATCAGAGAGAGATTTCCTCTAGCTGCTTCATTTGTAGCCTTAGAGAAATAATGCATTAATCTGCAATTAGATCATGTCATCTTTCAGGATGTTTAGCTAAGGTGAAACGTGTAATTAGACATTTTAAATTGCATGTCACCACCCACAGGGTTGACACATGTTGTTTTCTCTTTGGTACAGTTCTGTGTAAGGATTCACTCAGTATATCCAGAAGTCACCTTGACCATGAAAATAAGGCTCCTGCAAATTACAGCTTCAGAATGAAATCAAACGTTATCTTCCATTACTCGTGTATTCCAACTTGAATGAACATGCATTTGATAAATAAGTTTTCATTTTGCTTATTAATTTAACATACATTTTATATTTGAGGATAGCTTAATAATTATCAAAATGACTAGCAGATAATGATTAAAAATAGTCCCACATGTACTCGGTCCACCTTTTATTATGGTAGGTATAGGCATGGAAAAGAGGCTTTAAAAGAGAGAGAGAGAACATATGTAAATATCTTCTTAATATTGAACCCAGTTGACTTTCCTTAGTTTGTTGTACATGTGATAATTACCCTGGATCATATTTTTCAATAATGGCATGTTTGTTATTATAAATAACTTTATATATGTATTTTTTCATTTGGGATTTTTGTAAAATATTAGCAGGTGAGGGAAAAGAAGTAATGTAACCCATCTCTAAGTGTATAATAATGAATGCTAAATGTTAAAGACATATCTGCTAAAATACACTTAAACAAATGCAGTATGGCCTGCTTTATATCTCTCTACCTTTTTATTGCGATGTTAATCAGGAATTTAAATTTTATTTTTAGGCATGGTATCCTGAGTACTATGTGAAAAGGAAGTGATGATGGAATTTTTATTTTAGTGTTAACGGCAGTTTTCAAGAGGCCTAATTAAAATCTTTATCTGAACCTTGAAGATGGGAAGGCTGTGTGAATGCATGCACTGAGTTCATATGCCTTTTGAGATTTTCTTTTCAATTTTATAGTATAAAATTTCTAGTTTTTTAATACTTTTCTCCTATAAAAGTAGTATTTCTTGTTATCTTTAAATACTGCTTTCACTTAAAATGACAGTTAAACAGTTTCTAAAATATTTTGAAATACTTTAAGAGGGAAAAACCTACTTTTCCAATTGTTTAACAATAAGATAGGAGTTCCAATAATTTTAGGAGTTGCCTAGCCGCTATACATATTAAGGTGATGTCTGGGTGATTAGCAGGATCATAATTCAGAAGATAGGAAAAGTGTTGCTTATTTAATTTTCAAGTCCACCATTCAGGTTATGTCAGTATCTCTTGAGTGGGGTAATACTGGTTGGTCCTCAGGGAGAAATAAATGCTTATTCGTTGTATAGGTGTTTATTTAGTATCTTTAGTAGACTTAGTGTCAATGAACTATACCTTTATAATGACCAGGAAGAAAATAATCTTTACTTGACCATTACCTGAAAGTGTTATGGGACCATGCATTTTATTTTCTGCCAAGACATTGTGTGGGTATATGTAGGTAAAGACTGGGGACGGGGTGGGGAGAGGGCAGGGGTGAGAAACACTGAAATACAATGTCTGTTGGCTCTATGGTTACCTAGCAGATAAATTGCATTTTCTTATGTCTTTCAAAGTTTCAAGGTCAAACATGTATTAAGATTAATATTTTTCTTTGGCTGAAAATCAGTGATCAGCATAGAACGGGGTGGTGTAAGACAAGTGGTGCGAGTCAGAATGGAAACTCCTATAATATGAGAAATTTTGTGTTAAAATGAAGTTGCTTTACTCGTTTGAACTTAGGTCTTCTTTTTCTGAATGAGGATGTGGTGTGTAGGGATTTGCGAGGAAGTGCCTTGGTAATCATGGAGTACTAACGTTGCTGGAAGGACTGGTTTTGTGTGTATGCTTGTATGTGTTTAATAAATGTGAAATGACATTCTGAGAGATAGCTGGAACAATTTAATACAAACATTAATGCAAAGTGCGCAAAGATTTTGGAGGCATACTGCTTGAGTTTGAATCCTGGCTCCTCCACCTGTTTTTTCTGTGACAGGCTACTTACGTAACCTACTTGCACCTCAGTTTCCATCTCTGTAAAATGGGGATAGTAACAGCAGCTACATTATTAAAATGGCTTGAGGATTAAGTGAGTTAATATCCCACTCCCTCCTCTTCTTAGAAAGGAAAATTCATATCCCACTCCCTCCTCTCCTTAGAAAGGAAAATTCAGGGTTTTTTTGTGTGTTTTTACAGGATGTATCCTAAATAACCAAAACAATGGTGGCAATCATTTAAAATTGAAAATACCTATCAGAAATGGAGAAAAAATGTGTTTCTTAAACCACTGGCAAGGACATTTATGCATAGGCTTTGTGTCTTAGTAGCAGCTTACTCCAAGGTGACTGTGTTACTTACTGAGATTTGACCTCTTATATAGTTGATAAATTAATCAGTAAAGAATAATTACAGAACACTGAAAAATACAGATTATCATCAGAATCAAAATTTGCCTATTATGGTGAGTTTCCTTCAGATTTTCATGGAGAAAATATTGTCTTAACATCACAGTTTACTGGACTAAGAAAGTTGGAGGGATTTTTGTTTGTTTTGTTTCTTAATGACAGACACCTTAAAAGATTTTATTGTTGTTCAGGACCATGAAGTCCATTATGGTAAAGAGCTAGTCATTTCTTGAGTAATTTTTTTTTTTTTTTTTGCTAAATACTAATATCAGTTTAAGTAAGTTTGATAGCCAGCCTTGATCACGATTGATTACACAGCATTTGAAGTCATTGCTCTAGTGCTAATAGTAAATCTATTTTGTACTGTGTAACCTCTTAAATATCCTTAATTAAACTGTCTTTGCTCCATGGAGTGTCACCTGCTTGTAGACCAGCAAGAGACCTCTCTCTCTTCATAACTGCCCCTTCATAACTAGCACAGTGCCTGGCACAGAGCAGGCTGTCAGTAAATGGTGGTTAGATGAACAAATCATACTAAATGAAAAGGTGTCAGTCCATTTCAATTTCCTTATACTTTACTGTGCTTAATTTTAAGTCATAATAAAATTGATAGTAAGACCTGCAGTAAAGGCACAGTGGTGGGAAGCCTAGGAATTGAGGTACCATCAGAGTTATATGGCAATAAAGGACAGTCATCACTTAGACGTGGCTCAGATCTATGGAAATTGACAACTAATGTAGAGAATCGTATTATCGACATTGCCTACACCTGGGTAATATGACTGCTGAAGCACTAACTGTGTTCAAGCACTGAGCTCAATACTCATTTCAACTAAGAAAACTCTGTGGGGTTGATTTTATTAATTGTATTTTGCATCTAAAGGGACTCAGAAATGTTAAGTCATTGGCTCATGGTCACACAGCCAGTAGGTGGGTAGAGACCAGAATTGGATCCTGTGTTTTTCTACATGAAAATCCTGTATTCTTTGCTTTTCTTTGGGAGTCAAAATACTCTGAGCTGGCCCAAATAGACTACACGTTTTCTTTGACTCAAATGAGTCATATGTACAATGGATAAAATAACAAAACACTGAAGATCTTAATATTGTAAGGTATTTCAAATAATACTCCCCAAATAAATATGAAAATCCTGCAAAATGTGGCAAAGCAGTAACCATTATACCATATTATTTGGTTAAGAAATCATCTAAAAATTTAAAGTCAATTTAGTCAACCTGCATTTTTATTTACATTCTAGCATTCACATAATTTTCGTTTCCCTCAATTTACTCTTATCCCCTAAATCCTTACGTAGCTTCACTTGAGATCATAGCTTCTTCTAATTCTGTTCAAGGTGTAACTTTTCAGGAAAAGAAAAGCCATTTTTGAGTGTACTTTTCATCTTTCCTTGTGAAGAAAGTTATAATTAGAGATAAAGTCTGATCTCCCTTCTCCAAGTACCCTTTAATAAATGGATTATGCTTCTGAGGCCCAGATAGTTCCAAACCACAAGAACCCTGCATACAGAGCTGTCACTGAGAAACCAAGGACGCAATAGATACTTCAACTTTCTCTTTTTAATTTAGTTTACAAATCCAAATACAGCAGAAGTTTGTTGATCACTTCCTTGCCATATTTTTGTTTGTATTTTTCTGTTTCTACATTCCAGTGTTAGAATTTGTACCTAGCCCCTACCAGGCAAGGTCAGGAACTTACCAAAGATCATTCAAAATACTATGTATTATTCTTTCTAGTGATTGAGTTTTATTACTTGCAGCTATAATTTAAGTAAAGGAAAGTGCACTATGCTTTGATATCATTTTGTATCTTTTGTGCCAGTGTGAAAAACATTCAAGATCCCTTTAACATCAATTGAGAAGAACATTTATAGGACCGAAGAGTCTGCTGTATATAACATATTTGAAATTATTTTATATGTAAACATTTATTCTTATAATATGCTAATTTTGAACTTTAGTCTCTTAATTGTTCAGCAAATTATTCAATTTATTTAGTTAATTTTTTTTTAAACAAACTGGTAGAAAGCTGTATATATTAACTAGTATAAGTATTGTGTGGCGGTTAAGCAGTGTTCCAAAGTACTGAATCAGTTGGAAGAAAGATTTTCTTATTAAATATTTGTGTTACGAATATATTTGGAATAAAATTATATGTAACTGAAAATGCAATATTTTAAGATGTTTGCTTAGAATTATGAAAATTATAATCTTACTTAAGAGCAATTATAATCAAAAAGCTTCCTCACAAGAAAATACTGGTTTTAATATGCTTCAAATACCCTTTAATCCTTCTGCCCCCATCTGTTATTACAAACATGTTGCTTGTGCTACCTTAAAATGTAAACGAGGGTGTATTCCATTAGAAGGTCTTCTTTTCTATATGAACACAAAAGAGAGAGGTTAATAGATGCAATAATTCTGATGGATGATTCTCATAAGAGGCCCCTAAAAAGAAACAATCAATCAAACATATAGGTTCTAGCTCTTATTACAGAACAACAGATGTCAGGGCTTCTTAAGAAAATGTGTGCCCATCACAGAATACTGCTGAGTTCTACCCTCTTTGAAACTAATAAAAACACAGTTGCAATGCCAGCTATGTAAGCTAGGGAGGAATTCAGTGGAAAAGTGAGATATCAGAAATGCTTTCAAGTCCTTTGAAATTGTAAGTGCATTTGAATGTTATGCCGTGAGCAGGGAGGCTGCATGAAGTGATTCTGTTTCTAAAGGTAGTTATAAAGAATCTGAACTACAGGATTCAAGAAACACTACTGGTGATTTTGAAAAACCATATAAAGCTAAAGTTAGGAAGAACTGCATTCCAGAGTGGTTCAAAAATGGCACATGATTTCAGAGTAATTTAAATAATTTTAAACTCTTATATATACTTGATTTTACAGTCTAATAGTTAGTATCTTAGTTTTAAAAAACAATAAAAAGGCAACTTCACTACTTCCATGCTTTGTTGGGAGTTTTGCTTGTCATGGAAGAAAATAAAAGAAGAAAGTAAAAGAGAAAATCTTAACAGTTCGTGTTTCAACCCTGTTCAACTCCATTTTTTGAGAGTTTTTTCTAACCTTTAGCCTTTCTAGATTTTCTCTTAACAAGCATTTTAAGTAACGGCATGAATTTTAGGAATTCTCAAAATATTTTCTGCTATAATTTAAATGTATGCAGAATCTGGCAATACAGTGATCTGTTCATTTCTTGAGTGAATAGGTAAAGCATATTTAATCATTGGAAAGTAGAAACACCTTTCTGACTCAATTTTTTCTCACGTAGTTCTTCATCTCAAAGAAGAAGTTCCTTTAGCAACCAATGAAATCAATTGGTGAAGCAGGTGTAATGGACAGATGTCTTAATGTGCTGCCTGCCTGGGACAGCACAGTCTATTGGAAAAAAACAGAAAGTAAAGATGCCAGAACAGAGTAATACATTAGTGTCACATTTAGAGAGGTTCATGCGTTGCTCTGGGGGACACAGAGATGATTCTACATAGATCAGTGGGGTTAAGGATGGCTTCTGAGAGATGTGAATAGGAGTGAGGATCATTTCTGAAGAATTTCAACTGCAGAAAAGTTAGCCTAGCCAAAAATTTTAAAGAAGGGCCTGCCATGGTTTTCCCTGTAGAATTAAACACATCAGCTTATACTTGAACTATAAAACTTTCTTTCAGCTCATGGTCTGTGCCTACATATTGGCAAAGGAACGTACAGTGGAGAATATAAAACTATTGCAGTTCTATTTTTAATAGCCCAGTATGGATCTGTAATCCATCAATTATATAAAGTTTTCCTTAAAGAAACTTATCTTTTCATTCTCCTTCTCTGGAGTGTGCGTTTCTATACTCGAAGGCCCATTTTGTGGACTATTTAGTATCTGTTTTGTTGTCTTAAGTTTGCTATTTCAAGCTTTAAGCCGTTGTTACTCCCGTAAATTCTAGTGATTCAAGATTTCTATGAGCAAGTTCATGTTGACCCAATCAACTGCCTTCATGTCTTCATAGAAGCTGATTATATCCCCTTTGTTTTCCTAAGTGGAGATATTATCTTTGCAACCCTGTCTCCTGTAGCAGCCTGCTTTTCCTCTGAATCACAAGCAGTATGTCATATAAGAGAAATGAGAAGGTAGTTGTAGGCACTGCCTGAATGATGAGTAGTTCTTATGCATTACTAATGGCAACTTGAGAACTACTTAGAATGACACTTAGCACCAGATAAAGTGATCAACCTTCCAGGAGATGGAAGCTCTGTAATTGAACTGGAATAACCGGTAAACACTACATCCCTTTCTTTTCAGCTTGTTGTGTCATATTTTGGTAAGTGAACATAATCATTTACTACATATCTGATGCTATACTTGAGCAAATTCATAGTAAAACCTTTGACTCATGAGTTACATAGAACCAGTCAGAGGCCAGATGTAATATTGTTATATACCTGTAGTGTTTTTTGATGTCACATAACCTACTATAACAACAGTGTATTGAGATAAAATATTGGATTGTGCTTTTTGTTCGTTTGTAGGGTTTTCTTCTTTTTTGGTTTTAAGGTTCATTAGTGTGATTTTGTTTTTCTTCAAACTTTTTGCTTGTGATGATATGGATAGTCTAGGCAAGAAGCTTGGGTCACTTAGGGTATTATCTCATAGGATTCTTACAAATATTAAATAACAATATGAGATAAAGTGTTTAGAGAACTGCCTGGCACACAGTAATCACTCAGTAGCATTCTTTTTAGGGCATTATAATGAAATATTATCGCTCCATAGGTCAGTTACCTTTACTTTTCTCCAAGCAGATTTATCCTAGGTAGCCTATAAATGATCAATAAAAACTGAACAACACTACTAGAAAACTAGCTCAAAGTCTATGACCTAAATATTACATGAACCAAGTATGTCAGCTTTGTAAAGCGATTGGAAAATGTGGCGTCTGTGAGTCTGTTTGGGGCAAGGAAGCAGGGAGTTGGCCTGTGTGTGTTCTCAGTCCTAATCTATATAGGATATTCTGAAAGCAAGCTGTCATTCAAACTTTTTAAAAGAATTGGCTTATAGGAACAATGAATTTATTTCATAAGCTTTGGTAATAAATAATTGTGTCGCTTAACTCTTCTATTATTGTTTCCCTGAAATCTATTCACCATACCACAGCCGAAGTGGTGTTTTGAAAATTCAGCTCTGATTAAGTTACTGCCCCCTCCTACCCTACTTATAGCTCTTTATTTATTTATTTATTTATTTATTTATTTATTTATTTTTGGCTGTGTTGGGTCTTCGTTGCTGCACACGGGCTTTCTTTAGCTGCAGCGAGCGGGGGCTACTCTTCGTTGTGGTGCGCGGGCTTCTCATTGCAGTGACTTCTCTTGTGGAGCACAGGCTCTAGGCGCACAGGCTTCAGTAGTTGTGGTGCACAGGCTCAGTAGTTGTGGCTCGCGAGCTCTAGAGCACAGGCTCAGTATTTGTGACACACGGGCTTCATTGCTCCGTGGCATGTGGGATCCTCCCAGACCAGGGCTCGAACCCGTGTCCCCTACATTGGCAGATGGATTCTTAACCACTGTGCCACCAGGGAAGCCCCACTTATAGCTTTTTAATGATTTTATAAAGTTTAAGAAAAACAGGCCAAAGTCCTTGCTGTGACTTACAGGGACCTCTGGGATCTGAATCCTCCTTACCTTCCCAGCCTAGGGCTCCTCACTCACACTGTGCTTTCTGTGGTTCAGTGGCCCTGATCATGGGCTCGACATGTCAGAAAATTTGCACATGCTGAACCACCCCCCTGGAATGCTTTTCCCTACAAGGCCTTGCTCAAGTAATTTTTAATTCTAAGTTTGATCTCAACACAGTGCCTGGCACATAATAAGTGCTCCAAAATATAGGTAGCATAAATGAAAAAGTGGATGGTTAATGGAACATGTACTGTCTCAGAAGCTCTGTAATAAAGGATAATTTGAAATTTTTTTCACTAGCAGTTTTCCCTTTATGTCACTTTATATTAGAATAAAGTTCAAACTCAATTTAAATATTCCCTTCTTTGGATTCACATTCATGTATCTGAATTGTTAAAAGATTCTTACCATGTTAGTAGAGAAAAAAGTCTTTTATCTGCTAGTATATTCTTTTCAGATTTAGGGTTAATACATTAATAAAGGGGGAAGGGGTAATACATTCTCTCTCTAGAATTTTGGAAGATTTTGAGAAAAGGTCCAAAACTTAGCTCACCAAAAATGGAATGACTGCATGTATCAAGCCTATATTGAATGGTAACAATTGTAATAGTGAATATGCTGTACATGATATAAAAACTGTCTTACAATTTGTGCTCTAAGGAAGATATTGTGAAACTATAGCCAGACAGAGATAACAAAGTAAAAAAAAAAAATCTTAAAAGGAGAAAAACCATACATGGAAGCTTCACAATAATAAGCTTTTGCAATTGCCCAAGTTCCCTCTCATAGCAGCCTTGGTTGATTAGAATGAGGAACTGTGAGTAAATAGAATTCCTTTGAAAGAAAAAGTGTTTGGGCTCCAGAAGCTGATGAATTTTCTTGTATTCTTAGGGTAGCAAAAAGAAAGAAAGGTAAAATTCTGAGCTTTACTCTCTATATAACAAGGTTGTTGTGACCAAATGAATGTGAAGAATTTAGAACACTGTACAATTCTAAACTATTGACATGAGTAATACTTTTTTGTTAACTATTAGTAATGTCAATGCATTCTGTATGCTACTGAGGAAATTGATTTATTTTATGTGCACTAAATAGAAGTGAGACCCAATTAGAAATGAGAAATTATTCCTAATCTTACTTCTAAACTTTAAAACATTTGTTCATAATTTTAAATCTTTCAAGATTTCATTATTCATTTTTATCTCTCTCTACTTGTTAGTTTCACACATCTTGAAAAAGAATATTTGTTGTCTGAATTACTTCTTATAAAATAGAAATTAAATATTGTCTGACTCTTTTAAGCCTTTAAGAAATGTCTTTTTTTTTTAGTTTATGAAGATGCTAGCTGGTGTATGTGGGTGTGTGTATCTAAACATCCCGAAATGTCCCACACTACTAATATGAGTAACAATTAGAAGTGCACATACAATAGTATTACTATGCTTATTCTCTGAGTTATTGTATATCATTATATTTTATTTTATTGTCCATTCTATGTGTTCTCACTCTGTCTCTGAAGGAACACTGTCAAGAGATATACTTTGAATCTGTAACTTACTTGGTTTCTTGACCACACACTCTACTTTTAGAAGTTTCTTCTACTTTGTCTTTCAACACACTGCTCCCTTCTTTTGCCTATTCTTGGGTATATTACATTTTCTCTGTCCATCTTTTATTAAATATTGGTTTTCTTCAATGGTAGTCAGCCATTTCCTCTTCCTACATTTCATGTGTTCGCTGAGAGATTTCACCTATTCCTTTAGCTTGTTTTTACATCTCTACAAACAATCTCAAATCTCTATTCTCAGCTCCCAAATTTTTTTTTTTATTCCTTAGTTTTGCAAATTAGAGAGGGTAGTTAAGAGTGTGGACTTTGAAGACAAAATGCTTGGGTATAAATGTGAGCTTTACTTATCAGTTAGGTGACCTTGTGCAAGTTATTTAATATCTTTGTGCCCCAGTTTCTTGTATTCCATGGTATGGCTGTGAGAGTTAGCCATAGAATAGAATAGTTAGCCATTGGAATAGAACCTGACACATAATAAGTCTTCTATTAAGTGCTCTGTTAGATTTGTTGTGCTGTCATTGTCATTACTGATTGAGCAGGTAGCATGAGCAGGGAGACATAATACTGAGCAGAGGAAACAGGACCTGGCCCCTGCTCTCCTGGAGCATATAGTCTATAATCCTCTTTTTAGCTTCCCACTAGATTTGTGTGCTTGGTTAGCCTCCTGGTATTTCCAATAGAAGATATTTAAATCCAAAACAAGAACATGCTTCCCCCTCAAATCTGCATCCAGTCCTCATAACACTTAACATCTTTACAAGGGTCACCTGGTAAATTGAACATTACTTCAATTACATTTTACAGGAAACAACTTTCTGAATGTCTCACAGGTGTGACATTGGTCAACCACTTGCCAGTGATCCCACAGCATAAGTCCTGGAGCTGACACTTGGACCAAGATTGTTCTTCAGGCCCTTTCTGTATGAGTCACTGCCAAAGATACCATGTTTCCTGGAACCTGGTAGAACATCAATACATATTCTTGAACTAAATGAATGGAATGAACCCTAATTTATTAATTCAGAGTTTACATTTTGACTGTGTCTATTTTATGTTCTGTTAGAAGACAGGGAAGTGGGAAGGGACCAGTATTTTCTGAGCAGGAAACATTTATATACCTTAATCATTCGTTTGTCATCCTTCACCTCATTCTGTCCTTGTAACTCTAAGACTGGTACCATTATCACCATTTTAAAGATGAGAAAACTCGGGAGTTTGAACAATTCTCTTAAGATTCCTGAGCTGGTACATGTTAAAGTCACAATTTAATTCCAAACCTGTCTAATTCTAAGGACCCGCAATCTTTTTACTATGCCATCTTGCCTATTTACTTTGCCTGACAATCTATGGAAAATAGTTTCCTCTTACACCATAGTTTTAGCTTTTCACAACATATATGTCGAGCACTCGGTCATATCACTTGTTTCAGATTAAGTCAGAATAAAAACATTGACAAGGTAAGTCACCTATCTGTTTATTTACAGAACCTTAGACAGAATCCAGAGGTATGAGTCAAAAACTTAAGGATGTGAATTAATCCCCTATTATATATTTTTGATATCATATTGGAGAAGGTACTTATTCCTCCTGCATTCTTTTTATACATATAAAACACTCAAAAAAGTTAATATTCATAAAAGCCTTTTCTTGCTAATAACTATTGAGAGAAATTTAAGTGAAATAATCATTGGCTTCTGATAACATATGACCATTAAGTCAATATATGCTTCTACTCTCTTTAATTTTTCCAGTATATTATTGAACAATTCCTTGTTCAAAAACTAAATATCAAGGATAACAAGTAAGATATTTGAGCTAATATTTGAGCATAAACTATTAAGGACAATGATGTAGTTTTATTTTCTTGTGTTACAGTAGAGAAGGGCATCTTAGCCAGACTAGCACAGTGATGACATATTTTCTGAACTGTTTTTTCTCACATTGTCTTATGCTTAATTTAACAAATATTTATTAAGTGCATACTGTGGGCAAGGGGTCACTATGGAGGGTACAAAAGAGGCTAGAATATCATTTCTCCCCTTGAAGAATTCATAATCTGATGGCAAAAGCAGACTTGTATGTAATCAACTGCAGTATCTGGAAGAAAAAAGTACATCTTTTAATAACAACACAAAATACTCTGGTATTGTAAAAAGAGCAAGGCTAGAGGGCAGGGCATTGTGGAGCTTGGAATGAAGTGGCAGGATATTAAATGGAAGACATCAGTTATGAAGCTAAAGCACATATAGGCAATAACATGATAAGAGTCTGGATTCGTCAGTGGACTGAGAGAGTAGAAGGTAAAGAATATCAGGGACATTTCAGGGGAAGAATCAATAATATGTGACACTTAATCAGATGTGGGAGTAGAAGTTAGGTGGAGTCAAAGATGAATTTCAGTTTTCTTATCAGATAATATGCCAGGGAACACAAAATAAGAAAAAGCGTAAGGGAAATGTGCAACATTTCATTTGAGGTTTGTGGGTTTAATATACCAGTAGGACATCTATAAGTAGATAGCCAGCAGGAGGAAATTTGGGTCTAGAATATAGTGAGGAGGAAGCAAAATAAGAAACTACAATAAAACACAAAACTACGGGAACCTCCTTGGTGGGGCAGTGGTTAAGAATCTGCCTGCTAATGCAGGAGACACAGGTTCGAACCCTGGTCCGGGAAGATCCCATATGCCACGGAGCAACTAAGCCCGTGTGCCACAACTACTGAGCCTACACTCTAGAGCCCGCGAGCCACAACTACTGAGCCCGTGTGCCACAACTACTGAGCCCGTGTGCCACAACTACTGAAGCCTGCGAGCCTAGAGCCCGTGCTCCACAAGAGAGGCCACCGCAATGAGAAGCCGGAACACTGCAACAAAGAGTAGCCCCCTCTCACTGCAACTAGAGAAAGCCCGCGTGCAGCAACAAAGACCCAATGCAGCCCAAAATAAATAAATAATAAATAAATAAATAATTTTAAAAATAAATAAAACTACAAAAACCAAAAACTACAAAGCCCAAAAAGTATGGGCATTAACACAGAACCAAAGTTTTGAAACAGTGGAATGGTGCTTAACAATCTCAATAATGCAGAGAAGTTGAAAATTGAGAATTAGGTGTTAGATTTGACAGCCATGAGATGCATGATGACTTTAGTATAATGAATGAGGAAGCCGGATTGCTGAAGGTTGAATAGATATATGGAAGTAAATGCAGAAAAGTTCACTATGAAAGTTTTATAATAAAGAGGAGAAAAGTGAGTAAGGGGTAAAAGGGTAGTTGATGTAAAATTAATATTTTGGCTTAGTATGGAGAAAAATGAACTTGTTTATAAACTAGTAAAAAACAAAAATAGAGAAGAAGAAGAATAAAGATACTTAACTCAAGATCCATAGAGTAGGAGTCTATTTGGGACTTCAGGTTGATTTTGATCTCTTAAAAGCATAAACAAAATATTGAGTGTATGTAAATTTTTATTTGAAGAGTCATGAGATTCTCATAAGGATCTCTACTTCTCACTGCAACCTCCCAAAAATAAATTTTGGAATCTCTGAAATACACAGAGGGAAGATTTTATGGGCAATACCCAAGGAAGCAGGATGAAATGAATTCAAGGGGATGTATATTCTACACCATTTCATTGAAAATTTCATCTGTGAATCTCAAAGTGTTCCATGTATGTTTAAAACAAATTTGAAAAGAATAACTCATATCATCTCTTAATATACTCTGAATTCTGAAAGGAAAATAGACCTAAAAGGATCATCACTGTACACATTACCTAAGAAATAACTGAGCACTTGCCCAATCTGTGCCAGGCATAGTGCAGGGTGGACTCAAACAATTAGGCAGGACACCTAACGTAGAATTTAGTGGAACCATGCCAATGTGGGATTCAGTAATGGTTTAGCAGACAAACTATCTAAGCTAAAACATGAAGAACCCATTCATTCAAAAAATGTTTATAGAGTGCCCATATGAGCCAGATACTATCCCAGGTGCTGGTCTTCTGGGCACGAATAAGACAGGAATGTCTGCCTTCGTGCATTGTGGCAAGAGGGAGACAAAGTAAACAAATGGACAAATAAACAAAAGTCTATAATATCAGGTCTTGATAAGTGTTATAAAGAAAATATACGGGGCGGGGGTGGGTATAGTGGCAAAGGAAGACTTCCCTACAAAGGTGACATTTGATAAAAGACTGGAATAAACAGAGGAAATGAGCCATGTAAATATCCAGGAAAGATCATGGGTGGTAGAGAGAACAAAGGCCCTGGGTAGGAACATGGTCTGTTGAGCTGGAGGAATCGCCAGTGTGTCCGGAACAGACTGAGGAAGACAGATGAGGAGAGTATATGAGGCCAGAAAAGACTTATGAGCCATGTTAAGGAGTTGAAATAGGAATAAGTCAAGTGAGGATTGGAGGGAGTAGCTTGACTTATTTGACTCCTTATTGAAGTTTGACTCCTTATTGAAGGAGAGTGTAGAGAAATGAAGTTGGAGGTGGGGATAAAAGTATTACCATTTTCATAGGATAGAAAGGACTTGATGAATGGTTTACTACCAACTAGCCGTCAACAATACACGAGAAACCCAAGGTTTGCAGATCAAAGACATCACTAGATAATTTCATCATCCAAGATTCTCTACCAAGAGATACCAATTGTTTTTCTTTATACAAGACACTGTATTGAGTACAATGCTTTAGATTGAAATGGGTATATTCTAATATAGTAGCTTTAGATCATTTTATAAATTTTCTTACTTTGCAGAGCCTAAAGTTCTGAGAGTTTCCAAAGTAAACATATTTCACTGATTTATATGTACATATTTTAAAGAACATGAAAATAAAGTAGACTGATTTTTTTAGTTATTCTAAAATTGGTTTTAAACTTTATAATATTTCTAACTTCGATTTTTTGAGTGGTTCTCTTTAGTACATAATGTTTTTACAAATATAAAATAATTCTAGGAACTAAAAATAAGTACCCTATTCTCCCTTCCCCCATATAACTGATGGACTCAAAATGTTAGTGATTCTTGGGTAGCTTTAGTTGTTGTAAAGTATGTGCTTTTACATCTGATTTAAGAAACAGGTAAATGTTTATTTAATCGTTCAGTTGAGATTGATACAGTTGTCTTCTACTTACGCTATCTTCTTATTGCCCAAATCATACATAGAAGATATGTAATTTTTTTTAAATATAGGTAATTTATGAAGTTTAGAATGAGAAGTTTATGGTTACTACTACATGAGCAAGCTATTTCAATGGAGGCTTCCTTGTTCTATTGCATCGTACTTGCTTAAGTCTGGGTTTTCTCATATCTGGGTTCTTATGACACTGACAATGTAATGTTAAAAATGTGGGACTAAATATTTTGTGCAAAATAAACTGTTATACCATAAAGTTTTTTTTACAATTTACTTCATTTATCTGTTTATTGATAGGCTCTTTTCTCATCAAAGTTGAAAGCCTCTTTTGTAAATTATAAAAAATTTTATTGTGACCTGGTTCATTTAGTACTTATTTAGATGAAAAAAGCTTGAACTTGATAATAATACAGAGACATTCAAACAAGGTCAGTATACTCTGCCTTCGTTATTACAGTTAATTTTTCATGACTTTTGTTGTCTTTTTATGAAAGTTTACATCTTTTACAATTTCTTACATTTTAAATACATTTTCTAAAATATTTACTATGTATATATTTGTTCATGTCTTTATTTTTGTATTTGGCACTCCAACATTTGCACTGGTATAGAATTTAGCAAATACAGCAGTAACAGAGTTTTAATTGAATTTTGCAAGAACTTAAGCAACATGAAAGCAGGGATCTGATCTGTCTTGTTTGCCTCTGTAACTTCAGACCTACAAAAGTGTCTAGCACAAGGTAGGTCCTCTATAAATATGTTAATGTAAAGGAGAGAAGAAAGAAGAGATAGAGGACAAGAGAAAGGGAAAGATGAATTAATAAGACAGTTTTTGTCCTGAAGAGACTTAGAGGCCAGATAAGGAAATATGACATGTGCGTAAAAACTAGAATAACAATACAGTGATGTACCCTCCAATATACCATAATTATATGTGCCTTCAGCGTTCAAGAATGGGATTTAGGCTGAAGTGTTTTTAAATTTGAAGTTGTGTTAACTTGATATTAAAAAGAATAATGATGTTAGTAATGGTAACATTAACGCCAACGCAACAGAGCTTATTATATGCTAACATTTCAAGTAAATTAATTTATCCAATCCTCACAATAGCACTATTGGATAATTATTATTATTATATTTGGTTTTTTAGATGAAGGAATTGAGGATTATAACTAGGAAGTTCTAAAGACAGAACACAGTGACAACCAAAAAATAACAGCCTGGGCTTCCCTGGTGGCGCAGTGGTTGAGAGTCCGCCTGCCGATGCAGGGGACACGGGTTCGTGCCCCGGTCCAGGAAGATCCCACATGCCGCAGAGCGGCTGGGCCTGCGCGTCCGGAGCCTGTGCTCCGCAATGGGAGAGACCACAACAGTGAGAGGCCCGCGTACCGAAATAACAGTCTGTGAAAGCTCAATTCAGTCCTTTACTGGAAATATCACTCAAAAAAAACCTTTTTTTTTGTTTTTGGCGGTACGCGGACCTCTCACTGTTGTGGCCTCTCCCGTTGCGGAGCACAGCCTCCGGACGCGCAGGCTCAGCGGCCATGGCTCACGGGCCTTGCCACTCCGCGGCATGTGGGATCTTCCCGGGCCGGGGCACGAACCCGTGTCTTCTGCATCAGCAGGCGGACTCTCAACCACTGCGCCACCAGGGAAGCCCCGAAAACCTTTTTTTCATACAGCATTTATTTTTGTATTTTACTTTCATTAATTTTTTTCCTTAAGTTGGATTTATAGTAAAATAGTAATAGTTATAAATAAGTATAACAATATAAATATTATTTCAACTATTTAAAAGCTCCAATTTATTAAATAACAAATGTTAATTATACTTCTTTGAAAAATTTATTGAAAGGGTATCCATTTTATTTATTTTTTAATTGAAGTATAGTTGATTTACAATTTTGTGCCAACTTCTGCTGTGCAGCAAAGTGACTCGGTTATACACCTATATACAGTCTTTTTTTTATATTTTCCATTATGGATTACCAGAGAATGTTGATTATATCAATAGTTCCCTGTGCTATACATTAGGACCTTGTTGTTTATCCACTCTAAATGTAGTAGTTTGCATCTACCAACCCCAAACTGAAAGAGTAGCTTTGAAATAAGCAGCTAAAGAAAATCTAAGAACATCTCAGTGTTCTGCTGATTCTAGCATTTTGTCTCTAGATTTCTAACCTCATCTACGAATTATTGCTCATTCTCTTTCCCTGCTCCACTCATACATGTAAGAAAGTCTGCTAGAACTTGAGCTGTGCAGATTGCTGTGCAGAATAAAATGTTAATCTCTTGGCTTATTCAATCCAAGAATGATTGTAATATACTTACAATGATTGTAATAAATTGAGACTGTGACTGACTCAGATAGTGGCACAAAATTAATTACCTGTCTTTAGTCTTATATAATGCATTATATATATATATATATAATATTTAGGAAAAGCACACAAGCATGGAAGATACATATATAATACACTATATATAATATAATTAATATATATTATATATACATGATATATATAATATATAATGCATTATATATACGTGCCTTCCATGCTTGTGTGTTTTTCCTAAATCTGTTCTCCCAGTGACTTTTACCTGCACTTCAGATCAGAGTTCACCTAAATTCCCACAGTGGTCAAGTATTGCTAGTGTTGCTAGTTTGTTATCTAGTAGTTAGCATACCACTAACAGTGGTCAGTAGATGATGGCATAAAAAAATGGATCATGTGCATCATGGCCAGTTTTAGCAAATCTCTAGACTAGATTCCTTTCCTAACTAAAGTTATCTTATAAAGAGGTCCAAACGTATTTTGAATAATTTAAAATCAAACCTGAAAATACATTTACAAAAGAAAACAGAAATATGTTCATTTGTCCTCAATAACAAAGGAATAGAGAAACTGAAGGCAATCAGTTGAACCAAAACAGGTTGTTAAAATTCACAGTGTGTTCTATGTTGAAATTTTAGAAATAAAAAAGAAAAAGATGAAAGCAGATGCACTGTTTTGTGGATTAAATCAGACAAGAGAGCCAAGGCTTTCAAACTCCTTCTTCTGTCCAATTTACAAAGAATAATGATATAAAATTCTTTGTAGCTTTTATCCCACATTGACTAATATGGTAAAAGATTTCTCCCTGGCATTTTTTTGCTTTAAAAAAATCCAAATAAATTTTAATTCTAACTGAAGTCCTTCCACATTCTATGTTTCGAATACAATTTGCAAACATTTTGTCTTAAATTATTTTTTAATAGGGAAAAAATTTTTGAATGGTGCAAGAGCCTACCTCTCCTGCTTTCTCCCCCACTTTTTGCCTTTGCACATTGCAAACAAGATTCTTCTTACGCAATTATCTTACAGGGCATCTTGGCATAAGGATATTCAAATGTAATTATTCTTTACATTTTCATGTCTCAGGTAATTTGGCTGGTATATTGTCTGTGATTTGCTTATACATAAGGTCAAAAACCTGACCCCTGTTGGTAATACATCATAAACTAATCATTTATATTTTCTTTGCCAAGGTTCACTGAACCATTTAACTTACACTGACTACTGCAACATTAACTTTTTCATATTAAAGCAGTATTCAAATTAACGTTTTTAAATTACACTATAAAAAAGTGAATTTGCGTAAGTAAAAATTAAGGGCACCGTAAGCAAATAAGTTGGGCAGTTTTTCTTGGGAAAACTGTAGCTTAAGCACATTCCTCTATATTATTTAAGCTGTTTGTTGTGTTACAACAATTTGTATCTAACCCAGTAAAATTTATAGTACATGTGTTCAATGGAAGAAAATAATTGATAAATTAAACATCTCACTCTGTGGAAGCAGTCTATTAAAATTGCTAACTTATTAGATATTTTGTCTATGAGCTTTTATGAATTCATCTATATCATAAAAATATAATCTTTTAATATTACAAAATTTGAAGTACATATATTTGGTTAATTCCTCTAAGTTCCCCTGTCAAATAAATGGTACCAGAGAGCCCTTTATCTGTATCCATTTCTAAATTGATAATAACTAAAAGGATTTAGAGTTTTGTGAAAATAACAAGAGAATTTACCGAAAAATGATTGACTCTTACCCTAAAATGAGTGAACCTAAAGTCTAAGAGAAGTACGTTAGGACAAATATATTTTGCTTTCAAGTTAGGTTCCTCATCTTTTATTTTTTTGTTCATTTACTTTGCCCAAAGAGGTTTATTTATACCTTTTCCATAAGCTACAATTATAAATACTTTTTTTTAAATTGAAATATTGTTGATTTACAATGTTGTGTTAGTTTCTGGTGTATAGCAAAGGATTCAGTTACGTATTTGTGTGTGTGTGTGTGTGTATACATATATATATTCTTTTTCATATTCTTTTCCATTATGGTTTATTATAGAATATTGAATATAGTTCCTTGTGCTATACAGTAGGACCTTGTTGTTTATCCATTTTATATATAGTACTTTGTATCTGCTCATCCGAAACTCCTAATTTATCCCTCCCCACCCCCTTTGGTAACCATAAGTTTGTTTTCTATGCTTGAGTCTGTTTCTGTTTTGTAAATAAGTTCATTTGTATCATAGTTTAGATTCCACATATAAGTGATATCATATGATATTTGTCTTTCTCCTCCTGACTTACTTCACTTAGTATGATAATCTCTGGGTCCTTCCATGTTGCTGAAAATGCCATTAGTTCATTCTTTTTTCATAATTGAGTGGTATTGCACTCAGTTGTTACGGTAGTATCTTCTCTATCCATTCATCTGTCGATGGTCATTTAGGTGGCTTCCATGTCTTGGCTACTGTAATTAGTGGTGCTGTGAACACTGGGGTGCATGTATCTTTTCAATTTAGAGTTTTCTCCAGATATATGCCCTGGAGTGGGATTGCTAGATCATACGGCAACTCTGTTTTTAGTTTTTTAAGGAACCTCCATGCTGTCTTCCGTAGTAGATGCACCAATTTGCGTTCCTACCAACAACGTAGGAGGTTCCCTTTCTCCACATCCTCTCTAGCATTTATTACTTACAGACTTCTTAATGATGACCACTTTGACCGGTGTGAGGTGATGTCTCATTGTAGTTTTGATTGGCATTTCTCTAATACTTAGTGAAGTTGAGTATCTTTTCATGTGCCTGATGACCATTTGTATGTCTCCTTGGGAGAAATATCTGTTTAAGTCTTCTGCCCCCTTTTTGATCGGGTTGTTTGCTTTTTTGTTATTGAGTTGTATGAGCTCTTCATATATTTACAAATACTGTTTTGAATGACGAATCACCAGAAGCACATTTTATTAGTCTAATAAGCTCTACATTAGCATGCAAAGCTGACCTGGCATGAAAGTAATTTAGGGATAAAAATAATAGCAAATGATTGCTAGCATCAGGAGACAGTTTTCTAAATTATCCATTCATTTATACATTCAACATGTATTTGTTGAGCTACGACTGTATAGAATAGTAGCCAAATGGTGTTCTAGGCACTAGATATGCATCAATGAACCAAACTGAAAAAACCTCGAGCTCTTACAGATTTTTGAAGAGGTGGTCGTGGTGCCAGGAGGAAACAGACAAGCATATATGCAGCGTAATGATAAGTACTGGGAAGAAAAATACAGTATTACTGAAAAGTGAAGAAAACAAATAAACCTAGACCTATTCAACATCAGGGAGTCAGAAAACTAATTTTTAAATCAATACGATAAATTTCACTCCTATGAATAGGTAAAAGAAAGTTGTTGGTTTTTTTTTTAATAGTGATAAATATCCTCACCCCAATCCATTCTCCAAAGAGTAACTAAAGGGAGTGGATGCTTCAGTGGCTTCCAGGGTCCCCTCACCTAGAACCCTCATCAGAGGCTGCCCCATGCCTGCCTCCAGCCTTGATACCCCCATGCCTCTCCATACTCACTACATTTCAACCACATGGACCCTTTGTGTCGTCCTTGTTCCTCAAGCATACGGAGCTCAGGACTTTACACATATATTGTCATATTTTGAATCTACCCCTTTACCCCATCCTACCCGTAAATCCAGCTAATTCCTGAATGTGATTTCTGCAAGGAAGCCAATTCTGGATGAAGCTCCCCTGCTCTCACTTTCCCGGCATCTTTACCTGTCCTTTTTGGAATTTATTACACGTAAAGTGTGTAATGACACATGCTCTGTATGTATGTTTTTATCATCTCTCTCTTTCATTAGCCTGCAGTCTCCGCGGGGCGAGGTGAGGTGGGCACTAGAGGCAGCCGTTTGTCTCCTTTGCCAGTGAGTGTTCAGTGTCTTGCACCCTGCCTGACACGAATAAGCATTTAGAAAATCACTTCTGAGAGAAAGAATGAATTTCTATAAAAAATGTCTTAAGTTTACAACCCATGGTTTTATGTAACACATTGCAAAGTGGGTTCTGGTGGGAGCTGGTAATATCCTTTTAAACCATGTGACTGAGCTAAATCTAGTTGAATCTTTTGTTTTTAAATCTGTGTTACATACTGTTTCTGCCCCGGACTCTGCTGGAAGTCTACTGCTTGCTTGTAGACTCACAGTCCCAATGACAGATGTTTTTTAATCTTTGCTATTTGACTTCCAAAATGGGTATATATTACTAACTCATGTATTCTCACCAACATTTAGAAAATGACCCTGGGGGCTGTGCTCTGAGAAATCAGATACTTTCTGGGACCTGTAGCCATGGGAAAGAGGTCTTGAACGCTTTCTGGTGGGAAAAGCCATTTTATGCTTGGAACCATTGTTGAAAAGAAGATCCAATTGTGAAAAGCCACAGTTGTGTAAACTATTAAAAAAATTCCAGGGAGTGACATAGATCAGGACTTTATTGTTTTATCCTCTTACTTCACATGTGTGTGAAGGGCACACACATAGATGTGCATAAACATACAGTGTTGGTGATGTTTTCTGCTTCATTCCACATGAGAACTTAGAATACTCCTAGAGGATGGGAAGAATCCTTTATCCACATGCCTACCACATCCTGCATCTCCATTGTGACACTTATCTATGTGTAGTAATAATTTATTTCCTTACCTGTCTCGCCAATTCTTTTAGAAGCAAGAAACTTTCATTTTTTATCCCCAAAACCTGGCCAGCAAAAAGACAGTCCACAATAGACACTCAATTAATATTCATTGAATGAATCGCAGATTATAAATAAGTACCTATAATGGAAATAGCCTGAGCTGGAGTCAACCTTCCCTTGTCTATCTCAGCCAGGCAAAATGGAGCTCAGAAACCACTCAGGGAATTACACTGTCTTATGCAGCATCTTCTCCTTTAAACCAACAGCTAAGGTTTTCCCAAACCCAGAAAACCCCCAAAAGATTTTCCTACATGGATTTATGCCAGAACGATTCTGGTCCATTAGTTGGCAAAGAGGACTCCATAATAACTTCAGAGGAACTGTAAAATTCTATTCAGAATATAATGAAAGCTGCGGGGGATTGTGTATTCATTTATCTTGAAGTAGGAAAGCTTGAATCCTCAAATAACAGGGTGTTGCCATATTAGCTTCCTCCAGAAAACTGAAACTTCAACTGTGAAGAGAGCAGAATGGTCTGATTAGTATCAGAGCTGCTGGAATCTGCAAAGCCTCCATTCTTAATTGGAGCTGCAAGATGCAGCTGATAACTTAAAGTCTCCCTCTGTGAGTTTCTGCATTCGTGGATGAATTCTGTTACTTTAGTGTTTTTGAGATTCCATATTCTAAAATCATTATTTAAAAATCTCAAATATAAGATAATACCATAGGTTGCCCTGTGTCTAAGAATAAATAAATACAATAAAAGAGTATATTAAAGAAAACAGAAAGAATAAAAGGAAGAAGGAAAGAAAAGAAAAAAGAATGGAAAAGAAAGGAGGGAGAAGAAAAGGACAAAGGAAGCAAGGAAGGAAGGTACTATTAGAATATTTGATAGACCTCCTCCACAACTCAGATGTTTTTGTATGTGCAGTATTTCAATGTCCTTCCTAGGTACATACAATGCCTTCCTTTTTTATTAGCACGGCTGCAGCTGCTGTTGCTTGCAAAGAGGTTCACAAATCAAAATAGACTCAGTTAGCTTTTCAATAATTCTAAAATATGGGGGAACACTGCCAGAGAAGGACAGCACTCCAGTATCCTAAACAAGGAGTCTTGTCAGCAAAACAAAGTATGAATTGCTTAGAGATAATCCCCCCGGGTGGTAATTCCACCGGGTGCCTTCTGTGGCGGCACACGCTCTTTCTCCTCTACGGAGCAATGCCATAGAACAGGCTATGTCAGAAGAAATAGGAAAAAAGTTGCTTTCTTGAAACATTTCTTCTTCTAGATTTTTCTTTATGTCCACATGATTCATACCTCTTGGTTCTTAGCCTGGAGCACGTAGTGCAACCAGGAAATGAGGAAGCTAGAGCTGGCTGTGAATAATGAATGGGCCACATCAGCAAAAGTCTATATACACACTCAGTAGCAAAGGCGGGTGCAGAGTTGCAGGCCAGCATTTTTATGAATTTTTTCCATTCTCCTCTTTCTCTCAAAGGAAACCAGGAAAACAAGAACTAGCAAGAGCTTGACAAACGCCTGGCTTTGAATTGGAGACATTCACCTGCCTATTGCTTCATTCCTGGAAATTTCACTGCAACTAACTAAGGTACGTGGAAAAAAAACAGAAACTTTGATATGTTTTGTTGATGAACTTGTGATATGTGGAATAAGAATGCATTTATGCGGAAAATTGGAGGACTGTATCTCTTACTTCAAAAGAATGTTTAGTATTTGTCATGTCTTTTGAAATTATTACTAGTATTAACGCCCTTGACGTGCTAGTTATTTGGTGGGGCACTGGCCACTTATATAACATTTTGCTTTCTCCCACTCTCGTTTTGTACTTCATCAAATCCAAAGTTGTCATGGTTCATTATCTGTAGATGATCTTGAGCAGCCTTGCATTCTAAAAGAATATGCCACAGCATCTGCCTCTGTGCTTTTGTGCCCTGCTGTACGGATGATATTTCAGCAACAATATTGGGTAAGGGGTGGGAGTGGAGGCAGATTTGTCTCAGGCTGATGTTTCTTTGTGCCATACTATGCCTTACTCTTTCCTATATGCCTAATTCAACAATGAAGTACATATATCACATTGTGACTATTACCTGTGTTAGAGTACATAATCGAGGTTGTAAAGTATCTGCTTGAATGTCCCAACTCATGAATTCCATCAAATTCAATTATCATTCTTAGACTCTTCATTAACCAATCAAATTGCTTCTTTGGTCTGTCATTTCTAACACCCTTTCACTCGGCATAACCACAGTTCTCTGAAGTAAATTGGAGGTGATTAAATTATCTCACTAATCATTATTGGGAGTCTCATGTTACTGAAGTTTTGGATTTCTAAAGAATCGTCTTTCACATGATTCTCATTGTACATAGGAGAAATAATGTTACAGTATGAGGCCGTGTCTTGAACTTTATTCTGCTATTTGTATCTTAGTTTCTTCCTGAGGAAGGTGGCTGCAATAGGTCTCTGATCCTAAAATCATACAGAAATAAACCAACTATACACTCCTATAAATTCACATCTTATTAAATAAATCTGTCCAGTAGGCTTGTGTTGTAACACAGTTCTTCACCTTTGGGGAATGAACCATTTGAATGCTGGAAGTTCCTCTTATCTCTGATGCAGTATGATTTTACAAGATCACAGTTGTTATTGCTGAAACATGTCTTTTGCTAATTTTTATAATTTCCTTACATAGATTATTAAAACAAAGGAAGTGGTTCTGAAGTGCATATTACCTAGAATCAAAAGTTTCTTTCTTAGGCAGTAATTGTCAGTGCTAATATATAATGGTTATTTCAATCATTTTATAATGAAAGGCACCGCTGATGATCTGACAGTGTGGTTCTTACCATGCAGTTCTTAAAATATTCCCATTTTATACTCTTCTACTTTGTATTTTAGAAACAGTTTCATCTTCTACTCTGCAAATATTTTGAGAAACATCTCAAAATGTAACCTGAAGCCAACCTAAGGAAATATCTATTCCTGGGTTCCATGCCAGACGTACTTAATCAGAATCTTTGTGAATGGGCTTTAGAACCAGCATTTTAAATATGTGTATCAGATCATCCCAATGCACTCCAAAGTTTAAAAACCACTACTCTATAATATGACAGCAAGGAAACAGCCAAGTGGAAAACATTTTAAAGCTATAGACATATAATTAATATAAAAATATTGAAAATAAATTAGGATTTTGACTTTTTTCCTACATATTTTTATTTCCTAGGAGTGTACAAAGGACTTTAGACTGTTTCTTTCCCCTTTCATTTGAGTCATAAATATTTTGAAATTAAAAATTAAATGTTAAATATGCTAAGGGTATGAATGTCTATCAATTGAAAAGTTTCCCAAAGTTGCCAAATAATAAATGATCTCATAGTAAAGGGTATTAAATTCATAATTGCTACAATTATTTTCACATTTAAATCTTTAGTTTTACAAAGCTTTCTAAATATCAAGTCATTCTTTCAATATTAGATGTCTAATAATCATCACTTCTTTAAGAATTCCAGCCTGTACTTCTGTTATGGTTTCTACTCATACAAGTCCTGTGGGTGTCAAACTTTCAAAAGATAATTTATTGGTACAACTAAGTAAAACCTTTTGGCTAAGGGTACCCCATTTATTCATAAGTGAATATTTTTCTTTTATCTAATTTTAGTAAGGGAATTTCCTCATAGCTTTATCTTTAATGCAAAAATGTCAGACAGTTTGCCAACTTAACATGCCAAACTCTGAAGTATACATTTAAGTTAGAAGGGACAAAGAACTTTCTTCTGAACCGTGAAACGACAGAATATTGTGATTACCTCTGGCACTGAATGAGAGCAAAAAGTAACATTAGATTTAGTAGGAAAACTGCAGAGACTGTTTGACCCATAAAATTAATTCTTGCTTCCTATCTTGTAGAATCCACTGAGACAAGGGTCTAAAAGGGGAAAATGCTCAAAATCTTTAGGTTTTCAGGTGTACTTACTTTATAAAAGTGTCCTAAAATAGTTGGAATAATTGTCTTCCAAATTCATACGAATCTTTTTATAAATAAAAATATTCTTGGTTTTCAACTGGTTTTAAAAATCACATTTACAATACAGGCAGGCACTAATTTCAATTGGATTGTATTTCAAAAGTTTAATTTATAAGTTATATTTAGAACTCAAAATGTTTTCACACAGAAACGATGTTATAAATGATGTTAGATGCACATTCAATTTTTTTTTTTAAACATGTTGGGGGTAGGAGTTTATTAATTAATTTATTTTTGCTGTGTTGGGTCTTCGTTCCTGTGCGAGGGCTTTCTCTAGTTGTGTCAAGCGGGGACCACTCTTCATCACGGTGCGCGGGCCTCTCACTATCGCGGCCTCTCTTGTTGCGGGGCACAGGCTCCAAATACGCAGGCTTAGTAGTTGTGGCTCATGGGCCTAGTTGCTCCGTGGCATGTGGGATCTTCCCAGACCAGGGCTCGAGCCCGTGTCCCCTGCATTAGCAGGCAGATTCTCAACCACTGCACCACCAGGGAAGCCCCACATTCAATTTTTTTTAATCCACAAAATTATAGTCAAATTATATGATTTGTAAAAAACGAAAAAAAGAGCTCTAAAGTGGAAAATAGTAGAAAACAATACTATGGGATTCTAAAAAGTAAACCAATTGAACAAAATATTTTTTTAAATTCTTATTTACTTTGAATATTGACACTAAAGAAAAACAAGTTTGGTTATAAAGTAAATGAGAAACTGAAAGAGAGGGTAGGATGTTTTTGTAAAACACAGAGAAACTGGTTATAACATGAGCAGTATTCTCTTGAGCAGAGGAAAAGTAGATGGAGGGAAGAGATGCAGCCCAGAGATAGAGCTTGAGGGGCAAGTGGTCTCAAATATATTGCCAAGCAGTATTAAACTATTAAATAGACAGGATGCTCATTAATGTTCATGTTTATGGCTCAAGGAAAGAGGTGCATTCAGTTATTTTTAAATGAATAGATACTTATTGTAGGTACACATTCATTTAGAAAGCAGATGAATAGAGGAAGTGTTTAAGCAGAGACAGCGAGCATGAATGCTAGTCCAATGAACACCAAGGAATGATGGAAAGAGAGAACTAGTGATCTCATAGCCTTCTACCAACAGCTTTTTCTCTGAATGACTCAAGCCGCCACTCAGGGTTTTATTATACCCCACTTTCTAAGGAATTCTACCCTCTGTGTTTTTCAAAAAGTTCAGCATCATGTTCAGTTGGATCAAGTTTACCTATTTGCTGCATTTACCCCTACAGGTGTTTCTTTAATTTGCCAAATATTTCTTGAATATCTACTGTGTTTTAGGCACTTTGCTGAATTTGCTACTTTTAGCCCAGACATTAGACCAAAAAAAATATTTTGTTCCATTTGAATTTTAGTATTTTCTGTTTTACTATTTCTCTTTCTTTCTATTCATTAAATTCGGATGGTTTGATAAAACAGGAAGCACCTGTACCTGGCATGGAGGACAGGAGTCTGAATAGCCCAGGGAATGAGGCCCAAGTAAGGGCTTATCTGTCTTATTCTTCCTCTGTTCTTTGGAAGTCAAGGAAGTCTTAGCAGCTCTGAGTCCCCTTTACCTGATTTAACCTAAGGAACAAATGGTAGAGGTGGAAAAGCAAACAAACTAAAACTCTTCATTCAAAGAAAAATTGATAATTTCAAAATAAAGGCCCGTAATAGTTAACATCTCTTGTTTTGGTCAAGCCTCACTACTAGGCTAATCTGCAGTGTAAGAAACAAGAAGTTAGATACCTTTCCTAGAAAAAGGGCCTGTAATACTTCATCAGTTCTAATTTTTAGTAAAATAAAATGTCTAAAAGAAAAGTTTCCAGAATCTCTATTACCGTTGAGGTTGAGGCACAACAGAAGTTATCATGTAGGCTCCTAACATCCCTCTTCACTCTGGAAATTCCACTAGGAAAAAAAAATGGTTCATTTTCCATTGAAGAAAATTTTAAAGATATTTTTAAATGTAAAGCACCCTTCTTTTCCATTCCATTCTCAAGAAACAAGAGTAAAGGGTAATATGGAGTATTGGCAACATTCAAATGAGTCTTAGGACAGGAATGGTCAATGCCTGGGTTGAGTTATCTCAGTCTGTACTTCACAGCTTTCAAAAACTACTAGGAAAACCTGGGCTTAATGAGACAACAATGGTATTGCCACTCAGCCTTGTTTGAATTTCCCAATTGCTTTTGTTCCCTCATCCCTTTGAAGTGATGCTTGAGAATTGCTTGACCAGTCCTATATCACCAGTTATCTTCACATGTAAGCTTGTTTGATGTTTCCTGCACTTAGGTTTTCAATCAGTATATCTTCGTCCTCTACTTTCCCTTAGCCCAGCAAACCTTGTTCATCAGCCTGGGTTCACACTTCCTATGCCAGTCAGCACTTCCTATGCCAGTCAGTCTTCCAAGCCGTGTGTCCAGGCCCCTGGTCTATGGAGATTTCATGTTAGTGGAGAAACAAACAAGAAACAAACACATAAATACTCAGACCCACTAAAATAGTGATCATCCAGTAACTCTAATCATATTCTTCTCTGCATTTTTTTCCTCCAAGTTGTTTCCAGTCAATGATCCTACTCTTTTTAATCTCACTGATTCTTACTGTTGTCAGTTATGCACTAAAATCAGTCTGGTCCACTTACTTTAACTCTTTTTAGTCTTTATACCTCCTTAAATGAAATGTATAAATTTGCATAGTAGATAAAGCTATATTGCCTGAGAAATCTAATCCATAAAGCTAGGCCTAAGTAATGCCACAGTGGCTACACTGTGGCCATTATGGAATCTAATACCCCACAACCCAGGCCACCAAAGGCATAATTTCTGATCCTGAGATTTTTCTTAATTACATTTCCCAGCGACTAAGTGTCCTGTTCTGGGACACATCAGAATAAATCTTTTGCTCTGTTGTTCTATCTGGCAAAGTAACTTCACTATGGATGAAATTGGACTAGCCACTTTTAAATTCAATAAGGATTGTGTGTATCTAGTCAATATAAAAGAATAGACTTTCGAGAATTCATTGTGGTAATAGGAAGGAAAATTACCTACTTGAAGATATTGGATGTAATTCAGGAAATAGATGATAAGAAAAGAATACATAGCAATTTGTGAGAATGATGCACTATTTAAGAAGAGATAAACCAATAGCCTGAAAAAGTTATAGAAGTTGGACATTCATTCTTAACAATTTTCTTTACACTTATTATCACTTAAAAATAAACTAATAACATTAAAATGCAATATTTAATGAGAGTAGAACCACTCTAATTTAATAATAAAAATGATTTTTATATTTGCTTATGCTGATACTTATTTCAGTTTAAAAATGTTTTATGGAGAAGTTAATACTTTTTATTGTAATTTAATAAAAGCAAAAGTTGTGTTGCTCTCATTAGTTTATTTAGGGTTGATTATCTTTTTTATTTGAAAATATTTTTGCCAATTTTAAGGCATTTAAAGAATCTTCACTTTGCCATACATTAAACCCCCTAAGCAATGTGCAGCTAAACATATCTTAAACATATATACCCAGGAGAATAATACAGTTCACAGGAACATCGAAGAGAGCTTAATAGAATCTTCTAGAAAAACTGAACCAGAAGGAAATGTATAAAATAGATGAAAGGATATTTTCAAAACCCAGTAAGAATGTGAGGTCACAAGGGGATATGTTGAAGGACATAAAATTGTTTCAGGTGCAATAGTAATGAACTCCAGAAAGCTATCCTTTTCCTAACATTGTGAAATACACACAGAACTATGTGAAGCATTGTCTCATTTCACTGTGTGCATCTAGGTTAATCACTGATTACTAATTCGTTTCATATCTGAGATGAAGCATTTACCACCTCTTGTTCATACATACATATCTATAGTATTATCACTATAAATATTTCTAAATATGTAGATCAACAACACATTAAAACCCTGAAAATCCTCAAGCGTCAGAAAAGAAAGAGCTCGAAGGCAGAGTAGAAAGACGAAGAGCTGATGTCATGACTGAGTAGGGAGAGGTCGGTCCTTTATCAAGTCTCTAATGACTACAGGACTTGGGTCTAAGCAGGTTCGAGATCTGGAACTGAAATTCTCACATAAATTCAGGATCGGCGAAGAGCTGCTTCCTTCTTGATGAAGCAGCAAGAAAATTGCACCCACTGATCCAGGGAAGTGACTAGAGCTTATCTGCCTAGGAACCTAGATGAAATACAGGGAAAAAAATAGTTCTACTGTGACAAGTCAAAACACCAGGCTTTGGCATATGTCAGTACGGGGCTTGAATGTATATTATTCACAGTGCATGAATCCTCCAAATGTAATTTATATAAACTAATGGGAACCTCCAATTCTGTATGGAAACATGTCTGAACCAGGACACACAGGACTCTTTAAGAAAAAAAACAAAACTAAAATGAGTTTACAATTAAATGAATAATGATAAAACCACACATGAGAATTATCCAACATAGCAAAGCATAATGAGGCACCATAAGCAAGAGCATTCAAATCCTAAAGTTTTGAGATAGCTTAACAATATGAAAAACAGCATAAACTAATCATTTAAAAAATTATAAAAATAAAGAAGGAAGAAATAGAAACCAACAGTAAGACACTATGAAAACAGATTAGCAGATCTGAAAAAGAACCAAGTACTCATAGAAAAGAAAAATATAGTTTTCAAATTAAAAAATTTAATGAAAACTTTTAGGATGAAAAGAGAAATGACCTAAGATGATATTAATGGACTGTGAATTACATCTGAAGAAATTTTCTAGAATGAGCACAGAATGTTAAGAGATGGAAAACTTAAGAGACATAGAGGAATAAAATGAGAAAGCACACCAGTATCTATTAGGAATTCTAGATGGTTAGTTACAAGATAATAGCTGAGAATTTTCCATATTTGAAGAAAGTCATTAATACCTTATAGAAAATCATTCCCAGCCACAAACCAGATAAAGAAAAACAAATTCAAACATAAACATTTTAACAAAGCCACAGAACTCCAAAGATAATACAAGATCTTAAAAATCAATTAGAACAAACAACATATAAAGGAGCAAGGAAAAAATAATAGATATCTCGTCAACTATAATAGACAAGATGACAGTGCAAAAAATAACTTCATGTGTTGAAGGGAAATAACTAGCAAGTTCCATATTTATATTCCATATTTATATAAACTACGAATTGATTTTGCTGGCATTATTTTTCAATAATGACAGCAAAATCAATGTACTTTTTCAGAAAATGATTAAAGAAGTTCACCACTCATAAATAATTTTGAGTAACAAAATATATATTATCTACATTTTAGTGAAACCCTGGTTTTCAGCCTTGAAAACTTGGTTATTCTAGGATTCGGTAAACTAAAAAGACATCCCTGGGCTTCCCTGGTGGTGCAGTGGTTGAGAATCCACCTGCCAACGCAGGGGACACAGGTTCGAGCCCTGGTCTGGGAAGATCCCACATGCCGTGGAGCAACTAAGCCCGTGGGCCGCAACTACTGAGCCTGCACTCTAGAGCCCGCGAGCCACAACTACTGAGTCTGTGTGCCACAGCTACTGAAGTCCGCATACCTAGAGCCCGTGCTCCACAACAAGAGAAGCCACTGCAATGAGAAGCCCGCGCACCACAACGAAGAGTAGCCCCTGCTCATGGCAACCAGAGAAAGCCTGCACACAGCAACCAAGACCCAACACAGACAAAAATAAATAATAAATAAATAAATAATAATTTTTTAAAAAGACATCATCAGTAGCGTATTGTTACAGACCAAGTTCATTGCTGACATATCTTTATGTGTCAAAAGGTTGAAATTTTAATAGCATAAGAGAGGCGCCTTTTTGATAGATAGTTAAGTGGCCTAAAATACAGAAACTGCACTGTCCTGATCATTTACTTCTTCAGTTAGCTACTCTGTAACATTGCCATTCTTCTGAACAGGAACTTCAAATGTAAAATCTTTATGTTCTCCTAAAATCATTGTTATCATTCTTGACCCATCATTAAATGTAAACTATTGCATTTCAGAATGCACATCCAGACATTTAAATGTGTACACATGTAAATGCTTATCTTGCTCAGCTATTCTGTAATAGTGTGAGAGATATATAAATAATCAATAGTTAAACCTATAAACCATCTTTGTGCCAAGCACACTTAGTAATTATAGGATAGCTGAGCTAGAGATAAAAAAGACTGTAGGGGTAATTGGAGCAAGTTCTTGCCAGACAGCTTATGATCATTAACAACTTCTTCATGTAATAAAGTGATTCTGTGAAGAAGATGGAAGGGCACTAGGAACTAGCGTAGGAGCAGACCTAATGACTGAGTGGTTTAGCAAGAGTGTGTTTTTACCCAGGACAAAGCCTTAAGAACTAGAGACAGACCAAATACTAAGAAAGAAATTTGCATTAGTAACTTATCTACCCCTTAAATTAGATAAAACATTCACAAATCAGTTATACCCCTTCTTGTGCCTGTGATGTTTTCTTATGCCCTGCACAGAATTTACTAAGATAATTAAAAACTCAGAGCATCCTATCCATACAATGACATATAAACATTCTCATTCTGTTTAATTCTTGAAGCTAATGTGTTTATTTATTATGATGATCAGAAATTAGGAAACATAAAGGATGAATTTAATAGGAAAGTATTAAAACATATTCATGAAAGGAACATACTACAAAGGCGAATTAAAATTTGCTATCAAATATGTAGAAAATTAGATGGAGTTTTTGGTTTGAAACAGCTGAAGAGCTGGCAATATGCTACTATTAAAAACCAGCATTATACTAAGATATTCAAATAGAAACATAAGAATAATGCTGGACAGATCACTGTATTAGAGAGCCTAGTTCTAATTTAGATCCATAATTGAAACACAACATCAAGAACTAATACAAGGACTGACATATACACACTACTATATATAAAACAGATAACTAATAAGGACCTACTGTATAGCACAGGGAACTCTACTCAATACTCTGTAATGGCATATATGGGAAAAGAATCTAAGAAAGAATGGATATATCTATATGTATAACTGATTCATTTTTCTGTACACCTGAAACTAACACAACAGTATAAATCAACTCTGATCTAATAAAAATTTTTAAAAAAAGATTTAACAGAGGGAACTGTATTCATTATGCTGTAATAAACCATAATGGAAAAGAATATGAAAAATAATATATATGCATAACTGAATCACTTTGCTGTACAGCAGAAGCTAACACAACATTGTAAATCAACTATACTTCAATAAAATATATTTAAAAGTAAAAGAATTAAAAGAAATTGAGAAACAGCAACAAAACTAAAATTATTTAAGGTTTGAGACATCACCTTGTCAGAAAAGACTAAAGAAATTTCAAGATGTTAAAATGAGAAAAAGAGAAGCATCAGATGTGGATTTAAAGTAAATATAGGCCATTACAAGAAAGGTCAGACACTGAGGCCCAAAAGGGAGAAATGTGTTTAAATTGTCGGAAAGAATAGCAGATGAGATGATGTGATGTTCTACAGAAGAGAATGTTGAAATTCTGTTCTTGAATTTATTGAAAAGACAGAAATTTGTCTTTTGTGAAAAATTTTATACAGTTCTCCCTGACAGTAAAGAAATACATGTTTATAACACTTCCCAATTCTCGTATATGTATATTGATAGATAAGTTTTGACACTGTATTTGGAAGGCTTAGGGTAATCAACCCAAAGGTTTCCTGAAGTAGAAGCACAACATTACAATTTTCTAGGTGATAAGTTATTTTATGACTTTGTTATTACATTGAATGAGCAACAGGAGAGTCCAAAAACATAATCTTCCCCCCACAAAAAAAAATCCGTTTCCAAAATAACTCCTGTCAAGATGGCAGCCAAGTCCAGAGAATGACCAGATTAATCGTTTGGGTTTCGTGGTTGTTTTGATGTTGCATAGAAGGAGAAATGATCATTCTGTGATGGTATTCAAGGAAGTGCTCCTACAGAGATAGAGTCATCCGCTCACCATCCCTCACAAACCCCCTTCATAAAATGGGAACATTCCAGGTGGAGGACAGATAATAAATTCTTTATGTTGTTTTAGAACCTTTAATTCTAAAAATATTGGAGGTTTTTATGTACTGCTGTTTTACTTCTGAGTATAAATGTAAGGAAGTTGTTTCATAATTTAGTTTTATAATTTAGACCCTTGAATAAGGCTTATAAACTGATTTATGGTCATTATGCTTCAAGTTTATTTTGGATGCAAAATGTCTTACAGAATCTACTGAAATCAACAAAGGAAATAATTTCAAAAAGTGTTCATCCAATAGAAATTCTCTGTGGTTAGGAAAATTTACATCAATCTATTTTTACTTACCGACACCCTCGTTCTTTTCTTTATAAAAACACCTTTGGGGGAAGGAGAAAATTTAAAAGAACACAAAGAGAGGAAAATTACATAAAACTTTAAAAATTGCATGGACTCTTGCCTGCTTTTCACATGGACTACTGTCTTATACTTATTTAATCTTCTCTGATTGCATTATGTTGTGAATGGGCAGGGTAGTGTTTTCCCACCAGTTTCTTCTATACAGGCAAGAATTTTCAAACCAAAAATCTAACAGTTTGTGTTTTTATTTTACTTTATTATTTTTTTAATTAATTAATTAATTTATTGTTTATTTTTGGCTGCATTGGGTCTTTGTTGCTGAGCCAGCGTGGCTTTCTTTAGTTGCGGCGAGTGAGGGCTACGCTTCATTGCGGTGCGCCGGTTTCTGATTGCGGTGGCCTCTCTTGTTGCGGAGCTTGGGCTCTAGGCGCGCGGGCTTCAGTAGTTGTGGCTCGTGGGCTCTAGAGCGCAGGCTCAGTAGTTGTGGTGCACAGGCTTAGTTGCTCCGCGGCATGTGGGATCTTCCCGGACCAGGGCTCGAACCCGTGCCCCCTGCATTGGCAGGCGGATTCGTAACCACTGTGCCACCAGGGAAGCCCAGTTTGTGTTTTTATACTGCAAGAAATGTCTCTGGTGAATAGGGAAGATGATTTATATGCATACATCTGACCTTATAAAAAAATCTTTGTTTTTCCCATAAAGTTGAATTTATATTGCTATCATTTATTCCAGTTTCTTTTTGTGTATCTCTAATACACCATTTAGTTTGTAGATCTTTGATACTTTAGAACATATGACAGTTTAAATAAATCTATTTTTCCAAAATTTTTTTACGTTTATAGTTTTTCTTCTTTTTTTTAAAAATGAAACAAATAGTTAATTACATGGTTACAACAATTTTTGCAAAGTTTCAGCTAACACATTGTAATGACTAAAAATTGCCTCTGCCTGTTATTTATTGTTCAGAAATTAAAATTTAATTGTATTAATTAACAGTTCTATGAAGAGTAAAAGTTATTAGGTTTCTAATACTTACAGTTCTTTTTTATATATAGTGAAATTCAGATTTCTTCTAAAAGGGAAAAATCACTCTTCCACAGTAAGAAAGGCTTTCTATTCATATCCTGAAACTACATTTTTTAGCTTGTGGAATATAAGTCATCCACTTGCTTGGTATGAATGCAGAAATTTAGTTCACGAAACTGAATATATATTTGTTCATATGTCTCTTTATAATAAGATTCTGGACTGTGATGAGTGGTTTTTCCTTCATGTTTTCCATACACACATGAAGGATTAAATACATAGCTTTCTTTTTTCCAAAAATGCCATCAGCATTATCAGTCTCTGAATATAGGTGGAAAACTGCCTCAGTGTTTCTGATATTTCTCTTTTCAAAAAAAGCCACAATGCAGAATGAATAAATACTAAAATTTTATAAAGTGTGATCATGAAATAACAAAACTTCTTTTTTTCAAAAAAGCTCATGTACTGAAATTTATATTCAAATGAATGTTGTCCTTCACTGTGGTCACCTTGGATTTCAGAAATGCTGCTGCTCTTCAAAGTATTTTGTTAACACATTTTGGGGTCTGTCTTTAGAGCCAGTTTGTGCACCAGGAAGCATTCCTCAAAGAACACTGGGAAGGCAGACACCATCCATGTCTGCTACAGGAGACATTGGCTTTAAAATCACATGATCATGGCAAATGTGAAGGCAGACTTTCTGAAATGTATGTTTCTTCCTTCCTTCCTTCCTTCCTTCCTTCCTTCCTTCCTTCCTTCCTTCCTTCCTTCCTTTCTTTCTTTCCTTCCTTCCTTCTTTCCTTCTTTCTTTCTTTCTTTTTCTTGCTTTTGTGAATATATTTATTTACAGTTTTCAAAAGCACTAAGTCTACAGCCCTAAGATACTCAGAATGACTTTCTGTGCTTCCTTTGACCTGAGATGTTTCTTTTAATGAGTTTGTGCCCTCTTCAAGCAAAATAGGCATTCATAAATTATATTTTTATTTTAAATAGTACTCTTTTTTTCTGGACAGAAAGATATATCTGTCACATAGGAGGAGGGATCTGAGGCTGATGGAATCATGAGATCACATGTTGGTTAAAGAACTTCTTAGGCTATGCCCAGAACACTGGATTCTTTAAGATATTAAAAAAAAAAAAAATCAGGAAACACAGATTTTTCAGGCTAGGTGAAGGATTATGGGCTCATTGTTTTACTCACTTCTTATTATATCATTTAGTTATATCCTTATCCTGGACAAGTATATAAGGTCCTTACTAGAACCCATAGGACTATACATGACCTGCCCCTGCTACTGGTCTTTAATGGGATATAAAACTTTACCAGAGCCTATAGTACTCTGCATACCTAATTACTGTTTAATATTCACTTTGCATTAGGGATTTATAAAATGGACCCTAAAAAGCCAGTATATACCAGGCCCACATGGGTTCACTAGTGTATTTTACCAAACATTTAAGAGAGAAATTATACCAATTCTCTAAAATCTCTTCCTAACTCATTCTGAGGCCCACGTTACCCTAATACCAAAACTAGAAAGACATTACAAGAAAAGAATATTGCAGACCAATAGCTCTCATGAACAGAGATGCAAAAATCCTCAACAGGAGCCAGCCCATGAGCTATCATGCCAGGTGAAAGAGGTAATGGAACTGTGGAGGGATGTTTCACCTTCTATTACAAACTGTTCATTTATTCAACCAAAGTTTACTGTTCTGAGTACTATCCTATGTGGTCGAGAAGTCAGACTAGTTACCATCCCCCATTCAGTCAGTCACTTATCAATTAACTTATCCAACAAGTATTTCTTGAACATCTACAAGGTGTCAAGCATTATACCTGGTACTGGGGAATGTATCAGTGAGCAAAATAAACCAAACTCCTGCCCTCGGGGAGCTTACGTTCTACTGGGGAAACAGACGACAAACAAGATATACACATAAAATGTAAAACATGTTAGTGACATGTGTTAAGGAGGAAATATGAGTGTAACATGTATGTGGTGGTGAAATGTACATAGGTTGTTCAGAGATGGCCTCACTGAGAAGACGACTTTATGCAGAACCCCAAAGGATGCAAGGGAGAGAGTCTTGACAACGTCTCCTGGAAAAGAGAAGGTAGAAGGAGCAAGGAAACAAAATAACTAGGAGGCCAATGAAGGGTGAGAGAAGGGATGTGCTTGGTGATAAAGTTGAAGAGTTAGGTGGAAACCTGGTCACGCAGGGCCTTGTGGGAAATGGCAGGGAGTTTGGATTTTATGCCAAGTGTAATGGAAAACCGTTGGAGGCTGTTCAGTGGGAAAATGCCATGCAATGATTGACTATTCTAGAAATTCATTCTTATTTCTGTGGAGAATATATATTTAGGTGTCAAAAGTACAGGCAGAAAGACCAGAAGTAAGTTATTGCAGCAGTGCAGGTGAGAAAGCTATCAGAGGGTTAGTAGCTTTGATTAGGCTCATGGAAGTATAAAGGGGAAAAGTAAAAAGACTTGAGACATATTTTCAAAGTAGAACTTATATGACCTGTTGATAGATTGGTTATGGAGAATAAGAGGAAAAAAGTTAAGAATTATCCTAGATTTTTGCCTTCAACAGCTTGGTAAAGTCATTCACAATGATGGGGATGATCCAAAACAGGATCCAATAAGGGAGGATAAATAGAGTTTTATTTTTTACATAGTAGGTTTGAGATTCTCATTGGACTTTCAAGGGGTGACAAAAAGGCTCAGGTGCAGGAGGCTGGGCCCCGGGAGAAATGACTGGGATGGAAATATCAAAAGAAGATTTGTATTAACTAGGATGCTCTCAGCAGCAAATTAAAGAACACCTTACCAGAAGCTGCTTAAAAATAAATATTACTGACATTTGTTTTGTCACTTTACCATGTCTGTTTATTAAGTTTAACTTTAGAGTTAGATAACTCAGCAGATAATTGTTGTAAAAACCCTGGGTCAGCCTCTATGAGAGTCTCTTGGCCTGGCCGCCAGGTATGCAGTGTCAGTGCAGCCATCCAAGCATCATGTCTTCAAGTGGCAACAGAGAAAGCAGGGTAAAGGAAAGAAGAGTGTGCAGCCAAAAAGTTAGCTTTCTCTTCTGATTGGGGAGCAAAATTTTTTCCAGAAAATTACCAACAGATTCCCCCATGTCTCTTGTCCAGAGCAATATCAAATGCCCACCCCTTGCAAAAGGAAATAGTATTATCTAAATTGATAAGACAAATGTGTCATTTCTTATAACCAAGATTCCATCATTAATTTTAAAAAAGCTAGGCTGTCTAAGGAAGGTAACCATCCATGTCTACTACAGGAGACATTGGCTTTAAAATCAGGACAAATGATGTCACCAAAAATATATCACTGTACACCCAAAATATTTCACCCTCTCTCTACAATAGCCTTTTTTAAATGGCCACTGGAAGAACAAAATCTAGAGTATCACCTACAAATTAGTTGCTTCTGGAAGTGAAAGAAAACCATAACCCAACAAACATAAGCTGGCTGTAATGAAGATTATCTCTCATCACAGATGAGAATTACACACATACACACACACACACACACACACACACACACACACACACACACACACACACACACACACACACACACCATGATTTCCAGTAACTTCATGTTTCTTGTTAGCTTAGGGAAAACCACAGCCTAAAATATCATAATCTTACATATATTTATTGTGGACTTAAATTCAGCAGATCTGGATAACAGCCATTTTACTTTCATGAACCATGACTGTCTCATCTCTGGGCTTTTGCTCTTGCCCTGCCCATTCTGCCTGGAAATCACCTCCCTTAGATCTTTACGGGGCCAATCAGTTCTCATTATTTGGATGAGAATGTCATTTTCTTAGAGCCTCTTACCTTGACCACTTTACTGAGAGCAGCCATACCTGTACCAAGTCCCTCCATATTTAATACATATTTAAATAACTGCTTTTAATGCACAGAAGTTATCCCTAACTGAACATTGTATATATTTTTGCTTGGACCTATAAGATGTTTCTTCCCCACCCTTAATTAGGTCAAGGACGTCTGCTTTCTTCTCCATGGGCTCTCAGCACCTATGACAGCACGTGCTATGAGGTACATACTCGGTCAAGATTCATTTGTGCATCTGTAAATGAGGATACTTTGAAAATAACGGACCTATATGATCTTTCAGAAAACATATAACACTTATATTCTGTGATTCCTGAGAAGATTTTTTTTGAGTGACATTTGTTGGAAGTTTTTTTTTTTTCCCCTGATTAGGAAAATAAATTACATCTAGAAATCATTCTTAACTCACTGTTCTATTAGTGCCTATGACTTAGCTGACCTCCTTCTTTCTTTGAGAGACTTTTTTCCTTTTAATCCACATTTTCTACTTCAAAATATAGGATGAATAAAAGTACATGACTGTGTTTTCTTAGACATAGTAGTTGGTTAAAGTGGGCACTAAATGCAAGAGGAACCAATCGTGAAACTTTTTCATACGGTTGTAATCATTTATGTGCATATTCATGTTTATACTTGTAGGCTCTTAACCTATGTGCTCCAGTGCCTCTTAATTTGGAAATGAAATGTCTTAACAGTGGCCTACAATTTTATACTATGTTTTTATAACTTTGAAATTAATCATCTGCCTATGAACCAAGATATAAATGAAAAATTTCCTGGGGAAAAAATGTACCTATATTTCTGGGCTTACAGGTCTAAAAGATAAAAATTGGAATATAGCGAGGAAGAATAGCTAATATCACAAGGATTATTTGAATTGCCTTTGCTAAGTGACAGTAACTGAATTCGATATTAGAATTTTTCGGATGAATAAGATGTGATTAATGCATTTGAGTGTTCCACAGCCTAGTTGGAGATTATAGGTAGTGTGTGAAGTGAAATAAACAGGAAGGAGAACAGGATGTGTCTAGGATAAATGAGACCCAGGGAAAGAAAGTTTTCTGAGAAAAAAAAATAGAGCTCAGATGTAAACATATCTGATTCAGAGACTGTGCTGGAAAATTAATGAAATCAGTAGGCAAAAGAGAGATTAAATCAGCCTAAGAGGGGGGATATACAGATCTGTTAAAGAATCAGAAATGGGACAATCAGAAATACTGGGAAGAGACTTAGAAAATTTACAGGAGAATGGAAGCAACTGAATTCCAGAAAGTAAGTTTCTGTGTTTGTGCACCCTTAGTAGAGGGTCTCTGCTAGTATTTGAACATGCGCTTGTGTACGTGACAGTGTTATGCGGCCTGTGAGTGTTGCCTCACCTGCCGCCTCTATGAGTAGGGTTTATGGGTATTAACTGTTCATTTGTTTACTGAGAATCTCCCATATGCCAGGTACCCTGGCAGAGGCAAATAAAAGAGACCACTGTCCTCAAAAAGGTCATAATCTCTGGGATTGGGAGATAAGTATTAAATAAGCAACGTGATAAAATATACTTGCCACAATTTCCTATTATTGCAGGGTTTTTTTTTCTTTCTTTCTGATGTCAAAAAGTAATCCAGGCCACCCACTGGCATTTAAATCATGTATATCTAGTTTACAGTGTCCTTCCTTACAGTTACTTTGTTCTATATTTGTTCTATTACAGAAAAAAACAATGTGAGTTGATATCTACATGAGTTTTTAAGTACAAATCCTTATCTCTGTCTGCCATATCACACTGTGTTGTGAGAAGTCCAAAATTTAGGTTCTTTCTTAAATTTAATTATCTGGTACTTCCCTACAATAGTCTGTCTCTTATTGACATGTCAAATTTCATTTTGTTCACATATCTTTTGTGTATGTCTACTTGATACTGATAACAGTGGCTGGTGTAAGAGCTTATCTGCTTTTGATTCTGAAAATGTAATAAAGAAGGAAAACACAAAGGAACAGCCACATGTACTCGCTATTCAAGCATACATCCAACTTTTATATCAAACTAATATTGGGAGAAACGTGGGCTGCATGTTGCAACTCAGTCTCACTGGTATCAAAGACAGACACCAATGGCAAGGGACAGCGCGTCTGTGACAAATGTGTGAAGGGATAAATTATTGAAACAAAGCATGTGAAAGCGGTCTTATGAGGATCTGTGTTTGACTTTTAGGTACAATAATTTCACGAATGTGTCCCTTTGTATTACGTTACCTTTGACTTCAGAACAACAGCATTTTTCTTACCTAACAATTTATGAATAAAAATGACATGAAAATGAGAAGAGACATTACCCCTTAGTGCTCCATTTACTCCATTTGAATAGATCTTAAATAATTATCAAATTAAAAAATATTTGAGGGAAAACATAGTATTAAAAGAAACGCCAAGGGCTTCCCTGGTGGCGCAGTGGTTGAGAGTCCGCCTGCCGATGCAGGGGACACGGGTTCGTGCCCCGGTCCGGGGAGATCCCACATGCCGCGGAGCAGCTGGGCCCGTGAGCCATGGCCGCTGAGCCTGCGCGTCCAGAGCCTGTGCTCCGCAATGGGAGAGGCCACAACAGTGAGAGGCCCGCGTACCGCCAAAAAAAAGAAAAAGAAGCGCCAAGAAGTTATGTAGTTCTTGCCTAACTCTAGGCAGTTTTGAAATTAGTAAAGGCCTTCTAAAAAGGGAACCTTACATCTTATAGAAACACTTCCTTCTATCTAACTCAAATGCTTTATTTCTATAGTAACCCTATGTTTTCTTTTCTTTAGAAAATTAGTAGTAGAGTATCATGTCTTTTGGGTCTATAGCTAACACCAAAAACACTGTAGTTAATTAATGTGGATATTTTTAAATTGTGGACCCCTAGATAATTAATTTTGTTTCTCTGGACTTCACAGATGAAAGCAAAATTCAATGATGTGTAATTAGAAGAAAGGCACAGTTAGTCCTTTTGAATCATTTTATGTGAAAGAAGATTTTCATCATTTATTTAAAATCATAAACCGACATTTTTATCCAAGAAAATTCTAGAGGAAACATTTTGATTTTCAAATGTGATTAGAAAAACTCAGACATTCATCCTTGCCCTTTCTATGAACTCTTTCTCAGATTAACAAGTTTTCTTGATCTCATCATTTGGGGTGCTGTTTATAAAACTGATAGCTGTACATAAGCACTGAATCTTTTTATAGATTTTATAAAATCATGCTGAATTGTTTTGTGGATAAGTATGTTTGTGTCAAATTGATTTGGCTCTCTGTGGATTACTGTTTGAGGAAAAGGCTGATCATTTTGTAGTGAGGGTCATTTTGTGAAGAGCCGTTATTTCCTGGAACCTTAATTTTGGGGCCCCAGAATGTAGACTTAGGGACCAGGCTCTTCACCAAGGTCATTGTTCTGTTCTTACCATTGCCCTTTCCCCAACTCAAAGTCACCCTTGTAGTCAGGAACATTCATTTACAGGGAAAAGAAACGAATAGCTCTTTCTTACCTATGCCCCAGAGCAACAAACAGCAAATATCACCCGAAAGTCACTGCAGATGGACGGAATATTCAAGTTTTAGAAGTGGTTATGTCTGGACCTGAATCTGCCAGTTCCGTGTGACTCTGCACAAGGTGATTGACCTTTCCAGCACATGCCATCCAAAAACAACAGAATATACATTTTTCTCAAGTGCTCATGGAACATTCTCCAGGATAGATCATATCTTGGGTCACAAATCAAGCCTTGGTAAATTTAAGAAAACTGAAATTGTATCAAGTATCTTTTCCGACCACAATGCTATGAGACTAGATATCAATTACAGGAAAAGATCTGTAAAAAATACAAACACATGGAGGCTAAACAATACACTACTTAATAACGAAGTGATCACTGAAGAAATCAAAGAGGAAATCAAAAAATACCTAGAAACAAATGACAATGGAGACACGACGACCCAAAACCTATGGCATGCAGCAAAAGCAGTTCTAAGAGGGAAGTTTACAGCAATACAAGTCTACCTTAAGAAACAGGAAACATCTCGAATAAACAACCTAACCTTGCACCTAAAGCAATTAGAGAAAGAAGAACAAAAAACCCCCAAAGGTAGCAGAAGGAAAGAAATCATAAAAATCAGATCAGAAATAAATGAAAAACAAATGAAGGAAATGATAGCAAAGATCAGTAACACTAAAAGCTGGTTCTTTGAGAAGATAAACAAAATTGATAAACCATTAGCCAGACTCATCAAGAAAAAAAGGGAGAAGACTCAAATGAATAGAATTAGAAACGAATGTCAGTAACAACTGACACTGCAGAAATACGAAAGATCATGAGAGATTACTACAGGCAACTCTATGCCAAAATTGATAAACCATTAGCCAGACTCATCAAGAAAAAAAGGGAGAAGACTCAAATGAATAGAATTAGAAATGAATGTCAGTAACAACTGACACTGCAGAAATACGAAAGATCATGAGAGATTACTACAGGCAACTCTATGCCAATAAAATGGACAACCTGGAAGAAATGGACAAATTCTTAGAAATCCACAACCTTCCAAGACTGAATCAGGAAGAAATAGAAAGAAATATGAAGAGACCAATCACAAGCACTGAAATTGAAACTGTGATTAAAAATCTTTCAACAAACAAAAGCCCAGGACCAGATGGCTTCACGGGCGAATTCTATCAAACATTTAGAGAAGAGCTAACACCTGTCCTTCTCAAACTCTTCCAAAATATAGCAGAGGGAAGAACACTCCCAAACTCCTTCTATGAGGCCACCATCACCTTGATACCAAAACAAGACAAGGATGTCACAAAGAAAGAAAACTACAGGCCAATATCACTGATGAACATAGATGCAAAAATCCTCAACAAAATACTAGCAAACAGAATCCAACAGCACATTAAAAGGATCATACACCATGATCAAGTGGGGTTTATTCCAGGAATGCAAGGATTCTTCAATATACGCAAATCAATCAGCGTGATACACCATATTAACAAATTGAAGGAGAAAAACCATATGATCATCTCAATAGATGCAGAGAAAGCTTTCGACAAAATTCAACACCCATTTATGATAAAAACCCTGCAGAAAGTAGGCATAGAGGGAACTTTCCTCAACATAATGTCCTTTATATGCAGTAATTTAAAAGGGTCCTCCCAACATCATTCCAAAGACAAAAACTGAAGGTAGAAATGGTTCTCCAGACTATTCTGACTTCTAGTTTATCAGTGGCGTGAGGTTCTATTAAGATGTAACTTAAAATAGTGCCTGTTAAATGGTGGATGGTGACCTATTAGTGGGTCATGGAACCAAATTAGTGGTTTGTGACAAACATTTTAAATGGAATAAAATAGGACAAAAATCAGAAGTGTGTAAGTTACATCAGATGCAGTGAGGCTTAGTATTGCTTTGTGAAACAATTATGTATTCAGTTACATATTTGCATTGTGTGACTGAATTGTGCTATAAAACATTTCTTACCGATGTCATTGCATTAAGTAAAGTAGCTGAGCTGTAGATGTCCATGTGTAGGTGATATTTAGAAACTCACCATGCCCATTCGGTTGGATGCTTGTGAGAAGAAAGCAGATAGATTAGTGCATTCTTATTTGGTTTACTTAAGAACCGCTTTTAGGCACCTTTCCTCAAAATCCGTGGTGCTAAGACTACTGCAGAGAGAATTCTCTGTTTGTTTCCTCTTCACACTCTGATGTTTGTTCGCTGACATTTTTGTGTCAGCCCCACAATGGCTCCTTTGGGCTAATAAATCCTTGTGCACCAACTCACAACTCTTACATTCTGATAGCACTCTCTAATGACTTAAAGCCTGTATTAGATTTCTCTGTTTCCTAAAACAGCATATGAAACTGTTGGACCTAAATTATCCTGGACCCCAAACTCTGAAAGAACATATAATCATAGGAAAAATATATTTCTTATCAGAACAAGCAGATGTGCTTGAATATTGACTAAGCTGCTTAATCTTTTGGGCACGGTATGTCTTGCAAAGAAGGACAGTAATGTTCAAATACCTGTACTTTTATTTTCTGTCAGTTTGATATTTTTCCCTTCAGAATAATCATTTTCCACTTTCCTAATGAAATCAGTTTCATGCATCAGATCAGCCATCCTTGAATATTTGAAGCCTTTGACATCAGGTCCTGTAATGCCGTTTTACATATTGTTTGCTGATGTGGTTGCCTGGTCAGAAATTCAGCTGTTCCACTGGGACCCCACTTTTGTTTTTCTAGGAGCAGTTGAACATCCATAGCATCCAGCTTCTGGAAAGAAAAGCTTTCAAACTAAACAGACTGTGTTCATTTAGGTTACCACAAATTCTTTAACCATATAAAACTGCTCTTTGACTCATTTTGACCTATAAATGTTTAGTTCAGGCAGTTTCATATAGTTCAGTCTAATATTATGTTTGAAAAGACAATATCCTGTATTCAATTTACATTTCCTTTTAAATAGCCAGACTCTGAGTTCAGCCAGCATGAGATATGGGCTGATGCTTTTCTTCATTCTTGTATTTAGTAAATATTTTCCTCAGTTCCAGCTATGTTCAGAGCACCAGGCATGTGGTAAAGACAAAGATAAAGCCGACAGATGCTTAAGAATCATGTAATATTTTTTCTGATTGCTAGTAGACTGGTGGCAAAATAAAGTTATATCCTCCTTTTCACTCATAAAGTAACACAGAACTTGATAGCCCATTAAGGTATGTGGTTTTTCTTAAATATGGACTCAGTGTCGTATTAGAATCATCAAACCCCTTCCTGTGTCCCTATATTTATTTCCTCCTGAGTAGATACTCTCTCCAATCAACCTGCCAGTGTCATTTAGTCTCTCCTAGGTACCTGTCCCTGATCTTTAAATACTAATGATCTACTGTAAGCATTTAACCACCTAAAGTCTCATTGCATCTTGAAGCATTAACAAAGCACTAAGGTGGCTCTTTAACGTTTTAATTGCACCAGCCACAATCAATAAAATATTACAGATGTTCCTATGTTATTGTTTCTTCGTTTTGGAGATGAGAATGAGTGGATATCTTTGTAGTTTGCCTCTTTGTAAGACAGTCACTGCCTGGCCTGTCTGTTGCTATTTCTAGTTCTTTTCACGTTTACTTTAGAAGTTGCATTATTCTTGGGTTTAGTTTTGTTTTGTTTGGAGGGAGTCCTTTGCTCTGTGGTTGATATTTTTGAAATGATTGCTCCCATCGCTATCCAGTGTGGCAGGGCTTTTGTTTCCTTCAGAGACTCCTCGTTTTGTTTCTTCCAAATGACCATCCCACCCGCCACTGCTGCACTGATGTTACCAAACTATAGACTGAGTACAGCAAGGCGGTGCAACCATGGCAGTGATTCTCAACCTTGGCCGCACGATAGAATCCCCCACGGAGTTTTAAAAATACTGACGCCTGGGTTCTGCTCTTGACATTCTGAATGAATTGGCCTGCACTGAGGCCTGGACATTAATATTTTTAAACATTTCCCAGCGGGAGTCTAATGCGCAGTGAAGTCTGAGACCCACTGATTAAAGTTTTAATAAGAGTTCCCACGTCGAGCGAGCTGTATGTCTTTGGTCTCATTGAAGCTGGTCCAGACTTTGGAATGAGCTAAAAGCTAATGTGTATAACTTCTTTCAGTAACCCATTCTGATGGTTAGCTGGTTACTTTATAAAGGTTTTACCACCTGCCCTACATTTATCAGAGAGGAGTTCAGATCTCAACAAGAGTGAGAAATTATATCCATAATATCTAATAGCCCTGAAGTCACTCTTTGGGATCCACTGCAAGATTATTTTACACACCTGACACTTTGGGCAGCTTTCCTAAGAGTAATTAACATCTGTGTAAAGATGTAATCACCTGAAGCAGCTATGTAAGCAAGAACAATCTCAAGAGCTTTTCATTTCTAGCAGCAAAGAAATTGTATAACAGCAGCATTTTGCCAGCAGAGCTTAGGACATCAGTGTAGCCAGTATTAGAATGAAGCATTGGAAGACTGAATAACAGGAAAAGATTAATTTCTATTAAATACCTACATCTGCTGGTTCTCCCAAGTAGATTAGACTGGAAAAGCCTAATGGAGGATTTTACCCAATCTCCTTTGACTCTGTGCACAATTCCTGCAGGTGCTACCAAGTTTCCCCAGAAAGAAAAAAACAAAAGGAGTAAGAAGTAGCCCCAAACATGTAACCAATCCCCAAATTAATTGCTGTTTGAATGAACTGTGTTGTTATTTGTGTTGTCTTAATTTACATGGACATTCTTTTGTTAAGAAAGAAAGATTTCTTTTACTATGTAACATTATACACTTTTAGAATCAAAAATTTGCCTGAATTTCTGAACTGAACTTACTGTTTATCATCTGTCAGTTTCACAAATAATCCAGGTCTTTCTCCATCCATTATTGTTACAGAGAGGTCTACAGATAAAATTATGGGTATAATTTTACTCCTATCTACCTTAATGTCATTTATTTTAAGAGAATTGGAAGATCTTTGTCAGCTTTTGCTGTTACTTTTATGCGTCTCTCCCTCAGTGCATTCGGTAAACTATAAAAAAATAGACGAATAGTAATTTTCAATGAATATAATTTTTCTGTTTTATATCAGAGTCCAGCTGCTTTCAAGAGAATCCCTTGATCACCTCTACAGCCATGATTTGGGCTTAGGGAAATGTGACTAAGCACTGATTTCCACCTAAGGGAAAGGTTGCTTCTAAGATATAGGAGAGCCTTGCAAGAACACATTTCTTTTTTAGTGAAAGCTATACTATATTGATACCAATTAAGAAGAAAGCATGGGGCTTCCCTGGTGGCGCAGTGGTTGAGAGTCCGCCTGCCGATGCAGGGAACATGGGTTCGTGCCCCGGTCCGGGAAGATCCTACATGCGGCGGAGCGGCTGGGCCCGTGAGCCATGGCCGCTGAGCCTGCGCATCCAGAGCCTGTGCTCCGCAATGGGAGAGGCCACAACAGTGAGAGGCCCGCGCACCGCAAAAAAAAAAAAAGAAGAAAGCATGAATGGGAACTCTGCTGGGTTTCTGAAAGTTCTGTTTTACTACAACTTTATTAAAGCCCTGGGAAAGACCCTTTTTTTTTTTTTTTTTTTTTTTTTTGCGGTACGCAGGCCTCTCCCATTGCAGAGCACAGGCTCCGGACGCGCAGGCTCGGCGGCCATGGCTCACGGGCCCAGCCGCTCCGCGGCATGCAGGATCCTCCCGGACCAGGGCACGAACCTGCGTCCCCTGCATCGGCAGGCGGACTCCCAACAACTGCGCCACCAGGGAAGCCCAGGGAAGCCCCCTGGGGAAGACCTTTAAACTTGCCTTAGTGGTTAGTTTTGATGCTAATAGTATAGGGTATTCTTGAAGAGCCTCAGAATTCAGAAGGACCATATTGACACTCTTAGATGGTCAAGAGATTGGTTTCTAAATACTACATCAAACAGTATATGTAAGAATAACCTCAAAGCACAGTAAGAGTTGAGGATGCTATAGAGTCATATATCAAACCCTAAAATTCCATCTGTCTGCCTTACCCTACCCAACCAAATCCGGTTTGGCAAAATACAGAAAATGGATCAAATAAATCAGAAAGATAAAGAGCAAACATAAACTCACACAAGTGGCTTTGGAAATGCAATGCTTAAAAGAAAGTCAGAGAAACAGGAATTAGATTGTTCACAGGATAAACATAGGTCTCGTCACAGTATTAAGTGAGAATCTTTGAATGGCAAGCCACAGAAACTATTTGAGCTGGCATAAATCTCAGTGATGTTATAGGAAAGGCACTGGGGTATCTACAGAATCCAAGGAAGCATTAAGCTTTCACATCTCAGGGAGAGCGGGATCCAGTGTATCGACAGAGATCTCAGGGGCAAGAATATGTTCTCCGGGCTTCTAGAATTCTCCTAGAGGCCCAACAGTTTAACTCCCAAATTAGCAGGAAAGTAATTTGATTTTCCCATTTGAGGTAAAGGGCCTATCCTGTGTTAATTAGCAATATCCCAGACAGCTGTTCTTGGAACAAAAACATGGCCCTTGGGAGTCATTCCTATGGACAGTGTGGTTGTTCTCAACTAGGAAGGACCAGACAGGTAATCCATGATAGGATTCTATTATGAATATTTTCAGAGAGTCCTGAAAACAAAAAGAAGAGATCCTCAAAATACAGGGACGTCTGTGGATCGTGTTATTCCTGAAGCCTCAGGCCTTTCTATTTTGCCTAAATTGTCTTATATTCGTGACTGCTAATGTTAAGTAATTGTGCCTTGAGAGAAGGTGGTCATGTGTTGCTTTGTGAAAAGTAGGAGCATGAGCAATCTTGAGAATGGGCATTTTTTCCTTTTCCTCTTGAGTTTGAGTGAACGCAAGAGGAGGAATGTGTACCGAGATGACCTTCTTTCTTCCCAGAAGCTGACTTGTACCCTAAGCCTATCGCTTTACAATTTCTTTTCCTCTTTCTTGTTCCCTGTTTTGGAAAGAGAAAGAGAAGACAGAGGAAAGAATGGGGAAGAAGAGAGTGTGCCTTGCAGAGGACACCATGTTCCCTGGATTCCCTCGCCCAGTAACCTAATGGAGAGTTAGAGGAAGCAGCTCCTCCAAGGAACAGTTCTAGACAGTTGAGGCTAGTCCTTTCAGCCACCCCGCCCCTCTCTTCAGTGCCACAAATGCCTAAAACGACTTTACAAGAGCTCAGAGCCTTCAGTCCACATTTAAGAAGGAAGGGCCAAGTGGATTTAAGCTCAAAACAAGTTAGAAACTGACTCATATCAAAGTTTTGCCCAAGACCAAGTTTTGAAAGACTTGGAGAGGAACAGGAGAATTATAACAACACAAAAGGAAAAGTGGGGGAAAGAGCAGGATCTGAGAGCCTGCCCCAAACCCTTGCTCTCATCATAGTTTACCCGGTGCTGTCCTTGGTTAGAAGTCATTTTACTTTGTTTGCCTATGAGAAATAAAAATACTGAAATTAAGTCCGAGCATGGAGATATTTATGGATATTGACCTTTAAATTAGGTGAAGGGAGAGTTAGGAGTTCAAGAGCACAGGGGTCAGAATTTCATTAAGAAGCAACTTCTATTTGCTCTCCTTGGCAGGTAACCCTAAATGTGTGAATTCAGTGCCATCCTTATTCCTTACCCAAAGTCACCACTCTTTGTCAGGGAAGAGTTCTGCTTGCTTTGTCCAGGCCACTGGACTGGAAGCTCCATGAGGACAGCCACCATGTCTTCTGTGTAACAACTGAATACCCAGCACCCAGCATGGAGGCACTGAGTAACATGTGCTGAAAAGATATTAAATCATGAAGCAGTGTCTAAACAACAATGTGACCTTCGGGAAATGCGGGGAGGCAGTGTAGAATTAGCACAGTGTTTAAGAACGAAGACCCTCGAGTGAGTTAGACTGAATTGATTCAAATTATGACCGCCATTTTCTAGCTTTGTGACCTCTGCTGGTTTGTTTAACCTCTGTGAACTCGGTTTCCTTCTCTGCAAAACTGGAATAATAATAGGAGCTTCCTCCTGAGATAGTTCTTAAAAATAAATCTATTACACATAAAGCATTTAGCATATTTCCTGCTACACAATGAGTACTCAGAAATATTAAGTATAGCAAGTTGTCACGTGTAGTTATATGCAAAATCCAATAAAATTTTGTAAATCCTTTGAGTTTAGTGTTGGTAGAAAATTTCACTCTGTTACATTCATTACTCATCAAGGGATGCGTGCGATAAAGAGAGGTGGTGTAAAGGTCCTGCTCTTGGCTAATAACAGTGAATTTCTAGAGCAGCAAGCCTCCATGATTAGGTGACAGAAAATGGCTTATTATATAGTTCTTCTATCAGTTCACCAATAAATACATTATAAAATATTCACACAGGAAGCTCTGATTCACCAAGGGTTTTTAGACATTCGTATCTGCTGTTTTTCTTCCAACACTGGCATGATTGAAAAGCATTAGCATGCTCTTGGCTGTGACTGTGTTTTGGAACCTGCATTTGTAACTCCCCCCATAGAAGAGCAGCAAGTGATTTGGAAGCAGCGTGATGGTATGATTTCTAAAGGGAGATTGTTTTGTGTACCTATGGTTTCCTTTTCTGGAGTTTATCTTTAAAGAGTCTAAATCTTTGACATGCTTTTATATTTTTTGTCTAAAAATGGGAGACTAATGGCAATGCTCAAAATCAGGATAACCATGGTATAAACTGCTTCTGACAGCCCTTTCAAGGACAAGTTCAATTCTGACTTGTACCGCCCTTGCTTTTATAATCCTTCCACCCTGGCAGAAATAGTCTAACCTGGATTAAATTTACATCTATCAGAACATATGTACTTAATAGCAACTAAATTAAAATAATCCCATATTCAAACTTTGAACTTGGGTGTGTGGAAGAGGAAAGGTATGTATCATGCAGGGTCCAGTGCAGTCCTTTGCCACCTTATCAGAGATTTTTCAGGAATCGGTCACTGTTAGTAGTTAATGTATTCAATATGTTAGTGCAAAGGTGGGGAAGGGATCAGCACTGAAATGTAGAAGCTGGTTAATATTCCTACAGAGAATTCATTAACTTCAACAAGATGTCATTTGAGAGAAAAGGTTCTCATCACCACACGTTTTAAATAAGTACTTGCACTTAATAGGTGGCAGGATTTTGATTATACAATTGGGTATTTCATACTGAGAAACGCTGACTATTTTAAACATATCAGTGAGGTTAGTGGAAATATACAAAATATTTGAAACGTGAAATAAATGCAAACATTACTGATGTTAGGTCAGATTATATTAAATTGGATTAGGGTATGTTAAAATATAGGACACAGTCTACTTCAGAAGTAATTCAAGATTAATTCACCGTTACCAAGCTGTGATTCGGATGCAAAGCAAAATGGAAAGGAGAGTGCTGTTCTTCTTCTTCAGCTAAGCAGTGGAAGGATTAAAAACTGTAAACGTACTCCTTGGAAACAAAATACCTCTCTTGCTTTTGAACGTAAGTGGTTTTTTAAAAATCACTTTTTAGAACTACCTTAACTACTTCTTCATTTTGAAGATATGAGGGTTTCTGTCCTTAAAAGAAAATTATACTTTGTGTCTACACTTGAAACTATCAAGGTTGATGCTGGATTGTCTAATAATGCCTTAGTCACACACACTATCCTGGGGCCAAAAGATTCCAATCAGTATTTTGTTTTCCATATAAAACGTTTTGTCATCTTCTTTTCATGAATTGAAAATACTGTTGTTGGACCTTTATTTCCGTTGATGTCCGTTGGTGAAATATCCATGTACTGAGACACTCCAAGAAATGCCAACTTAAATTCCCAAATATGTCTTTACTTGAAAATAAAAAGCGAACAATAAGCAGAAAATTGTCTTAGCCAAATTAGCAACAGAAATCATCTCAAATAAATTATGTAACTGAATATTAAAGAATTCTACAAGTTAAGACTTCCAATGTGTTTGCCTTTGAGTATCCTTTTTTAATAGTCAGAATACCACTATTGTCTACACCTTAATTCATTACTATTCTAGTATAAAAATCACAGTAAGTTTAAGGACAATTCGTATTTAACCCTTAAAATAGCTAAAAGCTGCCAGTATGATAATCAGTTCCTCTCTTTTACATGTTATATTGGATAGACTAAAATGGTGATATTTTACAAATCCTTCATAAAGTTCACTTCAGTTAATAAGAAAAAAAAAAGTCCCCAGTCTCACTAACAAAGCCACCGCTAGAGTGACAGTAAAACCTTCTGGAGTTTCATCATTCATAGATAATTTAAAGAACATCAACTGTAGATCCTATGATTAATTAGATTAAAAAAACCAATGCTTAGTGATTTTTTTATTAGTATACATTTTAACTCTAAGCTGTTTTACGAATAAGAAGAAAGTACAAACATGTTATTTAAGAAGAGAATGTGACCAGAGTTGAGAAGACTAAAGATGTTACACTGCCATCCCTACAATCCATTCTATCGGTTGGAAAGATTGTGTGCTATTAGTGGCTACAAAAAGGCTGCGAAGAAGTGAGCACACCACCATTATCTGACTAATTTGCTTTGTGAAGTGCTTTTAGAAAAACCGAAACTGAAAGGCACTCTAAACTACCAATTTATGGTCTATTCTTGGTGTCCATGATGCCTGAGAGAACAGCACATTGTAAAGTCTGTTTTTCAGATGAGAAGATTTTTGTCAAAGTGATGTGGATTTTCAAATACAGTCAGCCCCCCATATCCAAGTGTCCCGAATGTGCAGGATTCAACCAAATGTGGATTGAAAATTTCCAGAAAGTTACAAAAAGCAAATCTTGAATTTTCTGCACCCCAGCAACTATTTACATAGCATTTTCATTGTATTTACAACTATTTACATAGTATTTACGTATGTCTTTTAAGTAATCCAGAGAGGATTTGAGGTATATGGGAGTATGTACGTAAGTTTTATGCAAATACTATACCACTTTATATTAGGGACTTGCGCATCCTTGGATTTCGGTATCTGCAGGGGTCCTGGAACCAGTCCCCCAGGATAGTGAGGGACAACAGTACTCGTGATCATCTGCTTTTCATCATGTGAAATTTATCATGTGCATTCACTTTCACTTCAACTGTCTTCATCCAAATAAATGTTCTTTTTTTTGACACTTGCTTCAAAATTAAAAGAACATAAACAGAGTACGTGGATTTATTTCAGTGATTGGATTAACTGAGAGGTTTTGCTTTTAGTAATTTCAAGGTTTTCTAATTCCATTTTAGGAGTGTGCTCTGCGTTAAACATCTGCATGGTAAAATCACTAAGATATTGAAGGGAAAAACTGCTGTTGCAGGATGCATAGAGATGTTTGCAGATCCTTTTTTTAATAAAAGGATAGAAATATGTATACCTTTTTTTTCCTCCTTATACTTTTCAAAAAATTAAAGAGATTTTACTGTAATTTTTTACCATAATCTTTCACTAGTTAAAAAGAATGACAGAAAGGCATGGATGTGATAAATTTAAGGGGATCAAGGGAAGCACGTCAGTACAGTGTGCTCCCTCCTGGCCAGAAAAATTATAAATTAAAAGTCATCCTGGCGTGTGCTTATTGGTCACTTATAATAATTTTCATTTATGAACAACTTGTTTACCTTAAGTTGAAATGTCTTTGGCAGAAAGAATAACAATGCACTTGTGAATGCAAGAGGAAATATTCCTTGTTTGGCTTTTTCTCGCATTGTCATTTTTTTAATTATTATTATGAGGGGAAATTTCGTTTAGAATAAAGTCTCATCATTTCACAGTTTTAAAAGTTTTCTCAGATGAATGAAATTTGGCTTTTGAACCTCTCAAGTTCGGTATCCAGGTAGTGAGTGAGCTACGCAGAAAATGGTCTCATGCTGTGTTTATTGAGATGTCCTGAACTCTTGCCCTGAGCTTATTTCATTTATATTCCATATCTAGTCAAACTATGAATTTAGTTTAGCGTCACGAAGCACATTACATTTGTGTATTCCTTGAATCTCAAATTCACTAAGTCACTCCTTTGGGATTCTTCTATCATGGTGAAGTAAGGCAAGATGAGAAAAAAATGAGATCCAACATTAAAAAAAACAGCTTGAACTCTTATTCACTTTGTTTGGAAAATGATTTCATGAAACCTGTAGTATTGGGCTTTAAAAAATAAATATCTGTTATATTAAGATAAGTATGTAGCTTTCTTTTAAAATGAGCAGAAGGTACATTTGTGCTGCACCTTTCACCCCCTAAGGAGTGTGTTACAAACTCTATACAGAGCACAGAAATTACTTTTTCCATCACTGGAGTGGAACAGAGCAGTTGTTTAACAGAATACAACAATACTGCAAAATCACTTAAGAAAGGAATTGAATGAGAGTACAGCCTCCAAAAGAAATGACAGGGGGGATTTAAGAAAAGCAGACTGCAAACTCTCAACTTGGAATGTGGCCAGGACTTTCAGGCCAAACACTCCAATCTTTCCCTGAAACATTATACAGTAGTGCCTTTGACCCATGATCAGTGTCTTGTCATTTTAGTGTTTATCACATGTGACATCTCCTGGATCTAGTCCCTTGATAATTAACTAGTCCAGAACTGATCCAGAAAAAAAAAATCTTTTAATGACTTTCCAATGTCCACTCTTCTAATGCACCTGGGTTCCCACCGTCAGGTCTCCTTGCAAATGTCACCAGTCCTAGCCAATGTTAGGAGTGTAACGCACGTGTTATTTAAAACCCAAGGTGTCAAAGTTGTAGGTGGTAAGATAGATTTTTCTAATTTCAAGTAAATATAAATAGATCCAAGCTTAAGACATCAGTGCAAAATTAGAAAGTTTTTGAGACATTCAGTGAAGCCAAGTGAATAGACGTAATATGTGTCATTGAGGGGTTGTTGTTTCTTTGTTTCCTAATAAAAAGGCTCTACCTTCATTTACATTGTATTGTAGATCTTTCCAAAGTCCTGAATGATAATGATCATTTTGCAGATGAATTTATTTTGAAAAGCATGTATATATATTTCATTTTCCATTTTGAAGATACACTAGACGTTTTCAAAACTTTTGACCTACTCAAATTTTATCTTTTGATGATATAATCTTCTCAATTCATTAGTACATTGGACAGTCCCTTTTCATTTTTTATAATTCTATAGAAACTCTTCTGCTTTGAAGTCAGATTAGAGCTATTTCTTTTTTCATCTGGCAGGTTTGAATCAGCACTCCCTCTGAAAGGATTAATTTCTTTTGTTCCAATTTTAAAGTAACGATTGCCAGCATCTTAAAAAGCATCAGTTATGTGGAAAAACTGCCCTGCGCAGAAACCATAATAAAATAGTTAACCTTCATCTTTAAAGTAACTGTGATGCCACCAAGTATTCAATTTTCTATGCTTTCAAATATCTAATAACCCTGCTTTTTTAACCTCATATTCTAATCAAGAAAAGACGATCACATGTAATTTATATATATACAAAGCAATATGAAGAAAACATGCTTATATTCATTTAGTTTGATTTATAGTTATTTGTGGTGAAAGTTACCAGTTGTCTAAACTTCCCAAAGTAATATATTTGGACATTTAAAAGTAACTTAAATTTTTAATGAAACTAAATAAATTAGATCATAAATATAAAGGTGATGACAATTGCAATTTCTCTCTAATAATTACAACACGTAATTAATTTAGCTAATTCTTACTGACTTCTCTTATGTGCCTAATAAATTCCATGATTTGGATATAAAGCACTTAGAAATACTGAGCTCTATACAAATTTTATCATTATTATTGTTTAGTTAGTATAAGTAATTGTATTTTGGTAAAATTTCAATAATATCTTATGTTTAAGTTGTTTTGTTGGGTTGGAGCTAAAGATAAAGAGAAGTATTTGATGTTGCTATTGGTTTGGTTTATTTCAATAGGATAGTAGCACTTAATACAAGGGTGAAAATCAGAATGCAGTTTGAATACACATGTGGGAATTTTTCAGGTATCTAGTATGTCCCATTTCCTTTAAGCATTTTATCTCATTTCACTTCACCACAATATTATAATGAAAAAATTATTTCCATATTTAGATGAAGAAAATAGAGCAGAAAGGGGTTCAGTAACTTACTCAGTGTCACGTGATTATAAATGATAATTCAAAGTAGCTGACTCCAAAACTCTCTCCACTCAATAATGACACTGATTTGGTGACTAATATGTTCATATGCTCATTTTAACTTCGAATGAGAACTTACACAAAAACCTGAAGCTTAACTCTGCATGTATAATACTTCCATGAGAAGAAGGGTTTCCTAGAACATAACTTGAAAACCCTGATAGATGGCATCTCATAAAAGAATCTAGTATCCTTACTGTGTGAGCACAACAAAACTTTCTGGTAGCCCTCGCATTCTAGCAAACAAGAAGCCCCCTCTAAAACTATGATAATTTTCCTTGCCCCAGCGATACACAATGAGGTCAGCAGAACCCCTTGTTTCAAGGGTCCCAGCCAACCTTATGTGTTAGAGGCCAGCTATAGACTTTAGAAAGGGAGCATGAATGAAGTCACAATATGTCTGAACCCATTTAATGTTTCAACATGACAATGTTTTATTCATATTATGAAATCAATTAAACAAATGTTTATGAATAGATAATAAACATGGATTATCTCTGTGGGATTACCCACAAAGATTAAAAAACATGGATGTTTAAGGTCACACAAACCTAGATCGCAGTCCTAGTTTTCCTTTTACTAGTTCTGGATCTAAGCAAGTCTTTGCAACCCACTAATGTGCAGTTTCTTTATAGGAAAAACAAGGCTAATAATAGTATCTCTCTCACAGGGCTTTTGTACATTAACATGTATTAAATGAGATAATACATGTAAATGACAGTGTATCTGCTCCATAGGAAACACTTCAGAAATTATTTTGTTCATTTACTAGCATTATTATTAATATATACCGGATTGTATACAAGATCCTTAAGAGCAGATAGACATGGCCTCAACTTAGACATAGAGGTTATGGATTGAAAAGATAGGCAAACAAGCATGGCCGTGCAGTTTACCAATTACTATGCTGGAAGAGGATTAAAGTCATCAAGAGTTCCAAAAGGTTCAGTTTAAAAAACCATTCCAAACTGGGAACTGGTCCCATCGAAGGTATGCACTTCATGCAGGTCCCACATCTTCAAATTGCTCTTCCCACCATGGACACACCTGAGCCCTGGTGGATTAATATCAGACATCTAGGGTAGTGCTGTGGTTTTGACAGGCACTCTGTTTGCCTACCTTCCTTTTCTCTAATTGGTTTGCCTTGAAGGGTGATGATATGCCTTTTAGGATGCCAAAAGATTAGACACCTTAGTTCCTAAGAAATCATTGTGACTGTGGGTAAAAAAAACCTAGAAGATTTTTTACTCAAGGTTCTCTTCCAGGGAAGACCAAGCTCTTGAAATTGACTAGAAATATCAATTCCCATTCTAGCTTGGAGAGGAAGTGATGGCATTCATTACTTTAGGATTTTCTCTCTCAGGCAGGTCTACTTGTGCCAATGTATGAAGGTCACTTATATAAGGCATGGGAATTAAAGTATTCGATTCTGGGTCATCAAGGGAACACTTAGTCAGGACTGGCCAATGCAGCGGTTTGCCAACAGCTGGCACCTGTTTGGCCGAAGTTGCCAAGGCCAAAGGGTGGCTATTATGCAAGGAGTGGTTTCCATAATAAGTCGTAATTGGAGTGTACCATGAGGGGACAAGGGAAGGCAAAAGTGGCAGTGACCATGAATGAGCTCCAGGCAACAGGTGCTCTTTTTGGAAAACTAGTCATGTTACTGGGAACGATGACATTGCAGGCTTGGATGTTTGGGTTTTCTTGTCTTTTGACAATCAGTGAGGATGACTGTTTGGTGTCATCTTCTGAAAGTCCCTGAAATGACGTATCTCCCACCTGTTTTTGTTTGTATTTTTTTTTCTTTTGTTTTGTTTTGGGTTATCTAAAATGTACTATATAGGATCGTTAGAGATTCACAGAAGATATTCTCGGAAAGCTTCAGAGCTTTGTTTGCTAAGTTTGATTCTAATCAAGGATAAGAGGGAGGTCCTGCAACACAGTTCCCACTTTACCCATGACGAGCCATGTCAAACCATATGGTGAAACACATTATTATTGTGGTTAATAACTTTGAAGCACAGTTTGGTTGCAAGTAATTAAGATGTTATGCATTGATGATTGACTTCAGTAAATCTATAGCTCCTGCTATTTTGTTGTTTTGTACCTGTTTAAAGCTGCCAAGAGAAATCTTAAAAAACAAAATCCATACAAATATACAAAAGAAGTCCACACAAATATACTCTTAAGGTGCTCTACCCATTAAAATTTCAGTGTGTGGACATTTCAAGTGTTTTCAGCCTGAAATTATTCACAGTTACCTTGTTGGCCATTTTTCAGCGAAAGGGTTGCTACAGTTGACAGGCATGGCAGCCAGCCAGGAGAAATTGAGCATAGAGGAGATGCAAATTTCCCCTCACAGTTAGGTGAGGGCAAATTATGCAATTAAGTATGGTAGCTATTTAAATCCAATTGTAATTCAAGGCCCATCTCAAGTCCCTCCGCCTCCTCCATGAGGCTTTTTAAATTACTTCAGGCCATGATGACCTCCCTGTCCTCTGCAGCTCTATAGCTCAGTTTATTCAGGTAGTTATGAAATGAAAATGAAGATGTATTTTATAAGTTTATGTGTAAGTTAGTCATTTGGCACATGAAACTATTTTCCAGGAGTTGGGAAAAAACATTTTATGTGGTGGTTCTATTTTTTTCAGTCAGCTTTGTTACAATTATTAGGAAATTATTGCCTAGATCAGTCCCCAGGGCCACCAACCGTCACATAAGCAGTGACAGTACTGCAGGAACTTGATGTCCTAAGGACTTTTATGTTCCCATATTTAAGAGTTCTCTTCCTCTTAAATTAACATAGCATCTGAACTCAGAAGGTAGTTGAAGGTCAAGTTGGGAGTGGAGGGGAAAAAGTAGATAATACTTATACTGTTTTGTGTTACATATGTCAAGTTTCATCTCCTGGGAGGTGTCAAGAAAAGGCTTTGGGAGAAGGTGAATAGAAGATTGAGAGGTTCAATTCTCATTAGAAGGGTAAGGGGAGATTTTCAATGCAAAAGCTCATCAAAGACAGAAAAGAATTCTGGGAGGAGATGGCTTCAGAGATTGGGAATGTACCTGGATGATTGATATGGGTAATGGTCCCCTTCATTCATTCAACATTCAACTCACAAATGCTTACTAGACGTCAGGCACTGGTTTAAGGAGGTACTTGGGGATACAGCAAAAATACGTTAACCAAGATCCCTGCCCTCAAGGAATTTACACTCCAGTGAAGTAAAAAAGAAGATCTACCCACATACATATAAATAGTTACGACTGTGATTAGAAAAAATACATAAATGCAGTCGTGAGTGGTGAGTTGAGGGTGAACGGCCATATATATACAGTGGTCACAGAAGGCCTCTCTGAGATGATGACCTCTGAATCGAAACCTAAAGAGTAATAACCATCCTGGAATATCTGGAAGGAGAGGGTTCTAAGCAGAGGGTTCAGCACATACAGGAATCCTGAGGCAAGAGCGACCTTGGTTTGTTCTAGGGGCAGAAAGAAGAAAAGTATGAGGAGTTCAGTGCAAGCTGAAGGAGAGTGTTAGGTGAAATAGGCAGGGGAAATATGTACGATCCTATAAGCATGAGAAGTGGTTAGATTTCATTCTAATTGTGATGGGGAGCCACTGAAGAATTTGAAGCAGAAAAACGCTGTGACCAAGTTTATATTCGAGAAGCTTATACAGGCCATTGGATAGAATATAGACTCCTTTCTGTAGGTAGAAAGGAGTGATGTTAAGAGACAAAAGCATTTATCCAAGGGAAAGATGAAGGTATTGTGGTCTATGATTGTGGCCGTGCGGATGGGGAGAAGTCAAATTGGGACTTTTGTGGAGGTGGAATAGGTAGGTTTGATATAAAGATTAAGGGAAAGGAAGGAATCATAGATGATTGATAGTATCCTAGCTTCAGCCTCAGGTTGGATGCATAAGGTGTTCCAACTGATGGCTGTGCCATCTCCCACTGTTCACTCCTGTTTTTTGCTAGCCTCATTTCCCCAGATAATGTCCTCATGGATGATTGCCCCATTTTATTCGTGTCCATAGTGTTTACCATAGTAGGAGTTGAATAAAAACTCCATTGATTTATTTTCTCCACTACTTGAACAAGAAAATATTATTCAAGAACAATTTTCTTCTATAAGAAAAACATTATGGTGAAATTTTTAGAAACTTTAGCATTGCTTTAAATATATTTATGCTCCCAAGATTACTTATAAGATTATTACTCCATTTAGACACGTCAAATTGAAAATCTGAATTGCTCGCTTTCATTAAATGTTTAAATTACACGAAGACTACCTTTCTGGTTACCGTGTGACAACTTCTGTTGTGGCTGGTGTGAAATACAAGATGGCATTTTAAAAGCTTTATAAGTTTTTAGTACTTTCCATGAGAAAACCAATACCTATCAACACTTACGTATTTCTAAAACAGTATTTTAAGTCTTAGTGGTTTCATCTTTACCATTTATGTAAAGATCCCTCTGATTTTTTTTTAACTTTCAATAGTTTATGCAAAGCCATCCATCCTGTGAATTGTCTAAAGCACTAGGCAACCCTACTTTCTGTTTTCCCCTGACACCCAGAATAAACTTTGGTTGTCTGCACACTTCATTATTGATGAGTATTAGCAAAGGCAGCAAAGCAAATCATAGCTATTAATACTAAATTACATGTATTAAGTTCTTACTTGCTTCCTGGCACCATGATAAACACTTGTATGTTTTATTTCATTTAATCAATGTAAATACCATATGAAGTAAGTAGCATCATTATCTCCATTTTACTGATAAAGGCTGAGACTTAGAAAGAGTGAAGGCTGTGCCTAAGATCACCTAGCTGTCAATCAAAAGAACTGAAGTCAATGTAAGTCCACAACTCAGACTCTCAACTATAAGGTATATTGCATATTGACATAAGAAGGTCAATCCAGCTGATATTTTGGTTATTTTTATAATTTGGTTAACTTTAAAGGTTTATATTTTCTAACATTTTGAGAGTCTATACTTTAACCTGTATCTCATTTTCTTTTCCCATCATTATCAATTCTGTTTGTTTCTTTAGCCTTTTACTCTACCTTTCTTTCACTATCATCTTTTCTCCCTAGCCCAGATTTAGTGCTTTACTCCATAATATTAAAGCTCTGCCCAGAGAAGGCATTCTTTGTACTTCATGACACTTTGCTGCCATTGCTGTCACTATGTTCTTTCCTGGATTCGCAATCCTGAGCTCCAAGTGTATTGCCAAGATTTCTTAACCTGCCTTTCAGTGTCTCTGGGTGGAATACTGCTGTGTGGAGTCTGAGGTCTTACCAGAGGCTTTATGGGTTTCTTTTTATTGCTAAATGGATACTATGGCATTCCTATTACAGTAGTTTGTTTCTTTATCCCGTTCTTTCAATATTTTTCTAGTACTATGGAGAAAGAGGTAGAAAAATCAATAGAATTAGAATTGAAAAGAAACTGTGACAAGATGAAAATTGGACAGAAACAAATTGAATGATTTTTTTTTCCAGTCTAAGTTGAAGATTAGACTAGATGTCTCTCACTTGTCTTAGAAAATAGAAGATGGGGAATATCTCACATGTATCCTGTCCTCACTTTGGTTGCCTTCCATGAAATCCTCCATTTCATTCTGAACAAACTCTCCTCTCAAAATCATGTCCCCTATGTGTTCAAAACAGGAAGTAAGTTGTCCATAATAACATGTTCCACTGCCTTTTTTTTTCGTGAAGATCATACCTTTTGCTACTCCTCTTGATATAAAAGTGAGGAGGAAAGTCATCCGTATTTGAAACCCCCTCTTATCAAAGCCCACTAAATTATTCTTTACTATATTCTTTATTAAATCTGGATTCTTGATTAACAAATTCAGTATCTCCTTTAATGCCTCCAAGACACCCAGATCCTGATCATTTTACTCTCACCTGTACTTGCTCTATTTCTGCAATATAGACTTACAAAGTCTTGTTCTGCAATCAGTTGTTAAGCCATTCCTGTAGATACTCAGATTCTTTTCAGGACCCCATCCTAACTACTTTATTACGTAAATTTTCATTATTTATCTCAATCTTTGAAGACAATTTTCTTCTAAAGCTAGATCCTCTGAATGTACCCTCTATCTAACACCCATCTAATTCCTGATTGCTAGCATGAGGATGCCTTTATTTTCCAAGTCTACTTGATTTCCTCTTCAAGGGAAAGATGGAGGCATTTTGGACTAGGATTGCGGCTGTAGAGAGGGTGAGATGTGGCCAGATTTGGGCCGTGATGCCAGTCATTGTTGAGAAGTCCTACCAGAATTTGATGTCTGTTTCTTAACATTAGCCTAAAAAGTTGCTTTAGGATCTCATATGAAACCTTAAATGAAATATCTTTTCACTGGTAAAGAGGAGGTTAAAAGAGATCATAGTCTTCAAGTAATGGAAACATTTATTTAATATTTACTGCATATATTTTTCATTCAGTAAGTATTTATTAAGTGCCAGGTGCTCTGCTAGATATTAACAGTTCTACTGAGCATAAAGTAGACAGTGTCTCCCAGTGTTTACTAATAACTTAGAAGAAAAATAATCAGTTTACTACAAAGAAGTGTGATGAGTGATTTGAGAAATTACAAAGGTTTGTGGATCTGTAGCAGGAACATTCCATCTAGTCAAGAAGGCAATTGCATTTCATTTGAGGTCTAAAGAACAGTAAGAGTTAACCCTATCCTAGTGCTAAAGAGAGAAGGTTGAAAAGATTGTGCCCCGGACCTCAAAGAACTTACAATACAGGTGTGTATATGCTTTCTGAGAGATCTTACTAGAAATCGTTCAAATAAACTAGGGAAAACTTTTAGACCAATGGCTCTTTGCACTTAAAATTCACCTGAGCTTTATGGGAAAAAAAAATCTATGACTAGTTGCCACCCCAAATCTCCTGAATTAAAATTTCTTGGTATAAATCCTGGGAATTTGCATTTTATAAGATCCCCAGTGACTCCTATATTTATGAATGCTTGGGAATCATTGCCTAAGATTTAAACATAGGTTTTCTTGAGAATCACCTATGATGTTTTCTATCTGCAGATTCTCTGGGCACACTTAGGACCTGGAAAGTTTAGAACTAAGAGGTCCAGAATCTTCATTTGTAGGCATCAGTCCAGTTGATTCTAGTTCAGGGGTAGGTGGACCATACATGGATAAGCAGCACTCTAAAGTTGTATGACAACATTATCTGTTATAGAATATTATGGACTAGATATTGATTTAATTTTTAGAAGAAGACTGGATCCAATCACCTGGAGGGTATCTTACTTTCTGGCCACATCTAGCTCAAGCCGTCTCCCACTCAAGCATAACTGAGCACGTACTACTGTGATATACAAATGGCAAGCCACATTTCATTGTTCATAAAACCACAAGTGTATGCAGAGTTTTCAATATGGAAGGAAAGGAGTTGGGCTTTTCCTATTCTCTTACTTGTTTCTGTGACACTTCTGAGATCTATGGAGTCAAGTCACCATTATATAGCTCTTGCTTTCAGAAAGAGTCAAGAAAAAAAAATGTTGTAATATCTCCTGGTTCTTCGTGAAGTATGTAGGCAGAAACTGATAGCTTTCTGCAGACAAGTGTTCACTCCTTCTGATAAAAACAGAATGTACCTTTTAGCTGCTCCCATGCCTCTTCCCAGGTGGTCACTGCTCTGCAGCCAGATTGCTAATTTTCCTTCCATGGTTTCTCATCACTCTTAGGATGAAGTCATCTCCTTAATGAGGCCTACCATGCTCTATAGGACATGCCCCGACTCACCTCCAGACTCATGTCCCCTCTTTCTTTGCTTCATTAAGGATGACACATATGCCTTATGGTCACGTGGCACCTCTTTCCGTGCACCCTCGTCTGCCTGAAGACCCCTGCTATCTCTGCTTGCTTCCACATCAGCCTAACTAACACTCATCTGTTTCACATGGCAGCTCAGGAGTCACTTAGAGAATCTTACCTTGACTCCCACTCAAGGTCAGTTTTATCAACATTATTCTGTCTCCTAGGGTGCTTTTCTTAGAGAGTTACTGTATCTACTCCTTCATGAGTTTATTTGCTTAATGTCTCCTTAACTAAACTGAAAGCAGAAACAGTGTGTGTGTATATGTGACACATACAACATTGTCTACACATAGTAAGTACTTAATAAATATTTGTTGAAGACGTGAATGAAGAGTGTAAAAAACTTGAAGAAAGTCAGAGTATTTCAGAGTAGGATCTCAGTCCATCCAGTGGGTTCATCAAATATTTATTCAATATTTGCTATGTTCTGGATGCAGTAATAGGCACCAGGAAGACACAGATGGATTAACTGTTTGTGAGCTGTAAACACAACATGCACTCTCAGTTTTAGGCAACTTTCTTCCAAGGAGATGCTGTTGTATCACTCATTTGTGTAAGTGGTAGCTCTTCCGAACTCATCTCCAACTTATCTGCAAGCAACCTGGGCATATTCCATTTCTATTTCTTCTGTTTTCCCCATACAACACCTAGCCCATTTCTAGGAGGTCCAAGTAAAGCATTCAGTCAGGCCCAATTCTAGAAACAAACCAAAACCTCAGATCAATTCTTGTTATAGTATAAGAAAAAGTACCTTTTTTTCTAGATAGTTATAGAATGGAAATGCCAGCAAAATATATTAGAAGATTAAATAGTACATTGTTTTTTTCATATACAAATGAGATTCATGACTATATCAATTTTGTTTGAAAAAACAAATCTAGGGTATTTTGACAACTTCTAGCGAAAAATCAATTCAGATACTTTAATCAGAAATAACTCTCATGATAAGTACCATTTATTTTTTCTTAAGTCTAACCTAAAATTTGCACTCAAATGTGATTAGAACTCTTTTCAAATACTTGATACCATTTAGAATAGTGTTTAGAATTCTTCCCTCTAACCATTCTATGTCATGCCTATATTTGGTGGAAATATTTCTTCTCTTTGAAAACATATTCCGAAATCTTCATATCGAATTTAAGTTAAAGATTCAAAGCTAAAGTTAGAAGATATAGCCACATAAATAAATTTGTACAGTGATGACTCATAATAAATGCAAACATTGTAACTCAGAGTGTCTACCTAATAGTTGGTATTGTACCTATTAATAGTCGGTATTGGTATAGACGTAATGATCAAGCGTAGCCAACAAGAGAGACTTTTTTTCTATGAAGCATCTGGTTGGTAGTACCATGTTTGTTGGTTTTAACTTTGCTAGGCAAAATGCCATTTAGGGTTTTGAGGGTGTTTTTAAGAAGTGGGGAAACAACCTTCAGCATTTTTTTCTTACTAAACTCCATTCATGTCAGAGAAAGAGAAGATTGCTGGCTGGAGAAACCAGAAGCCAAATTTGCAAGTGAGGTCAAACAAAATACTAATAGATTCTTGCAATATGCATTAAAATGCTTTCATTTTCACAACCCATTTAACAAGTAGGTGTTTCCCGCAATGCAAAAATACATTAATTCTTTTTTTCTTTCCACACCTCTACAAATTGCTTTTGTGTAATATACTGCACCATAGGATACTTACTCAGAGAGCTGATGCAAAACCTCATTTTGAGAAACAAAAGCAGTGTCGATTTCTATGGCAAGAGAATGAATACTACATTCCAAGTTGATTTAGGATCTGACAGTTCAAATCTAAAATAAGTTACTTGGAAGGCCCACTATCTTTTTTCCCTGACCTTGGGTATTCACAGCATTTGTGACCTTGAATGAAAATGAAGTCTAACACTAAGAATGTTCTTCATCAGCATGAATTAGCAGTTTTTTAATGTATGTTTCTGTGATCATCAGTTTATTTTCCAACGTGTAATTTCTATCTCCCTAAATCAATTTACCCAGCAGCATGTTGCGAATGTGACTCATTTCGTCTGTGCCTGTGCTTAGCATTATGTTGCTACAACAAGACCACCTGACAGATTTTTGAGCCTAGGAAGTTGTCCATTTCAATTAACAGGACACCCAGGACATTTCCCTGTCAGGATAATGAAAGTATGCACTAATTTGCCTCCTCTCTGAAAAAGAAGAAAATATTATGTACTGTTAAAATGAAGTCAACTTCCTTTTTTTTCAGAACACAAAGTCTTAGCATAAAATGAATATAAATAATGGAAAATTATACATAAAAATATACAATATATATTATATGTTGTTTGTATTATGTATATTATATGTGTGTGTGTCTGTGTGTGGGTCTGTGTGTGTATTTTTTTCCTCCACATTATAGTGTATGTGCCAGGCATCCTTTCCTAATTCTTCGACGTCTATAGAAAAATGGATGGATTATGGACACAATCATCAATTCATAATGCTAATATGACCTGCTGTTACCTGTCCATAGCAACAGATTTCTGTTTCCTGTGCTTTGGAGAGGAAATACGTAGAAGAAAATGCATCATTCTAATGTTTAAGTATCGTTTACTTCATGAACCCTTTGAAGAAACCTGCAGCGTTTAATTCCTCCTAGGCTATGGCTAAGCAAGGGAACCTAATGGGTGGTAAAGTACAAACACGGTATGACAAAGGCTCCAACTGGTTTCATGAAGAATTGATGCAGTTTTGCAATAATGCTTTAATAAGATTAGAAACTCTGACATTTTCTCATCCTCCGTCAACATTGGTGCATGCGGGACTTTTAATATAGTTGCACATGTAAACCTTAGCTTTTCTAGTCCAATTCAGTTTCTCCAGGTTCTATTCTTGATAGATCTCTTTTTGTTAATAGTTTTTGTAAGCCTACAGGAGAAAGGAGAAAAGGGAAAACAAACTGAAGCAAAGCTCCTTTCAACTATAAAACGTCCCTACAAATATATGCGGGTGCTCTTTAGATATACCATTTTGTATGGTTAAGCCTCACAAACTCATCTCTGCAGCAGGCTGCACATAATAGCTGGGAGACAACTGAGTTATAAAATTCGTTTTGGACTATTGAGAAAAGAAATGGAGCTAAAGAAAGGTTCGAGATTCTATCATGAGCCCATAAAATAGGAACTTTTACTTCTTCCGGTGAATTTCTCTCACTAATACTGGTTTATTTTCCTTTGTATGGAGAATGGTCACTATTAAGACACCTCGTAGGTTTCCTCCATGAACAGTGGCCCTTAATTAAAGTTGTGCATATATATGTAGTGATGAGATGAGCCTGACGTTTTGCAAACACCTGCTTTCTTTAAATAAAATCCAATGATTATTTTATAGAAAAAGAATAATAATGTTATACAATTTGGGAGCTGAAAAGATGGATCTAACCCCTCAATAAATCATTTTAAAGATGAAAACTACTGTCCAAAGAGGTTGATTTGCTCCAAATCAGAAAGTTATCTAGTGATGGGAGAACAGACAGAGTGCCATCATCTGCCCCCTAGGAAAGCATTTTACTCTTCAGTGTGCTTAACAACTTGACAATAAAATGAGGGATTTAGAAAACGTATAGTTCCTAAACCTAGACTTTTTAAGGAAATAATTTACCATAACTCATATTTTTATTTTATCTTTCAAAGAGCTGAATCTAAGTACCAAACTTATTCATTAACATTTTTATTCTATTGCCAATATAAGTGCATTTCTTATATTTTAATGTCTCTTCTGCTTTTTCAAAGCATCTCAAAATCTGCCATTTTGTTTTGTCACCATAGCTCTCCAATAAGGTAGCTATTCATATCTTCTGTATTTTGTTTTTCCCCCCTCACGGAGGACACTGAAAAAGAAAGAGGTAAAATACAACGCTACCACGTTCACAAACCAATCTATACAGACAATGACAATATACCTGTGTGTCAATGAATTTGTAGAAGGAAGTATAAGAGAGGAAACTTACTTATACCAACTATTGACTGATCTGTGCTAAACTAGTAGGAGAAGCTTTATATATGTTATTTCATTTAATTCTCTGTGAAGAAGCATTATCTCAATTTCCTAAATGATGTACTAAGTCTCAGACAGGGTAAGTAATTCAGCTGAGGCCTTAAAACCATGTAGAGGCACAACTAAGATTGAAAATCAGGATTTTTACTACAAAAACGAATGCTGGGTGTTCTAGACTAGTGGTTCTCAAATTTGGTCTGGGGACGCCTGCAGGCCCAAAGACCTAGTCTATGAGATCAAAACTACTTTTATACCTTTTCAATCTCATTGCCTAATGATTTTACAATGTTTTCCAGAGGTTATGTGACGTATTGCAACACAACAAATTGACTGAAGCAGCAGACATGACACTTCAGCTACCTTCTATTAAGACAGAGATTTTTAAAGATTTGTAAATGTGTAAAACAATGACATTGCTTTCACTAATCTTTTTGTTTGCGAATATAGTTACTTTTTAAACATGTTAACTATATTAACGAGTTATAGTTTATTGTTATTTTAATAAGTTAATAAAATTTTACATTTCTTTTAATTTTTAATAGGTTATGTATATGCAGACGTAACACATATGCAACAGATCTCGTGGAATCCTTGATAATTTTTTAGTATAAAGGAGTTCTGAGACTACAAACATTTGAGAACCACTATGTTAGATGAAGCCTCCTCATTGAACAAAACAACCCAGGACCTGTCTTTCAAAGGTCAAGAAAATCTATGTGTACATCAGTCTTAGTGCTAGAAATGACTTTCAGATAAAACTTTGCTGCCATGTTGTTTTTTCACTTAACTTATCCTAGAAAGAAATCAGTAATTATTGTTCTTTTCTTGGAGGTCCTGAGTTATGAACTGTCACTGTAGTCAGGTATTTAAATCTAACTCTTTTGACTTAGTTTTAGCAAAGGTCTCAAAGGCCAAGAAGGAAGTGAGAGGTGATAAAGCCTGCACATTCCAAAGTGAGGGGCAGTAATATACATAAAACTTTCAAAGACAATTTTTAAAATTAGTTTGACAATACCTCTCTTACCTGGATGAAATAAAAGGGTCAAAGTAGGAGAAGCCAGGTTGTTGGAAACTGAATAATTTCTTTAAATATAGTTGTTAGTATGCTGAGTCTTTATGGGGGCAGGAAAAACACAGCTTCCCTCTAGCCTGAAACCTAGAGAAAAGGGGCTTTAGAGAGACCATCTGAAGTTCCTCACATGATGGAGTCTCTGTGGCCCTGCAGTTGATGCCTGGCCCACAGTAGGAGAAGCCAGAATGTAGGATATTGTGACTGGCTCAGGCCTCAGATGGAGGAACATGAAGAGACTTCACTGAGAGCAGTCTGGACTCAGAAGTTGACAGGGCCAAGTATGGTGAGCATTTCCTCTGGGATCAGGTCTTGAATAAACAGCCTGGAGTTGTTTTTAGTAATTTTAAAATGTTTTATTATTGTATATTGTATAATTCATAGTAATACATTTATTATTACATAATTATTTCATTCCTACAGAAAAGTTACAAGACTACTACTAAGAATTACCATACACTCTTTGCTGAGATTCGGCAATTATGTCTATGCTGTACCATTTACTTTATCATACCCTTTCTTTATCAGTCTTTCTCCATGCGCGCGCATGCACATGCACACACACACACACACACACACACACACACACACACTTTATTTCTGAACCATTTGCCTGTAAGCTGAAGACATCATGCCTCTTTATCCCTAAATACTTCAATGTGTATTTCCTAAGAATAAGCACATTTTCATATATAACCACAGTGTAGTTATCAACATCAGGAAATTCCTCATTTTTATCATAGTACCACCTAATCTATAGCTGGAATTGTTTCACATTTTTCCCAAGAAGGGCATCCTGACCCCACCTAGGGGTAGAAATGCTGATCTCCCAAGGGTTGAGAGAGGAAGTATGAAGGGGGAACGGATGGAAATACATAGATCTCTAACCCAGCCTTGAGTGACTGGCAAGGATTCTAGGAAATTGGGATTGGTGATAGAAAGGACTCATTCACTGAAGAACAATTCAAAGATTTATTTTCTGGGAAATGGGGTTGAAAGAGGTACCTGGCCGACCAACAGCAAGGCAAATTTAAGCACAGATTGGAATGCACCTATCACAGGCTCCTGGTTGTGCTTTCTCTTTATTGTCAGAATTGATTGAGGAAACCAGGGCTATGCTTCTTCAACAGGTAGAGATTGCTCATACTCAGTGGCCAAGACTAGCTGCTGTATCAATATCCAAAGCCAGAATTTTGCTTAACAGTATGTATCTGTAACATATCTTTACCATTCTAGAGCTATAGAGACACTTATTCATTTAATTATCAAATATTAACTAAATGTGTACATTGTAAAGTCCTAGACTAGGAATACATTCCTGCAGTCTCAACATTCAGTCATTCATTCATTTATTCATTCAACAAATACTTTCTGAGAAGTACCATGTACCAGACTTTCTAGGTGCTAGGAAAATAGTATTTGACTAAAATGGCCAAGATCCCTGCTTGCCACGAAGTTAGTTACTTTCTAGGGTGCATTCTGTTGTCCTTGTTGAGCTTATCTCTGCAAGGGGGATGCTGCAAAGATGTTTTGTTATATCTGTGCTATAGTTTTTATGCTGTAATGATTAAGAAAGAATTTGGATCAGAGAATGAAGCTAATGGAGAATTTAGTCCAGCTTTTTTCCACTGTGATGATGTATTGTCTTCTTGAAGTCCTGCTGTTTGCTACATATTTTATTTTTTAATAGCTCCAGGATAATAGCTACCTAACCCTGCATTTATTGGGACTTTTTGACAGTCAGTTGCAAAGCAGAATACCCTTATTTATTTTTTATTTATTTTTAATAAATTTATTTATTGATTTATTTTTGGCTGCATCGGGTCCTCGTTGCTGAGCATGGGCTTTCTCTAGTTGCAGCAAGCAACAGCTACTCATCAGTGCAGTGCGCGAGCTTCTCATTGCAGTGGCTTCTCTTGTTGTGGAGCATGGGCTTCAGTAGTTGTGGCACATGGGCTCAGTAGTTGTGGCTCACAGGCTCTAGAGCACAGGCTCAGTAGTTGTAGCACACAGGCTTAGTTGCTCTGTGACATGTGGGATCTTCCCAGACCAGGGCTCAAACCTGTGTCGCCAGCATTGGCAGGCGGATTCCCAACCACTGCACCACCCGGGAAGCCCCAGAATACCCTTATTTAAAATATGCTTATGAGGGACCTGGCTCTGCCCCAGCAGCTGAGAGGAGCTGCGTCTCCTCACGACCCCCTGGAGCCTTGGCTTCTGGAACAAGCAGGGCCGAGGCCATGCTGATGGCCCCGGCTCTGAGATGAGAGACATCAAGTCCACAGTAACGGAAGCCTGGTCTCCTCAGGACCCGCTGAGAGGTGGTGCCGCTGAAGGAAAAGGGTCTTGGTGTTCCGGCTAGGTGTCAAGCCTGAGGCTCTGAGGTGGGAGAGCTGAGTTCAGGAATTGGTCCACCAGAGACCTCCTGGCTCCTTGTAATACCAAATGGTGAAAGCTCTCCCAAAGATCGCCATCTCAACACTAAGACCCAGCTCCACTCAACAACCAGCAAGTTACAGTGCTGGACACCCTATGCCAAACAACTAGCAAGACAGGAACTCAAACCCACCCATTATCAGAGAAGCTGCCTAAAATCATAATAAGGTCACAGGTACCCCAAAACACACCACCGGACACAGTCCTACCCACCAGAAAGACAAGATCCAGCCTCATCCACCAGAACACAGGCACTAGCACCCTCCACCAGGAAGCCTACACAACCCACTGAATCAACCTTAGCCCCTAGGGGCAGACAACATAACCAATGGGAACTATGAACCTGTAGTCTGCAAAAAGGAGACCCCAAACACAGTAAGTTAAGCAAAATGAGAAGACAGAGAAACACACAGCAGATGAAGGAGCAAGGTAAAAACCCACCAGGCCAAACAAATGAAGAGGACATAGGCAGTCTACCTGAAAAAGAATTCAGAGTAATGATAGTAAAGATGATCCAAAATCTTGGAAATAGAATGGAGAAAATACAAGAAACGTTTGACCAGGACCTAGAAGAACTAAAGAGCAAACAAACAATGATGAACAACATAGTAAATGAAATTAAAAATTCTCTAGAAGGAATCAATAGCAGAATAACTGAGGCAGAAGAATGGATAAGTGACGTGGAAGATAAAATAGTGGAAATAACTACTGTAGAGCAGAATAAAGAAAAAAGAATGAAAAGAATTGAAGACAGTCTCAGAGACCTCTGGGACAACATTAAACACACCAACATTCGAATTATAGGGGTCCCAGAAGAAGAATAGAAAAAGAAGGGGACTGAGAAAATATTGGAAGAGATTATAGTTGAAAACTTCCATAATATGGGAAAGGAAACAGTCAATCAAGTCCAGGAAGCACAGAGCGTGCCATACAGAATAAATCCAAGGAGAAACATGCCAAGACACATATTAATCAAACTATCAAAATTTAAATACAAAGAAAAAATATTAAAAACAGCAAGGGAAAAACAACAAATAACATACAAGGGATCCCCATAAGGTTAACAGCTGATCTTTTAGCAGAAACTCTGCAAGCCAGAAGGGAGTGGAAAGACATATTTAAAGTGATGAAAGGGAAAAATATACAACCAAGATTACTCTACCCAGCAAGGATATCATTCAGATTCGTTGGAGAAATTAAAACCTTTACAGACAAGCAAAAACTAAAAGAATTCAGCACCACCAAACCAGCTTTACAACAAATGCTAAAGGAACATCTCTAGGCAGGAAACACAAGAGAAGGAAAAGACCTACAATAACAAACCCAAAACAATTAAGAAAATGGTAATAGGAACATACATATCGATAGTTACTTTAAACCTGAATGTATTAAATGCTCTCACCAAAAGACATAGACTGGCTGAATGGATACAAAAACAAGACCCATATACATGCTGTCTAAAGAGACCCACTTCAGACCTAGGGACACCTACAGACTGAAAGTGAGGGAATGGAAAAAGATATTGCATGGCAATGGAAATCAAAAGAAAGCTGGAGTGGCCATTCTCATATCAGACAAAATAGACTTTAAAATAAAGACTATTACAGAGACAAAGAAGGACACTACATAATGATCAAGGGATCAAACCAAGAAGAAGATATAACAATTGTAAATATTTATGCACCCAACATAGGAGCACCTCAATACATAAAGCAAATGCTAACAGGCATAAAAGGGGAAATCGACAGTAACACAATCATCATAGGGGACTTTAACACCCCACTTTCACTAATGGACAGATCATCCAAAATGAGAATAAATAAGGAAACCCAAGCTTTAAATGATACATTAAACAAGATGGACTTAATTGAGATTTATAGGATATTCCATCCAAAAACAACAGAATACACTTTCTTCTCAAGTGCTCATGGAACATTCTCCAAGATAGATCATATCTTGGGTCACGAATCAAGTCTTGGTAAAATTAAGAAAATTGAAATTGTATCAAGTATGTTTTCCGACCACAATGCTATGAGACTAGATATCAATTAAGGAAAAAATCTGTAAGAAATACAAACACATGGAGGCTAAACAACACACTACTAAATAACCAAGAGATCACTGAAGAAATCAAAGAGGAAATCAAAAAATACCTAGAAACAAATGACAATGAATACACGATGACCCAAAACCTATGGGATGCAGCAAAAGCAGTTCTAAGAGGGAATTTTATAGCAATACAATCCTACCTCAAGAAACAAGAAATATCTCAAATAAACAACCTAACCTTACACCTCAAGCAACTAGAGAAACAACAACGACAAAACCCCAAAGTTAGCAGAAGGAAAGAAATCACAAAGATCAGATCAGAAGTAAATGAAATAGAAATGAGGAAACGATAGCAAAGATCAATAAAACTAAAAGCTGGTTCTTTGAGAAGATAAAAAAAATTGATAAACCACTAGCCAGGCTCATCAAGAAAAAAACTGAGAAGACTCAAATCAATAGAATTAAAAGTGAAAAAGGAGAAGTAACAACTGACACTGAAGAAATACAAAGGGTCATGAGAGATTACTACAAACAACTATATTCCAATAAAATGGATAACCTGGAAGAAATGGACACATTCTTAGAAAAGCACAACCTTCCAAGACTGAACCAGGAAAAAATAGAAAATACAAACAGACCAATCGCAAGCACTGAAATTGAGATTGTGATTAAAAATCTTCCAACAAACAAAAGCCCAGGACCACACGGCTTCACAGGTGAAGTCTATCAAACATTTAGAGAAGAGCTAACACCTATCCTTCTCAAACTCTTCCAAAATATAGCAGAGGGAAGAACACTCCCAAACTCCTTCTACGAGGCCACCATCACACTGATACCAAAACCAGACAAAGATTTCACAAAGAAAGAAAACTACAGGCCAATATCACTGATGAACATAGATGCAAAAATCCTCAACAAAATACTAGCAAACAGAATCCAACAGCATATTAAAAGGATCATACACCATGATCAAGTGGGGTTTATCCCAGGAATGCAAGGATTCTTCAATATATGCAAATCAATCAATGTGATACACCATATTAACAAATTGAAGGAGAAAAACCATATGATCATCTCAATAGATGCAGAAAAAGCTTTCGACAAAATTCAACACCCATTTATGATAAAAACCCTGCAGAAAGTAGGCATAGAGGGAACTTACCTCAACATAATAAAGGCCATATATGACAAACCCACAGCCAACATCGTCCTCAATGGTGAAAAACTGAAACCATCTCCACTAAGTTCGTGAACAAGACAAAGTTGCCCACTCTCACTGCTGTTATTCAACACAGTTTTGGAAGTTTTAGCCACAGCAATAAGAGAAGAAAAATTAATAAAAGGAATTCAAATCAGAAAAGAAGTAAAGCTGTCACTGTTTGCAGATGACATGATACTATACATAGATAATCCTAAAGATGCTACCAGAAAACTACTAGAGCTAATCAATGAGTCTCGTAAAGTAGCAGGATACAAAATTAATGCACCGAAATCTCTGGCATTCCTATACACTAATGATTAAAAATCTGAAAGAGAAATTAAGGAAACACATTGCAACAGAAAGAATAAAATACCTAGGAATAAACCTACCTAAGGAGACAAAAGACCTGTATGTGGAAAACTATAAGACACTGATGAAAGAAATTAAAGATGTTACAAACAGATGGAGAGATATACCATGTTCTTGGATTGGAAGAATCAGCATTGTGAAAATGCCTATACTACCCAAAGCAATCTACAGATTCAGTGCAATCCTTATCAAACTACCACTGGCATTTTTCACAAAACTAGAACAAAAAATTTCACGTTTTGTGTGGAAACACAAAAGATCCCAAATAGCCAAAACAATCTTGAGAAAGAAAAACAGAGCTGGAGGAATCGGGCTCCTGGGCTTCAGACTATACTACAAAGCTACAGTGATCAAGGCCATATTGGTACTGGCACAAAAACACAAATATAGATCAATGGAACAGGATAGCAAACCCAGAGATAAATCCACGCACATATGGTCACCTTATTTTTGATAAAGGTGGCAAGAATATACAATGGAGAAAACACAGCCTCTTCAATAAGTGGTGCTGGGAAAACTGGACAGCTACGTGTAAAAGAATGAAATTAGAACACTCCCCAACACCATACACAAAAATAAACTCAAAATGGATTAAAGACCTAAATGTAAGGCCAGACACTATAAAACTCTTAGAGGAAAACATAGGCAGAACACTCTATGACATAAATCACAGCAAGATCCTTTTTGACCCACCTCCTAGAGAAATGGAAATAAAAATAAGCAAATGGGACCTAATGAAACTTCAAAGCTTTTGCACAGTAAAGGAAACCATAAGCAAGACGAAAAGACAACCCTCAGTATGTGAGAAAAAAATTGCAAATGAAGCAACTGACAAAGGATTAATGTCCAAAATTTAGAAGCAGCTCATGCAGCTCAATATCATAAAAACAAACAACCCAATCCAGAAATGGGCAGAAGACCTAAATAGACATTTCTCCAAATAAGATATACAGATTGCCAACAAACACATGAAAGGATGCTCAACATCATTAGAGAAATGCAAATCAAAACTACAATGAGGTATCACCTCACACCGGTCAGAATGGCCATCATCAATAAATCTACAAACAATAAATGCTGGAGAAGGTGTGGAGAAAAGGGAACCCTCTTGCGCTGTTGGTGGGAATGTAAATTGATACAGCCACTATGGAGAACAGGTTCCTTAAAAAACTACAAATAGAACTACCATATGACCCAGCAATCCCACTACTGGGCATATACCCTGAGAAAACCATAATTCAAAAAGAGTCATGTACCACAATGTTCACTGCAGCTCTATTTACAATAGCCAGGACATGGAAGCAACCTAGGTGTCCATCGACAGATGAATGGATAAACAAGATGTGGCACATATATACAGTGGAATATTACTCAGCCATAAAAAGAAGCAAAATTGAGTTATTTGTAGTGAGGTGGATGGACCCAGAGACTGTCATACAGAGTGAAGTAAGTCAGAAAGAGAAAAACAAATACTGTATGCTAACTCATACATGCGGAATCCAAAAAAAAAAAAATGGTTCTGAAGAACCTAGGGGCGGGACAGGAATGATGACACTGTTATAGAGAATGGACTTGAGGACACGGGGAGGGGGAAGGGTAAGCTGGGACAAAGTAGGAAAGTGGCATGGACTTATATATACTAACAAATGTAAAATAGGTAGCTAGTGGGAAGCAACGCATAGCAGAGGGAGATCAGCTCAGTGCTTTGTGACCACCTAGAGGGGTGGGATAGGGAGGCTGGGTGGGAGAAGCAGAGGGAGGAGGTATGGGGATATTTATATATATGTATAGCTGATTCACTTTGTCATAAAGCAGAAACTATCATACCATTATAAAGCAATTATACTCCAATAAAGATCTTAAAATAAATATATAAAATATGCTTATGAAATGTTTCTTTAGGCAGATAGAATTCATACATTCATAAGCTAAAGCCCACATGTATGCACACTAATTGATTTTTATGAATACCAAGTGTGAGTGTTGTTTTCTATCCAAAGTTCTCTGTGTGGTTTTACCATTTAGGCAGCACTGATTTGTCTAGAAGTATTTTGACATGGTACACGTACTAAACATTCAAGCCTGAATTCAGAGTAATTTTCCCTTAAAATTACTTAGAGGCAAAAAAAAAAAAATTATGTGAGCAATCATTACTCTTACTTCAATGTGAATCACGTGCCTCATCAGCATGATTCCATTTCCTCTAAGTTCACTCTAAAAGCTCTTCAACTCAAAGCCAAAATATGATATTTGCTTGTTAAGCTTTATGGAAGCATTGGGAAGCCTGGAAATGAGGCTGAAATTATATTGAACATTGGAGTTTCTAATGTCCATTTTTACAATCATTAGTAACTAAGTTTAATGGCTTGCTTTGGGATTGTCATTCTAGACTCAAATCTAGAGTGAAAAACCTGAAGTATACTTTGTGTATTATTTTACCTGTAAAATAAAAAATGTAATTTGATTTCTTGATCATATGTGTATGTGTGTATATATACACAATACACATTGACATAGACACATGCATGTACACATATATATACAACATGCATATGAAATAAGTGTATATTGGTGCATCTATGTGTTTTTATGCCTATATATAATATACATGTATATACAGGCTGTTTTATTCTGACACGCATGCAATGTATACACATATATATGTTTATATACATTTGTGTGTAGAAGAGCTATTAAGCAGTAGAAAGTGATAAAGACTATCTGATTCTAGATCTTTTTCCTTCTTTTTTTAAATGCCAAACACTGTACCTGTGTAAGTGACCTTTTGAGAAGGTTGGTAATATTGATGCATATGTACATTGTTGGAAATTGTATTGTGATATTACTAAAGAGAAGTAGCTTATGTCTGCATATGAGTGTGCAATTGCTTCAAAATGAATCTTCCTCCTCAGTGCTAGATGTCAGCTACTGAAAATAGATATTAAAAAAGACCCTTGAAATATAAATTCTGTGGCATAATAATATTATAGTGAAGAATTGTATTTAAAATTTTGATTTGTTAATTTTATGCATGCTTTATTTTAGTTTCTCTTTTCTTAAGGAAATATTACTATTCAAGCATGTAAAATTGCTTGCTTTTCTAAGTTAACAGATTGGCTACAGCATTTATGCTTCTATTTGAACACTTTCAAGAAAGAAGAAAGTTTTTAACCCATTCAGAATAGGAATTATGTCTGTTCTATAAACATATTTCAAGTACGCAGTTATTATTGTTTCCCGATCAAGGAGACTTTAGTGTCCTGGTTATAGAAATGAGGAAGATGAACACTCAGAGATAGTTTCATTCTGTGAGTGTTCAATGCATTTGTATATTGATCACTGAAAAAAAATTGCCCATTCTCATCCTTTTAACGTGTTCTTTCCTGATAAAGAAAATGCCATTCTGCAGTTAGGAAAAAACAACAGGCCATTATTAAATTTAAAAAGCACTGTGCCTTTATTTTATTGGAATCACTTAGTTTATTTGCCTGATTATTTGTTTTCAGCTATTAGAATGTATTTAAAGCTGCTTGAAAACCCACACAGCACTGAACACTGATGTGTTCCTTTTACACCCTTTAGTAGATGCCTTGAAATTCTCCACATAATTTGGAAAACTATTTGGAAAATGCTTTACTCTGCTGCATTAAGGGAACTTAAGTTCTTGTTGTTTTGCTGTTTCTTGAGCACAACCAACTTTCCCTGCCTCAGACATGGTGCTTCCAATTCTCTCCACCCAGAAGGTTCTTACCTGGCTGCCCACACAGCTGTCTTCCTCACTTTAGTCTCTGTTCAAATATCTTTCCAAAGTGGCTTTCTGGAACCACCGTACCTAAAATAACCTCTCCAGCCTGCTTTCTGCTTGATTCTTTTAAGTCTTGCCTACCTATATTTTTCTTCATAGCCATTATTACTACCTGGAGTTATAGTGATTCACTTTCTTATTGATTCCATGAGGATAAGGATCTTGTGTGCTATATTCACCTCTCTCAACAGTGCCTGTCATATTGGAGGTGCTCTCAATATTATATATTTTATATATATATATATATATATATATATATTTATACTTATATATGTATCAAACCCATGCTTAATCAATGTAGAAAGCAAGTTGAAAACCAAAAGATTTAGGCAAGTGACAACCGCACACACTTGAAGCCAATTTATGATTAAATAATACCATACCCAAAGTATCCGAAAAAATGAATTCCTTTTTTCCCAAGAAGTAGGCAAACTAAAACATAATATGCTCTAGTTATTTTAACTTGTAACAAAAGAATTGTTATTTAAAAGCATAAAAAAGAAGCTTTAAGATAAATTCTATTTGCAACAATTAATATAAGGGTATGGCATAACATACATTTATTATTTTGTAATTGCTTTAAATAAATAGAGACCAATTTAGCTATGGGATTTGCATCAACTACTGGCCGAGTTTTAATGGTCAGATTGCCTGTCTGTGGATGGCGAGATCTCCTTATACCTTCCCAGGCTATATTTATTTGAGTTAGCCCATTTCTTTGTATAGGCATAGTATGAATTGATAAAGATCTCTGTATTTGGTCAGGATAAAAGAACAAAAGAGGAATATTGAATATCACCTAATCCATAGGACGAGATTACTGCTTGCTTCGTCAAGTAATATTATAGAAATACATGTTATTTTAATCATCTCAAAGATGTCTCCATGAAAAATGTGTTAGAAAACTTCAGCAAAATAATGCACTGTTGGTTGACAAGCCACTTCAAATTTCCTTTCTGTGGAGTTATTTGTGATCTATCATCCAGTCAGCCCTTAGCAGATATTTCTTTACTCCAATAGAAAAATACACTTTTCAACATAATCTTCTCACATTATTGTTGTCCTTCTGAAACTTTAAGTGTAAATTATGTAATATAATACATGTTCCTGGCCAGCCTAATGCTTTAGAAGTTCAAAATCCAAAAACAGATAAATAAACTAATATAGACAGAGCTAAACTAATATGGATAGAGCATGATCATTGGGTAATTCAGTGAAGATTTTGTGCTTTTCCTTAAGTAAAAACTACACTTTACTGCTGACTTTGTCTCCAGAGCAACAGAGTAGTTTAAATGGGAATAAGAAATAGAAAATGCATGTGGGGTTCCTGCCAGTCATTGTGGAATAATAACAGTAATAGATTTTCTAAGAGCATTATTTCAAAGGGCTCTTTACGTTAACCACCATCACACAAATATTTTTTTTCCTGTATTCAGTGGTTGGAACATTTCTTATTCAGGAAGCTGTACAAGATATATTTGGCTTTGGAAGTCCTGCATGGTAGTAGGATACTTTCCCCTTCCTAGGTAATTTCTACTAATGCAGATATCAATTATGCTTTCAAACTTTTCAATATCTCGCCCTGTGTGTTATGGGTAGTGCAGATTGGTTTTGTTTTATAGTCTTTGTTAATGCGTTTGTAGATTGCATTGAAAGAGTCTGAGAAAATTACTCCATACATCAACATCAACAGTGCAAATTGTTTTTTCTTTTTTTTTTTTTTTGGAAATCTACATACTGTGCTAGTGTACTACACTGTACAAATCAGTAAAAAAAAATTAAATGATTAAAGTTGGTTCTGGAAAGTTTTAGGTCGGGAGCAAATGTACTTTTTGAATGCTTCTCAAAATTGAGCAAGAGAAAGGGAAGTAAATAAAAACGACTATGAAACCAAACATATATGCTGCTCTCTTCCTACCATCCAGATTCAGAAATACTTGTGACTTCTGACATGGTGATTAATGTAACATCACTTGTGAAATCAATGAAACTAAAATATTTTCCATACATTCATTGCTTTTCTCTAGCTAATGAACCTTAAATGAAGTTTTATTTATATAGATGTGCTAAGTGTGAACAGAGGAGGTTACTTGGTAATTGTAAGTTAATTAATTATAACTGTAATAAATGTTTCTTTAAGAATTCCTATGGTAACATTTTGCAAGTAAAGATAATGCTCTTCTTTACTCAACCATGTGTAGAAGAATAACCTTAACTGAATGTTGCAATGTTTCTAACCTGCATAGTATAAATTCTAATACATTTAAGTGCCATTGTGCTTAATTTTTTTTTTTTTTTTTTTTTTTTTTTTTGCGGTACGCGGGCCTCTCACTGTTGTGGCCTCTCCCGTTGCGGAGCACAGGCTTCCGACGCACAGGCGCAGCAGCCATGGCTCACGGGCCTAGCTGCTCCGCGGCATGTGGGATATATCTGGACCGGGGCATGAACCCGTGTCCCCTGCATCGGCAGGCGGACTCTCAACCACTGTGCCACCAGGGAAGCCCGTGCTTAATTTTTGTATCAGACTTGCTTCACTGTCTACGTGTAGTTTTCTTTTACCCTCCTGGGTACAGATTGTCTATGCCACATAGAACAAATGATAGGACATTTTGTTAAATCAGGTAATGTCTTTCTCTTCCATGTGTCATGAATTTCAGTGTTAAGAACACTTTCATGGAAGAAACAAAAGCTTTGCACACTTTATAATACACTTTCAAGACTGCCTAACAATACTTTGTTATATTTTACTCCAATATTTTTATAGCACAAAGTGAAATAAAGCATTACCTAATCAGAAGACTACTACCCAGTTGCTTTGCTACATTGATCTTCTGAGAAACCTGCATTGGCTTCTTGTTGCCTTCTGTAATCTCATTCTAAGATTGTCTACAATATGATCCAACCTACTTTTCCAGCCTTATTTCTCTGTCCTTGCATACACCTGGTTCTCCTGCCCGACCAGCCTACTGTCTAGAAAACAAAGATGCCTAGTGCTTTTCCTCCTCCATCACTTTGCTTCTCCATAACTGGTCCCTCTGAGACGCTTTTCCCTATCAAAACTCAAACAAAGAATAGATCTTCCATGTACCCTAAGCCGTTAGGGCTTTTGCTACTCCTTTGGATTTTAGTTTACATACAAAGAGAACTCATTATAGTCTGCTTCAGGTAAGAGTTATGAGTGGGTTCAACGCTCCCTCCCCCACCCTACCTTTTGGATAGAAATTTCTTGGGATTTCTCGTTTTTGTATTCAGAACAGTGTTGGGCAGGTGCCTTGCCCAAAGTATTCCATCAGCAAAATCCATTAAATGAAAATATATCATGAAGGAATTGCATCATTTGCCTTGGTGAGGCTCTCACAGAATGAAAGAAATAAGAATAGTTGTTTAAACAGTCTTATGTTTAAATTAAATGGAGGGGTAAAGTGATAGTGTCAGCTCAGAAGTACACCTACATTGTCCTTAAATAATGACTTGTTTTAGGTGAAACAGGTTCAGTTTCCTTCAGATGTGTATCATGTCTCCAGTATTGTTGCTTCAGTTCTTATCTCCAGTCTGCACTCACCTCCCATGATCACCATCTAGACTTTTGGAGCTATTGCTCATGTATATACACATACATACATATATGTATGTATCTTTCTTTATATTTTCTTTATTCCAGAAAGAATAAAATATTTGTATTTAATAGAATAAATGCTCATCCAATTTTAAGGATTGATTTACATAAATGACACCTACTGAATAAATCCTTGATAAAAGAGAGATGAATTAAAATAATCTCAAAATAGTATCATTTGCAATGAATTTAACTATGAATGGCACAATTATTTGATTCCTCCCATGTTAAGAGTCTATTTTAAAAGTCACTAAGGGGCTTCCCTGGTGGCGCAGTGGTTGCGAGTCCACCTGCCGATGCAGGGGACACGGGTTCGTGCCCCGGTCCGGGAGGATCCCACATGCCGCGGGGCGGCTGGGCCCGTGAGCCATGGTCGCTGATCCTGTGCGTCCGGAGCCTGTGCTCCACAACGGGAGAGGCCCGCGTACCGCAAAAAAAAAAAAAAAAAAAAAAGTCGCTAAGAACGTTTTCCTGACCTAGAGAGCTTGTAAATTTTATTATATACCTCCTGCAAATACTTCTGATCATCAATTTTTTTTTTTTTTTTTTTTTTTTTGTGGTACTCGAGCGTCTCACTGTTGTGGCCTCTCCCGTTGCGGAGCACAGGCTCCGGACGCGCAGGCTCAGCGGCCACGGCTCACGGGCCCAGCCGCTCCGCGGCATGTGGGATCCTCCCGGAGCGGGGCACGAACCCATGTCCCCTGCATCATCAGGCGGACCCTCAACCACCGCGCCACCAGGGAAGCCCTGATCATCAATTTTAAATAATATTAAATTTGAGGTTGTGGTACACTGTGCCCGATGTGTTGATTGGGTCTTCTATGTTGACTTCTTTTCTTGGCATTTGCTTCTTTTCAATAAAGGAGCATGAAGACAATCCAACATAGAAACGGCCTCTTAGGACCATGTTATAGCTAATCAAATAAATGCAGAATTTTATATTTTAGGCTTGCAGAATTTTATATTTTAGGCTTGAATGTCCCTAATTCACCAAGACAGTCACCTCTCACCCCTTGTTAAGGTGATGATCCATGTTAGTTCCCTATCATGTAACTTTCATATTAGACACATCACAGAACTAACCTGGCTTTTTCTTGTAGAACCTAAAAGAAAAGTGAACAAGTACACAGATAATGGGCAAGAGAATAAGGTTTGAGAGTAGTAGTTTTCTACCTGGGAGAGAGAGAATGTGGTGTGGAATAGTATAGAATAAGTTACAATATTCTGCACTTGAAATGTCTGGAGTATATGATACAACCGCACCATCAAATTGGCAAACTAGATTTTTAGTGAGAGGGTACTGCATAGAGAAGGAAGACTGATTGGGTTCTTCAATTGTTTAGTTCAACAGACATTTATTTAGAACCTCATATATGCCAGGCAATGTACTAGGTGCTTCCAAGTACATTGTCATGGAGTTAAACAACCTCAAAAACTTTAACATGATGTACTAAGTGCTATGATACAGATATGAATTGGCATTCTATTGGACAGAGACCTTTTCTTCTACTTCATTTTGTTCCACACAACTCCTGGAATGGTACTACAGAAACACAAGGACATTTGTTGAGATTTGCCTGATTAGAGAGATGGAACTGTGACTTGACTTGGGGCCACCTCCAGTACATGGACAGTAAGACTGTGATTTGTATTCAAATCGGAGAAGGTCTGTGCTTCCCATCAACCTCCGCCAACCAAGTTTACTATTCTTAATATAATTAGCATTTAAATGATTTCATTATGTTGACATTTTAGTCCATGTTATGATTGTTAGTAAAATTAGAAATCCACATGTGGTAGATGATACTTCATAGACTTCATTGAAGTCTGTTAAAGTGAATGATTACATGATTAGTTTCTGAGTCTCCCCTATATCAAAGAGATGGAAGTGATGATAATAAAATCAGTTTCTTTTCAAAAATGACATGACCTTAAACTATAAAGAGGAAATTACAATGCTAGGGAATTCTATGGCAAAAACCAGAACACCACTGAGAAACACAGTAAAAGTTCACCTGCTATAATATGTAAATCCAAAAGAATTTTTATTTTAAATTGAAGGTTGTTCTCGTCAGTTGAGTTTTCTATCAGTGGGCCCAAAACTCAAGCCCTTATAATCCCTGCCTAGAATCCTGCCTCCAAGGGAATTTCCCTGTTCTAAGGAATTAGTTCTAAGGAATTAATCTTGATCGTATTCCTTTTGTCAGTGAAAATTAGTCGCCATCCACATTAGACCCCTAAAGGATCAAAGAATAGAAGCTGGGAAACCAGCTCACCCATGTTATTGCCTCACTGGACCTGTTGTTATTCCATTCATTATATCATTTCATGGGTGAAATGAAAGTCTTTTTTCAAACCCAAGTAAAATAGTGTCAAATTTTTAAGTAAAATTTTATTGAACTCTCCCCCAAATTTCTAATGCTAGATCACTCAACTGCTTTCTCTAGTGAAAAATTTAGTGTGATTTAACTATACATTCCCCATGTAACTTGTTGGACATTCTTCATTTCTCTCAAGTATATTTAGGTTTTGAAAACATCTTTGAGTTCTCTGAGTAAATCATTAATTCAGAATTTTATAGGATTGCATTTATGGTTATTTTGAGAAAAATAATTTTATCAGAATTAAGTGGTTTGTTCTTATAGCAAGTGTCTTATTTCATTTCTTCTCCCCTTTGGTCTTTTCTATTCATCAATTTGTTTTCATCCACTGATGGGGGATCTCGAGTCTGGTGTTCTGAAACTGACTTCATGTGCATTCACTTTCAGAGTGGAGATCCCATTCTATTCTTTGAAATGCTTACCATTTCCAATACCCACACATCTAATTCTAAGAACTAGTTTTTAAAATGTGTTTTCTCCAAGTAAAGTTTTTTGGTTTTGGTTTTTTTGTTTGTTTGCTTTTTGTTTTTTTTGTTTTTTTTTAAATTTCTAAACCTCTTAGAATTAAATAAGCATTGTCCATTTAAAGAGTTGAGAGTTTGGCCGTTTGAGTTAACACAAACCTTTGTGCTTTGGGGTCATCACATAACGTCTTTTAGCCATCCCCCCGGTATGTAGCTCTTAACTTAGGTATTCACTCAAATTTGGTTGACTCTAGTTAGAAAATGTATCTCTAGACATCCATGAGCATGCAACTTTTACTTCCTGCCTAATTCGATGTGAACTGTGTAGATGTTTGTAGGACAAATGTTTTATGCGTCTCATAAATATATCCTTGAAGGTAGTCCCACAATAGTAAATCCTCATATGTAGATGAAACTATTATGTTGATTTAGAAATCTTTTGTTTAATGTAGGAATAATGCAATTCAGGTAAAAGTTCCAGGAGTAGTAATGAATTTTACAAAGGTTACATGTTGAACATTCCTTGAAAAGACTTCTACTTTTAAGGCTTTTTACGCTTCAGAGATTAGATATATTCAATTACTTTTAGAAACCAAAGATACCTCAATAAATCAAGTAATTTAGTCTTTTTCCTCAGGGTAGGTATTGTGTTACCCCATCTTACAGATGAAGCAATTAAGATGCAGAAAGCATGTGAATTGCTTCAGGTGATACACACGGAATAAGTAGAAGAGGAATGTCTAGAAAATAGGCTTTTTACCTTCTCAAAGTCCATTCCAACACTACAGAGACTTTGTTGCAAAGGAAAAATGGGATTCAGAAAGAGAGCTGAATGTAGATACTGGCTCTACCATTTACTAATTCCAAAGAAGTTGTGACCTGAGTTTGCTCTTATGCAGAGATTTAACACCTACTTCACCATGTCCTTGTGAAGATGAATGTGATAAATATATGCAGTTTGCTGAGTGCAACTAATTAAATAGCAGTTATACTTACTTTTTTAAATCATGCTGCTTCTCCAAAAATAAGCATGTAAACCCCGACAGTGAATCTTTGAAGAGGGCAGTTTTCATGTGAATATAAAGGCCCAGGATACTATAAGCAAATTTGTGTTGATTTTTTTTTAATGTACCAGTAAGAAAGAGAAAAATAAGACAATGTCTTGAGAACTAGTTTAATGTGAGAAATCACTAATTTTCTATTTTATCTCTACAATTTTTCCCCGAGTGAATAGAAGTGACTGAAGACCACTTCTTCTAGGCTATGGTTTTGTCACAGCTGGCCCTGAACTTCCAGCTTGGTACTTTCCCATGGTGATGAACTAAACTCAAAACACAACAGAATTTGAGCCAATCAGCATAGACCTGTAAAGATTTCATGCCATATCCCAACATCACACTTATTTGGTCACTGAACTTTGTTGGGCTTGAATTTGCAGCAAATCCAGGTTTAAATGTCATTTTCTCTCCTTCAGTCTTAAATCTGTATACAGAATTGATGCCCCACTCCCCCTACCCAACCTCAAAAAATTGGGAAAGTTGAGTCAACTTATTTTCATTGCTTGTCACTTCATCATGTCTTATTAGGACAGGTGTGGTTTTTATAGCTACCTTGGAGCCCTTTGTAAAGATATTTGGTTGGCTTCTCCTTTTCCAGCAATTATGTCAGCATCTATGTTATGTAAATATTCTCCACAGTCTCTAATTGTTGCAGCACCAGAATCTGTAGAGAAATCAAAACCCTCTGAAAATAGTCCAGTTCGTTTGTGTTCTCTTTCCCTTGTGCCTTCTTCCTCTTTTGTACCCCTGGCTGCCCACAGAGACGCTAATTCTGCCATCAACAACCCTCCATCTTTCTTATAGTGGTATCACCATCAGTGGTCTTGTTTTGAACATAGAACCATAAGAAACATCCTGCTCTCTTCTGACAAAGCTGGGAAAGTGGCCCCTCTCACCTCTCCAATAGATCAGACTGAATTGGCAAACTAATTTCAAGTCATAGATTGAGGTGCCTTTCAGGCTATTTGACTAGGTCTTTCTAGTTAAAGAACAGTATACCTTTCATCCCCCTATAATAGGTCCTTGGCCTTTCTTCCCAAAAATGCCAGGAAGGATAGGTGCTGATAAGAAAGCAAGGTAGGGGATCCACAGAAGTCCCAGGATCACCAACCATGGTTAATGGCCAAGAAGTCATTTTTTGGTATCTGCCAATCAGTATTCCAGTACATTTTCTGAGCTCAAAATATACTCTGCCCATCTCCATCAACAGATGAGTGTTTACCATGCATTGACTCATTTTAAGTACCACCTTATTGTAGGGAAACACAAATGCATAGCACATGCCTCCTCTAGAAGTCAATTCAAAATCAGCATAGATGGGACTGGGGAAAGTAATGAGATCATATATAAGTAAGGGCTAAGTTATGTGTTATTGAATGTAAGTGCTCCACAAGCGTGTAGGAAAGAAAACATGAGGAAGCTAGTGGGTTTTTTTTTCAATTTGTTTTATTGAAGTATAGATGATTTACAGTGTTGTGTTAGTTTCTGCTATACAGTAAAGTGATTCAGTTATACATAAATATAATAGTTTTCATTTGTTAATCCCAAACTCCCAATCCATCCCTCCCTTACCACCCTCCCCCTTGGCAACCACAAGTCTGTTCTTTATGTCTGTGAGTCTGTTTCTTTTTCATAGATAGGTTCATTTGTATCATATTTCACATTCTACATATAAATGATGTCATATGGTATTTGTCTTTCTCTGACTTACTTCACTTAGTATGATCATCTCTAGGTCCATCCATGTTGCTGCATTATTTCATTCTTTTTTTATGGCTGAACAGTATTCCATTGTGTGTGTGTGTTTGTGTGTGTGTATGTGTATATATATATCTATCTATCACATCTTCTTTATCCATTCATCTGTTGCTGGACACTTAGGTTGTTTCCATGTCTTGGCTATTGTAAAGAGTAGGAAGCCAGTGTTGATCATCAAAGGCATCATGGAGGTATCTGCAACTGTGCCTTGTGGGTCTTGAATTAAATAGCTCTTCATGGAATTAAATATAGATTCTAAGACTTTCTTCAGCCTTTTCTTCTCTAAGATGGACAGTAACAATTCTATGACCATGTAGTAACAGAATATTTCTATGAACTCCTGCCATTTCGTGGCTTCTTTTGAACACTTTCCATTTCTATTCACTTGGGAACTCTAGATGTGGAAGCAGAGAGTGTGTAGTGTCACAATAATAATAAAAAGATAAAGATTTCTACATCTTCATGCTTCTGTCAATAGTATATGTAAATGTCACTTCACACATGCCAAAGCCATAAAGCACATTTTGCATTCTCTCTTCTATATTAAAGTCTCTTTCGATGGGATTTATTTCCCATTACTTGAATCAATGCATTGCTCTTTTATTCATCTTTTCTTTTCCACCCTCCATTTGTCTTCATTTAAAACTCATATCTGGCTATTCTCTTCTACAAAAAGGTTCACAGTTACCCATTTTAATAAACAGAACCACATACAGAAATATTTAGAAATGGAAGGCACATTAGAGAATCACCTTTTTCCACACTCTCATGGCTGATGACCTTGAGGTTAAAATAGATTAAGGGATTTGCCTAAAGTCACACACTAGATAAGACAGAGGCAGACTAGGATTATATGACACTTAATTTTACTTTTATCAATATTCAATATTATTCATTCAACAAACATTTATTTGTGTGATAGGAACAATTCTAGGAGCTGAAGGCCAACAGAGGCTCCCCTAGGCATAATTCTGGTCCTGTGGCTCATGTTTCTTTGGGTTTTTTCTCCCTTTGCTGTGCTTACTGTGGCTTCCTGCTATACCTTTTTTAAAAATTGTTTTATTTCTTCATGTATTGATAGTGTCTTTATCTTCACTCAGTCCCAATTAACTTTCCCAAGCTTTTCATTTAATTAATTCCCATCCTCCTTTTCAAGGTACAAACTGGCTCTCTCCTGGCTCAGTGCCATTCTGCCTCATTATCAGGCCTCCATTCTAAAATAATTATTTTGAGTATAATGAAAATGTTAAACATGGTTGAACCCAGTATGTGATTTGTTATAACTGACTGCCAACAGCTGTTTTATAGTATGTTTTGACTTGTATAATAAAGTGTCACATCAAAAAAATAAGTAAACCCTTCATCCTTCCCCCCACCCACCCATTTCATTCTTTGTTGGTAAATATTTGCTTCTATTGTAATGAGGACAGGCTTGTTAGACTTAAGCCTCTTAAGTGACTGAATGGTTAGACACAAAACATAGAAAATGTTCTTTCCTCTAATATGAGGTACAATCTTTTGGCCTTCTACCTTCCTTTGAAGGAAAGTCCATATTCTGTGTGATTGCCTTGTTTACTGTTCCTACCAGCAACTATAGTGATTGCATTTAGTTACAGAACATTTGTTTGTTTACTCTATTACTTGATGGAATATTTTTCTTTTACCACCTAATATTCTCTAATAGTTACCCAGATAAATGTCATTGTCTTATCTTTTGTAGCTATAGACAGAATAAAACCATCTTGTGCTTATTGATCAAAATAAGAATAGCCACAGTTCAGTGTAATGTTTTGTAGAGATACTGAAAAATGGCATTTTATATTTATTTAATTTTTTTTAAAGATAGTTTTAGAGTCTCTTTTTTGGTCATGTTTGTTTTGCTATTTCAAACTCTCATAAAGCATTACAAGAATAGGACAGGAAGATCTCATATTCCCTTTACCTTGATTAACCAACTGTTTACATTTTATCCTATATATCAGTTTCTCTTTCTGTCTCATAAAAAATGATATACATATATATACTATATATTCTTCATATTATATATGTTACATATGTCTGTGTGTATACACAGTTCATAAACCATTTGAGAATAAGTTGGAAACATGGTGTGACTTATCCTAAATACTTTAGCATATATATCAGTGTATTTCCTGAGTACAGGACATTCTCTTACATTACACAGAACAAGAATCAAACACAGGCAATTTATCGTTGATGTAATACCATTATCTAATGCATAGTCCACATTCAAATTTCATCCACTGTCACAATAACGTTCTTAACGGCTAATTGTTTTTTCCCATTGGTCCAGGATCTAATCTAGAATCATGTAAGCCATTTAATTGTCATGCTGTGCTTTACTTTTTTGTTTAAAAGCTTGCATTCAGTCACTAATGACCTGGATAGTGTCTCTTTTTAAAGTAATTTCTGCTTGCTGACTACTGTTCCAAGAATAGGAATTTAAGCCAAAAGCTGTCTAACAAAATCCCTTAGGAATAATGTTATCTGTGCCGGAAATGGCACAACAACTTTGAAACCCTGTTGTGACGACAAGTTTTGGCATTTCAGTAGGAGACAGTAAAGAGAACTCTAAGTTAAGCAACATTTTGCAGTTTTGAAATTTAAAACTTGGAATAGAGATTCTGTTGCCATTCCAGTCAAGGGGTAATGTTTACAAGTAGCCGTGTTGCACACAGATTCACAGTGCAGACTTTAAATCCAACCCTAAATAAATATTTAGCTCAATGATGTGTTAGTGAATGCTTAGTAAAAATCAATGCTTTCATCAAAATAAAATACTGGAGATATTTTTTAAAGTTTGGATGTAAATATTAGTTATTTGTCATTTTTTAATCTAAGTCCCCTTTTTTAAAAAAGCTATGCATTTTTAAATGTCTAGCATTAAAATGAATACAAGTAGTTCCCTCCCCCCCAAAAAAACCAAGGAACACTGATCTGTAGTATTTATGATGCCTAAAGCATGCAGTGTTTTGCTTAGTTCTGTAAATAGAATTATGATTAGGGCTACAAGGTTTCCACAGCAATTTCTAGCCACTGTTGAGCAATAGTGATACCTAAGTCTCAGACAATTTTCTTTTTTCTCCATGTCAGGCTTGCTTCTAAAACTAGATAAAAAGAACATGAAAGAGCCATCGGTTTTACTGACTATGAATACCTATCATGTTTTGTGAAAATTATATGAACCTACCTACCTAAACAGATTCATTTTGTTTTTTTTTTTAAGTATTGTAAAAACAGGCAAAAGTACCAAGTACCAGGAAACTGAGTCAGACCTACTGGTAGCAATTACACTACTGAAAAACCAGATGGTTGACGGGAGGTGCAGAGTCATCCCATGTTATTTTCACGTTTTCCCTCTAAAAGAGAGAGAGATGTTTATACATGCAAGAGACAAATTAGCTACCAGAAAAATACTATGCACATCCATATTCAGCACGTAGATTAAAAATAAAATAATTGTCTGTTCCCTACAGTGGAACAGGCTTGCCCATTCATCCTTGTGATAGATATGCATGCAAAACCAAAATGAAACCAAATCCCTGCAGATGGCTCATAAGTCACAAAAACTGTTTAATCCTTTCATTGTATCCCTTTGGGAAGCCTGCCCCTTGGTTAGTAGTAACATGCAATATGTATAATGTCAAGTATTCTGTTAGTTTTTTAGTAGAAAGGCTTCGTTTTTTCTAACAGAGTTGTGTCCCTGTATTTCATACAAAGAGCTTTATGCCACTCTGTTACCTTAATATGTACGTCCATAGAATTCTGTTGTAGCTTTTGTTTTAATAAGAAAAGTGTCAGTAAGCAGAAACCATGTATGGAAATCTTATCTAAAATTGATTGTGGCTCTTATCTAAATTGATTTTAAGAGGCAGGCAGGTAAATCTAAGGTGCATTTTTACATTGCTCTTTCTAGTGGATTTTGCTAGAAAACAGTTGAGTTTCAAGCAGGACTAAAATGGAAGGAGACCTTGGAGTCTTAACCATTGAACAGATGCAGTAAATGCAGCTTTGGAAATACAGCCGTCACTTCACATCTTTTCCACTGAGTACCTATGTAAGCCAGTCACCAGAGCTGCTGTCATTATAATATTTTTGTACCTTTGTTGAAAATAGACACTGAGAACCCTTTAAACAGAGTAACGTGCCTATTATCAACCTATTTTTAAATATTTCATTCCTTCTTGATTTTCATTCCACTTAAATTTTTTGATGACCAAAACTAATGAGAACTTATAATAAAAAGGTACTTGTTTCTAGCACTGTGAAATTGTTCATTTGTGAGTTGCTAACTTATCAAACCAAATCAGAAATTCTTGATATCTTTATAATATTAAAGCAGTTCCTGATATTGACTCTTGGGAAGGATTTAATTTTCTTATTCTCTAAACTGAAAGTTGTACTGCTTTCTGCGATGATGTGAGATTATTTTTCTCTTTATCCCTGATGGGATTTTATATATATGTGTGCATATATATTATATATATAGTATATATGTGTATAAATGTATGTGTATATACTTATACACATAAACACACACACTAGAATAGTTTTAGGTTATATCTGAACCTTGATATGGCTCCGAAAATAGGCAAATAGGTAGAATATATTGAAGTGTTCAATATAGCAACAGGCATTTAATTGACTAATAATTGTATGATTCCTTTTTAATGAATAAAATAATGCAATATTCTCTAACAATGTCTGCCTAACTTAGTAGTATTTCAGTTTTCAAATGGAAAAACTATAATGTAGGGAGCATAATGAACTTCCACAAAATCAGTGTATAAACTATGCACAGAACCTTGATCTCTAAATCTTCAACTTTAAAATCCCTATCTATCTATCTTATACTATATCTACTAAGTATATATATGATATTGTATTGTATTTGGATGTATATAGTGTAAGATGTTTAAGTAGAAATATTAAATAATAAAATGAATCAGTTATAATTCATGACAATATGAAATGATTCTGAACTATGTGTACTCACCTAACCATTGCGCATATTGTTTCCTTTTAGGAAAAAAAATACCAAGAAAGAAAACAAAGAACAAAATACCCGAGAATTCCTGAAGAACAGTAAGTACTTTAATGAGACAATGATTATACTAGCGCTTCTATGACCTTACAAATTTCTTTTATAGAAATATTCACCTTTCTGTTTTCTAAGATAAGAAACTAACATACTAAGTAAATGGAGCCTTCTAAAACTCAATTTCAATTTACTGGAGCAAACTGAAAATCATTTATCCTATAATCCTCTTAGATAAGAGGCCAGGGTAATCCTTGTGATACGTATATGTGGCAGAAAATGTTTATGTTGATTCCATCATATCTTTTGACTAGCATCATATCATTTTAAATTCTATAGAAGAAAAACAGTAAGTAAAATTTAATCAAAGTACCTCACGTTCTCTGTATGTGATACAAATTTTTTTTCACTTTGAACAAAATTTTAAGCAGAATCAATATGCTTGGTTTGTTTATAGTCATTAAATTAGAATTATTAAAAAATGGCAGCCATCTGCAGGCATTAAAACTAATTAATCTCATTAGTACATTTCTTTCCAATCTTCTCACAACTTAATTACGACGTGTATTTCCTTACATAGCTATTATTTGTTAGTAATAATTGTTTTTATTAAACAAAATTAAGTGCATTCTTGATATCATTCTTTCTGATAAAACTAGTAATATTGTAATGATTTCCTAGATGTAAACAATTACATATAATGTAAATAATTATAAATTTTGAATATGTGAATGTCAAAAAATAGTAAAATAAATATAGGAAAGCAAAATCCACTTTGGTGCCCCATGGTATATCACTTTTAATACCATGGTAGTTTTGAAATGAGTTTTCACATGCATTTCTCTAAAATTTAAAACAGAAATGTTGAAGTAAAATGTAGTGAATTAGCAAAATGATAGATCTATATCTTGATATATATCAAAATAGAATAAAGTCCAATGGAAAGGCTATAAGTGTGATATAAAAAAAGAAATTCATGAATAATTTTTCTAGGATATACACAAATTACACTTAATAAGATTTTCTAGCACCCAAAGAACTTTAAGATGTGATTCATGCATTAAATGATTAAATATAATTAATCATGGTAATGATGATATAAATGCAGTTTATCTTAAACTTATTTTACTTTTGAAGTGTGAGAGAAGCAGGAAGAAAAGGATTTTCTTTTACTTACCTATCTGAATATTATCCCTGTGCTGCCTCACTTTATACAAAGTAATTTACCTCACTTTTTGCTGTGGTTATGGATGGCTATACACTTTCAGTTTTAATCAGAGATTTATAAAATTCAAACTTCAGAACTTTCAACAACTGTTCCTTGTTTTAAAAAAGAAACTCCAAATATGTGAATTGCTTTTCTGAGGTGACATAATATGTTTACATGGTCTTGGGTATAAGAAGGATAATTTAAGAATTAGATTTTTCTATCATGTTTAAAAAAAAGAAAAAGTGCCGCCAATTTGAGTGAATTGCAGAATATGAAATAAATGGGCAATTTCTTTTTGACATGTTTTATTGCCAACATCTTACTGACCAGAGAAAGTCAACTAAGTAATTCAGCCAAAACATAACACCTAGAAATTGTCCCACAAGAAGGCTAGCTTCCCTTTAAGTTTTGTTTTTATGTAAATAAGTCAGTTTTTAAACATAATTTCAATTCCTTACATTACTTATTGGGGAAAAGGTTGGATTTTTAAATGAAAGAACCATGCATGTTTGTTTTAAGGTCTTTATACAAGAGCCAGGTAATACCTACCCTAGCCTCTCACAATTTCTTAGTCATCTTCTTATAATTTTATTGTGAAAAGCTATCAATGGCTTTTTATCTTATCTGATTAATCTATAACTTATTTGGTCTGTTATTCAGTGTGACTTATATAAGTGATTTGATTTGAAATGTAATTTTCAGTAGGATTTAGTATGGCATACTTTGGAAGGACCTGATTCAAGTAATGACATCTTTTGCTTATTTGGAATAATCCTAGGGAAAATAATGTATGTTTCCAAGAAAACAATCATGCCTTTTCTTGGTGCATTTTGTGGTATAGGGCAGTTTTTCCCTTCAGTCTTTAATTGTCTTTTATTTAACAACAACATGTTAAACTACTCGTAAATAATTGTAAGGAAAAAGTGACTCTTTTTAAGATACATATCATCTGATTTAATGGTTCCAGAATTCTTATGCCCTAATCCTTCCATTTTTTTAATTTTTATTTTATATTGGAGTATAGTTGATTAACAATGTTGTGTAAGTTTTAAGTGTACAGCAGAGTGATTCAGTTATACATATACATGTATCTATTCTTTTTCAAATTCTTTTCCCATTTAAGTTATTGCAGAGTATTGAGCAGAGTTCCCTTGCATTACAGTAGGTCTTGTTGGTTACCTATTTTAAATATAGCAGTGTGTACATGTCAATCCCAAATTCCATATTGATCCCTCCCCACTCATCCTTTCCCCCCAGTAACCATAAGTTCATTCTCTAAGTCTGTGAGACTGTTTCTGTTGTGTAAATAAGTTCAATTGTATCATTTTTTTTAAGATTCCCCATATAAGCGGTATCATATGATATTTGTCTTTGTCTGTCTTATTTCCCTTAGTATGATAGTCTCCAGGTCCATCCATGTTTCTGCAAATGCCATTATTTCATTCTTTGTAATGGCTGAGTAATATTCCATTGTATATATATATATATATATATGTACCACATATTCTTTATCCATTTGTCTGTCGATGGACATTTAGGCTGCTTCCATGTCCTGACTACTGTAAACAGTGCTGCAATGAACATTGGGGTCCATGTATCCTTCTTTCGAACCATGGTTTTCTCCAGATACATGCCCAGAGTGGGATTGTTAGATCATATGGTAGCTCTATTTTTAGTTTCTTAAGGAACTTCCATAATGTTCTCCATAGTGGCTGTACCAGTTTACATTCCCATCAACAGCATATGAGGGTTCTCTTTTCTCCACACCCTCTCCAGCATTTACTGTTTGTAGACTTTTTGGTGATGGCCATTCTGACCATTGTGAGGTGATACTCACTGTAGTTTTGATTTACATTTCTCTAATAATTAGCGATGTTGAGCATCTTATTGTGTGCTTTTTGACCATCTGTATGTCTTCTTTGGAGAAATGTTTATTTAGGTCTTCTGCCCATTTTTAAAATTTTTTCTTTAATATTAAGCCACATGAGATGTTTGTAAATTTTAGAGATTAATCCCTTGTCGGTTGCATCGTTTGCAAATATTTTCTCCCTTTCTGTGGATGGTCTTTTCGTTTTCCTTCTGGTTTCCTTTGCTGTGAGAAAGCTTTGAGTTTAATTAGGTCCCATTTGTTTATTTTTGTTTATATTTCCACTACTCTAGGAGAGGGATCAAAAAAGATCTTGCTGTGATTTATGTCAAAGAGTGCTCTGCCTTTATTTTTCTCCAAGAGTTTGATAGTAGTTGGTCTTATATTTAGGTCTTTAATCCAGTTTGAATTGATTTTTGTGTATGGTATTAAAGAATGTTCTAATTTCATTTTTTTACATGTAGCTGTCCAACATTTCCAGCACCATTTACTGAAGAGACTGTCTTTTCTCCATTGTATATCCTTGCCTTCTTGGTCACAGATTAATTGAGCACAGGTGCATGGGTTTATCTCTGGACTTTGTATCCTGTTCCATTGATCTGTATTTCTGTTTTTGTGCCAGTACCATACTATTTTCATGACTGTAGTTTTGTAGTATAATCTGAAGTCCAGGAGCCTGATTCTTCCAGCTCCATTTTTCTTTCTCAAGATTGCTTTGGTTATTCAGGGTCTTTTGTGTCTCCATACAAATTTTAAGATTTTTTGTTCTAGTTGTGTGAAAAATGCCATTGGTAATTTGATAGGGATTGCATTGAATCTGTAGATTGACTTGGGTAGTATAGTCATTTTGACAGTTTTGATTCTTCCAATCCAAGAACGTGGTATATCCTTCCATCTGTTTGTGTCGTGTTTGATTTCTTTCATCAGCATATTAAAGTTTTCAGAGTACATATCTTTTGCCTCCTTAGGTAGGCTTATTCCTAGGTGTTTTATTCTTTTGATGTGGTGGTAAATGGGATCACTTCTTTAATTTCTCTTTCTGAACTACTGTTGTTAGTGTATAGAAATGCAATAGACTTTTATGTCTATATTTTATATCCTGCATTACCGAATTCATTGATGAGTCTAGTAGTTTTCTAGTAGCATCTTTAGGATTTTCTGTCACCTGCAAACACTGACAGTTTTACTTCTTCTTTTCCAATTTGGATTCCCTTTATTTCTTTTTCTTCTCGGATTGCTGTGGCTAGGACTTCCAAAACTATGTTGAATAAAAGTGGTGATAGTGGACATCTTTGTCTTGTTCCTGATCTTAGAGGAAATACTTCCAGTTTTTCACCATTGAGCATTATGTTAGCTGTAAGTTTGTCATATAATGGCCTTTATTTTGTTGAGGTAGGTTCCCTCTATGCCCACTTTCTGGAGAATTTCTATCATACATGGGTGTTGAATTTTGTCAAAAGCTTTTTCTGCATCTATTGAGATGATCATATGGTTTTTATTCTTCAGTTTGTTAATGTGGTGTATCACATTGACTGATTTGCATATATTGAAGAATCCTTGCATTCCTGGGATAAATCCCACTTGATCATGGTGCATGATTCTTTTAACATATTGTTGGATTTCGTTTGCTAGTATTTTGTTGAAGATTTTTGTGTCTATGATCATCAGGGATATTGGCCTGTAATTTTATTTTCTGTGGTATCTTTGTCTGGATTTGGTGTCAGGGTGATGGTGGCCTCATAGAATGAATTTGGGAGTGTTCCTTCCCCTGAAATTTTTTGGAATAGTTTCACAAGGATAGATATTAACTCTTTTCTAAGTGTTTGATAGAATTCACCTGTGAAGCCATCTGGTCTTGGACTTTTGTTTGTTGGAAGATTTTTAATTACAGTTTCAATATCATTACTTGTGATTGGTCTGTTCGTATTTTCTATTTCTTCCTGGTTCAGTCTTGGGAGGTTATACCTTTCCAAGAATTTGTCCATTTCTTCTAGGTTTTCCTTTTATTGGCATATAGTTGCTTGTAGTAGTCTCTTACGATTCTTTATTTCTGTGGTGTCATAACTTTTCCTTTTTCATTTCTAATTTTATTGTTTTGAGCTCTCTCCCTCTTTTTCTTAATGAGTCTGGCTAAAGGTTTATCAATTTTGTTTATCTTCTCAAAGAACTAGCTTTTAATTTCATTGATCTTTTCTATTGTTTTCTTCATCTCTATTTCATTGACTTCTGCTCTGATCTTTATGATTTCTTTCCTTCTACTAACTTTGGGTTTTGTTTGTTCTCCTTTCTCTAGTTGCTTTAAGTGTAAGGTTAAGTTGTTTATTTGAGGTTTTTCCTGAAGTAAGACTGTATTGCTATAAACTTCCCTCTTAGAACTGCTTTTGCTGTGTCCCATATGTTTCAGGTCTTCGTGGTTTCATTTTCATTTGTCTCTAGGTATTTTTTGATTTCCTCTGATTTCTTCAGTGATCCCTTGGTTATTTAGTAGCGTATTGTTTAGCCTCCACATGTTTGTGTTTTTTTTCCTTGTAGTTGATTTCTAATCTCATAGTGTTGTGGTCAGAAAAGATGCTTGATATGATTTCAATTTTCTTAAATTTACCGAGGCTCGCTTTTTGGCCCAGCATGTGATCAATCTTGGATAATGTTCCATGTGCACTTGAAACGAATATGTATTCTGCTGCTTTTGGATGGAATGATCTATAAATATCAGTTAATCCATCTGGTCTAATGTGTCATTTAAGGCCTGTGTTTCCGTAATGATTTTCTGTCTGGATGATCTGTCCATTGATGAAAGTGGGGTGTGAGAGTCCCCCATTATTATTGTGTTACTGTCAGTTTCTTTTTTATGGCTGTTAGGAGCACCTCAGTATATTAGGCAAATGCTATGTTGGGTGCATATATATTTACAATTGTTATATCTTCTTCTTGGATTGATCCCTTGATCATTATCTTGTGTCCTTCTTTGTCTCTTGTAACAGTCTTTATTTTAAAGTCTACTTTGTCTGATATGAGTATTGCTACTCCAGCTTTCTTTTGATTTCTACTTGCATGGAATACCTTTTTCCATCCCCTCACTTTGAGTCTGTATGTGTCCCTAGGTCTGAAGTGGGTGTCTTATAGACAACATGTATACGGGTCTTGTTTTGTATCCATTCAGCCAGTCTATGTCTTTTGGTTGAAACATTTAATCTGTTTATGTTTAAGGTAATTGTTGATATGTATGTTCTTATTGCCACTTGGTTAATTGTTTTGGATTTGTTTTTTTAGGTCTTTTTTCTTCCCTTCCTCCTTTGTTCTCTTCTTTTGTGATTTGAGGACTAACCTTAGTGTTGTGTTTGGATTTTTTTTCTTTTTTGTGTGTGTATCTATTGTATATTTTCAGCTTGTGGTTACCATGGGGTTTTGCTATAGCAGTCTATATATAAACAAGATTGTTTTTAAGTTGCTGGTCTTTTAATTTCAAATGCATTTACAATATCCTGCATTTGTGCTCTCCTCTTCTCACAGTTGCTGTTTTTGATATCATATTTGTGTGAAAATGATTTGCTACCTTTACTGTATATCTGCCTTTACCAGTGAGCTTTTCCATTCGTAATTTTCTTGTTTCTAATTGTGGCCTTTTCTTTTCTGCCTAGAGAAGTTCCTTTAGCATTTGTTGCAAAGCTGGTTGGGTAGTGCTGAATTCTCTTAGCTTTTGCTTGTCTGTAAAGCTTTTGATTTATCTGTCGAATCTGAAGGAGAGCCTTGCTAGGTACAGTATTCTTGGTTGTAGGTTCTTCCCTTTTATCACTTTAAATATTTCATGCACTGCCTTCTGGCCTGCAGAGTTCCTGCTGAGAAATCAGCTGATGATCGTATGGGGATTCCCTTGTATGTTTGTGCTTTTCCCTTGTTGGTTTTAATACTTTGTCTTTAATTTTTGTCAATTTGATTCCTATGTGTCTCGGCATGTTTCTCCTCAGGTTTATTCTATCAGGGACTCTGCTTCCTGGACTTGGGTGACTGTTATTCTTCCCGTGTTAGGAAAGTTTTCAGTATTATCTCTTCAAATATTTTCTCTCTCTCTTCTCCTTCTAAGACCCCTATAATGCAAATGTTGGTGCATTTAATGTTGTCCCAGAGGCCTCTTAGACTGTCCTCATTTCTTTTCATTCTTTTATGTTTATTCTGTTCTGCAGCAGTGATTTCCACCATTCTGTCTTCCAGGTCACTTATCCGTTCTTCTGCCTCAGTTTTTCTGCTATTGATGCCTTCTAGTGTATTCTTCATTTCAGTTATTGTATTGTTCATCCCTGTTTGTTTGTTCTTTATATCTTCTAGTTCTTTGTTAGACATTTCTTGCATCTTCTCAATCTGTACCTTCATTCTTTTTTGAGATCTTAGAGCATCTTTACTATCATAACTCTGAATCTGTTTCAGGTAGATTGCCTATCTCCACTCCACTTAGTTGCCCTTCTGAGGTTTTATCTTGTTCCTTCCTCTAGGACATATTCCTCTGCTGTCTCATTTTGTCTAACTAACTTTCTGATTGCAGTTTCCATTCTGCAGGGTTGTATTTCTTTGTGCTTCTGCTGTCTGCCCCCTTGTGGAAAGGACTGGTTCCTGTCCACCGGTGGGTGGAGCTGGGTCTGTCCCTCCAGCAGGTAGGGCCATATTACAGGGTGTTTATTGGGCAGCTGTATGCTCAGGAAGACTTCAAGCAGCCTGTCTGATGAAGGGTAGGGCTGTGTTCCTGCCCTGTTGGTTGTTTGGCCTGAGGCATCCCAGCACTGGAGCCTACAGGCTGTTGGGTGGGGACAGGTCTTGGTGAGAAGGGATGGCCTCTAGGAGGGCTCATGCCAATGAGTACTCTCCAGAACTACTGCCACCAGTGTCCCCACACTGTGCCAGAGCCACCCCCATCTCCACAGGAGACCCTCCAATACTAGCGGGTAGGTCTGACCCAGTCTCTTATGAGGTCACCCCTTTTTTCTCTGGGTCCTGGTGCTCACAAGACCCTGTGTGCACCCTCCAAGAGTAGAGTTTCTCTTTCCCCCAATCCTGTGGAATTTCTGAAATCTTACCCTGCTGGCCTTCAAAGCCACATTCTCTGGAGGCTCCTCCTACCATTGCCAGACCCACAGGCTGGGGTGCCTGACGTGGTGCCCAGAACTTGCACTCCTGTCGGAGAATTTCTGTGGTTTCATTATTTTCCAGTTTGTGGGTTGCCCACCCCCCCAGGTATGGGATTTGATTTTATCGTGGTTATACCCTTCCTACTGTCTCACTGTGGCTTCTCCTTTGTCTTTGGATGTAGGTTATCCTTTCTGGTAGGTTCCAGCATTTTTTTGTCAATGGTTGTTCAGCAGTTAGTTGTGATTTGGGTGTTTCTGTAGGAAGAGGTGAGCTCATGTCTTTCTACTTTGCCATCTTGTCTCCGCCCACACTGGATCCTTCCTCCTTTCTTTAGTTCCTTCCTTCCTCAAAACAAATGACTCAATTTAAGCCTGAATAATAAAAAACATATAGTTTATTTCTTTAAAATTTTATAAAATATTTATGAAGAGAAATAATCTGAATTAAAATGATGTCAAATGTGTGTTAATATATGTCTTAAGGGTGTCAGTGCATGGAGTAAAGCATGATATTAGGTGACTATTTTTCTTGTCTTTATCTGTAGAATACGTGCTTGTATTATACACCCATGACGAGTAAATAAGCTTTTACAACTTTTATTTGAATCAAACCTTACAAATGAAAGATGTTTTAGCAAAGGAAAGCCATACAGACCTCCTATACTTTTTCTTCAGAGCCCATAGCTTAAGAATGATTTGGTGGGGACTTCCCTGGTGGTCCGGTGGTTAGGACTTCACCTTCCAATGCAGGGAGTGTGGGTTCTATCCCTGGTCAGGGAGCTAAGATCCCACATGCCTCATGGCCTAAAAACCAAAATATAAAACAGAAGCAATATTGTAACAAATTCAATAAAGACTTTAAAAATGGTCCACATCAAAATATATATATATATTAAAAAAATTGTTTTTAATGATTTGGTGATTAAAATATTACTACAGCTCTTTAGAGCACATTGCACTTATATTTCACAAAAACTTTTTGTGCCTAAGAAAGATAAGGAAAATAAGGAAAGAGGACCATTGGATATTGTAGTTTATATTAATAATTTTCCTCTCAATTGCTGAACACTTGGTGGTGCTTTCAAGAGCTCAATGGGTCAGCACTTTATAGACGCTAAACACACTGGAAAATAATAACAAAGAGGATACATATTAAAAATTCAGGTGCTCAAGCGTGCTTCTGAAAAGCTATTCACATTACCCTAGATTTACTAAACCTCTTTAAATACTATTGGGAGTTGATGTTCTCACTCAAGGCATGACTATTAGCATGACTATTATTAACAATCTTGCTTTCCTGGCACACCAAATAGAGCAAGAAGTTTTCAGTAAGAAAGGTCCTAATGGAAAGCAGATTTTAACTAGGAAAGGGTTTGTGATTCACTGGAGAGTAAACATTATTTGTAAATGCTCTGTTCAAGCTTCATTTAGTCAAACCTCTCTTTATTTGAAGTAGTTAAGTCCCTGTAATCAAAAAGTATAGACGTGTGTGTGTGTGTAATAGTAGCATAGAGCTAGGGAAAAAAATTTATCTATCTGGTCTAAAGTTCTTCTTTTAGACATTACCTCCTTTAATATGCTCATTTATAGAGGGCCAGATAAGACAAGTCATTTATCCAAGCTGTTGCATCTAGTGACAGAATCAAGAAAAATTCTAGCTTCATTAACCACCCACTGTTTTTCCTATCTGTAGTATTAATTGAAAGAGCTTATAGAAAAACTGAGGGTTTCAGATTGGTTCAAGAAGCCTGTTCTCAAAATTTTAACTTAATTCAACCAAAACTCTAACAAAATTTTATTTAAATAGCATGGCCTACTCTCTACCTGCCAAAAATTTTATTGTGATATGGCTCACTAGGATGATGTTTATAGTGGAAAGAATTAGAGAGAGTTAGTTAGAGAATCTGAGTTTGAATCTTGACTTCATCTATTCCCCCTCTCGTAGCAAAGAGTCCTGGGGAAGGTGATGACTTTCAAGATCACACAGGTAGATTACTACTGGATAACAATAATACATACATACAATCTACCATCAGCAAAAGTTAAGCAATTACCTCTTTGATTCTCTACTTTTTTTATCTAGATGATGAAAAAAAAATCTGTCTAGTCTGCTTCCTGAGATTCTCTGAGAGCTAATTAGATTGCTGTAGTGATGTTATTACATTATTTTATAAAATCTTATACTATGTTACTGTAAAAAAACAAGTTCCTTTTGTGTGAAAATTTGACTTTACTGTCTTGGGAATCCAATATTTCATTTTACAACAGTCCATTGCTGATGAAACCGAAGTTATTGATTGACGTCTGTTTTAGACAATAATGGTCATCCAGAAAAAAATTCCCTTTTCCTTGAATTTATAATTTACCCTTAATCCTGATCAGCTTTCTCACACATAGACCTAAGAGAGTTCTTATAAAAAAGGAAGAGTGTTAGGAAGGGAAAAGGAGCACTTATTGGGCTCTTAGTTTGTGTCACATGCTCTACTAATTATACAATTAAATTTCATTTGATTATCAAAAGTACTCCTCCTATGTTATCATGGGTTCATCGATAATGAAAATAAGAACTGAAAGCCTTATAAAGTTAGCCTAATTTAGTAAGCAGAAGTTTTACCATTTGAACTCAGGTCTGATTTACCCCTTTTCAAGTTATCACTCTTAAACATTTAACAACGGGTGAAGGCAAAGCCTATTTCATTTTCCTGTATGAATGATGGCATGGTGGGAGGAGGTGGAAGTAAAGAATATATCACTTTTTAAAATGTAATTTGTCTATGAAGAATACTTGATGTACAGATAATACTACTTTATCACTTATCGTCAATAAACATTAGGTTGCATCATGCCTATTTGTCCTTCAGATGCTAAAATTAAACCATGATAGGAGAATTTAATTATTAAAGACAGCTATCTTTAGATAGAAAAAGTAGAACCAAAATTTAAATGAATGATAGCCATAAGTGTAAAAGATCACCTAAAGAGAAAGAACTATATTTACTCTATTTTTTGTTTGTAAATTAACAAATTGATGTTCACAGTATGTGCTTCTTAGATTTCTATGCTTACGTTATTATCTGGACTTGTTCCCTTTAAAATCATTGGTAAAACTTCAGAAATTTATCCCTTTATTCATTATTCTTTAACATTTGCTAGTGAGTGCCTACTGTCTACACTGCCCCAGGTGTTAGAGATACAGAAGTGACCAAAGCACAAGCCTCTGCCATCAGGTAGCTTATATTTAGAGTAATTACAAATACTGGAATGTCTATTTTATAAAGAGAATAACAGTACTTTGACTTACAGTAATTTAAGATTCTCATATGATTAACCATGGTCAGAATCACTTTATGTATTTATTTACTAGGTGACTGAGAATTTTGTTGCTTTCTCTGGGACATTGGGTATGATGGGTTTCCCACAATCATTACTATTCATGGTAAAGCAAAGCTAAACAAATTTTGTGACTTAGGGCATTTCCTAGAACACTAAAGAAGGAGCCTTCTGTAATCATATTATAGCATTGTACTGGCTTTGGAAACTCACTCTCTGTGTTCAAATCCCAGCTCCACTGCTTATTAGCTATGGGATTTAGGGCAATTTAGTAGACCTTGTGATTGTAGGTACTACACTGAGGTTAGCTATTCTACTTATTCAATAGAAGTTGATAGAATTCAGTCCATTTTTTATTTCTAGAAACATTAAGCTTTGATTTGGCTGCTCTTATTGAAATTCGTCTTTATTTTGTTCTGAAAATTTTATCATCTTTCATGACTCAAATATAAGTTGTATAGTTACAAAAGAGAAGGGAAATGCTTTCAGATCAGCAATATGGTTTTAGAGATATGTGAAGTCTAAAGTTAATAAGACTTTAAAACAAATGATTCAGCCGAGTGATTAATGCTAATTTTGATCTGCTCTAACATGGAGACTTATTTACAGATTTGTCGGCACCAGGGCATTACTGTGGGTTGCATTATTCATTTGTGTAATTAAGAACATTGGCAGTGGAGGAAGGAACTGCATTCAGGTCCTTTTTCTGCCACGTACTTGCTGTATGACCTCAGGAAGACAATTTAACCTCTGCCTCAGTGTCCTCATATATTACAATGGAGATAAAAAATCCTATTTTATAGGCTTCATGTGAGAATTCCAGTACACGTTTTTTAAGTGTTTATTACAGAAGTTAATACAGTAACATCAGCAGATAGTACTTCTGTTGTTATATTTGCTATTAAAGATATCTCCTTTGCAATATTAAAGGGGCATTTTTAAAAAATCATAAACCACATACAAGTCTGCAAGGAATAAAGACGAAGGAAAGTACAAAGGACGAAGAGTAATGAAGGCTGGTTAGAAAACCTGAATGCAAGATGAAATTTGGTTTCGATACAGTAGTAGTCTACCATGAGCCCTCTCCTAGAAGGCCTCTTCCTCCTTAAAGCAAATGCTACTGAAATTAGACAAGGCCAATAGCGTGGCTCCCTTTCAGAGAGGTCAAAAGTAAGACTTGAGACATTTTGACAGTCTTCACGGTTCTACAAGTAAGCTAAATCAGCATGCATCCTGTTGTGAAGGGTACCAAAAAGGCTTTCTACCCTACCAAGAAATGCCTTCCTTTGGGGTCACAACTGGGGTCATTTTCTCCAGAGAAAATAACCCTAACCCCAACTGTAGGCTGAGCAGCTTTCCAGAAATAAATTATACCCAACACATGCTATAACAGGCACCATTGTAAAGTTAAGGGCAGTTTTATGCCACTGCATAGCAAAATGACACACTCTTCCTTTAAAGAAAGTTACATAAAATTTTGTATGTGATATCTAAAACTGAAATCGCAAAATTATTCTTTCACCAAGGAAATCTCAGATAACAGCACTTCTTATTTTGCTGCTTTTTCCCCCGTGTTAAGGAATCAACTGAGTTCCTCCTCATTTTAGTACCTCACCTATGTTGTTAGTAAATTTCACATCTACCATTTTAATTTGCTTTATTGTTTGTCATTCTTTTGCAAATATCGTAAAAATCCCTTTATAATACTGACATGGAGTATCAATACCAACACCACTCTCCTTTTCATGTCGAATCCTGTTCTGCCTGTAAAGACAGGTATATCCCAGCCTTAGTAATAATGATTCATTTATCACCAGAATGTAATTCATGGTAAATATCTTATTTTTCTCTTTTCCTTAAAAGTTAATTCTTACATAAACTACACACAATTTTATTTCTTTCCTATTCTAAAATATAAAAAATCTGGTTCAGCATATGCTCCATTGTACATTTGAGCAATTTATGTCTCCTTATGGCTAATATGAATTGCTTAACCCTGCTATTGTTTTTATTTTCCACTTTCAAAAGTATCCTGGCAAAGCCTATGTTTATGAATTGGTACAAAATGTTTCAGACTGAGGAAGGAAAGTCTCTAAACCAATGCCCAATGTGCATTGGCTTCCTAACTCGATGACCCCCAAAGTGGTATTATATGAATTTTCAACAGTCTGAAATGTAAAAACTAATTATTAGCAGTTTTGCCAGTTGCTCAGGGTTTTTGCTTATCCATTTTATTTTGGCATGTAGCATTGACATGTTCGCTTTAACATCTCCTGGGAAGTACTTATTTTTTATTAACTATGTAATATTTGAACATTATTTAGCCTTGAATTTTCCTTCTCTTTTGTATTTTAAAATACATTTTCCTCATTTTAGAGGTTTTCATAATGCCCCCCATTATGTCTTAGAGCATTTTATATGTGATAGTATTTATAATATCATTGTATTCTAGAATGCATGATTTTTAAAAATTTATCTGAATTATAACTAACATAATTCTAGAAAAAGATGGGTTTGCATAATTGTGCAATTATTAATATGCCCATTGTTTCCAATTATGATGAGATTTGAACAATTGTCAATATGGTTTATGAAAGGCAAAGCCAAATTTGTTATTGAGACAGCTAAAGAAATGGAGAAAAAACAGGCAGTCCCCCACCTATGAAAGTTATGTTTTCTTTCTATTTCATGAGGTAGATATTTACTGAGAGTCATTGCACAAACAAACCCATGAAAAGCCACAGTCTCCACTGAGCCACAGTATTTAGAGCATTGGGAATGGGGATGGCATGAGTGAAAGGGGGACAACAGCAAAATGTTTCTCCATTTCTCCTGACACTGAATTGACCCTGCCCAAAATTTGAAAAATAAGTAAAGCTGGCTTTCCATACTGCCTTATCTCTTTCTGACCTTTGCTTTTTTCCTGATGTAATTCTGTTTCCCACCTAATGTTCTTGAGATGCCTTTTCTTTAAAGCGGTTTCAGCTTCTAATTTCCTAACCCCACTTTTCTCTTGCTCAGCACGCCTCAGTGCAGCTGGTATAGGGAAGCTACTAAGAAAAAAGGAACCGGCTCAAAGTACTCGCACTGGCCCTGCATTCTCTCTGCTCTCCCCCAACCCCTACACACAATAGTGTTAACCCAAAAAGCAAATGACAGAGGGGATTTTACACAGTGTGAGGTCCTGAAATGATGAGCTCAGATGGTGTGGGTGGAGATATTTGGGGACACAAACTTTCAGTCCATCGCAACCATCTATACCAACCATTCTATTGGGACGACTCAGATCAAGAAAGTAGCGCTTAAATTTTAATTTTCAATTTCTGTCATAACTAACTCTGGATGTGAATATAATTAGTAATGATGAAACAAATGCTGTGTTCTTTCTGTGCTGGTATCAACAGTTATGGAAGTGGCACAGTGAGACCAAGCCAGCCCATGCCTCTGTCCTCGGACTGACGGCAACGGTGGTCCCCATTAACTGAACGCTTGCTTCCCCCTGAGCACTTCACATGTAATTTCCCCTATTTCACAAACGAGCAAACTGAGAGGCAAACTAGCTTTCTTAATGTAACATATCTTATAATTTTTGAGCTAGATGCAGACTCGAGTCTATATAGTGCTAAAACCCATACTCTTAAACAGACAAACTTCAGACTTATACCAAAACAATGTTTGAGGAATTTCTCTCTGCATGAGAGGGTGAACTCCTCGAGTGTGGTAGGCGAATCACCTTTGTGTCCCAGACTCTGTGCCAGAGTTCGTGCTCAGTGCTAGTTGAACCAAACTGATGACTTTTTTACTCAGATCTATCATAGTGGTGGCTTTATTGAAAACTTTCTTTTCTCTTATTTTTCCTCACCAAAGCTAGATTAATCCACATCCCCAAACACCCCATTGCAATAAGGTTTTCTTTTCAAGAGTTGTATCTTTAGCCCTATACAAATTTGTCATTTATTTTGACCTTTTTTTAATTATGATAAAATATACATAATATAAAATTGACTGTTTTAACCATTTTTAAGTGTACAGTTCAGTGGTATGAAGTTCTTTCACACTGTCGTACAACCATCACCACCATGTACCTCCAGAACTTCTTCATCTTCCCAAACTGAAACTCCATATCCATCAAACAATAACTCCCCATTCCCTCTCTCCACAGCCCCTGAAAACCACCATTCTACTTTCTATCTCTATCAGTTTGACTACTGTAGGTATCTCATATAAGTGGAATCATGCAGTATTTGTCCTTCTGTGTCTGACATATTTCACTTAGCAAGGTCCATCCGTGTTATAGCATGCGTTAGCATTTTTATGCTTCTTAAGCCTGAATGATAGTTCATTGTATGTATATGCTACATATTGTTTATCCATGTATCCTATAGTTTATTGAATAATGTAGCTGTCCAATGTGGAATTCTTTGCCATTTCCTAACTTAAGATGCAAATATAGAAATGCAATGAGTTTGTGACTTCTAGGACAGCTATTCTTTTATGTCATAAACTCTAAAATTAATCACAGAATGCTAGTTGAGTATAGGCAATCAGCAAAAGAAATAGATGAGTTTAAGATAATTAGGGTGTCTGAGTCATAAATATGCCATGTTTTAACTGCTCCAACTAGAATTAGCCAGTCTTCATGTGATTATCTGATGTTTTTACACATCAACTTTTCTTCAGAAGATTTGAGAAGCCACTGGTATTTTTAAATTGCCATTTCTCTAAAAATAAATAGAGGCTTGTTGATTCAAAATAGGAATGCAAATTTATAACCTTCAACTTTTTTAATACTACCATTTAACTTCTAATCTGTGTATTATGAACTATTGTTCAAGAATTACTGGATGAATCTTAAATCAATAAGAAAGAAATGATCTATTCATCCCTTCATGTTTTCAACAAATGTTTCTTATGTGCTTACTATTTTTACAGCCAGCATTTACTGAATGCAAGATACACACACATGTTTATAGCTGTATATATCTTCTAATAGACAAGCTTTATCACCATTTTTACAGATGAGGAAGCTGAGGATCAGAAAGGTAAAGTGATTTTCACAGCTAGTAAGTGGCAGAGTTGGAATTCTAGATGCATGGCTCTTGCTCTCTGCCACCTCACACTGCCCCCCCTCTACATGCTATGCATGGTGTTATATGCAGGGCAAGACACCATCTCCACCCTGGAGTAATTCACATTATAGTGGAATTGGTGAACATTCTAAAATGCATCATAATAGTACGATAAGAAATACTTGGAATCCAGTTGGACATGGCTTAACATCGCCTGAAAAACTTTACAGAATAAAGGGCAGTCCATCTTGACCTTGCATGACTTGCTTCCATGCTGGTTTTCCACTTTGATTGCTAAAGAATTTACTTAAGCACATGGTATGGTTGGTTAGGGTTGAGGCTGTAATGAGATCATGAAGGTCAAGTTCAAGTGTTTGTTTGAAGTTAATCTCTAGCCAGTGGAAAACCAGCTTTTTAATGTTATTTTTTCTGCTTAATCTCTCATTCTGTAGAAGCCTTAGTAATAGTAACAATTTTTAAAAAAAAGATAAGTTTCAGAAAAATAATTTTTGTTAGCTTGTTAATGTTCTTGCATTATAGAAATGAGGCAAGATTTAAGTGTATGACCTTGGCTTTTGTTCAGAACCATTCCTTCTCTCGGGTGATCCTCAACAGTATGATCCATAATAACCTTTCGTTGCTATTTTCTGACCTGTTGGGCGAGGCACTGAAGCCTGCTTCCCAAGGTCTGTGTTGCTTTAAGTTACCGCAGTGAGGAAATTTCACAGTGCTGTCATGCTTTTGGTTAATACAGTTTTGTGTTTTGCTTGGAAAAGACAATTCTGATAGTGTCCTACTGATTCAGATGTTTTCTGACAGTAGCTGCCTACCAGGTTTGCCTTCATTGACTTTTCAATGTTCTGTTACAAATAACTTGCATGTACAATTTGATATTGAAGGGCATAGAAGGTTCCCCACTGTGCATGAAGTTGGAGCAGCCCTGAGTCACGGGGTGGTGTGTGCTTATTCTCATTCTGAAATCACCCACTTGTCCTAGGCTGTTGCCATTACAGGGTTGCCTTTTCTCTGTCATTCTTTTTTCTTCTCCCTGTTTTATTCTTTAAACTTCATTCTTAGAAATCCCCCATGATGAGTGAAACTTGATATATAAAGTCATAGGTGTTTTCTTATTTTTTTGGACACCTGGAATCCACAGTATATTGAATTGCAAGTACATATTTTGTTAGTAATTTTAAAAGAAACCTATTTTTCGATTCTTCTGAAATTGTGGATGGTTAGAAATGTCTGTTATAATAAAAATAACTATCAATCATTTAATGAATGCCTACCACTTGCCAAGCTCTGTGCATAGCAATTTTTACATGTTATCTATAATTTTGACAACTCTACAAGGTAGGTTATCATTGCCCCATTTACAGATGAGGAAACTAAGACTCTGAGAGATCAAGTCACTTGCCCAAGATAATAATAATCACTACTCTCTCTCTAATCATGCTTGACTTTTAGTATCTAAAATGATAGTAATGAATAGTGTTTGGATTTGTAGAGCACTTCACAGTTTGCACGGCAGTTCACATACGGTACCTCTTTTAACCTCACAAAACTGGTATCTGTACTTTCTATTTCGTCTTAGTCTCTGTAAGACCATTTTAAGGCTCCAGATTCTGAAATGGATTATGAATTTCCTTGGGCTGAAATATCACCCTTTGTTAGGTTAGCATCATTTGAAATAATAGCTTCGTTTCTACCACTGCTAGTTTATCAGTGGAGAAGGCAGCTGGAGAACTTGCCTGTTGATACCCTTGAAGAATTCGGGGCATTATGCTTACCCAGACAACAGCTGCCTAAAGCAGAAGCATAATAGTGTTTTCGAGACCATAATTCTCTGCCCAAGAAATCTGTGTAAAAATTATATACATAGCTGCTATTTTTTACTGTCCCCTACCAAGATCCCAGCCCACAGCATCCTTGCCATTTAAAGACGTTCCAGTCTCTGCAGACTGTTCCCATATCTTCATATGTACTAAAGCATCCTATTCATTCATATACATGAATAGACATAGGGAAGAGGGGGAGGAAATAGACAAGTGCACAGAGAGAGAAAGGACACCTTACAGTATTACACAAGGATAAGGTTACAGGAAAATCGATACTAAGTACATTTCTGTCTCATCACTAGTAGTTCCAAAACTCAATGACCTTAGATTCTCTGACATAACTAACTTAGGGTGGAAAATACCAATTGGGTAATGGGAACAACAAATAAAAAAGTTTAAATAGAAGAAAAAATAAAACAATTAAAGCCACCTGTTATCTCCCATCCCCCATGGACCACAAAACCACCCTACTCATCATTTCAGAAAGTTCCCTATTCTTTCAAACACCAGAGCTTTGGCTTGAGAGTTTGTCCCCACTTTTCCTGACCTAACCTCCTCCTATGCTGAGTTTCTCCATCTCATCTATATCCCCAGAGCATCTACCACAGCACTGCTCGGATCTGCTGGATGGGAACAGAGTCAGCCATCAGTAGGGTAACCTTGCCACCGCCTCACCCCCATCATACCAGAGAGCAGTCCAGCACTTTGAGCACAATGCCCAGCACACAGCAGAGGAGTCTACAGCACCAGACCCTGTGCTAGTTCTGAGGGTTAGCCTCAAGGAATATTTATTAGAAGAAAGGGAATGAAGAAGGTAGGGAAGGGAGGAATGAGAGAGAGGAAAAAGAGACGGAGGGAGGGAAGGGGAAGGAAGGAAGGCGGAAGATATAAAAAAACAATGTCATGATTTAATCTATCACGTAGTTTTTCATATAAAACAGTTTTTTCAGCAAAGACATTTGAAAAAATAAATATTTCAGAGTCATTCAGAACTCACAATGGGGATGAGGGAAATGAGTTTTATGTAGGACTAAAAGTCAGATCTTATCATTTGTTTTCCCACTATTTTGGAAGTTTATTTTTCTTATTACTATTTCCACTTTTATTATGACAAGGTCTTTGTTCACTCCTTAGCTAACAAATTTTAGAAACAGACAATTTTATATGTTTTTATAATGTAACAAATAAAATAAGAAGGCAAAAGAATTTTATCTCCCAATCTACAAATTACTGCATTAAAATATTCCTAAATAATGCAAAATCCACCATATACAAGTGTGAGGGTGAGTGTGTTTTCTTTTTTGGTCTCTGTGAGACTGATTATGCTAATTGATACCAGTGCTCCTAATAGGAACTAACTACTCCCCAAGGAAACACCATTTACTATTCATTCTCCTGCTCAGGCGCTCTGTAGCTTTACTTTCTCCTTTTTAAAATTTCTCAGCACTGTCCTCATCAATCCTAAGAAAACTCCTGATTTTTCTAGCACTTCTAGGCCTTGAGGGGCTGCATGCTACCATTCTACTGCTCTTCATACATTCCAACAACTAGAAACTCATGGATAGAGTGTTGGTCATAAGACACATTGCTCCGCTTAATGATTGAGACTTGATTCCAATTCTTGCTATACTTGTGGGCAGACAATGTATTTATTAAATAAAAAGCCGATGTTTTATTTTTCTTCCTATCTCTCTGCTACTCAAAAACAAATATCCCAGGAGCAATAGTTAGTTAGCAGTCACGGAAGGCAAGAAGATTAAACAGAAAAATAAACAATCTTGAGAAAAAGAAAATCAAGTATGATTTTTGAATAGTACCTTGAAATGTATTATAATCACTTCCTAACTTCTAAATCAGATCTGACCAACACATACCCCAGTATCTATTGAAATCTATAGGTCAGTCAAATATTACACAATGAGAAAGGAATATTTATTAGTCTTTGTGCATTTATAGGCGTAGAAGATGCTGTGTGAACTGGTTTGAATTTTTCATCTGTTCATTATCTTATGGTTTCAATTAGTAATGAGCAGAAAATTGAAAAAGATGGAAAAGAAAGAGGGGAGAAGGGAAGAGTAAAAAGATCAAGGGCTGCAAAAATTATAAAAGAACAAAGTAGTTATTCACAAGATAGAAAAAGAGATATTTCACAAAAACGAGTTGGATTATGGGTTGGAGGGAAAAGACCACACATATGCACAGCCACATACACGCACACATCACCCACACATGTGATATACTGACCACACACAAAGATGTACACACATGCACAGACTCTGCCTCAGATGTATCATCCACACACACAAAAGCACAGACTACACACTTGCTCACAAGCACACACAGACACAACAAAGTTACGCTCCCATATCTCATAGTGGCTTCCCTTGGTCCTCAGTGCTCTGGGGGCAAGGATGGGGAGGGCAGGGCTCACAGTTGCCTAGGACTGGCCATGCGACCAGATCTGTAAAGCTCCACTATCTTTGCTGTGCTGCACCTTTATATACTGCTGTACAGTATCATTCCAGAAAATCTTAAATTTATAGTCTGTATGCTTCAGATATCTTTTGGTTCCTAAAGCAAATTCAGTGACCATCTAGCTTGAGGAAGCAGAGTCAGTGCCAAGGAGTTACGAGCAATATTGCATTCCCTTGAATTAAATATCGTGGATTGTACTTATCTAACGCTGAATTCGTACAGTAGGAATAATAACACTGGCCTAATGAGGAATAAGTGAAATAACGTTTGTAACACACCTAATACAATGCCTGGTGCATAAAAGATGCTCTAAAAAAAAAAAAATGGAAAAGGGCGAGGCGTAATTTTACCTTTGTTATAAAGATTTCTAGCTGCTCTTGGTTTGGTTGATTTCCCTCATATAATCTACTAGATCTGATCACCTTTTAGTGTCCTAAGAAATATTAATAAAGACTACTTAGTCCACATTAATCTGTCTCTGAAATCTGAATAAAACTTTAAAACTTTCAAAGGTAGTTCAGAAATACACACGAAGTAAGTGTTACGTATATATTTCCTCAAGGCAGTCAGTTGAGTATGATTTTAGATCATATATCCGTGCACTGGAGAAACCCTTCTGCTATGACAAGCTAGTTAAATTGTGAGATTCACCCAGTTTATAAAAATCAACATGCTTTTTTAAAAGAAAGCATTTAAAAAAATTCTTTGAAGTGTTAAGAAGAGGATAATGTTATAGATGTTGGTTAAAGGTAGTTGTATGGAATTAAAATCATCTAGCTCATGACTATTTGTTCAGATGTCCCTCCTACAAAAATAGAGTTCTTATGTGTACTGAATTCTCATAGTTGACTTTAAATTCTGCTTCCTGTATTAAGTAGAAAAATAGAGTCATGGAACTGTGGAATTGGAATTTGGAAATATGCATTTCAATGCCATTTGGATATTAAAAGTATTAGGAAACTATATTGATACACAGGCATTTTTAAGAGTCAGTTCTAAGTCATTTTTTTAAATTTTAACCTTTAAGCTTTTACTTGGAAAAAATTTCTTATAATTTTAAGATCATATAAAAACCATAGTGTTCTGAATGGCTTTATGTGAACTTTGAAGCAAATAACTAACACGGTATGAACCCAAGCAAGGCCCCAGATGATTCTCTCTAGCAGTTAGTTTGTAAGGAGACCTTGTAATATAGACTTGTTGGGGTTTCCAGGTAAAACATCAAATACCAGCTGTACTTTCACGCTCAGTGGTGTAGAAAGGCAGAGAGGAGAAGTAAGGATGTGGGCACCAGGTCCTGGGCTAAAGGTTCCCGTAAACTTCCCCAATTCTTTATGCTAGCCTACATCCTCCCCTAGGATCAAACTGCCCTGGGCTACAAACTGAGACTCGGAGAATATATTTGTTCATGACCGCACACACCAAGTACAAACTGATGTAGAATATGTTACGTACCTGCCTATTTCAGGGCTGAGTGTCATCATTTGGCATTATTGCCTTTACACTGTTATTTCCACCACGACACACCCATGAGGCAAGTCTGAAAGAGGAAGGCAAGACTTCACATCATTCTTAGAGCCCCTGCCAGGCTTTGGATTTCATTCTTATTAATTTGGGTTGTAGTTGCAAAAAGCCAAGCCACAAATGACCTTTGATTATTTTATGAAACCTAAACACACTTGTCAAACCCAACCATGCAGAACGGTGCAAATTAAGTCAACTTTTACTCTGGTTTTGTGCCAAACGGGATGAAGCCTCTGGTGGCCTGGACAGCTCTATTTCCTGCTTTCAATTTCAGAGAGTCTAATTAGTAAATCAAACTTTTAAAAGCTGTCTAAAATAATTAATTAGGTCATAATCACTCAGAAGCATATTTTATAGTGTACTCTAATCTACTATCTTGTCTAAATGCTTGAAAATGGTATCAATTTCATTATTAAAGAATTAATTATAATTGGGCATAATCCTTTGGTGATGGAGGGTGAAAAGAAAACATACTCTAGCGATAAATTGTTCACATATGTGAAGTAGATAAATTCTTCCAGAGCTCAAGAGTGCTAGTTGTGCTCTGGAATTATTTTCTGGTTTTAATAATATTCCGTTTTAAAAACCTTATAAACATCACCCAACAAATAAATGCCTCATAGGAAAAAAGGGCCCTCTGTCTGAATGTGTTCATTGCACATGGACAAGTTATTTTCCTCCTACTGTATCCAAAGCATTTCTGACCATCATTACATTAGTACAATAAAGACAAGGAGAATGTATGTGTCGTATCAAACTCTGTACTAAGGAGTTTTACCCACATTATCCCATTTGTTCTAAAAATATAATGTTATAAGGAATGTGTCATTTTTACAGATTGAGGAGGAGAGGTCCAGGGAGACTGAATGATTTTCAGAGTTAATAAGGGCAAGATCTAGGAATTGAATTTAGGCCTATGTAATTCCAAATCTCACCTTTTTTCTCTTTTTTTAAACTATTTCAGGTTTGTTACATTGGGGACCCTAGTAACAAGTTTTCTTGAGGGTCCATGAGACTTTTTTTAAAAAATCCTGTCCTTTCATTTCAATAATAATTTTAAAGTGTATACGTATTACCACTTATGAATACAAAACAGCTACTGGGCAGTGATCAAACAAGAAAAATATTTTAATACAATATAATTTCAGTTGTTAAGTCATGATTTCTCAAACAGGGTCTTCAAGCCCCACTGAGGGATCCTCAAAGATTTCTTTCTTTTCCTGAAAGACACCTGCGCATGACTTGTGCTTATAGATGAGCATTGAAAAACCATGAGCATATAGAAAACCATGTCCTGCACTACCATAGAATATTTTATGGACTCCTGAGTATTTTAAATTAATTCTTCAGATTCCAGATTGCATTTGTCTATTTTCACAAGCATTAATGATCTTCAAACCCTACATGTTACCAGATGTAAAAAATATCTAGTCATAAACTCTTGAGTTTGAATTGTATCATGTTTGTTATGGAAAATTTTCTTTGACCAACCATTGGGAGCCGACATAAGCGTCCAAAGCAAGAGCAAGTATTTGCTCAAATGATTCTTAGCGAAGATGACACTTGTTCTTTTATGCATTTAATATTCGTTTTACTCAGTTTTAACCAGGCCCCTGAGTTCTCCTTTATATATTTTTGTTCCTGGTTTACATACATATTAATGAGTTCCATGAAGCGTGGTGTCGTAATATCTTTGTCCCTTTTATATGCCAGTACAGTGTGCTTTTATTTGACAAATAGCTTTTTTCAACTGACATTTTAATGCCACATTCACAAAAAAATCAAGCAAAAATGCTAAATACAATTTGGTTTGTCTGTGAGGTAGGGTTTTATGAAGAGCTTTCCATCAGAAAAGCTACATGGAAAAGATAATATATGAAAGCTGGGAAAATATAGATAATTACCTCACATCCTAATATTTACGCAAGACAATGTAACTTTTTACCAATTACAAATAGAAAAAAATCTTTTAAAAACAATATTATATCATCCCCTAAAGACTAATTCTCAATTTTATTAAGATTCAACAATAGAAATCCTTTCTGAAAATTAACCTAAAATTTCTCATTTGGAGCGACAGCTTATTTTGCTTGTATTCTGCTCCTAAATGTTCCTATCTTTAATATAAAGTCTCTTAAGCTGCATGAAGACTAATTTTCCCCAATCTTGTCTTTCATGGACTATGGAGAAAAATGCCATGAGGTAAAAATGTTGCTGTTTCTTTAAGCTCCTACTCATTCCTTTTTAATGTTTCTTTTAGGATCTAGCAAATCAAATAAGAAAATTTAACTTATAAATAGTAATAACACCTAAGATCAATAAATCTTGCCTGTGCCCATCCATGTCAGAGAGAAAATATAAATATGAACCATTTCAAAATCTTCTTGCATATTTAGGCCAAAGAGTATTGTAAACTAAAGCTGTGGACTTCAATTGATCATTACAGTTTTACGGGTATACTGTTGTAGTGACTTAATGTGTTTCTCAGAAGAGAAAGAATAGAGGTGACCAATGCTCATCTATAAATGGCAATGAGTAATGTGAAAACAAGAGCACAGATAATATACCTGTTAAGGGTTTCACAAATGTATAAACCACAAAAATGTTAGATTCATAAACGAAGTAATCAAGAACATCTTTTAAACACTGTTGTCCTCCTAATTTTTTTTTAGGTTTTATAAAATATATTACATACATAAGTAAAACCATAATGCAGACTTAAGTGCTTACTTAAAATGTATTTTTGGAATGAAATTGGGTCATTTGTAGAGACATGGATGGACCTAAAGAGTGTCATACAGAGTGAAGTAAGTCAGAAAGAGAAAAGCAAATATCGTATAATAATGCATATATGTGGAATCTAGAAAAATGGTATAGATCATCTTACATGCAAAGCAGAAATAGAGACACAGAGATAGAGAACAAATGTATGGATACCAAGGGGGAAAGGGGTGGGGAGGGAGGAATTGGGAGACTGAGATTGACATGTATGCATTACTGATACTATGTATAAAATAGACAACTGATGGGAACATACTGTATAGCACAGGGAACTCTACTTAATGCACTGTGGTGACCTAAATGGGAGGGAAGTCCAACGGGGAGGGGATATCTGTATGTGTATGGCTGATTCATTTTGTTGTGCAGTGGAGGCTAACACAACATTCTAAAGCAACTATACTCCAATAAAAATATTTTTAATAAAATTAAATAAATAAAATGTATTTTTGAAAAATTAAGAAACTTTTAATTTTTCCACATAGTGTTATATTTATGAATTCTTTTTTTAATTTTTTTAAATTCCTATTTTTATTATTTGCACATTCCTATTTTTCCACAACTGTGTTTGAGTGTTAAGACTGAGTTTTTTCTTTTTTATAGACATTATAACATTAGCTTTAATAGTAATTAAAAATTAACGATAAAGTATAAAAAGGAATCTAAAAATTCCTGCTGTATAGAATGATGGCTACTAAAGACCATTTGTAGGTGACTTGGTATTGACAGAAAAGTATACAAGTGTGGATTTAGTCAGATGTTAAAATTCCTTTCTGGGGGCTTCCCTGGTGGCACAGTGGTTGAGAGTCCACCTGCTGATGCAGGGGACACGGGTTCTTGCTCCGGTCCGGGAAGATCCCACATGCAGCAGAGCGGCTGGGCCCGTGAGCCATGGCCACTGAGCCTGCGCGTCCGGAGCCTGTGCTCCGCAATGGGAGAGGCCACAACAGTGAGAGGCCCACATACAGCCAAAAAAAAAAAAAAAAAAAATTCCTTTCTGGAACTCAGTCCTCTTGGCAAACATAAGTATTGTGTAACTCTTTATATTTTAATTGGAGAAAAATGCCTGCGTGAAAGGATAATTTTTACTTTTTATCTTTTCCAGCAGCACGTGCTGCTGTTTGACATGCCAAATGGAAAAATCAGAAAGAACTGAATTAAATATCTCATTATCCAACAGATTGAGTAAATTATAAATAAGAAAAATACATACAAAGAGAGGCTCAAATATAACCTTGAGCATAATGCTTTGAAGGGTTGTAAGAATTTTCAATATGCCTTCCATTTTCATCCTCTTAAATATTTCAAAATATACTTAAGATGTCATAGATAAATAAATAATAATGCTTCCATTTTAACTATAGCCTATCTTTTGAAAGCTGTTTATCACCAATTCCTGCTATTTTATATAATGGGCCTACCAACCTACAGAATGAATGACATCCAAACTGACCAGGACAGACTTAGGAAGCTAAGTACACACCAGTGCAAGAAGAGCAATTTGTCTAGTCATAGGATTTTTGTCTTCAAAATGCTTTACAGGCCTCGAGAAATTCTAACCACACCCCAAGAGGTAATTTGCTATTACTGACAATTTATGATTAAAAAAAACTCTTGGCTATCTCTAATTTGCCCAAGGCCAAAGAAAGTCAGATTAAGGTTTTTGGCCTCAAGTTTTTAAGTCTGATTGATTATTTGGATTGCACTTTATTTTTTAACTTTAAGTTTTTTTATTATTTTAGGAATTTGGCATCATTTGTTACTGCAAACCTATACTTGTACTTGAGATTACACTTCTATTTTAAATTCCTATTTTCATCACTAACAGCTTTTTATGCTTTTCTCCTCTTTTTTTTCCCCAAGCTTTATTTTCTTCCAGAAAATTTAAAGAGTTGTATTAAAAAACTGCTTGGTCATATTTCAATTAGTCAAAACTTGACACCGATAACAGTTGCAAGTGAAGAATATTCTTCACGCTCTGTGAACAGAAGAGTAGATAATTCAAACCTAGGTCCCCCTCAGAGCACAGTCAGAATATAGGAAGAGAGTTTTGCCTCTCAAAAGTGAGGAGCTGTGGACAAAAGACAACATGTGACTTGAAATCCTGATCCTCCCTTTTTAAAGATACTACCTCTGAACTCTAACTAGAGAAACAATATAAAAATAGAGGGAATTCAGTCTTTGTTCAACTTTGGGTTGGTGTTTAAAAGCCACAGACTCCTCTTCAGTACATTACTGGGCTGAAGTGTAGAGAAACCTTTGTAAATCAGTACTACTTATTTAAAAAATAATTTGTTGATTAATTCACAACATTTTATTTACTATCTTTTATGCCAGACCCTATTAAAAGCACTGGAATTATGGTAATAAATGATATGAACCTTTCCCTTAAAAAGCTCAGTCTAAGAGAGAAAGAGAGAGGAAAAAGGAAACAATAACAAAAAAAACCTCTAATAAATCTGTGCTAAGAGAATACAAGGGAAAAAATAATTACTTTTGTGGACAGTAAATATTTCAGACTGGAAAACTGGATCCCAGAGAACCAATGTTAATTAAATGCCTACTGTATTTCTTTCCTAGGACTGCCTTAAATTATCAAAAATTTGGATGGCTTAAAACAACAGAAATTTACTCTCTCACAGTTCTTTGATCCAAAATCAGAGAGTTAGCTGGTAACAAGGTCCTACTGTATAGCCCAGAGAACTACATTCAGTATCCTATGATAAACCATAATGGAAAAGAATATTTTGAAAAAGAATGTATATATATATGTATAATTGAATCACTTTGCTGTACAGCCAAAATTAACACAACATTGTAAGCCAACTATATATCAATTAAAACAAAAAGAGTTACCTGGGCCCTGCTCCCTCCAAACTCTCTCAGGAAGGAGCCCACCTTGCATCTTCCAGCTTCTGCTAGCCCTAAGCATTCCTTGCTTTGTGGCAGCATAATTCCAATCCCAGCCTCTGTCTTTGCATGGCTGTCTTCCCTCTGTGTCTCTGTCTCTCCCTCTCTTCTTATAAGGACACCAGTCATTTTGGACTTAGGGCTCACCTAACTGCATTATGACCCCATCTTAACTTAATGACATCTACAAAGACCTCATTCCCAAATAAGGTCACATGCACCAGTACAAGGGATTAGAACCTCAACAAAGCTTTTGGGGGGAAACAATCCAACACACGACACTAGATACTCATTAAAACACTAGGTACTTGTCCTCCTTGGTTTAAAAAATAATAGTGGTTTCATTCAAAAATCAGACAATAAAATAATTCATCAATTTTTTACAGTTTGCAGATCTATGTATATGAGCTTTTATACATACAGCTCTCAGTATTTCATTATTATCTGTAGCATTTACTATTCTGTCTCTAAAGATGAAGAGGATTCTCTTTCTGAACAAGGAAAAAGATAAACTAGATTTAAATAGCAATTAAAGATAGGGCTGGAAAAGAACAATGGCTCTCTAATACAGACTTATTGTGGCTATTGTGGGATGACACTGGTGATTTATTGAAATAGGTAAACTAAGGAAGTGAAATGATGAAATCTTGCCCACAGTAGAGAAAGGGCACTAAATGACCTCCTGGAGTAACTTCACTGGCAGTCATTTGAATACAACAAAAATCTAAAATTTTTGAACATAGTATGACACATAAGCAGGAATGCTTACATAAGACTGACAGATTTTACCTTTAAAAGGTATTTACATATATAATGCATGTCCAACCTGAAAATATACTATTTTGTGATATTTGAGTTTCCTATAGTCTCTCAGGAGGCACAAATGGTACATAGAAATATTTGCGACGTTTTGTGTACTGTAGTTGACTGTTATAAACTTATTGTACTCAGCAAATTCCAAACTATCTACTGCACACTGCAGAGAAACAAGACTTTTGCCATGACACCAAGGACCATATTATTACTATAATATGCTTTATTTATATAAATAGGGGCCTTAAGAGATTTCACCAGGATGAGAACTACAGGACAAAGGTGGATATTTCAGGAAAAGAGAATGACTAATTAATTCATTCAACCAATATATATTGAGAACCTGCTATTTGTCAGGCCCTGGGATTTCAGCAGTGAACACAGTGTTCCAAGTTCTTGTCCTCAAATAGCTTAAATTCTGGGGTGGGAGGGAGGGGGAAGGGGGGGTGGGGAGGGCCGAGAGGTGTCATCAGAAAAAATACAGCATGCCCTGTTAAATTTGAATTTCAGGTAAACGACGAATACATTAGTAGTATAGGTATGTTCAATACAATATTTGGGACACTTGAATAATTATACAATGAATAAGTTTTCAGTATAAGTAATGACAAGTAATAAGTTTTTAGTATGTCTGATACAACATTTAGGACACACATACTAAAAAGTGTTTTGTTGTTCATCTGAAATTCAAATTTAACTGGGTGCCTTGCATTTTTATTTGCTAAATCTGACAGTCCTAAGGTAGAGAAAAAGAAAATAAACATAAAAAAGTAGTATGCCATAGATGATAAATACTAGGAAGAAAAAGAAAGTAATGTTAGGAGAATTGGGGATGCTGCAAGAATACGGGGTCACCATTACATTTATCAGAGAGAAGGTCCCTCCAAGAAGGAGATATTTGAGCAGAGACCTGAAGGAAGTGAGGGTGTGATCTACACCACTACCTGGGTGAAGAGCTTTCCTGGCTAAGGAGACAGTAAGTAAAAATCCCTGAGGTTGGAATACTGTAGGCTTCCCAGGGAACCAAGAGTCCTGTATGTTGAAACAGAGGGAGCAATGGGAAGGGCAAAATTTGTATTGCCCTTTCAGAATTTATTATGAGTCAGAATGAATTCTTTGGCATTACTCAAAATATGACATTAAGTTGTATGTCTGTCCGTCTCTGTCTCTTTGTTCCTCTCTTTATCTCTGCCTCTCTACAAATGCATGTGTGGGTGTGTGTCTATAATGTAAGACATATATATATATATACAGAGAGAGGGAGAGGCTCAACACAAAGTAATGTCTGCTACAAGGAAAAATAATGAGCAACTTAATTAATCTGGGCCTTATTTACACTTGTGTTGTCAATTTTGATCATTTGCTTATTTAACTAAAATGTTCTGCTTTCATTACAGTCATTAGCTTCCACCTATAAATAATAATGTATTCATATTCTGTAAGTATGTTATAGAGTTCCACACATTTTGCAGCAGAGACCAAGACACAGAGAGTATTGTTATTTAATGAAACCTCTCATCAAACCCTGTGGATTTACTAGCAGTTGGTTAACCTTCAAAATAACACCACATATTGGGATTCTAATGCCCAAATTTATTCATCTCATTCTTTGTTTTGAAAATTGGCCTCCATTAGACATTGTCACACTGCAAACTGACCCTTCTCTCCACATGGAGGTGGTCTCTGTGACCCCAAAAGGTGGACTCAGCAGTGCCCCCCATTTTAAATACCAGGGATTTAAATAGCTCTCAATCCAAGGGACACTTGTACAGCATTTGTGTTCCTGTTCTGCCCCCATTCTTGTGTCTTAATCTCTGACTTGGTAGCTTCCCAATATTCCAGCCCCTAGAGGCCTGGAATATGACCTTTCTCTTGTTATTAACACTTCTAAAATACACTTGTTTTCTAATCTCTGGCCTGGTTCTTGAGATCACTTTGCTTACTGATACTATTTTCTGAGTAAAATATCAGAGTATTAATCATCCTTCACCCCTGAGTTTTGCTCACTCAGGAGCCAAGACATCCCAGATCAACTTCTCAACTCCCTTTCTTGACTTTGCACTTGGAATTTTGTCCTGCTATTGTCATGCTTCCTGACATAAGTCATGTTTTGCTTGATAGACTGACTTCCTCTGAGCACCAGCATGGGGATCTGTTCTTAGTGTGCTAACTCAATTCAGAATGTGATTCCAGAGGAAACTTACACAAGCCACTTAGATAGCCTCATCCACCAGAGGGCAGACAGCAGAAGCAAGAAGAACTACAATCCTGCAGCCTATGGAACAAAAACCACATTCACAGAAAGATAGACAATATGAAAAGGCAGAGGGCTATGTACCAGATGAAGGAACAAGATAAAACCCCAGAAAAACAACTAAATGAAGTGGAGATAGGAAACCTTCCAGAAAAAGAATTCAGAATAATGATTGATAGTGAAGATGATCCAGGACCTCGGAAAAAGAATGGAGGCAAAGATCAAGAAGATGCAAGAAATGTTTAACAAAGACCTAGAAGAATTAAAGAACAAATACACAGAGATGAACAATACAATAACTGAAATGAAAACTACACTACAAGGAATCAATAGCAGAATAACTGAGGCAGAAGAAGAGAGAAGTGCCCTGGAAGGCAGAATGGTGGAATTCACTGCTGCGAAACAGAGTAAAGAAACAGAGTAAAGAAAAAAGAATGAAAAGACAGCCTAAAAGAACTCTGGGAAAATTTTAAACCCAACAACATTCGCATTATAGGGGTCCCAGAGGGAGATGAGAGAGAGAGGACCCGAGTAAATATATGAACAGATTACAGTCAGAAAGTTCCCTAATATGGGAAACGAAGTAACCACCCAAGTCCAGGAAGCACAGCGAGTCCCATACAGGATAAACCCAAGGAGAGACATGCTGAGACACATAAATCAAATGGGCAAAAAATAAAGACAAAGAAAAATTATTGAAAGCAGCAAGCAAAAAATGACAAATAACATACAAGGGAACTCCCATAAGGTTAAGAGCTGACTTCTCAGCAGAAACTCTACAAGCCAGAAGGGAGTGGCATGATATACTTAAAGTGATGAAAGGGAAGAACCTACAACCAAGATTACTCTACCCAGGAAGGATCTCATTCAGATTTTGATGGAGAAAGCAAAAGCTTTACAGAAAAGCAAGAGATAAGAGAATTCAGCACCACCAAGCCAGCTCTACAACAAATGCTAAAGGAACTTCTCTAAGTGGGAAACACAAGAGAAGAAAAGGACCTACAAAAACAAACCCAAAACAATTAAGAAAATGGTCAGAGGAACATACATATCGATAATTACCTTAAATGTGAATGGATTAAATGCTCCAACCAAAAGACACAGGCTTGCTGAATGGATACAAAAACAAGACCCATATATATGCTGTCTACAAGAAACCCACGTCAACCTAGGGACACATTCAGACTGAAAGTGAGGGGATGGAAAAAGATACTCCATGCAAATGGAAATCAAAAGAAAGCTGGAGTAGCTATACTCATATCAGATAAAATAGACTTTAAAATAAAGAATGTTACAAGAGGCAAGGAAGGACACTACATAATGATCAAGGGATCAATCCAAGAAGAAGATATAACAATTGTAAATATTTATGCACCCAACATAGGAGCACCTCAATACATAAGGCAACTGCTAACAGCTATAAAGGAGGAAATCGACAGTAACACAATAATAGTGGAGAACTTTAACACCTCACTTACACCAATGGACAGATCATCCAAAATGAAAATAAATAAGGAAACAGAAGGTTTAAATGACACAATAGACCAGATAGATTTAATTGATATTTATAGGACATTCCATCCAAAAACAGCAGATAATGCTTTCTTCTCAAGTGCTCGTGGAACATTCTCCAGGATAGATCACATCTTGGGTCACAAATCAAGCCTCAGTAAATTTAAAAAAATTGAAATCATATCAAGCATCTTTTCTGACCACAACGCTATGAGATGAGAAATGAATTACAGGCAAAAAAAAGGAAAAAACACAAACACATGGAGGGTAAACAATACGTCACTAAATAACCAAGAGATCACTGAAGAAATCAAAGAGGAAATCAAAAAATACCTAGAGACAAATGACAATGAAAACACGACGATCCAAAATCTATGGGATGCAGCAAAAGCAGTTCTAAGAGGGAAGTTTATAGCTATACAAGCCTACCTCAAGAAACAAGAAAAAATCTCAAATAAACAATCTAACCGTACACCTAAAGGAACTAGACAAAGAAGAACAAACAAAAGACAATGTTAGCAGAAGGAAAGAAATCATAAAGATCAGAGCAGAAATAAATGAAATAGAAACAAAAAAAGCAGTAGCAAAAATCAATAAAACTCAAAGCTGGTTCTTTGAGAAGATAAACAAAATTGATAAACCATTAGCCAGAATGATCAAGAAAAAGAGGGAGAGGACTCAAATAAATAAAATTACAAATGAAAAAGGAGAAGTTACAACAGACACCACAGAAATACAAGGCATTCTGAGACTACTACAAGCAACTCTATGCCAATAAAATGGACAACCTGGAAGAAATGGACAAATTCTTCAAAGGATATAACCCTCCAAGACTGAACCAGGAACAAATAGAAAATATGAACAGACCAATCACAAGTAATGAAATTGAAACTGTGATTAGAAATCTTCCAACAAACAAAAGTTCAGGACCACACGGCTTCACAGGTGAATTCTTTTAAACATTTAGAGAAGAGCTAACACCCATCCTTCTCAAACTCTTCCAAAATATAGCAGAGGGAGGAACATTCCCAAACTCACTCTATGAGGCCACCATCACCCTGATACCAAAACCAGACAAAGATACTACAAAAAAAAAATTACAGACCAGTATCACTGATGAATATAGATGCAAACATCCTCAACAAAATACTAGCAATCAGAATCCAACAGCACATTAAAAGGATCATACACCATGATTCAAGTGGGATTTATCCCAGGGATGCAAGGATTCTCCGTATGCAAATCAATCAATGTGATACACCATATTAACAAATTGAAGAATAAAAACCATATGATCATCTCAATAGATGCACAAAAAGCTTTTGACAAAATTCAACACCCATTTATGATAAAAACTCTCCAGAAAGTGGGCATAGAGGGAACCTACCTCAACATAATAAAGGCCATGTAGGACAAACCCACAGCAAACATCATTCTCAATGGTGAAAAACTGAAAGCATTTCCTTTGAGATCAGGAACAAGACAAGGATGTCCACTCTCTCCACTATTATTCAACATAGTTTTGGAAGACATAGCCACGGCAATCAGAGAAGAAAAGAAATAAAAAGAATACAAATTGGAAAAGAAGAAGTAAAACTGTTAGTGTTTGCAGATGACATGATACGATACATAGAGAATCCTAAAATGCCACCAGAAAACTACTAGAGCTAATCAATTAATTTGGTAAAGTTGCAGGATACAGAATTAATGCACAGAAATCTCTTGCATTCCTATACACTAATGATGAAAAATCTGAAAGAGAAATTAAGGAAACACTTCCATTTACCACTGCCACAAAAAGAATAAAATACCTAGGAATAAAGCTACCTAGGGAGACAAAAGACCTGTATGCAGAAAACTATAAGACACTGATGAACGAAATTAAAGATGATACCAACAGATGGAGAGATATACCATGTTCTTGGATTGGAAAAATCAATATTGTGAAAATGACTATACTACCCAAAGCAATCTACAGATTCAGTGCAATCCCTATCAAATTACCAATGGCATTTTTTACGGAACTAGAACAAAAAAATCTTAAAATTTGTATGGAGACACAAAAGACCCTGAATAGCCAAAGCAGTCTTGAGGCAAAAAACCAGAGCTGGACGAATCAGACTCCCTGACTTCAGAGTATACTACAAAGCTACAGTTATCAAGACAATATGGTACTGGCACAAATACAGAAACATAGATCAATGGAACAACATAGAAAGCCCAGAGATAAACCCACGCACCTATGGTCAACTACTCGATGACAAAGGAGACAAAGACATACAATGGAGAGGAGACAGCCTCTTCAATAAGTGGTGCTGGGAAAACTGGACAGATACATGTAAAAGAATGAAATTAGAACACTCCCTAACACCATACACAAAAATACACTCAAAATGGATTCAAGACCTAAATGTAAGACCGGACACTATAAAACTCTTAGAGGAAAACATAGTAAGAACACTCTTTGACATAAATCACAGCAACATCTTTTTTGATCCCCCTCCTAGAGTAATGGAAATAAAAACAAAAATAAACACATGGGACCTAATGAAACTTCAAAGCTTTTGCACAGCAAAGGAAACCATAAACAAGACGAAAAGACAACCCTCAGAATGGGAGAAAATATTTGCAAATGAATCAACAAAGGATTAATCTCCAAAATACATAAACAGCTCATGCAGCTCAATATTAAAGAAACAACCCAATCCAAAAATGGGCAGAAGACCTAAATAGTCATTTCTCCAAAGAAGACATACAGATGACCAAGAAGCACATGAAAAGCTGCTCAACATCACTAATTATTAGAGAAATGCAAATCAAAACTACAATGAGGTATCACCTCACACCAGTCAGAATGGGCATCATCAGAAAATCTACAAACAACAAATGCTGGAGACGGTGTGGAGAAAAGGGAACCCTCTTGCACTGTTAGTGGGAATGTAAATTGATACAGCCACTATGGAGAACACCATGTAGGTTCCTTTAAAAACTAAAAATAGAATTACCATATGATCCAGCAATCCCACTACTGGGCATATACCCAGAGAAAACCATAATTCAAAAAGACACATGCACCCCAATGTTCGTTGCAGCATTATGTACGATAGCCAGGTCATGGAAGCAACCTAAATGCCCATTGACAGACGAATGGCTAAAGAAGATGTGGTACATATATACAATGGAATATTACTCAGCAATAAAAAAGGAACGAAATTGAGTCATTTGTTGAGACGTGGATGAATCTGGAGACTGTCATACAGAGTGAAGTAAGTCAGAAAGAGAAAAAAACAAATATCGTATATTAATGCGTGTATGTGGAACCTAGAAAAATGGTACAGATGAACCAGTTTGCAGGGCAGAAGTTGAGACACAGATGTAGAGAACAAACATATGGACACCAAGGGGTGAAAGCCACAGGGGGTTGGGGATGGTGGTGTGCTGAATTGGGTGATTGGGATTGACATGTATACACTGATGTGTATAAAATTGATGACTAATCAGAACCTGCTGTATATAAAAATAAATAAAATGAAATTCAAAAATTAAGAAAAAACTAATACTAAACTTTCTTTGGGTTATTTGTATGGAAATATGTTAATATAAATGTTTCAGACATTACATGAAATTCCTAAAAATCTTATATATTCTGGTATAATGTTATAAGTCATAATTCTAGTTATTACTTTAAAATGTATATCTCAGAAATAACTAAAAACAAACAACAAAAAAAAGAATGTGATTCCAGCGGCTGCTATCCCTGTCTGCCCTCATTGGATGTGGCAGGACCAGGACACTGGGGCATAAGCTAAGCCCGCCCCGCTTTGTGCCCAGTAATCGAACTGGTTGGATATTGCTCCTTGTTTCTTGCTTTCCAAAGTAAGACACACCAACATTACTACATACTTTACTCTGAACTTCAAATCAAAAATGTTTTAAATATCTCACATCTCAAGGATCACGAATTAGAGACACCATATACATATTGTTCTGTAATTTCAGAACCAGGCATTAGAAGAGCCCTGTGTTTGCAGAAACTAGAACTTTAAAACATTTCTAATCATACTCTTGCAAAAAAGATAACATGACTTTCTCCCTCTCAATTCATGCCATCTTTTGCTTCCTGGCCAAAATCATCAAGGCTTGTTGAATTTCATAGTGAATTTCTCTTTTTGGTCTATGGACCCACTCTCCACCTTTTTTACATCTCTTTTGAGTTTTTCCACTTACACCCACTAGGACATTTCCTCTTTGTGCTAGCCCAAGCAGGCTTTTCTGTCTGCGTCAGGCCAACATCCAGCTCTTTCTTCCCAGCAAGTGTCTGTCTCTGAAGTCTGATGCAGAGCTTAGCCAGAGAACCTTTCCGCATGTAAGTAAACAGAGCCATGTTTAACTAGGTCTCAAGATGAAACACGTAACTGTCCTTTTTGCTGTGGGGAAGTGCTTCTGATGCTTTAATATTTATGCTCTAGATCTAAAATAATCTACTATTAGTTCTGTGAACCTAATCCCCAAGTCTTAGTTTCCTCATTTGTAAGATACTGGCTATGTGATCTCCAAGGTCACCTCCACCTCTGCGGTCTGTAATGCAATTATTCATCACATTCGGCAGAGCCTCTCCTCTTTATAAAACTCAAGTCTGTGGAATCAGAGAGAACAAAAATGATCCCAGGCATGATTTTGCTATGGCAGGATTTCTACCTTCATAGTCATATACTCCTTTTTAGAAAACCATAAGAAGAGGTAAACTATGCAAATTAGAAATAAATATATATCTGATAATTATAAATCACAAATTATATCAGCTTTAAGAACAGAGAGATTACTAAAATTTCCTAAGAAGATGTACTGTGACATCTTATATATTGTTACCTTTTTATTTTCTGTCAATTCTTTACTGCTTTATTTGGAGGTGAGTTACATACACAGTTTTCAAGTTAAGCAGATCAGATGAAACATAATCGTGATTGCTATTCCTCTGTTTTTGCTTTCCGTAGTGGATGCTTTAAGTGTGAAACATTCAGTGTGTCTATTTACAAGACTATTAAGTGTGAGGAATATTTGTATCATAAAACACTCCAGGATTAGCTATACATTAATAATGTTTTAAAAACTTATTTGAAAGTGAACACTCAGCCAGTCACATTGTCTGGGAGGTCCCAAATAATTGGAATGGCTTTTTTAAAAAAAATTAATTGTAATTTCTTAATTTTCTGAATAAATGTGCATAGTTCACCAGTGGATTTGTCTTCTCCATTCTCTCACTTGCTGAATCTACCCTATCAATCAATTCCTGAGTCATTCTTGATGCAGTGCAAATGTTTTATAGTCAGCCTCAACCCAGCAGTGCATAGGGTCTGGAATGTCTTACTAATATGCCCAGTAAGTTTTAGCCCTCCTTTTGTTGCCCAGCTCTAGCCACTGCATTGACTTACCATAGAGTTTCTGCTTCAAGTTCCTGATAGACCTGAGCCCCTGTAGAAAAAGCCTTGACCTCACTGGCTCTTGTCAGCCCCACCTCTAGAGAACAAGAAGCTGTTTATTCCCACAACACTACCATGTTCCTTCCAGGAATGGGCTCCTCACCCAAAGGCGCAACACTGCCATCCAGCTATTTTGACCTTGAACTCGTTCTTCCACAACTGGCCCACAGTAATGCAACACCCACAGTGACCACACAGAGATTTGCCGTTTTACGCAGGACAGCCCCATGGATAGGTCTGCTTTCCAGTTTCAGTGTTTTGTCCATATCTGTTTCCATTGCCTCTTGTTGGTGAAACAGCACTCTGACCCATTCTGACATTTCCAAATAGGAGGGGAAAGTACAAAATTGTTTGAACCATTCATGAATAACTTGGACATTCAATGGGAAAGTAATCAAGACTGTTTATGAATATTCCTCTTTTAAAATAAAATGGTATTAAGCAAGGGATTGAGGTGGTCGACCATGCTGTATTTGCAAAGATAAATGAGATTTAGATAAAGACATAAACTTTGACAAGAGCATTATGTACTTTTTGCTTTTCAATCTGTTTTTGCTTTTCCTACATGTTGTTAGCTGAAGGGGACTTTTAAAAAGCTAGTTGAAAATAATGACACCTCAAAATAAGCATTGGGCCATTCAACATTATCACTTTAATCTTTCTGGCCCTTTTAGAAATAATATGCTCATTTTAAAAATTACATGCTTTCTTCTGGTAATTGTATGTAAATTTCAAATCATTAAAAAGTACTATCACATTTTTTTTCTGGTTCATTTTCTGACATATTTCTGTACAAATGGGTATATTAGTAGGAATAGGACAAAATTTTTTAAAACTAAAATTGAGCATTGTATTCCTGGTTTTTAAAACTGTTGTATCCCATGAAAGAAATGTTTTCTAAGATTTCTATAAGCTATTCATAGAACCATCAAATTAAGGTTGCACTTTTTTTTAACTCACTGACCACTGTCCAGTTCTAACTTAATGACCATCGTTTGATGGGAAAAGCATGTTGACTGCAGAATCAGCCAGAGTTGGCAGCTAATTCTGGCTTCTCCACCTACCTCCACTCCACTCCTGGATCTTACCCCCGCTAGCCCACCAATTCTCTCATCTCTAAATAGTCAGAATGTCAGTATCTTTCTTATTTGAGGGTCATTGTGAGAAGAAAAATAGACAATATATATAAAGCACTTAGTTCCCTGCCTGACACACAGTAGGAGCTTAATAAAAAATTATTAAAAACTAACATTAATTATATATATCTGGAGTAATTGAGGCAGATGTTATAATGCAATGCTCGAATCTGTTCTAATTATACCCATGCCTTTATTAAAAGCCTATCATGCTTTCCATTATCTTATCTAATACTAATAAATTGTCTTTCACAGGTAGAACCCATGGCTACTTTTTAAGGGACAAAATATTCTGTAAGATTCTATTTTATGCCAGAATCACTTTTTTTCAGAATTACATATATTATTATATATAAAAGCCATTATAAAATATAATTATATATTGCATAATTATGTAAATTATATAATATAAATATATGATGTAACTATATTATATATGAAAGCCATATATATATACACATACATATATATATATATATATATATACACACACACACATATATATACACATACCTCTACAGGGAAAGAGAGGGGTGTTATTTCCTGGTTTAGATTTTCACAAAGGTCTTATATGTATTGGCTTGCCCCAGATGCTAATGGATACTTAAACCACATGATACAACTTCACAGAGAGTCAACTGTACTCAATGCAATGTGATAAGTAAACTCAGCTATGTGAAGGGGTAGAATTAAAAAGTCATATGAATTAGAGACTTCCCCGGCAGTCCAGTGGTTAAGACTTCGCCTTCCAAGGCAGGGGGTGCGGGTTCGGGCCCTGGTTGGGGAGTTATATCCCACATGCCTTGCGGCCAAAAAACCAAAACATAAAATAGAAGCAATATTGTAACAAATTCAATAAAGACTTTAAAAATGGTCCACATCAAAAAGAAAAGAAAAAAAGAATGCAGAGATATTTTTTTAAAAAAGTCACATGAATTAAAAGACTGCACAAGATCCACCTAAAAATTCTTTTCTGACGGGACTGATTCAGGCTACACCTCAGAATCCCCAGCACATTTAACACTTCTGATTTAGGGTATTTTTGGAATACCCTACAAAGTTTGGAGAAAAAAAGAAAGAATAGAAAATAGTTAACATAAAATCAGTGAAAAAAAATAAGACTAATATAGAAACTATTGTCATAAGCTGTAAAGAACATGAGAAGGATATTCCAACTGATTTTAACCTCTCCCTACAGCAGAGATTAATAGAGTGATAATTCTTATTTGGTACCTAATCCATATTAAAGACAGTGATTTAAATAGCACCTGTGGTGTATGGAGTATTAGATATAGCAAAGGCCCTGAGTCCAGGGTATAAAAAGCTTAGAACTTTATAAGATGATTGGCATGTATTTGTGGGATTATTTTTTTAGAATACGGAATGGGAAATTTTATCTAGCTAAATTTAAATTCCCACTAATACAGATTTTCATCTTCTTTAAATTGAGATCTGTATGTTATTTGAGTTAACTACCTAGATATATCAAATAAAATTAATGTATCAGAGTATGATAGTAGAAATGACATTTTCAGATATTTGAATTTGTTTTTAATTATAGCAGTGTTCTCTATCAGCTACAGAAACTGTGGAATATGTATGTTATAAACATGAACATAAATAACCTTATTCTTTTGAAAGACCACAATAATTTCAAAGAACTGTTTGCTGTTGATATGCACGAAAATGAAACACACTAAAGTGATAAAACAGACTTTGGATCTTAAGGTTATAGTGACTGCTATTAACATTGAACAGATCCAGAGACATGAAAAATGGGCTGTCTGTACTCTTTGCCAACTCAGTGAGAATATCTTATAAACCAGATCATTACTTGTGTTTAGCTGATTGGTATGGATGAAGAGAACCTTAAATTCACAGTACAATATTTTTCTATTCCTCATATGTGAGTCATCGTTGCAAAAGTAAAACCTTCACTTCCTCAAAAGTAAATCTCCTGCTGTTTCAATGAGATCGAGCATTTCAATAATACTCATTTTAAATTTAATATTATACTATTGGGTCCTACAGAAAAACAGAGGATTTAGTGTGTAGACGTTTACCCATTTATATAAAATCATTATATTTGGGCCAAAAAAGGGAGAATTCTGCAAATTAGTTGTTTCTTTTTATGTCGTACCAAACATCTTGAGACATCCGGATGTTTGACCATCACTAAACTTATTATGATTAATAAAGCATTATATTTTTTATCTAAATGACTTGGCACCTAAGAGAAACAGATTTAATGATTATTTATTAACCTTCAATTCCAAGGAAAGTTAGATAATTTTCTACTGTGAAACAGAAAGAGAAGCCATTCACTTCAATAAAAGCTGTTGCCTAAATCTGTATCTGAAAGAAAACATAATTGATGTCGGTAGATGTACGTATATTGATCTTTAAGACAAAACAAATCACAAAAAAGATGGTGAATTAAATATATGTAAGTTTCACAGGCTAAATTTCACAAGCGAAAACGATGAGAAAGATTTACTGGCTCCCACATCAGTGAGCAGCAAGGACACCAGGCAAGACTTAAATTCTGTTAAAGCCTTTGGGATCTTAACCCTGCCGCTCAGGCCTTCTGCTTGGGTACCACAGCTCCAGAGAGGCAACCTAGCAGCCGTAAGGATGCTGTTAGACTAATCGAATCAGTCTCTTCCACTGTCAATACTTTGTCAAAATAGTCTAAGATGACAGATGGGTCAGGGAATTTAGGAGTCTTGCCAATGGGCATGAGATTAGAAAGTGTCAGGTTGTAGCTTTATGATAAGAGCAGACCGAAGGGAAAGTGAATGCAACTAAATGGGGATTTGGAATCATGCTGCCAGGCTGCTTAGATAGTAGAGCTGTATATCTGGGCAGTGAGGAATCTGAGTGTGGTAGGAATGGAACTGACAAAGTTTGGGACTGAAACGATTAAAAAATAAGAGAGATTGGAAGAGCTATATATCATGTCAAAAGCAATCACTGTATGCATATATATGTATATGTGTTTGTGCAAACCTGTACACATAACGTATGTGTACCTATCGCGTAACCTGTCGCATCCTCTTCCTCAACTCCCTCATTCCAACTCCCCTTCCAGGGAAGACCATATAGCTACAAACATTTTAAAGCCTGTGTATAAAATCTACAAAAAAAGAAAAAAGTATATTACTACATTTCTACCTATATGATGCAATACGGACATTGTTATGCTTCACAAATTCACTTGTTGTCCAAGTTACATATGAGGCCTACTCTCCTGTATCTGGTAACCGGTCCTGATTTCTCTCTTTATTCCACAGTTTCTTCTCCCTATCAAATTATAAATTGCCTTCTGTAATTTGTTTCTCTGATGTAGCATATCCTCTGTCAATTCAAGTACTTCTGCCGGCTTTCCTTGGGAGGTTCTAAGATGACAAATGACTCCTTTATCATTTAATTCATCTCACTATAAAGGAGTGTTTGTCATTATAAGCTTCTTATTTTCTTACACTATAGCTGGCTGATGGTGTGACCATAAAACCTTAGTTTCGTTGTATCTCAATCGTCTCTACAAAATAGAAATAGTATATACATTGTCATTAAAATTTCTCTTACTGAAACTGTTGTGGCCAAGATGAATAGTGTAGTAAGCTGGGCCTCAAATATATTGGAATGCTGGTGGAGATTCAACATAGATTTGGTGGGGAGGCCAGATTCTGACCCTTCTGTAGACACTACCTAAGAGTGGAAGTCACATGGCTTTTTCTCCAGACATGTATACTTTTTGGTTTATCAATATTCACAAAGGCTTATAAACCCATCTTCAGCTTAGTGGTCCGCAAGAAGTAGCTTCAGTTAGCATCAGAGAATAGCAACCTCCCAGATATTGTAAGGAAATTTAATCTCTCATTTATCAATGTAACATAAATTTTTGTATACCTGCTCTATCCCAGCAGTACCATAGTGTAACTATGAATAGACATGGTTCCTAGCCTCAGGGAACTGACAGAACAGAGAAGTCAGACAATAAAAGAGGAAAAAATAACATGTACCTTGTAAAAAAAACCATTTCTGCTGTGATAAGAGAATCACTGCTAGGGAATTCTGAGAAGACAAGTAAAATATATTGCACATATAAGCACACACCTTAAAATAAGCTCAACAAAAGAAACAAATTGGTCAATGATAGAGAATAACTACTGGGTTATTATGGGAAGATGATAGCTTGAATATATCCCTGCTACCCTTGCTGCTACTGTATCTGACCCAAGCAGCTACCTAGGCTTCCTGTGCTGCCAGAGCCTTGAAAGAAAGAGCACTTGGGGGAATTTTTGCTTCATGAACCAAGGAAGAGGCAAGGACCAGTGGGGAAAGGCCTGAAGGGAGGCCCCAATGAATGTGGTAGATTCTGGTGAAAGTCTGGCCTGCGGGGTGGATGAGCAAAGGCTGCCTGCAAGAGTGGTCCTTGCTGGGTCTACCAGTCTCCCCAGGCCTTGAGCAGCTTCCGGGTGAAAGAAGGATTTTTTTTAATCATGAAATAAAAAAAGCAAAAACCATGAAAGAAATGATTATTCAACATGACTGTACTAGGATAAAAACTTATATAAAAAAGAAACTTTAAAAAGTAAAAGGATAAGCCAGATGAAGAAAGTATATTTTTTTAAAAATCAAATAGCCTAGAAGAAAAATGGCCTAAAGCATTTTATTCAGAGAAAATTAGAATGCCAATAAAAGTATCAAAAGATATTAAAGCTCACTAGCAACTTCTGAAATACTAATTAATAGATACTGACCCCAATTAATCTTACACCAAGGTGGTAATAAAGATGTAGAAAGGTAAGACTCACAGACGTTATTGGTTGAAGTAGAAATTAGTACCACTACAGAGGAGAGCACCTTCAAAACACCTGGTAAACTTGAACATGCTCACAAGCCCTGATTCACTAGTTTTCCTACTAGATGAATGAATTCCCTAGTGAAACTCTGGCACACTTTTATAAGGACTTACATGCAAAGATGCTCAGATCTGCTCCCTTTGGGGGAGTGAAACATCGCAGCAACCTAATTATTCTTCACTACATAAATGAATTATTCTTCACTACATAAATGAACAAAGTGGACTTTGTTCACACGGTAGGATAGTGAACCAAAATGAAAACAAATGAATTTACATATATTGACCTGAATAAATTGCAATAAACAGGGTGATTTTGAAACACCAAGTTGAATTTTTAAAAAGTATTAAATGATTTGAACTTGACAAAATGTATTCAACGTAAAAAATGCATTTATAAAAAAAGTTATATAAAAACTTTAAATGTAGAAAATAACATATATATTGTTCATAGAGAGATCCATATTTTATAAAATATAAAAACTGGACCTAGAGACTGTCATACAGAGTGAAGTAAGTCAGAAAGAGAAAAACAAATATCATATTAATGCATATATGTGGAACCTAAAAACATTGGTACAGATGATGTTATTTACAAAGCAGAAATAGACAAATGTATGGATACCAAGAGGGAAAGGATGGGTGGGATGAACTGGGAGATTGGGATTGACATATATACACTACTGATACTACGTATAAAATAGACAACTAATGAGAACCTACTGTGTAGCACGGGGAACTCTACTCAATGCTCTGTGGTGACCTAAATGTGAAGGAAATCCAAAAAAGAGGGGATATATGTATACATATAGCTGATTCACTTTGCTGTACAGTAGAAACCAACACAGCATTGTAAAGCAACTATACTCCAATAAAATTTTTTTTAAATTATGCATACATCTACCAATGTCAGGAAAGTGATTACAGCTGAGAAGGAAGGGGGGGAACGGAATGGGACAGTCATTAGCTACATGTGTAACATTTGATACTGAATGAGAAAGCACCTTGACACAGAGATGTCAGCATGTCAGCATCTGTTTGTGCACGGAAGTGGACATCCTTTGTAATATTATTTTTATTTGATGAATCACGATTATTGTGGGAGATTCACAGACACACCTCTTAATAAGAAGAAAAACCACAGTTTCTCAAGGAATAAGGTAGAGTTGAAAGGTCAAGTGTCATAGAGGTGAAGAGGACAGGGGCTTGGTGGTGTGCTTTGGGATCAGGTGTGGAAGAATCCAGAGCCACCACTTACCAGACCTGAATCTTTCAGAAAGTTATTTAACCTCTTAAAGAATCGAAGTTTTCCTCTGTAAAGTGAAGATAATAATGGAATCTACTTCCATGGTATTATAGTGAAGCAAAATGTACTAATGTAGCATATATAAAACAGTCGGCACTGTGGCCAGAATAAATGGTCCATAAACGTTGACATAGTCCATTCATTCATCAAGATATTATTAAAATTCCCAGTCTAAACACATAATGTCATGAAGATATTATGAGGGCAAATGGAATGATATGGGAATTTAGTAACAAGCATTAATTGAATATCCACTAGGCTCAACACTTTCCATAATTTACCCGTAAGCCTCCAAATAACCAGGCAACAGCAACTCTTATCCTGTGTAAGGAGACCCAGGTCCTAAGAGGCTCAGTGTTTTGCCTAAATCTCCAAGCTCGTGAGAGCTGTGAGGTCCAGATTAAAGCCGACATCTGACTCCTAAACTCATTTGTTTACAGTGATAATCAAACTGCACTTCCACTGGCTATGGCAGCTTTAAAATGTTTGAGAACCATAATTCTACACTATGTTACCTTTCTGCATACTAGTAGATACTTCCTAAGGTTCAAAGAAAGGCCAATATATACTTTGGTGTCAATATAATATTTCAATTATCATATACAGTATAATGCAGGTAAAGTTTAAGAACAAAACTGCTTAACCTTAAGCATGATTTTTTTACTGTTTTACATTGTGTATTATAGAATTTGGTATAGGTGAATTAGTTGACAATAGGTTACTGACTTAATATGAAATAAATATAGACATACATACACACACACATGAAAATAATGCAACAATGAACCTTATGTTTGAAAACCTTACACCAATCTCTTCTCATTTTTAAATAAGTTTATGTGTGGTGAAAATGCAGCTAACCATGTCCCATGTCCCAGGGCAGAAGCCTTCTTCAAGTGCTCCCTGTACAGGCAACTAAAGTGTTATAACCTCTTTCCGTCAGCGGTGTGAACCTTTCTGAGGGCTCATGGTGGCATGGAAAGATCTGACCTAAGTCAGGGGAGCTGGGTCCCAGTCACACAACTACCATTCACCAGGAGGAGGTCTATAACACACCAGGGAACCCGGAGCTTCACCTTTTCCAGGCTTCAGCTTTTCTTTCAATATAATGGAAGCATTGGTCAAAAGCATGGAAGTAGTTTTCAAATGTATTTTAAGTCCTAGACCCCTTTGTTTACTTAAAATTTTAAGCCAAAGTCAAATATGTCAATTGCCTGGAAAGGGGACATTGAGAACTCTCCCCAAATTCTTGGACACATCTCCAGGAACACTTTGGAACCATCCAGAGATAAGTCAGAAAAAATTAGTGGACAAGATGAATTCTAAGATTAAATTAACTAAGGAGAAAATTGTGGGCCTCCAAGTATGACCAACGTGGTTTGAATCTCAGATCCTCCACTAACTAGTTGTCTTACATTGAGCGAATTAACTGGTATAAAACTAGTTCCCTGTAACCTACCTTATAGTGTTATTGTGAATATTGAATAAGATAATGCATGTGAAGCACTTAGAAAAGTGCCTGGAACCTAAAAAAGAGATCAATAAGGTAACCTACTGATCAGTTTACCACCACCAACATCATCATCATTATTGTTATGAAATTAATCAAATGTACGAAAAAAAACCTAGCAGTTGCCTGGCACAAGATGTGTGTGTATTACACCTCCATCATTTTCCTACTTTTATGCCAAGATATCGACTCTATATTAGGCTCTAGAAGCTGTTAGATTATATTAAAAGGTAATGATGAATGAGATAGCAACCTCACAACACACTGATGAAAGTTATTTTCTGCAGATTAGAATGAATATTGAGCTAATGGTATTTTTGTGAGAAACTTTCCTCCATCCCCAGTAGTTTTGTATCTGCTTCTCTGGATATTTTAGTGGTTGAGACATTCCTGGCTACACAGGAATGTGAGATGTTCATTAAGAGAAGAGCCCTAGTCACTGCCTTGTAAAGATGATTCTGACAGCCTAGTTCTTTATGAACTATTTGTGTGTTAGCTTGTCCAGACTTTGGATGAGTTGGCCACTGGAGCAGAAAAATCACCACCAGGCTTGTCATATATCATTGATGCAATGTGCCTTTCTATGTGCTTGGCTGAGCAGCTTCCAATGACATTTGACATGGGGTTTTCTCCCAAGGCCATGGCATGCTGTGTGCAGCAAATCTGAGCTAAAAAACTAGTGTATGGCTGGGTGTTCTTGGTAGGCCTCCAGGCATTTCATGTTCATTTATAAAATGCCTTCTTTCTCCTTCAAATTAATCTTACGTTCTTTCCAATCACCACTGTAATACTCTTTTGACTTTATTTTCTGACAAGCATGAAATAGCCTGATAGGATTGAACTGAAGTATAAAAAACCAGAGTTACTACAGTCAGAAATAAATGAAAAGCCAAAAACCAACTCTGCAAATTTACCTTCACAGCTGTGTTAGTGCACAGTTCAGGCCGTTTCTAGTTTTAGGACTCTACATTACCTCTACATGATGTCTTTGTGTTGAATGAAGTTGTAGGTGTTATGTTTACAGAGCAGTTAACCTGTCTCCAAAATCTGTAACGCTCCTGGATGTTCTCTGACTTTCACTGCAAATGGAACTTCAGTGTTGTTTTATGGAAAAGCTACTAAAACAACAGAAGGACAGTTATCACAAGTCTCTTTATGAAAAGCATTAGCTTGTGGTAATTAATCTGAATAGGACATTTACTTTAGTTCATCTAAGCAAATCAATCTAAATTTTATTTTCTTCCTGGATATGTCGTTTAATGCCCATTTAGGTTCAAATATTATATTTCTTTAAATTGTTAGTCCTAATGTGTGTTGTTGGGTGATCCATTCATTTAATAAGCATGTATTTGGCACCTCCTATATGCCTGGCTTTTGGAATTCAGAGGCAAATGGCACAAAGTGTCTGTCCTCAGAGTGTTCCTAGTCTGATAAAGGAAGAAGAAAAGTAAACAAGAAATGTGTATGGTGCATCAAAGCCCAGTGGTAATAATGTGTACCAGGCATAGGGGCAACAGAAGAGAATGGGAGTTCAAGGAAGGCTTCCTGGAGAAAGTGATCTCTGAGCCAGACAAAAAGGGGTAGGGACTTCCCTGGCGATCCAGTGGTTAAGACTACGTGCTTCCACTGCAGGGGGCACAGGTTTGATCCCTGGTCAGGGAACTAAGATTCCGCCAAAAAAAAAAGGGTAAAATGATGACAGGCAGTGATGGGAAGTTTGTTAACCAAAAGGATCCAAGTAAAATGGAATTGAATTAGGGAAACCGAACAATTTGTATGGGGCTTTATGTTTAAACAACACTTTTATGTATTCGCCCACTCATTTCTTCCCTTGAGGTATGCAAGCCAATATCTATCTTATTTTATAAGTTAGAAAACTGGCTCTCAGAGTTCCCACTCAGTGACTGTTACGTGAATGAGATAACTCAACAAATACTTATCAAGTGCATAGTACCTCTCTGTGCCTCAATTCTTTATCTGTAATATTAGCATAATAATCATACCTCTCTCTTAAGATTATTACGAGGAATAAATAATATATGCTAGTAACATAGAACAGTGCTGGGCTCAAAATCAGTGTTATATAAGCCAGTTATTATTACTAGTAGCAGTAGTAATAGAATGCCAGATACTGTTTTAAACGCTAATTGTGAGCAAAACAAAAGCTAATTTTCATGGAGTTTACAGTGTAGCTAGAGCAGACAAATGGAGACAGTAAAAGGAAATGAAGTTGAAAGATTTGCTGGAAGAGGGAAAGGCACAGATTGCATAGGAATTTATAAGCATGCTAAAAATTTAGAATTTTAAGCAAAAAAAAGGATCTAACTTATGCTTTGAATGAATTACACATTGAATAGATTGAAGAAGGGCAAGGATGGAGAGAGTAGACCCGGTAGAAGATTATTCAGAAAATGGTGGCTTTGGGCCAGTATTGGGGGGGGCTGAGTGATGAAGGGGCGCAGAGAGAAGTGGTCAAAATCTGGATATATTTTGAGGGTTACCAGGCAGAATTCACTGATGGATTGGATACATGGTGTTCAAGAAAAGTAGATTCCAGAATTTTGGCCTAAGCAGGTAGATCAAAGCTGGCATTTCTTGAGATGGAGAAAGATTTATGAGGAAGACAACTGGCAGCAAAAATCGAGATTTTAATTTTAAACAAGTTAACACTAAATAAATTGATGAATATATGATATTGCAAAAGATGAGGGTGAACAATTTAAGCTACATTTACTAGTTGATTGGCAACAGTTAAAATTTTCAAAACAATTTGAGCTAAGGATCTTCATGTTTATCATATTATATTGAGCTGTTTATGTGGTTTGCTCTCCCACTAGATTATAAACTCCTTGGTACACTATTCACCTTTGTGAATAGTGTACCAAGGAGTTCATCACTGCCCAGCACAGTGCCTGGCACATAGTGTGTACTCAGTAATTGTGGAAGTAAATTGAAAAGAAATGGTTTATGCCCATACAGAAATTCGAGTTGAGATTGTAGGTTTCCTGGGTCTGCTGTTGTATAAATTCAAACCACTCATGCTTGGGGTTGTTGAGAAAGTTCCAGATATCTGCTTAGCACCACAAAGAAGGGGAACCCTCACTTCCACATCCTGCAAACAACTCTTAGCATCCTGCTACTTCCTTATTTTGCCTCATACCAGAGTCAAGAGCAACATTTCAATGTGTCTCTTACATTTAATTTACTAAACTCCAGGCCAAATTGAGCCCTGGTCTACTTGAAGAAAAATACACAGATGTAGTTTCTCCTTCCTTGTGCACGTTCATCTATCTTTACTCTAATTCACTCAGAACTCAGAGAAAAACGCATGTGTATCGAAACATTTGTATGGCATTGATTGTTCCCCATGCGATTATGCCAACAGCAATAGTGTGAAAGCATGGGGGTGAAAATCATCTCTGTAGCTTGTCTTTTGTGTGTTTACACCCCAGTGAGGTAGGACAGATAGCCTAAGGTGTGTCTCTACTTTTCTCTGAGATTTGTCTTTTCAGTAAGAGTGTATTTATTATACCTCCTGCTTGCTTTTAGTGACTGATAGATTTCTTGAAGGTAGAACAGATTCTTTTTCACTTGAAAAAAAATTTATTTCTGTTGTAGTAAAACTGTTTCTTTAAAAAAGTTTTTAAAGATGTGAGACTAGATGTCATTTTAAGCTGGTACAAACTGTTCAAATTTTGATAACAATAAATCAGATTAGAGGTGTAGGATACCATTTTGTTTTCCGCTAGCCCCACTTACAGCCAAGTGCCCATCATTCCAAACTATCTGCCTCCATCTTTGTTCTTCTTCCCTCTCCCCTACTATTCTGATCTCCCATAAGACCTCTCACACTTTCCTATCTTATCTGTCAACCCAGTGATCCCTCATAATTGAATATTTGAGACCACTGGAGAAGCCTAAGCAGTATTGGAGCTCATGAAACTTATATTTGCTAGGTGTATGGTATACCTGCTCACAAGGATCTTCTAAACTCCTGAGAGACAAGACACATAAACAAAGTTTATTAAGTGTGATTCATGCTTCAATAGATATTATCCAGAGGAGAGGGCTTTGACTTTTTCTGGGTCAGTCAAGGAATATTTCACTGCAAAGGTGATATTTAGCTGAATCTTAAGGGATGAGTAAGAGTTTGCCAATGAAGGAAGGCATTTTACGTTAAAAAAAAACAAAAAAAGCAATATGATAAAGGGAATAGAGGAAGGCAATGATGTGATCCATTTGGAGAAAAGAAGTTAAATGGGACTGGAAGGAAGAATAGTCAAAGGTGAGGGACCAGATGCTGGCTGGGCAGATGTTAAAAGACTGTGAGCAGAGGCATGCCATCATCACATCGAAACAGTATGGAAGATGAATTAACATAGGTACTAAGTTCACATAAAAGTCTATGGCCATGGTCAGAGAGAGGTGGGACGGAGTCAAGGGGATTAAGAGGCTGGATGGAATCAAGAGAGTTACAGGAATCAGAATCCACATCAATTCATAACAAAGTGCAGGAGGGCAGGATGAGGGAGAAAGCAGAAGTAAAGGTTTTAATTCCCAGGTGCCATTAACCAAAATAGAGAATAAAAGATATTGGCTGGGATTGCATCAGCATGAGGAGCATAATATAGCTGATTCTGGAAGTGCTGAGTATAAGGATCCTGTGAGCTAAGCTGAGTTATATATTTGGGAGTCTAATAGGCAGAAAGGTTGAAGTCATAGGTGTGGATGCAGTGACTCAAGGTAGAACGCCCCTGAATGGGCCTGGTTCCTCTAAATTAGTCTAAGGGATGTCAGCCATACTTCCGAGAGATCTCAAATATATATTCCCTGGTTTACAAAATTCAAGTAAGATATTCTCATCCTTTAATGATGCATGAGACTGCCAGACAGTCCATTAGCCAGAGGTCGCTGATATCATCTAGCCACAAGGTTTAAACCTCTGAGGTCTTAGAAAGCAGTTTTCCAAGGGGCTGCAGAAATGTACTTCTCCTTTGCTTATGAATACCCATAGGAGCTGGTATCACTAAGATACTATGCAATCTAACTCCCTCTGGAAAATCAAAATGCTCATAAAATAATGCTAAGATCTTGTCAAATAAGGCCTTACCCAGCCATATTCAAGGAGGAAAGCATTCCTTCTGACTTCTGAAAAATGGCCTATTTGCCTTCTCCAAAAAATAATGTCAGAACATATCACAACTATTACTGTATATTTAATAATGATGGAAATTTTAACTTTCAAGGATCCTACTTAGAAATCAAAAAGAAGGGCTTTCAAAGCTACATTGCTTATTTCTCTGTGTGTGTGTGTGTGTGTGTGTGTGTTGTTTTTTTTTAACCTCTTTATTGGAGTATAACAGCTTTACAATGGTGTGTTAGTTTCTGCTGTATAATAAAGTGAATCAGCTATACGTATACATAAAAAACAAAAAAGGTGGGGAGAGGAGAAATTCCTCCCGCTTTCTTCTTACCCAGTTGCTTGAGCTTGGGCATCTGTCTTCTGCCCTGGGCTTCCATGGTTCTCAGGCCTGGGGACTGCAACTGATTTACACCACCAGTTTTCCTGGGTCTCCAGCTTGCAGATGGCAGCTGGTGGATTTAAAAAAAAAAAAAAGTTACATTGCTAGTTACTAAGTAGAGAAGACCCTTGTTTTCCTCACCTCCTTCAGGGTGAGACCAGAAGGTTAGTCACTTTAGTGTGTGTGTGTGTCTGTGTGTGTCTGTGTGTACATATGCACACCTGAAATCTGATAGATAGTCCATGATCTTTGAAAATTTGTTTTGCTTTCCCAAAAGTTTGTTTGGTTATGTTTTTATTTAATCTCTCTGGGCTTACGTTTCATCTTAGCCATCATTTAATAAGTTTCTTGGATGTGCCAAACGATAGGAGTTTTATATTCTTTATTTCATCTCCTCTTCTGTTACTTATATGAATGAGATATTAGCATGGAGTTTTTTTGTTTTGGGGGGTTTTTTTGCGGTACGCGGGCCTCGCACTGCCGTGGCCTCTCCCGTTGCGGAGCACAGGCTCTGGATGCACAGGCTCAGCAGCCATGGCTCACGGGCCCAGCCGCTCCGCGGCATGCGGGATCCTCCCGGACTGGGGCACGAACCCACATCCTCTGCATCGGCAGGCAGACTCCCAACCACTGCGCCACCAGGGAAGCCCCTACCATGGAGTTTTATACATAAATCTGAATCTGCAAAAGGTTAACCAACTTGTCCAAGGTCACACATCCACAAAGAGGCACAGCAAGTGTCTAAAACTAAGTCTTTCTGACACAAAAGCCCCCGCTATGAAACACAAGGGATGAACTTGCCCAGAGAAAGAGACTACATGAGGATACAGCCAGAAGGCACCATCTGCAAACCAGGGAGAGAGGCCTCAGGAGAAGCCAAACCGGCAGATCCCTTGATCTTAGACTTCTAGACTTCAAAACGATTTCCCAGGAGCTCTATGACCCTGTGACTTTGGTTACTGGATTACAGCCCAGGGATGAGCAAAGCTGACCTTCAGCAACATTACTGATCTCTCTTAGTAGTAATAATTATAAAGAGATTATCTCAGAATTTCTATGTGAACAATCTTATTGTTTAAAAATAATGACTTTTTTGGGGCTTCCCTGCTGGCACAGTGGTTGAGAGTCCACCTGCCGATGCAGGGGACATGGGTTTGTGCCCAGGTGCAGGATGATCCCACATACCGTAGAGCGGCTGGGCCCGTGAGCCATGGCTGCTGAGCCCGCGCATCCAGAGCCTGTGCTCCACGATGGGAGAGGCCACAATAGTGAGAGGCCCACATACCACAAAAAGAAAAAAAAAAAAAGACTTTTTCAGAAGCAAGAAGAACTACAATCCTGCAGTCTGTGGAACAAAAACCACATTCACAGAAAGATAGACAAGATGAAAAGGCACAGGGCTATATACCAGATGAAGGAATAAGACAAAACCCCAGAAAAACAACTAAATGAAGTGGAGATAGGAAACCTTCCAGAAAAAGAAGTCAGAATAATGATAGTGAAGATGATCCAGGACCTTGGAAAAAGAATGGAGGCAAATATTGAGAAGATGCAAGAAATGTTTAACAAAGACCTAGAAGAATTAAAGAACAGAGATGAACAATACAATAACTGAAATGAAAACTACACTACAAGGAATCAATAGCAGATTAACTGAGGCAGGAGAATGGAGAAGTGACCTAGAAGACAGACTGGTGGAATTCACTGCTGCGGAACAGAGTAAAGAAAAAAGAATGAAAAGAAATGAAGACAGCCTAAGAGACCTCTGGGACAACATTAAACGCAACAACGTTCGCATTGTAGGGGTCCCAGAAGGAGAAGAGAGAAAGAAAGGACCCAAGAAAATATTTGAAGAGATTACAGTCGAAAACTTCCCTAACATGGGAAAGGAAATAGCCCCCCCAAGTCCAGGAAGCACAGAGAGTCCCATACAGGATAAACCCAAGGAGAAACACGCCAAGACACATACTAATCAAATTGGCAAAAATTAAAGACAAAAATTATTGAAAGCAGCAAGGGAAAACGACAAATAACATACAAGGGAACTCCCATAAGGTTAATAGCTGACTTCTCAGCAGAAACTCTACAAGCCAGAAGGGAGTGGCATGATATACTTAAAGTGATGAAAGGGAAGAACCTACAACCAAGATACTCTACCCAGCAAGGATTTCATTCAGATTCGATGGAGAAAGCAAAAGCTTTACAGAAAAAGCAAGAGATAAGAGAATTCAGCACCACCAAACCAGCTCTACAACAAATGCTAAAGGAACTTCTCTAAGTGGAAGACACAAGACAAGAAAAGGACCTACAACAACAAACCCAAAACAATTAAGAAAATGGTCAGAGGAACATACATATCGATAATTACCTTAAACATGAATGGATTAAATGCTCCAACCAAAAGACACAGGCTTGCTGAATGGATACAAAAACAAGACCCTTATATATGCTGTCTACAAGAGACCCACTTTAGACCTAGAGACACATACAGACTAAGAGTGAGGGGATGGAAAAAGATATTCCATGCAAATGTAAATCAAAAGAAAGCTGGAGTAGCTATACTCATATCAGATAAAATAGACTTTAAAATAAAGAACGTTACAAGAGACAAGGAAGGACACTACATAATGATCGAGGGATCAATCCAAGAAGATATAACAATTATAAATATATATGTACCCAACATAGGAGCACCTCAATACATAAGGCAACTGCTAACAGCTATAAAAGAGGAAATCGACAGTAACACAATAATAGTGGGGGACTTTAACACCTCACTTACACCAATGGACAGATCATCCAAAATGAAAATAAATAAGGAAACAGAAGGTTTAAATGACACAATAGACCAGATAGATTTAATTGATATTTATAGGACATTCCATCCAAAAACAGCAGATTACACTTTCTCCTCAAGTGCGCACAGAACATTCTCCAGGATAGATCACATCTTGGGTCACAAATCAAGCCTCAGTAAATTTAAGAAAACTGAAATCATATCAAGCATCTTTTCTGACCACAATGCTATGAGATTAGAAATGAATTACAGGGAAAAAAACGTAAAAAACACAAACACATGGAGGCTAAACAATATGCTAGTAAATAACCAAGAGATCACTGAAGAAATCAAAGAGAAAATCAAAGAACACCTAGAGACAAATGACAACGAAAACACGACAATCCAAAACCAATGGGATGCAGTAAAAGCAGTTCAAAGAGGGAAGTTTATAGCTACACAAGCCTACCTCAAGAAACAAGAAAAATTTCAAGTAAACAATCTAAACTTACACCTAAAGGAACTAGACAAAGAAGAACAAACAAAACCCAAAGTTAGCAGAAGGAAAGAAATCATAAAGATCAGAGCAGAAATAAATGAAATAGAAACAAAGAACACAATAGCAAAGATCAATAAAACTAAAAGCTGGTTCTTTGAGAAGATAAACAATATTGATAAACTATTAGCGAGACTCGTCAAGAAAAATAGGGAGAGGACTCAAATCAATAAAATTAGAAATGAAAAATGAGAAGTTACAACAGACACCACAGAAATACAAAGCATTCTACGAGACTACTAAAAGCAACTCCATGCCAGTAAAATGGACAACCTGGAAGAAATGGACAAATACTTAGATAAGTATAACCTTCCAAGACTGAACGAGGAAGAAACAGAAAATTTGAGCAGACCAATCACAAGTAATGAAATTGAAACGGTGATTAAAAATCTTCAACAAACAAAAGTCCAAGACCAGATGAATTCTATCAAACATTTAGAGAAGAGCTAACACCCATCCTTCTCAAACTCTTCCAAAATACTGCAGAGGAAGGAACACTCCCAAACTCATTCTATGAGGCCACCATCACCCTGATCCCAAAACCAGACAAAGATACTACAAAAAAAGAAAATTACAGACCAATATCACTGATGCATATAGATGCAAAAAATCATCAACAAAAGACTAGCAAACAGAATCCAACAACACATTAAAACGGTCATACACCATGATCCAATGGGATTTATCCCAGAGATGCAAGGATTCTTCAATATGTGCAAATCAATCAATGTGATACACCATATTAACAAATTGAAGAATAAAAACCATATGATCATCTCAGTAGATGCACAAAAAGCTTTTGACAAAATTCAACACCCATTTATGATAAAAACTCTCCAGAAAGTGGGCATAGAGGGAACTACCTCAACATAATAAAGGCCATGTAGGACAAACCCACAGCAAACATCATTCTCAATGGTGAAAAACTGAAAGCATTTCCTTTGAGATCAGGAACAAGACAAAGATGTCCACTCTCTCCACTATTATTCAACATAGTTTTGGAAGTCCTAGCCACGGCAATCAGAGAAGAAAAAGAAATAAAAAGAATACAAATTGGAAAAGAAGAAGTAAAACTGTTAGTGTTTGCAGATGACATGATACGATACATAGAGAATCCTAAAATGCCACCAGAAAACTACTAGAGCTAATCAATTAATTTGGTAAAGTTGCAGGATACAGAATTAATGCACAGAAATCTCTTGCATTCCTATACACTAATGATGAAAAATCTGAAAGAGAAATTAAGGAAACACTTCCATTTACCACTGCCACAAAAAGAATAAAATACCTAGGAATAAACCTACCTAGGGAGACAAAAGACCTGTATGCAGAAAACTATAAGACACTGATGAAAGAAATTAAAGATGATACCAACAGATGGAGAGATATACCATGTTCTTGGATTGGAAAAATCAATATTGTGAAAATGACTATACTACCCAAAGCAATCTACAGATTCAGTGCAATTCCTATCAAATTACCAATGGCATTTTTTACGGAACTAGAACAACTCATCTTTTAATTTGTATGGAGACACAAAGACCCCGAATAGCCAAAGCAGTCTTGAGGGAAAAAACCAGAGCTGGACGAATCAGACTCCCTGACTTCAGACTATACTACAAAGCTACAGTAATCAAGACAATATGGTACTGGCACAAATACAGAAACATAGATCAATGGAACAAGGTAGAAAGCCCAGAGATAAACCCATGCACCTATGGTCAACTACTCGATGACAAAGGAGACAAAGACATACAATGGAGAAAAGACAGCCTCTTCAATAAGTGGTGCTGGGAAAAGTGGACAACTACATGTAAAAGAATGAAATTAGAACACTCCCTAACACCATACACAAAAATAAACTCAAAATGGATTCGAGACCTAAATGTAAGACCAGACACTATAAAACTCTTAGAGGAAAACATAATAAGAACACTCTTTGACATAAATCACAGCAAGATCTTTTTTGATCCACCTCCTAGAGTAATGGAAATAAAAACAAAAATAAACACATGGGACCTAATGAAACTTCAAAGCTTTTGCACAGCAAAGGAAACCATAAACAAGATGAAAAGACAACCCTCAGAATGGGAGAAAATATTTGCAAATGAATCAACAAAGGATTAATCTCCAAAATATATAAATAGCTCATACAGCTCAATATTAAAGAAACAAACAACCCAATCCAAAAATGGGCAGAAGACCTAAATAGACATTTCTCCAAAGAAGACATACAGATGACCAAGAAGCACATGAAAAGCTGCTCAACATCACTATTAGAGAAATGCATCTCCACATCCTTATGCAAACATAACAATGATGCCTACCTTACAATTTGTAATGAGTACTAATAGGCATAATGTATTGTAAAAGGCTTAGCCAAGTGTTTGGCACTAATAAACGTGACCATTTTAGAGCATTTGGGGGAATACAGTTTAGTCCAGCTTGACTGTAACGTATGAGGAAGAGTAAGGGAAGATAAGTCTACAAATATAATTGAAACCAGAGTAAGCAGAATGTGCAACACCAGCCTATTCCTTAAGGTGGAAAGAATCGTGAAATGTTTTTTGAGCAGGGAAGTGATGTCTCAGTGCTAGGCTTTTGAAAGATTAATAGATCAGTTGTTTACAGAATATTTTGGATACTGGAAATACAGAAGTAGAAAATCAGTTAAGAAGCAGTTTAATTACTCCCACAATAGAGACCAAAACAAGAGAAAGGATTGCAGACATTACAGAAGTCAAGTTGACAGGACTTTGTGACTAAGTGAATGAGTACAGGTGTCAAGGCTGGGGGCCTGAGAGAATAACTGAATAGAGATGGCAATGAAAGGACCCAGTTTGAGTCAGAAGAAGATGACTCAGCTGTGGGCACACTGGTTTGAGATTCCAAAAGATACCCAGCCAGCAGTGGAAAATGTAGAACAAAAATAAAGGGGAAAGCACTAGTTAGAAATGTAGGTTAGAGTATCATCAACATTCAGATTGTAGCTGAAGCCCTGAATGCTGGCAGGATAGCTCTGCCAAGAGAGAATGGAGATAAAAGAAAAGGATGGTAAGGGCATAGTCCCAATGTCTGAATACTTCTCACTAAAGAAACTAGAAGAATGAGTCTGGGAATGAGACGGGGAAGGGAGGGATCCATATGAACAAAGGACAGCCAGTAGACACAATGAGCAGATTCTACATGTCAATTGCTGTATGTAAATAATACCTAAATAACGAACTTAAACACTTTTATTCAGATATTTCGTTTATAGGGTGCCAAAAGAGCTAATTTAAAAATTGTTGGTAATGCTTTTCACGCATCATGAAAATGATGTAAAATTCTTGAGCTTTGTCTTTTTTCTTGTATATATCTAATTTATTTACAAAGTCCTCATAGAGAGGTCTTTTTTAAAATGTTCGATTTCTAAAATATAGAAGCACTTCTTAAGGAAATTGTGAAATATTCAGACTTAGCTGAATAGCTACCTAGGAAATAAGTCCTGTCAACAGCATGAAAAAAGTTTCCTTTGACATAATAGCTAAAGGTGATGAAATGATTTCCTCATTAAATGACTCAATTCCCAGGGTGGCATTAGGAATGCATAATATATGAGGTGTTATCACAAAAGGCTTTTTTTTTTTTTACTGCCACACCTCTCCCCTTACTTTAACTTTAATTATGATAGAAACAAGGTATAAACAAAATCAGCAAGTATAAATTAAAATGATATAGATTGTTTCATATCACTAGTTGTTCACCCCCATATTTCACATTGTGTTGTACAGATCAGAATTCAAGTTAATAGAGGAAAAAAGTTTTTCTCCTTCAAACAGGCATACTTATTTACATAAATGAAATTATGAATGAAATTTTTAAAATAGTAGAACTGATATAAAATATTGAAATACACGCTATAGCCAAGTATATGTTAATAAACCTGAAAATGTCAATTAAATAAATATGTGGAAAAGTAAAAATGATCAAAATTAACTCAAGAAATATATAATATAAATAGAGCAATAAACCAGATGAAATTATTATTATCAAAGAATTCCAGAGCTAGAGTTTACCAATTGAATTTTTACATTCAAGTAATAACTTATTATATTATTTTCTATAATATAGAAAGTAAAAGTTATCCATTGTTATTCTTGATGATTTCAAAATTTGATCAACATGAAAAAACATACAACAAAAATGCATGAAACCTCAGCTATTAACAAAGTTGGATACAAATGTACTAACAGGTAATTCCAGTAATACATTAAAGGTATAATCCTTTATGATGAAGATAGGTTTGTTTCAAAAAAATTAAGTTAATTAAATCAGTGAATTTGATAAAATTTTACATTCTCGTTAGAAGTATTATCGTTAAAATCAGAAACACGGCATGCTTACTCCCTCCATTATTTTAGAATAAGATAGATTGTCGGGCTTCCCTGGTGGCGCAGTGGTTGGGAGTCTGCCTGCCGATGCAGGGGACACGGGTTCGTGCCCTGGGAGGATCCCACATGCCGCGGAGCGGCTGGGTCCGTGAGCCATGGCCGCTGAGCCTGCGCGTCCGGAGCCTGTGCTCCGCAACGGGAGACGCCACAGCGGTGAGAGGTCCGCGTACCACAAAAAAAAAAAAAAAATAGATTGTTATTCTGTAAAGAGCACATGCTTATCTTCATAGACTAGTCCCAGAGAATTATCTAAAAACCTATTAGATATTCTTAAAGACTTTAGCTACAAGAATTTAGGTATAATATAAACACCTGAAAAACAGCAACTTGAATTTGAATCACCAGTGAGTAGTTACAAGACAGAAATAATTACCAACTAAGAAAAAATTAAAATGTATCCAGAAATAAGCCTTAAAACATTGTGGCAACTATGTCAAGGGAACTATAAAGCTTTATTCAGAGATTAAAAAAGGAAAAAAATTAAATAGGAAGATGTACTAGATGGGCTCCTGGATGGGAAACTTAAATATTGTAAAACTATGAATTCTTTCTAACTAAATTTAGAGATCTAATGCAATCTTTGGTAATATGTCATTGGAATATTTTTGAGAATTTGATACTTGGTTCTAACATTCATCTGGAATAATAAGATAGAAGAATGACTACAATCAAATGGCATTACTTTTTTTGTGTACAGTAAGAACTAATGATTTTCTTAAAGAGTAAAAATGAAGACATGCACCAAGTTGATAACAATACTAATATCTTGAGGGCGGGATTAAAAGAACTTGATGGAAGGGGGAGGCTTTTTTTTTCTTTGTTTCTATATATATTTTAGTGGGAATGATTTTTACTTTCTTCTGACTGTAATTTTCAATTTTTACAAGATCCTATTAAAACAATAAAAAATGATCCTATTAAAACAAAAAAAGGAAATATTTTAAATGAATTTAATGAATGTTTAGTATGTTTAATATATAAAGATATATTTCATTTCAATAGTAATGCTAAATTATTCTAGTAGAAACTTTAATATTACTAGATAATTGGCAAAAGAAGAAATTTCCTTGAAAGTTCACTATCATTAGTAAGTAACAAAATAAATTTAAAACAAAATAGAGATACCATATTTATCTTTTTGATTTTGTGGTTTAAAATGTTAATATTTATGACTGATAAGGCAGAGTGACAGAGGCCCTCCCAGACTCTTCTTGTAGGAATGTAAATGGGTCAGCAGGAATCTTGCCTGAGAGATCACAATGGATTTTGATTTTCCAACTCACATATTTGTGGATTTTTTTAATTCCTACAATATTTACACATTTAAATAGTACAATATTAACATATTCTACACTATTTACCTATTACTTTTATAATCAGAAAAATAAAAAGCATTTTTAAAAAATAAAGTTGCTTAATGTAAATTCAGCAATTAGGATTTTTTAATATGGTATTTCTTAAATCACTGCTTTTCTTAATTTATTTGTGAGTGACAGACATGGTTATGGCCTCAATTCCTCTCCCCAGTAAGTTCATTCATAATATTCTAGTAACTGAAATGAAAATACACAAATTTCTTCTCATAGGGATGCTGGGTGATAGGTATAGTAATAACTGTAATAATGTTAGTAATAGTCAAAATATTTAACATTACCATATGCTGGGTACTGTGTTAAGCTCTTCAGAGGTATGAACACAGTTAATCACCAAACCCTATATGGTGGGTATTATTGCTTTACCAATTTACAGATAAAAAACTAAGTGTCAGAAAAGTTACATAAATGTGCAGGACAGCACTGTGACTCCAGAGATGGGATGCCAGGATCTTATGCCCTGCTAGACTGCTTGCTTGGGATTTTTTTTGAGAGGTCATGTAACTTACTTGAGCCAAAATGTTCTCAACTCCGCTGTAAAATGAAAATAATAACACTTGGCAGTGTTGTGAAACCAAATGATGTGATATATATGAAAGTGCTCTGAGGAGCAAATTCTGTAAATTTAAAACATGATTGTAGAAAAAATGGAGTTTAGTTTTAAGTATTTAGATAACGGTTCCTTTCTAAAAAGTATCTTTCTTAGTGTCATCGATTATTTTTCCCTGTTCTTTTAAAAAATCTAGGCTATTTTGTAGGAGAAATTGTTGTTCTTTGTTGAGTACAATGTCTGAAGCATTGTCCACCCAGTGTTGCTAGTTAGAATTTTACTACAGACCAACCAATCCCAACCACAGAAGCTGTCTTTGTGTATAAGACTTTAGATGCAGCAAATAATAATAATGTATCTATAGCAAGTTTTCCAGTATATATTACTACTGCCAAAGGACCCCTGATGAGATGTGAGAGAAAAGAAATTAACTATTTGTGATTAAAGATGTAGTGAACACTTTACAAACAAGTATTTTTTCTGACCATAATTAAATTTTGGTTGAATTACATTCTATTTATGATACCTCATTGCCCCCTAATTTCATCTGGGTAAAATGTTCTTCCTGTTGTCTCCTTTCGACTTCTGCTCCATTTTACAAGAAGTGACTAAAATTTTAAAACCTTTTTTTTTTTTCATTTATGACAACAAGATTGAAGGAAGACTGCCATGAGTACAGAGTCCTACACAAGAAATAGAGATCTAGGTCAATTTTTCCAATGGGGAAAACAAATTGGGCTGACCTCCAATATTACCTCCTGCCTTTTCTCTGTGATAAGGCACAGTAAGAACCAGAAATGAACTTGAAAACAAGAAGTAGCCTCCTTTAGTTCCATAGCAACCTATGAATAAAGACTTCAGAAATCTGTCCTTCTCTAAAATAAAGATTTTAAGGGGTTTAGATCTTATTTTCTTTTGAGTAGTTGGAGACTCTAATCGCTTTAAATCATAGGAAATCTAGAAAATGTTTTATGTGAATTCAGGTATAATGCATTTATACTTTAATTCTAAAGCTAATTTTGATATCAGAAGTTTGCTTCTCAGTTAAACACTGATTAATAAAATGGATTTTTAATTTTATAAACCTTAATGCTTGATTTAGCAGTGTGGTTTAACCAGTATTTATAGATATAGATACAGATATCAAAAAAGAGCTTTAGGGGCTTCCCTGGTGGCGCAGTGGTTGAGAGTCCGCCTGCCAATGCAGGGGACACGGGTTCGTGCCCCGGTCCGGGAAGATCCCACATGTCGCGGAGCAGCTGGGCCCGTGAGCCACGGCCGCTGAGCCTGCTCGTCCGGAGCCTGTGCTCTGCAACGGGAGAGGCCCCAACAGTGACAGGCCCAGCTTTAAACATGTATGCACTTGAATATAAAGTATAAATAGAAGAGCACAGAGAAATTTGCTAGTTATTGGTTCTTAAATAATAAAGCTAACAATTGTTAAACTCTTACCAAGTGCCAGATGACTTAGTTATCACAAGTATTACTCCCTTTAATGCTCACAATAATTTTATAAATAATTAGCATTTTTAAGTCAAATGATTAAGTGACCTGCCCAAGGACATGCAAAGATAAAGTGATGAAGTTGGACTACACTCCCATTGGTCTAACTCTACAAAGAGTACTCGTTACCACTCATCCACACTATGGGTACTTTACTTACTTGTTTTTTAAAATAGTCACTATAGTGTACCGATCAAATATAAGAATATTGTGAATTTAAATCCTCCTCACTTAAAATTTAAAAATACTAGTTTCACTGCAAAGAAAATCCTGAGGTGACTCCATGGTCTACAGTAGTATTCCTAACAAAATTTGGGATAGGAGGCTGTGGGGCAAAGAAGGGAAAACCTTTCCAAGAGGGCTGTTTTTATACTATGTTCACCCCACCTCCCAATTCCAGTATTTCTCCCTATTCTTTTCATGCATTACGTATGTACGTACCATTTCAAATACTCTTCCTCTTCATGGAACATGCTTTCTGCTTCTACCCTACGTCATG